>NC_081805.1:17523055-18177777 GCF_030704535.1 Vitis vinifera | reverse complement strand
AGAATCCGTCCGAGTACCGAAAAACTGTCCGAACGAGTACCGAAAAATGGTAGAATCAGGGTCAGTATAGGAAAAGGATAGAATCCGGGCGAGTACCTGGAAAAGGTAGAATCCATCCGAGTACCGAAAAACTGTCCGAACGAGTACCGCAAAATGGTAGAATCTGGGTCAGTACAGGAAAATGATAGAATCCGGGCGAGTACCTGGAGAAGGTAGAATCCGTCCGAGTACCCAAAAACTGTCCGAACGAGTACCGAAAAATGGTAGAATCAGGGTCAGTACAGGAAAATGATAGAATCCGGGCGATTACCTGGAAAATGTAGAATCCGTCCGAGTACCGAAAAACTGTCCGAACGAGTACCGAAAAATTGTAGAATCAGGGTCAGTACAGGAAAATGATAGAATCCGGGCGAGTACCTGGAAAAGGTAGAATCCGTAGGAGTACCGAAAAACTGTCCGAACGAGTACCGAAAAATGGTAGAATCAGGGTCAGTATAGGAAAAGGATAGAATCCGGGCGAGTACCTGGAAAAGGTTGAATCCGTCCGAGTACCGAACAACTGTCCGAACGAGTACCGAAAAATTGTAGAATCAGGGTCAGTACAGGAAAATAATAGAATCCGGGCGAGTACCTGGAAAAGGTAGAATCCGTCCGAGTACCGAAAAACTGTCCGAACGAGTACCGAAAAATAGTACAATCAGGGTCAGTACAGGAAAATGATAGAATCCGGGCGAGTACCTGGAAAAGGTAGAATCCGTCCGAGTACCGAAAAACTGTCCGAACGAGTACCGAAAAATGGTAGAATCAGGGTCAGTACAGGAAAATAATAGAATCCGGGCGAGTATCTGGAAAAGGTAGAATCCGTCCGAGTACCGAAAAACAGTCCGAACGAGTACCGAAAAATTGTAGAATCAGGGTCAGTACAGGAAAATGATAGAATCCGGGCGAGTACCTGGACAAGGTAGAATCCGTCCGAGTACCGAAAAACTGTCCGAACGAGTACCGAAAAATGGTAGAATCAGGGTCAGTATAGGAAAAGGATAGAATCCGGGCGAGTACCTGGAAAAGGTAGAATCCATCCGAGTACCGAAAAACTGTCCGAACGAGTACCGAAAAATGGTAGAATCTGGGTCAGTACAGGAAAATGATAGAATCCGGGCGAGTACCTGGAGAAGGTAGAATCCGTCCGAGTACCCAAAAACTATCCGAACGAGTACCGAAAAATGGTAGAATCAGGGTCAGTACAGGAAAATGATAGAATCCGGGCGAGTACCTGGAGAAGGTAGAATCCGTCCGAGTACCGAAAAACTGTCCGAACGAGTACCGAAAAATGGTAGAATCAGGGTCAGTACAGGAAAATGATAGAATCCGGGCGAGTACCTGGAAAAGGTAGAATCCGTCCGAGTACCGAAAAACTGTCCGAACGAGTACCGAAAAATGGTAGAATCAGGGTCAGTACAGGAAAATGATAGAATCCGGGCGAGTACTTGGAAAAGGTAGAATCCGTCCGAGTACCGAAAAACTGTCCGAACGAGTACCGAAAAATGGTAGAATCAGGGTCAGTATAGGAAAAGGATAGAATCCGGGCGAGTACCTGGAAAAGGTAGAATCCGTCCGAGTACCGAAAAATTGACCGAACGAGTACCGAAAATTGTAGAATCAGGGTTAGTACAGGAAAATGATAAAATCCGGGCGAGTACCTGGAAAAGGTAGAATCCGTCCGAGTACCGAACAACTGTCCGAACGAGTACCGAAAAATTGTAGAATCAGGGTCAGTACAGGAAAATGATAGAATCCGGGCGAGTACCTGGAAAAGGTAGAATCCGTAGGAGTACCGAAAAACTGTCCGAACGAGTACCGAAAAATGGTAGAATCAGGGTCAGTATAGGAAAAGGATAGAATCCGGGCGAGTACCTGGAAAAGGTTGAATCCGTCCGAGTACCGAACAACTGTCCGAACGAGTACCGAAAAATTGTAGAATCAGGGTCAGTACAGGAAAATAATAGAATCCGGGCGAGTACCTGGAAAAGGTAGAATCCGTCCGAGTACCGAAAAACTGTCCGAACGAGTACCGAAAAATAGTACAATCAGGGTCAGTACAGGAAAATGATAGAATCCGGGCGAGTACCTGGAAAAGGTAGAATCCGTCCGAGTACCGAAAAACTGTCCGAACGAGTACCGAAAAATGGTAGAATCAGGGTCAGTACAGGAAAATAATAGAATCCGGGCGAGTATCTGGAAAAGGTAGAATCCGTCCGAGTACCGAAAAACAGTCCGAACGAGTACCGAAAAATTGTAGAATCAGGGTCAGTACAGGAAAATGATAGAATCCGGGCGAGTACCTGGACAAGGTAGAATCCGTCCGAGTACCGAAAAACTGTCCGAACGAGTACCGAAAAATGGTAGAATCAGGGTCAGTATAGGAAAAGGATAGAATCCGGGCGAGTACCTGGAAAAGGTAGAATCCATCCGAGTACCGAAAAACTGTCCGAACGAGTACCGAAAAATGGTAGAATCTGGGTCAGTACAGGAAAATGATAGAATCCGGGCGAGTACCTGGAGAAGGTAGAATCCGTCCGAGTACCCAAAAACTATCCGAACGAGTACCGAAAAATGGTAGAATCAGGGTCAGTACAGGAAAATGATAGAATCCGGGCGAGTACCTGGAGAAGGTAGAATCCGTCCGAGTACCGAAAAACTGTCCGAACGAGTACCGAAAAATGGTAGAATCAGGGTCAGTACAGGAAAATGATAGAATCCGGGCGAGTACCTGGAAAAGGTAGAATCCGTCCGAGTACCGAACAACTGTCCGAACGAGTACCGAAAAATTGTAGAATCAGGGTCAGTACAGGAAAATGATAGAATCCGGGCGAGTACCTGGAAAAGGTAGAATCCGTAGGAGTACCGAAAAACTGTCCGAACGAGTACCGAAAAATGGTAGAATCAGGGTCAGTATAGGAAAAGGATAGAATCCGGGCGAGTACCTGGAAAAGGTTGAATCCGTCCGAGTACCGAACAACTGTCCGAACGAGTACCGAAAAATTGTAGAATCAGGGTCAGTACAGGAAAATAATAGAATCCGGGCGAGTACCTGGAAAAGGTAGAATCCGTCCGAGTACCGAAAAACTGTCCGAACGAGTACCGAAAAATAGTACAATCAGGGTCAGTACAGGAAAATGATAGAATCCGGGCGAGTACCTGGAAAAGGTAGAATCCGTCCGAGTACCGAAAAACTGTCCGAACGAGTACCGAAAAATGGTAGAATCAGGGTCAGTACAGGAAAATAATAGAATCCGGGCGAGTATCTGGAAAAGGTAGAATCCGTCCGAGTACCGAAAAACAGTCCGAACGAGTACCGAAAAATTGTAGAATCAGGGTCAGTACAGGAAAATGATAGAATCCGGGCGAGTACCTGGACAAGGTAGAATCCGTCCGAGTACCGAAAAACTGTCCGAACGAGTACCGAAAAATGGTAGAATCAGGGTCAGTATAGGAAAAGGATAGAATCCGGGCGAGTACCTGGAAAAGGTAGAATCCATCCGAGTACCGAAAAACTGTCCGAACGAGTACCGAAAAATGGTAGAATCTGGGTCAGTACAGGAAAATGATAGAATCCGGGCGAGTACCTGGAGAAGGTAGAATCCGTCCGAGTACCCAAAAACTATCCGAACGAGTACCGAAAAATGGTAGAATCAGGGTCAGTACAGGAAAATGATAGAATCCGGGCGAGTACCTGGAGAAGGTAGAATCCGTCCGAGTACCGAAAAACTGTCCGAACGAGTACCGAAAAATGGTAGAATCAGGGTCAGTACAGGAAAATGATAGAATCCGGGCGAGTACCTGGAAAAGGTAGAATCCGTCCGAGTACCGAAAAACTGTCCGAACGAGTACCGAAAAATGGTAGAATCAGGGTCAGTACAGGAAAATGATAGAATCCGGGCGAGTACTTGGAAAAGGTAGAATCCGTCCGAGTACCGAAAAACTGTCCGAACGAGTACCGAAAAATGGTAGAATCAGGGTCAGTATAGGAAAAGGATAGAATCCGGGCGAGTACCTGGAAAAGGTAGAATCCGTCCGAGTACCGAAAAATTGACCGAACGAGTACCGAAAATTGTAGAATCAGGGTTAGTACAGGAAAATGATAAAATCCGGGCGAGTACCTGGAAAAGGTAGAATCCGTCCGAGTACCGAACAACTGTCCGAACGAGTACCGAAAAATTGTAGAATCAGGGTCAGTACAGGAAAATGATAAAATCCGGGCGAGTACCTGGAAAAGGTAGAATCCGTCCGAGTACCGAAAAACTGTCCGAACGAGTACCGAAAAATGGTAGAATCAGGGTCAATACAGGAAAATGATAGAATCCGGGCGAGTACCTGGAGAAGGTAGAATCCGTCCGAGTACCGAAAAACTGTCCGAACGAGTACCGAAAAATGGTAGAATCACGGTCAGTATAGGAAAATGATAGAATCCGGGCGAGTACCTGGAAAAGGTATAATCCGTCCGAGTACCGAAAAACTGTCCGAACGAGTACCGAAAAATGGTAGAATCAGGGTCAGTACAGGAAAATGATAGAATCCGGGCGAGTATCTGGAAAAGGTAGAATCCGTCCGAGTACCGAAAAACAGTCCGAACGAGTACCGAAAAATTGTAGAATCAGGGTCAGTACAGGAAAATGATAGAATCCGGGCGAGTACCTGGAAAAGGTAGAATCCGTCAGAGTACCGAAAAACTGTCCGAACGAGTACCGAAAAATGGTAGAATCAGGGTCAGTATAGGAAAAGGATAGAATCCGGGCGAGTACCTGGAAAAGGTAGAATCCGTCCGAGTACCGAACAACTGTCCGAACGAGTACCGAAAAATTGTAGAATCAGGGTCAGTACAGGAAAATAATAGAATCCGGGCGAGTACCTGGAAAAGGTAGAATCCGTCCGAGTACCGAAAAACTGTCCGAACGAGTACCGAAAAATAGTACAATCAGGGTCAGTACAGGAAAATGATAGAATCCGGGCGAGTACCTGGAAAAGGTAGAATCCGTCCGAGTACCGAAAAACTGTCCGAACGAGTACCGAAAAATGGTAGAATCAGGGTCAGTACAGGAAAATGATAGAATCCGGGCGAGTATCTGGAAAAGGTAGAATCCGTCCGAGTACCGAAAAACAGTCCGAACGAGTACCGAAAAATTGTAGAATCAGGGTCAGTACAGGAAAATGATAGAATCCGGGCGAGTACCTGGACAAGGTAGAATCCGTCCGAGTACCGAAAAACTGTCCGAACGAGTACCGAAAAATGGTAGAATCTGGGTCAGTACAGGAAAATAATAGAATCCGGGCGAGTACCTGGAAAAGGTAGAATCCGTCCGAGTACCGAACAACTGTCCGAACGAGTACCGAAAAATAGTTCAATCAGGGTCAGTACAGGAAAATGATAGAATCCGGGCGAGTACCTGGAGAAGGTAGAATCCGTCCGAGTACCGAAAAACTGTCCGAACGAGTACCGAAAAATGGTAGAATCAGGGTCAGTACAGGAAAATGATAGAATCCGGGCGAGTACCTGGAAAAGGTAGAATCCGTAGGAGTACCGAAAAACTGTCCGAACGAGTACCGAAAAATGGTAGAATCAGGGTCAGTATAGGAAAAGGATAGAATCCGGGCGAGTACCTGGAAAAGGTTGAATCCGTCCGAGTACCGAACAACTGTCCGAACGAGTACCGAAAAATTGTAGAATCAGGGTCAGTACAGGAAAATAATAGAATCCGGGCGAGTACCTGGAAAAGGTAGAATCCGTCCGAGTACCGAAAAACTGTCCGAACGAGTACCGAAAAATAGTACAATCAGGGTCAGTACAGGAAAATGATAGAATCCGGGCGAGTACCTGGAAAAGGTAGAATCCGTCCGAGTACCGAAAAACTGTCCGAACGAGTACCGAAAAATGGTAGAATCAGGGTCAGTACAGGAAAATAATAGAATCCGGGCGAGTATCTGGAAAAGGTAGAATCCGTCCGAGTACCGAAAAACAGTCCGAACGAGTACCGAAAAATTGTAGAATCAGGGTCAGTACAGGAAAATGATAGAATCCGGGCGAGTACCTGGAAAAGGTAGAATCCGTCAGAGTACCGAAAAACTGTCCGAACGAGTACCGAAAAATGGTAGAATCAGGGTCAGTATAGGAAAAGGATAGAATCCGGGCGAGTACCTGGAAAAGGTTGAATCCGTCCGAGTACCGAACAACTGTCCGAACGAGTACCGAAAAATTGTAGAATCAGGGTCAGTACAGGAAAATAATAGAATCCGGGCGAGTACCTGGAAAAGGTAGAATCCGTCCGAGTACCGAAAAACTGTCCGAACGAGTACCGAAAAATAGTACAATCAGGGTCAGTACAGGAAAATGATAGAATCCGGGCGAGTACCTGGAAAAGGTAGAATCCGTCCGAGTACCGAAAAACTGTCCGAACGAGTACCGAAAAATGGTAGAATCAGGGTCAGTACAGGAAAATGATAGAATCCGGGCGAGTACCTGGAAAAGGTAGAATCCGTCCGAGTACCGAAAAACTGTCCGAACGAGTACCGAAAAATGGTAGAATCAGGGTCAGTACAGGAAAATGATAGAATCCGGGCGAGTACTTGGAAAAGGTAGAATCCGTCCGAGTACCGAAAAACTGTCCGAACGAGTACCGAAAAATGGTAGAATCAGGGTCAGTATAGGAAAAGGATAGAATCCGGGCGAGTACCTGGAAAAGGTAGAATCCGTCCGAGTACCGAAAAACTGTCCGAACGAGTACCGAAAAATGGTAGAATCAGGGTCAGTATAGGAAAAGGATAGAATCCGGGCGAGTACCTGGAAAAGGTAGAATCCATCCGAGTACCGAAAAACTGTCCGAACGAGTACCGAAAAATTGTAGAATCAGGGTCAGTACAGGAAAATGATAAAATCCGGGCGAGTACCTGGAAAAGGTAGAATCCGTCCGAGTACCGAAAAACTGTCCGAACGAGTACCGAAAAATGGTAGAATCAGGGTCAGTACAGGAAAATGATAGAATCCGGGCGAGTACCTGGAAAAGGTAGAATCCGTCAGAGTACCGAAAAACTGTCCGAACGAGTACCGAAAAATGGTAGAATCAGGGTCAGTATAGGAAAAGGATAGAATCCGGGCGAGTACCTGGAAAAGGTTGAATCCGTCCGAGTACCGAACAACTGTCCGAACGAGTACCGAAAAATTGTAGAATCAGGGTCAGTACAGGAAAATAATAGAATCCGGGCGAGTACCTGGAAAAGGTAGAATCCGTCCGAGTACCGAAAAACTGTCCGAACGAGTACCGAAAAATAGTACAATCAGGGTCAGTACAGGAAAATGATAGAATCCGGGCGAGTACCTGGAAAAGGTAGAATCCGTCCGAGTACCGAAAAACTGTCCGAACGAGTACCGAAAAATGGTAGAATCAGGGTCAGTACAGGAAAATGATAGAATCCGGGCGAGTACCTGGAAAAGGTAGAATCCGTCCGAGTACCGAAAAACTGTCCGAACGAGTACCGAAAAATGGTAGAATCAGGGTCAGTACAGGAAAATGATAGAATCCGGGCGAGTACTTGGAAAAGGTAGAATCCGTCCGAGTACCGAAAAACTGTCCGAACGAGTACCGAAAAATGGTAGAATCAGGGTCAGTATAGGAAAAGGATAGAATCCGGGCGAGTACCTGGAAAAGGTAGAATCCGTCCGAGTACCGAAAAATTGACCGAACGAGTACCGAAAATTGTAGAATCAGGGTTAGTACAGGAAAATGATAAAATCCGGGCGAGTACCTGGAAAAGGTAGAATCCGTCCGAGTACCGAACAACTGTCCGAACGAGTACCGAAAAATGGTAGAATCTGGGTCAGTACAGGAAAATGATAGAATCCGGGCGAGTACTTGGAAAAGGTAGAATCCGTCCGAGTACCGAAAAACTGTCCGAACGAGTACCGAAAAATGGTAGAATCAGGGTCAGTATAGGAAAAGGATAGAATCCGGGCGAGTACCTGGAAAAGGTAGAATCCGTCCGAGTACCGAAAAACTGTCCGAACGAGTACCGAAAAATGGTAGAATCAGGGTCAGTATAGGAAAAGGATAGAATCCGGGCGAGTACCTGGAAAAGGTAGAATCCATCCGAGTACCGAAAAACTGTCCGAACGAGTACCGAAAAATGGTAGAATCTGGGTCAGTACAGGAAAATGATAGAATCCGGGCGAGTACCTGGAGAAGGTAGAATCCGTCCGAGTACCCAAAAACTATCCGAACGAGTACCGAAAAATGGTAGAATCAGGGTCAGTACAGGAAAATGATAGAATCCGGGCGAGTACCTGGAGAAGGTAGAATCCGTCCGAGTACCGAAAAACTGTCCGAACGAGTACCGAAAAATGGTAGAATCAGGGTCAGTACAGGAAAATGATAGAATCCGGGCGAGTACCTGGAAAAGGTAGAATCCGTCCGAGTACCGAAAAACTGTCCGAACGAGTACCGAAAAATGGTAGAATCAGGGTCAGTACAGGAAAATGATAGAATCCGGGCGAGTACTTGGAAAAGGTAGAATCCGTCCGAGTACCGAAAAACTGTCCGAACGAGTACCGAAAAATGGTAGAATCAGGGTCAGTATAGGAAAAGGATAGAATCCGGGCGAGTACCTGGAAAAGGTAGAATCCGTCCGAGTACCGAAAAATTGACCGAACGAGTACCGAAAATTGTAGAATCAGGGTTAGTACAGGAAAATGATAAAATCCGGGCGAGTACCTGGAAAAGGTAGAATCCGTCCGAGTACCGAACAACTGTCCGAACGAGTACCGAAAAATTGTAGAATCAGGGTCAGTACAGGAAAATGATAAAATCCGGGCGAGTACCTGGAAAAGGTAGAATCCGTCCGAGTACCGAAAAACTGTCCGAACGAGTACCGAAAAATGGTAGAATCAGGGTCAATACAGGAAAATGATAGAATCCGGGCGAGTACCTGGAGAAGGTAGAATCCGTCCGAGTACCGAAAAACTGTCCGAACGAGTACCGAAAAATGGTAGAATCACGGTCAGTATAGGAAAATGATAGAATCCGGGCGAGTACCTGGAAAAGGTATAATCCGTCCGAGTACCGAAAAACTGTCCGAACGAGTACCGAAAAATGGTAGAATCAGGGTCAGTACAGGAAAATGATAGAATCCGGGCGAGTATCTGGAAAAGGTAGAATCCGTCCGAGTACCGAAAAACAGTCCGAACGAGTACCGAAAAATTGTAGAATCAGGGTCAGTACAGGAAAATGATAGAATCCGGGCGAGTACCTGGAAAAGGTAGAATCCGTCAGAGTACCGAAAAACTGTCCGAACGAGTACCGAAAAATGGTAGAATCAGGGTCAGTATAGGAAAAGGATAGAATCCGGGCGAGTACCTGGAAAAGGTTGAATCCGTCCGAGTACCGAACAACTGTCCGAACGAGTACCGAAAAATTGTAGAATCAGGGTCAGTACAGGAAAATAATAGAATCCGGGCGAGTACCTGGAAAAGGTAGAATCCGTCCGAGTACCGAAAAACTGTCCGAACGAGTACCGAAAAATAGTACAATCAGGGTCAGTACAGGAAAATGATAGAATCCGGGCGAGTACCTGGAAAAGGTAGAATCCGTCCGAGTACCGAAAAACTGTCCGAACGAGTACCGAAAAATGGTAGAATCAGGGTCAGTACAGGAAAATGATAGAATCCGGGCGAGTACCTGGAAAAGGTAGAATCCGTCCGAGTACCGAAAAACTGTCCGAACGAGTACCGAAAAATGGTAGAATCAGGGTCAGTACAGGAAAATGATAGAATCCGGGCGAGTACTTGGAAAAGGTAGAATCCGTCCGAGTACCGAAAAACTGTCCGAACGAGTACCGAAAAATGGTAGAATCAGGGTCAGTATAGGAAAAGGATAGAATCCGGGCGAGTACCTGGAAAAGGTAGAATCCGTCCGAGTACCGAAAAATTGACCGAACGAGTACCGAAAATTGTAGAATCAGGGTTAGTACAGGAAAATGATAAAATCCGGGCGAGTACCTGGAAAAGGTAGAATCCGTCCGAGTACCGAACAACTGTCCGAACGAGTACCGAAAAATTGTAGAATCAGGGTCAGTACAGGAAAATGATAAAATCCGGGCGAGTACCTGGAAAAGGTAGAATCCGTCCGAGTACCGAAAAACTGTCCGAACGAGTACCGAAAAATGGTAGAATCAGGGTCAATACAGGAAAATGATAGAATCCGGGCGAGTACCTGGAGAAGGTAGAATCCGTCCGAGTACCGAAAAACTGTCCGAACGAGTACCGAAAAATGGTAGAATCACGGTCAGTATAGGAAAATGATAGAATCCGGGCGAGTACCTGGAAAAGGTATAATCCGTCCGAGTACCGAAAAACTGTCCGAACGAGTACCGAAAAATGGTAGAATCAGGGTCAGTACAGGAAAATGATAGAATCCGGGCGAGTATCTGGAAAAGGTAGAATCCGTCCGAGTACCGAAAAACAGTCCGAACGAGTACCGAAAAATTGTAGAATCAGGGTCAGTACAGGAAAATGATAGAATCCGGGCGAGTACCTGGAAAAGGTAGAATCCGTCAGAGTACCGAAAAACTGTCCGAACGAGTACCGAAAAATGGTAGAATCAGGGTCAGTATAGGAAAAGGATAGAATCCGGGGGAGTACCTGGAAAAGGTTGAATCCGTCCGAGTACCGAACAACTGTCCGAACGAGTACCGAAAAATTGTAGAATCAGGGTCAGTACAGGAAAATAATAGAATCCGGGCGAGTACCTGGAAAAGGTAGAATCCGTCCGAGTACCGAAAAACTGTCCGAACGAGTACCGAAAAATAGTACAATCAGGGTCAGTACAGGAAAATGATAGAATCCGGGCGAGTACCTGGAAAAGGTAGAATCCGTCCGAGTACCGAAAAACTGTCCGAACGAGTACCGAAAAATGGTAGAATCAGGGTCAGTACAGGAAAATGATAGAATCCGGGCGAGTATCTGGAAAAGGTAGAATCCGTCCGAGTACCGAAAAACAGTCCGAACGAGTACCGAAAAATTGTAGAATCAGGGTCAGTACAGGAAAATGATAGAATCCGGGCGAGTACCTGGACAAGGTAGAATCCGTCCGAGTACCGAAAAACTGTCCGAACGAGTACCGAAAAATGGTAGAATCTGGGTCAGTACAGGAAAATAATAGAATCCGGGCGAGTATCTGGAAAAGGTAGAATCCGTCCGAGTACCGAAAAACAGTCCGAACGAGTACCGAAAAATTGTAGAATCAGGGTCAGTACAGGAAAATGATAGAATCCGGGCGAGTACCTGGACAAGGTAGAATCCGTCCGAGTACCGAAAAACTGTCCGAACGAGTACCGAAAAATGGTAGAATCAGGGTCAGTATAGGAAAAGGATAGAATCCGGGCGAGTACCTGGAAAAGGTAGAATCCATCCGAGTACCGAAAAACTGTCCGAACGAGTACCGAAAAATGGTAGAATCTGGGTCAGTACAGGAAAATGATAGAATCCGGGCGAGTACCTGGAGAAGGTAGAATCCGTCCGAGTACCCAAAAACTGTCCGAACGAGTACCGAAAAATGGTAGAATCAGGGTCAGTACAGGAAAATGATAGAATCCGGGCGAGTACCTGGAGAAGGTAGAATCCGTCCGAGTACCGAAAAACTGTCCGAACGAGTACCGAAAAATGGTAGAATCAGGGTCAGTACAGGAAAATGATAGAATCCGGGCGAGTACCTGGAAAAGGTAGAATCCGTCCGAGTACCGAAAAACTGTTCGAACGAGTACCGAAAAATGGTAGAATCAGGGTCAGTACAGGAAAATGATAGAATCCGGGCGAGTACTTGGAAAAGGTAGAATCCGTCCGAGTACCGAAAAACTGTCCGAACGAGTACCGAAAAATGGTAGAATCAGGGTCAGTATAGGAAAAGGATAGAATCCGGGCGAGTACCTGGAAAAGGTAGAATCCGTCCGAGTACCGAAAAACTGTCCGAACGAGTACCGAAAAATGGTAGAATCAGGGTCAATACAGGAAAATGATAGAATCCGGGCGAGTACCTGGAGAAGGTAGAATCCGTCCGAGTACCGAAAAACTGTCCGAACGAGTACCGAAAAATGGTAGAATCACGGTCAGTATAGGAAAATGATAGAATCCGGGCGAGTACCTTGAAAAGGTATAATCCGTCCGAGTACCGAAAAACTGTCCGAACGAGTACCGAAAAATGGTAGAATCAGGGTCAGTACAGGAAAATGATAGAATCCGGGCGAGTATCTGGAAAAGGTAGAATCCGTCCGAGTACCGAAAAACAGTCCGAACGAGTACCGAAAAATTGTAGAATCAGGGTCAGTACAGGAAAATGATAGAATCCGGGCGAGTACCTGGAAAAGGTAGAATCCGTCAGAGTACCGAAAAACTGTCCGAACGAGTACCGAAAAATGGTAGAATCAGGGTCAGTATAGGAAAAGGATAGAATCCGGGCGAGTACCTGGAAAAGGTTGAATCCGTCCGAGTACCGAACAACTGTCCGAACGAGTACCGAAAAATTGTAGAATCAGGGTCAGTACAGGAAAATAATAGAATCCGGGCGAGTACCTGGAAAAGGTAGAATCCGTCCGAGTACCGAAAAACTGTCCGAACGAGTACCGAAAAATAGTACAATCAGGGTCAGTACAGGAAAATGATAGAATCCGGGCGAGTTCCTGGAAAAGGTAGAATCCGTCCGAGTACCGAAAAACTGTCCGAACGAGTACCGAAAAATGGTAGAATCAGGGTCAGTACAGGAAAATGATAGAATCCGGGCGAGTACCTGGAAAAGGTAGAATCCGTCCGAGTACCGAAAAACTGTCCGAACGAGTACCGAAAAATGGTAGAATCAGGGTCAGTACAGGAAAATGATAGAATCCGGGCGAGTACTTGGAAAAGGTAGAATCCGTCCGAGTACCGAAAAACTGTCCGAACGAGTACCGAAAAATGGTAGAATCAGGGTCAGTATAGGAAAAGGATAGAATCCGGGCGAGTACCTGGAAAAGGTAGAATCCGTCCGAGTACCGAAAAATTGACCGAACGAGTACCGAAAATTGTAGAATCAGGGTTAGTACAGGAAAATGATAAAATCCGGGCGAGTACCTGGAAAAGGTAGAATCCGTCCGAGTACCGAACAACTGTCCGAACGAGTACCGAAAAATTGTAGAATCAGGGTCAGTACAGGAAAATGATAAAATCCGGGCGAGTACCTGGAAAAGGTAGAATCCGTCCGAGTACCGAAAAACTGTCCGAACGAGTACCGAAAAATGGTAGAATCAGGGTCAATACAGGAAAATGATAGAATCCGGGCGAGTACCTGGAGAAGGTAGAATCCGTCCGAGTACCGAAAAACTGTCCGAACGAGTACCGAAAAATGGTAGAATCACGGTCAGTATAGGAAAATGATAGAATCCGGGCGAGTACCTGGAAAAGGTATAATCCGTCCGAGTACCGAAAAACTGTCCGAACGAGTACCGAAAAATGGTAGAATCAGGGTCAGTACAGGAAAATGATAGAATCCGGGCGAGTATCTGGAAAAGGTAGAATCCGTCCGAGTACCGAAAAACAGTCCGAACGAGTACCGAAAAATTGTAGAATCAGGGTCAGTACAGGAAAATGATAGAATCCGGGCGAGTACCTGGAAAAGGTAGAATCCGTCAGAGTACCGAAAAACTGTCCGAACGAGTACCGAAAAATGGTAGAATCAGGGTCAGTATAGGAAAAGGATAGAATCCGGGCGAGTACCTGGAAAAGGTTGAATCCGTCCGAGTACCGAACAACTGTCCGAACGAGTACCGAAAAATTGTAGAATCAGGGTCAGTACAGGAAAATAATAGAATCCGGGCGAGTACCTGGAAAAGGTAGAATCCGTCCGAGTACCGAAAAACTGTCCGAACGAGTACCGAAAAATAGTACAATCAGGGTCAGTACAGGAAAATGATAGAATCCGGGCGAGTACCTGGAAAAGGTAGAATCCGTCCGAGTACCGAAAAACTGTCCGAACGAGTACCGAAAAATGGTAGAATCAGGGTCAGTACAGGAAAATGATAGAATCCGGGCGAGTATCTGGAAAAGGTAGAATCCGTCCGAGTACCGAAAAACAGTCCGAACGAGTACCGAAAAATTGTAGAATCAGGGTCAGTACAGGAAAATGATAGAATCCGGGCGAGTACCTGGACAAGGTAGAATCCGTCCGAGTACCGAAAAACTGTCCGAACGAGTACCGAAAAATGGTAGAATCTGGGTCAGTACAGGAAAATAATAGAATCCGGGCGAGTATCTGGAAAAGGTAGAATCCGTCCGAGTACCGAAAAACAGTCCGAACGAGTACCGAAAAATTGTAGAATCAGGGTCAGTACAGGAAAATGATAGAATCCGGGCGAGTACCTGGACAAGGTAGAATCCGTCCGAGTACCGAAAAACTGTCCGAACGAGTACCGAAAAATGGTAGAATCAGGGTCAGTATAGGAAAAGGATAGAATCCGGGCGAGTACCTGGAAAAGGTAGAATCCATCCGAGTACCGAAAAACTGTCCGAACGAGTACCGAAAAATGGTAGAATCTGGGTCAGTACAGGAAAATGATAGAATCCGGGCGAGTACCTGGAGAAGGTAGAATCCGTCCGAGTACCCAAAAACTGTCCGAACGAGTACCGAAAAATGGTAGAATCAGGGTCAGTACAGGAAAATGATAGAATCCGGGCGAGTACCTGGAGAAGGTAGAATCCGTCCGAGTACCGAAAAACTGTCCGAACGAGTACCGAAAAATGGTAGAATCAGGGTCAGTACAGGAAAATGATAGAATCCGGGCGAGTACCTGGAAAAGGTAGAATCCGTCCGAGTACCGAAAAACTGTCCGAACGAGTACCGAAAAATGGTAGAATCAGGGTCAGTACAGGAAAATGATAGAATCCGGGCGAGTACTTGGAAAAGGTAGAATCCGTCCGAGTACCGAAAAACTGTCCGAACGAGTACCGAAAAATGGTAGAATCAGGGTCAGTATAGGAAAAGGATAGAATCCGGGCGAGTACCTGGAAAAGGTAGAATCCGTCCGAGTACCGAAAAACTGTCCGAACGAGTACCGAAAAATGGTAGAATCAGGGTCAATACAGGAAAATGATAGAATCCGGGCGAGTACCTGGAGAAGGTAGAATCCGTCCGAGTACCGAAAAACTGTCCGAACGAGTACCGAAAAATGGTAGAATCACGGTCAGTACAGGAAAATGATAGAATCCAGGCGAGTACCTGGAAAAGGTAGAATCCGTCCGAGTACCGAAAAACTGTCCGAACGAGTACCGAAAAATGGTAGAATCAGGGTCAGTATAGGAAAAGGATAGAATCCGGGCGAGTACCTGGAAAAGGTAGAATCCATCCGAGTACCGAAAAACTGTCCGAACGAGTACCGCAAAATGGTAGAATCTGGGTCAGTACAGGAAAATGATAGAATCCGGGCGAGTACCTGGAGAAGGTAGAATCCGTCCGAGTACCGAAAAACTGTCCGAACGAGTACCGAAAAATGGTAGAATCACGGTCAGTATAGGAAAATGATAGAATCCGGGCGAGTACCTGGAAAAGGTATAATCCGTCCGAGTACCGAAAAACTGTCCGAACGAGTACCGAAAAATGGTAGAATCAGGGTCAGTACAGGAAAATGATAGAATCCGGGCGAGTATCTGGAAAAGGTAGAATCCGTCCGAGTACCGAAAAACAGTCCGAACGAGTACCGAAAAATTGTAGAATCAGGGTCAGTACAGGAAAATGATAGAATCCGGGCGAGTACCTGGAAAAGGTAGAATCCGTCAGAGTACCGAAAAACTGTCCGAACGAGTACCGAAAAATGGTAGAATCAGGGTCAGTATAGGAAAAGGATAGAATCCGGGCGAGTACCT
This sequence comes from Vitis vinifera, assembly GCF_030704535.1. Classification (NCBI taxonomy): domain Eukaryota; kingdom Viridiplantae; phylum Streptophyta; class Magnoliopsida; order Vitales; family Vitaceae; genus Vitis; species Vitis vinifera. Next base: position 18,161,849 of record NC_081805.1, on the reverse strand, counting down.
GGAAAAGGTTGAATCCGTCCGAGTACCGAACAACTGTCCGAACGAGTACCGAAAAATTGTAGAATCAGGGTCAGTACAGGAAAATAATAGAATCCGGGCGAGTACCTGGAAAAGGTAGAATCCGTCCGAGTACCGAAAAACTGTCCGAACGAGTACCGAAAAATAGTACAATCAGGGTCAGTACAGGAAAATGATAGAATCCGGGCGAGTACCTGGAAAAGGTAGAATCCGTCCGAGTACCGAAAAACTGTCCGAACGAGTACCGAAAAATGGTAGAATCAGGGTCAGTACAGGAAAATGATAGAATCCGGGCGAGTATCTGGAAAAGGTAGAATCCGTCCGAGTACCGAAAAACAGTCCGAACGAGTACCGAAAAATTGTAGAATCAGGGTCAGTACAGGAAAATGATAGAATCCGGGCGAGTACCTGGACAAGGTAGAATCCGTCCGAGTACCGAAAAACTGTCCGAACGAGTACCGAAAAATGGTAGAATCTGGGTCAGTACAGGAAAATAATAGAATCCGGGCGAGTATCTGGAAAAGGTAGAATCCGTCCGAGTACCGAAAAACAGTCCGAACGAGTACCGAAAAATTGTAGAATCAGGGTCAGTACAGGAAAATGATAGAATCCGGGCGAGTACCTGGACAAGGTAGAATCCGTCCGAGTACCGAAAAACTGTCCGAACGAGTACCGAAAAATGGTAGAATCAGGGTCAGTATAGGAAAAGGATAGAATCCGGGCGAGTACCTGGAAAAGGTAGAATCCATCCGAGTACCGAAAAACTGTCCGAACGAGTACCGAAAAATGGTAGAATCTGGGTCAGTACAGGAAAATGATAGAATCCGGGCGAGTACCTGGAGAAGGTAGAATCCGTCCGAGTACCCAAAAACTGTCCGAACGAGTACCGAAAAATGGTAGAATCAGGGTCAGTACAGGAAAATGATAGAATCCGGGCGAGTACCTGGAGAAGGTAGAATCCGTCCGAGTACCGAAAAACTGTCCGAACGAGTACCGAAAAATGGTAGAATCAGGGTCAGTACAGGAAAATGATAGAATCCGGGCGAGTACCTGGAAAAGGTAGAATCCGTCCGAGTACCGAAAAACTGTCCGAACGAGTACCGAAAAATGGTAGAATCAGGGTCAGTACAGGAAAATGATAGAATCCGGGCGAGTACTTGGAAAAGGTAGAATCCGTCCGAGTACCGAAAAACTGTCCGAACGAGTACCGAAAAATGGTAGAATCAGGGTCAGTATAGGAAAAGGATAGAATCCGGGCGAGTACCTGGAAAAGGTAGAATCCGTCCGAGTACCGAAAAACTGTCCGAACGAGTACCGAAAAATGGTAGAATCAGGGTCAATACAGGAAAATGATAGAATCCGGGCGAGTACCTGGAGAAGGTAGAATCCGTCCGAGTACCGAAAAACTGTCCGAACGAGTACCGAAAAATGGTAGAATCACGGTCAGTACAGGAAAATGATAGAATCCAGGCGAGTACCTGGAAAAGGTAGAATCCGTCCGAGTACCGAAAAACTGTCCGAACGAGTACCGAAAAATGGTAGAATCAGGGTCAGTATAGGAAAAGGATAGAATCCGGGCGAGTACCTGGAAAAGGTAGAATCCATCCGAGTACCGAAAAACTGTCCGAACGAGTACCGCAAAATGGTAGAATCTGGGTCAGTACAGGAAAATGATAGAATCCGGGCGAGTACCTGGAGAAGGTAGAATCCGTCCGAGTACCCAAAAACTGTCCGAACGAGTACCGAAAAATGGTAGAATCAGGGTCAGTACAGGAAAATGATAGAATCCGGGCGAGTACCTGGAAAATGTAGAATCCGTCCGAGTACCGAAAAACTGTCCGAACGAGTACCGAAAAATTGTAGAATCAGGGTCAGTACAGGAAAATGATAGAATCCGGGCGAGTACCTGGAAAAGGTAGAATCCGTAGGAGTACCGAAAAACTGTCCGAACGAGTACCGAAAAATGGTAGAATCAGGGTCAGTATAGGAAAATGATAGAATCCGGGCGAGTACCTGGAAAAGGTTGAATCCGTCCGAGTACCGAACAACTGTCCGAACGAGTACCGAAAAATTGTAGAATCAGGGTCAGTACAGGAAAATAATAGAATCCGGGCGAGTACCTGGAAAAGGTAGAATCCGTCCGAGTACCGAAAAACTGTCCGAACGAGTACCGAAAAATAGTACAATCAGGGTCAGTACAGGAAAATGATAGAATCCGGGCGAGTACCTGGAAAAGGTAGAATCCGTCCGAGTACCGAAAAACTGTCCGAACGAGTACCGAAAAATGGTAGAATCAGGGTCAGTACAGGAAAATAATAGAATCCGGGCGAGTATCTGGAAAAGGTAGAATCCGTCCGAGTACCGAAAAACAGTCCGAACGAGTACCGAAAAATTGTAGAATCAGGGTCAGTACAGGAAAATGATAGAATCCGGGCGAGTACCTGGACAAGGTAGAATCCGTCCGAGTACCGAAAAACTGTCCGAACGAGTACCGAAAAATGGTAGAATCAGGGTCAGTATAGGAAAAGGATAGAATCCGGGCGAGTACCTGGAAAAGGTAGAATCCATCCGAGTACCGAAAAACTGTCCGAACGAGTACCGAAAAATGGTAGAATCTGGGTCAGTACAGGAAAATGATAGAATCCGGGCGAGTACCTGGAGAAGGTAGAATCCGTCCGAGTACCCAAAAACTGTCCGAACGAGTACCGAAAAATGGTAGAATCAGGGTCAGTACAGGAAAATGATAGAATCCGGGCGAGTACCTGGAGAAGGTAGAATCCGTCCGAGTACCGAAAAACTGTCCGAACGAGTACCGAAAAATGGTAGAATCAGGGTCAGTACAGGAAAATGATAGAATCCGGGCGAGTACCTGGAAAAGGTTGAATCCGTCCGAGTACCGAACAACTGTCCGAACGAGTACCGAAAAATTGTAGAATCAGGGTCAGTACAGGAAAATGATAGAATCCGGGCGAGTACCTGGAAAAGGTAGAATCCGTCCGAGTACCGAAAAACTGTCCGAACGAGTACCGAAAAATAGTACAATCAGGGTCAGTACAGGAAAATGATAGAATCCGGGCGAGTACCTGGAAAAGGTAGAATCCGTCCGAGTACCGAAAAACTGTCCGAACGAGTACCGAAAAATGGTAGAATCAGGGTCAGTATAGGAAAAGGATAGAATCCGGGCGAGTACCTGGAAAAGGTAGAATCCATCCGAGTACCGAAAAACTGTCCGAACGAGTACCGAAAAATGGTAGAATCTGGGTCAGTACAGGAAAATGATAGAATCCGGGCGAGTACCTGGAGAAGGTAGAATCCGTCCGAGTACCCAAAAACTGTCCGAACGAGTACCGAAAAATGGTAGAATCAGGGTCAGTACAGGAAAATGATAGAATCCGGGCGAGTACCTCGAGAAGGTAGAATCCGTCCGAGTACTGAAAAACTGTCCGAACGAGTACCGAAAAATGGTAGAATCAGGGTCAGTACAGGAAAATGATAGAATCCGGGCGAGTACCTGGAAAAGGTAGAATCCGTCCGAGTACCGAAAAACTGTCCGAACGAGTACCGAAAAATGGTAGAATCAGGGTCAGTACAGGAAAATGATAGAATCCGGGCGAGTACCTGGACAAGGTAGAATCCGTCCGAGTACCGAAAAACTGTCCGAACGAGTACCGAAAAATGGTAGAATCAGGGTCAGTATAGGAAAAGGATAGAATCCGGGCGAGTACCTGGAAAAGGTAGAATCCGTCCGAGTACCGAAAAACTGTCCGAACGAGTACCGAAAAATGGTAGAATCTGGGTCAGTATAGGAAAAGGATAGAATCCGGGCGAGTACCTGGAAAAGGTAGAATCCGTCCGAGTACCGAAAAACTGTCCGAACGAGTACCGAAAAATGGTAGAATCAGGGTCAATACAGGAAAATGATAGAATCCGGGCGAGTACCTGGAGAAGGTAGAATCCGTCCGAGTACCGAAAAACTGTCCGAACGAGTACCGAAAAATGGTAGAATCACGGTCAGTACAGGAAAATGATAGAATCCGGGCGAGTACCTGGAAAAGGTAGAATCCGTCCGAGTACCGAAAAACTGTCCGAACGAGTACCGAAAAATGGTAGAATCAGGGTCAGTATAGGAAAAGGATAGAATCCGGGCGAGTACCTGGAAAAGGTAGAATCCTTCCGAGTACCGAAAAACTGTCCGAACGAGTACCGCAAAATGGTAGAATCTGGGTCAGTACAGGAAAATGATAGAATCCGGGCGAGTACCTGGAAAAGGTAGAATCCGTCCGAGTACCGAAAAACTGTCCGAACGAGTACCGAAAAATAGTACAATCAGGGTCAGTACAGGAAAATGATAGAATCCGGGCGAGTACCTGGAAAATGTAGAATCCGTCCGAGTACCGAAAAACTGTCCGAACGAGTACCGAAAAATTGTAGAATCAGGGTCAGTACAGGAAAATGATAGAATCCGGGCGAGTACCTGGAAAAGGTAGAATCCGTAGGAGTACCGAAAAACTGTCCGAACGAGTACCGAAAAATGGTAGAATCAGGGTCAGTACAGGAAAATGATAGAATCCGGGCGAGTACCTGGACAAGGTAGAATCCGTCCGAGTACCGAAAAACTGTCCGAACGAGTACCGAAAAATGGTAGAATCAGGGTCAGTATAGGAAAAGGATAGAATCCGGGCGAGTACCTGGAAAAGGTAGAATCCGTCCGAGTACCGAAAAACTGTCCGAACGAGTACCGAAAAATGGTAGAATCTGGGTCAGTATAGGAAAAGGATAGAATCCGGGCGAGTACCTGGAAAAGGTAGAATCCGTCCGAGTACCGAAAAACTGTCCGAACGAGTACCGAAAAATGGTAGAATCAGGGTCAATACAGGAAAATGATAGAATCCGGGCGAGTACCTGGAGAAGGTAGAATCCGTCCGAGTACCGAAAAACTGTCCGAACGAGTACCGAAAAATGGTAGAATCACGGTCAGTACAGGAAAATGATAGAATCCGGGCGAGTACCTGGAAAAGGTAGAATCCGTCCGAGTACCGAAAAACTGTCCGAACGAGTACCGAAAAATGGTAGAATCAGGGTCAGTATAGGAAAAGGATAGAATCCGGGCGAGTACCTGGAAAAGGTAGAATCCATCCGAGTACCGAAAAATTGTCCGAACGAGTACCGCAAAATGGTAGAATCTGGGTCAGTACAGGAAAATGATAGAATCCGGGCGAGTACCTGGAGAAGGTAGAATCCGTCCGAGTACCCAAAAACTGTCCGAACGAGTACCGAAAAATGGTAGAATCAGGGTCAGTACAGGAAAATGATAGAATCCGGGCGAGTACCTGGAAAATGTAGAATCCGTCCGAGTACCGAAAAACTGTCCGAACGAGTACCGAAAAATTGTAGAATCAGGGTCAGTACAGGAAAATGATAGAATCCGGGCGAGTACCTGGAAAAGGTAGAATCCGTAGGAGTACCGAAAAACTGTCCGAACGAGTACCGAAAAATGGTAGAATCAGGGTCAGTATAGGAAAATGATAGAATCCGGGCGAGTACCTGGAGAAGGTAGAATCCGTCCGAGTACCGAAAAACTGTCCGAACGAGTACCGAAAAATGGTAGAATCAGGGTCAGTACAGGAAAATGATAGAATCCGGGCGAGTACCTGGACAAGGTAGAATCCGTCCGAGTACCGAAAAACTGTCCGAACGAGTACCGAAAAATGGTAGAATCAGGGTCAGTATAGGAAAAGGATAGAATCCGGGCGAGTACCGAAAAACTGTCCGAACGAGTACCGAAAAACTGTCCGAACGAGTACCGAAAAATGGTAGAATCAGGGTCAGTACAGGAAAATGATAGAATCCGGGCGAGTACCTGGAAAAGGTAGAATCCGTCCGAGTACCGAAAAACTGTCCGAACGAGTACCGAAAAATGGTAGAATCAGGGTCAGTACAGGAAAATGATAGAATCCGGGCGAGTACCTGGACAAGGTAGAATCCGTCCGAGTACCGAAAAACTGTCCGAACGAGTACCGAAAAATGGTAGAATCAGGGTCAGTATAGGAAAAGGATAGAATCCGGGCGAGTACCTGGAAAAGGTAGAATCCGTCCGAGTACCGAAAAACTGTCCGAACGAGTACCGAAAAATGGTAGAATCTGGGTCAGTATAGGAAAAGGATAGAATCCGGGCGAGTACCTGGAAAAGGTAGAATCCGTCCGAGTACCGAAAAACTGTCCGAACGAGTACCGAAAAATGGTAGAATCAGGGTCAATACAGGAAAATGATAGAATCCGGGCGAGTACCTGGAGAAGGTAGAATCCGTCCGAGTACCGAAAAACTGTCCGAACGAGTACCGAAAAATGGTAGAATCACGGTCAGTACAGGAAAATGATAGAATCCGGGCGAGTACCTGGAAAAGGTAGAATCCGTCCGAGTACCGAAAAACTGTCCGAACGAGTACCGAAAAATGGTAGAATCAGGGTCAGTATAGGAAAAGGATAGAATCCGGGCGAGTACCTGGAAAAGGTAGAATCCTTCCGAGTACCGAAAAACTGTCCGAACGAGTACCGCAAAATGGTAGAATCTGGGTCAGTACAGGAAAATGATAGAATCCGGGCGAGTACCTGGAAAAGGTAGAATCCGTCCGAGTACCGAAAAACTGTCCGAACGAGTACCGAAAAATAGTACAATCAGGGTCAGTACAGGAAAATGATAGAATCCGGGCGAGTACCTGGAAAATGTAGAATCCGTCCGAGTACCGAAAAACTGTCCGAACGAGTACCGAAAAATTGTAGAATCAGGGTCAGTACAGGAAAATGATAGAATCCGGGCGAGTACCTGGAAAAGGTAGAATCCGTAGGAGTACCGAAAAACTGTCCGAACGAGTACCGAAAAATGGTAGAATCAGGGTCAGTACAGGAAAATGATAGAATCCGGGCGAGTACCTGGACAAGGTAGAATCCGTCCGAGTACCGAAAAACTGTCCGAACGAGTACCGAAAAATGGTAGAATCAGGGTCAGTATAGGAAAAGGATAGAATCCGGGCGAGTACCTGGAAAAGGTAGAATCCGTCCGAGTACCGAAAAATTGACCGAACGAGTACCGAAAATTGTAGAATCTGGGTCAGTACAGGAAAATGATAGAATCCGGGCGAGTACCTGGAAAAGGTAGAATCCGTCCGAGTACCGAAAAACTGTCCGAACGAGTACCGAAAAATAGTACAATCAGGGTCAGTACAGGAAAATGATAGAATCCGGGCGAGTACCTGGAAAATGTAGAATCCGTCCGAGTACCGAAAAACTGTCCGAACGAGTACCGAAAAATTGTAGAATCAGGGTCAGTACAGGAAAATGATAGAATCCGGGCGAGTACCTGGAAAAGGTAGAATCCGTAGGAGTACCGAAAAACTGTCCGAACGAGTACCGAAAAATGGTAGAATCAGGGTCAGTACAGGAAAATGATAGAATCCGGGCGAGTACCTGGACAAGGTAGAATCCGTCCGAGTACCGAAAAACTGTCCGAACGAGTACCGAAAAATGGTAGAATCAGGGTCAGTATAGGAAAAGGATAGAATCCGGGCGAGTACCTGGAAAAGGTAGAATCCGTCCGAGTACCGAAAAACTGTCCGAACGAGTACCGAAAAATGGTAGAATCTGGGTCAGTATAGGAAAAGGATAGAATCCGGGCGAGTACCTGGAAAAGGTAGAATCCGTCCGAGTACCGAAAAACTGTCCGAACGAGTACCGAAAAATGGTAGAATCAGGGTCAATACAGGAAAATGATAGAATCCGGGCGAGTACCTGGAGAAGGTAGAATCCGTCCGAGTACCGAAAAACTGTCCGAACGAGTACCGAAAAATGGTAGAATCACGGTCAGTACAGGAAAATGATAGAATCCGGGCGAGTACCTGGAAAAGGTAGAATCCGTCCGAGTACCGAAAAACTGTCCGAACGAGTACCGAAAAATGGTAGAATCAGGGTCAGTATAGGAAAAGGATAGAATCCGGGCGAGTACCTGGAAAAGGTAGAATCCATCCGAGTACCGAAAAATTGTCCGAACGAGTACCGCAAAATGGTAGAATCTGGGTCAGTACAGGAAAATGATAGAATCCGGGCGAGTACCTGGAGAAGGTAGAATCCGTCCGAGTACCCAAAAACTGTCCGAACGAGTACCGAAAAATGGTAGAATCAGGGTCAGTACAGGAAAATGATAGAATCCGGGCGAGTACCTGGAAAATGTAGAATCCGTCCGAGTACCGAAAAACTGTCCGAACGAGTACCGAAAAATTGTAGAATCAGGGTCAGTACAGGAAAATGATAGAATCCGGGCGAGTACCTGGAAAAGGTAGAATCCGTAGGAGTACCGAAAAACTGTCCGAACGAGTACCGAAAAATGGTAGAATCAGGGTCAGTATAGGAAAATGATAGAATCCGGGCGAGTACCTGGAGAAGGTAGAATCCGTCCGAGTACCGAAAAACTGTCCGAACGAGTACCGAAAAATGGTAGAATCAGGGTCAGTACAGGAAAATGATAGAATCCGGGCGAGTACCTGGACAAGGTAGAATCCGTCCGAGTACCGAAAAACTGTCCGAACGAGTACCGAAAAATGGTAGAATCAGGGTCAGTATAGGAAAAGGATAGAATCCGGGCGAGTACCGAAAAACTGTCCGAACGAGTACCGAAAAACTGTCCGAACGAGTACCGAAAAATGGTAGAATCAGGGTCAGTACAGGAAAATGATAGAATCCGGGCGAGTACCTGGAAAAGGTAGAATCCGTCCGAGTACCGAAAAACTGTCCGAACGAGTACCGAAAAATGGTAGAATCAGGGTCAGTACAGGAAAATGATAGAATCCGGGCGAGTACCTGGACAAGGTAGAATCCGTCCGAGTACCGAAAAACTGTCCGAACGAGTACCGAAAAATGGTAGAATCAGGGTCAGTATAGGAAAAGGATAGAATCCGGGCGAGTACCTGGAAAAGGTAGAATCCGTCCGAGTACCGAAAAACTGTCCGAACGAGTACCGAAAAATGGTAGAATCTGGGTCAGTATAGGAAAAGGATAGAATCCGGGCGAGTACCTGGAAAAGGTAGAATCCGTCCGAGTACCGAAAAACTGTCCGAACGAGTACCGAAAAATGGTAGAATCAGGGTCAATACAGGAAAATGATAGAATCCGGGCGAGTACCTGGAGAAGGTAGAATCCGTCCGAGTACCGAAAAACTGTCCGAACGAGTACCGAAAAATGGTAGAATCACGGTCAGTACAGGAAAATGATAGAATCCGGGCGAGTACCTGGAAAAGGTAGAATCCGTCCGAGTACCGAAAAACTGTCCGAACGAGTACCGAAAAATGGTAGAATCAGGGTCAGTATAGGAAAAGGATAGAATCCGGGCGAGTACCTGGAAAAGGTAGAATCCTTCCGAGTACCGAAAAACTGTCCGAACGAGTACCGCAAAATGGTAGAATCTGGGTCAGTACAGGAAAATGATAGAATCCGGGCGAGTACCTGGAAAAGGTAGAATCCGTCCGAGTACCGAAAAACTGTCCGAACGAGTACCGAAAAATAGTACAATCAGGGTCAGTACAGGAAAATGATAGAATCCGGGCGAGTACCTGGAAAATGTAGAATCCGTCCGAGTACCGAAAAACTGTCCGAACGAGTACCGAAAAATTGTAGAATCAGGGTCAGTACAGGAAAATGATAGAATCCGGGCGAGTACCTGGAAAAGGTAGAATCCGTAGGAGTACCGAAAAACTGTCCGAACGAGTACCGAAAAATGGTAGAATCAGGGTCAGTACAGGAAAATGATAGAATCCGGGCGAGTACCTGGACAAGGTAGAATCCGTCCGAGTACCGAAAAACTGTCCGAACGAGTACCGAAAAATGGTAGAATCAGGGTCAGTATAGGAAAAGGATAGAATCCGGGCGAGTACCTGGAAAAGGTAGAATCCGTCCGAGTACCGAAAAACTGTCCGAACGAGTACCGAAAAATGGTAGAATCTGGGTCAGTATAGGAAAAGGATAGAATCCGGGCGAGTACCTGGAAAAGGTAGAATCCGTCCGAGTACCGAAAAATTGACCGAACGAGTACCGAAAATTGTAGAATCAGGGTTAGTACAGGAAAATGATAAAATCCGGGCGAGTACCTGGAAAAGGTAGAATCCGTCCGAGTACCGAACAACTGTCCGAACGAGTACCGAAAAATGGTAGAATCAGGGTCAATACAGGAAAATGATAGAATCCGGGCGAGTACCTGGAGAAGGTAGAATCCGTCCGAGTACCGAAAAACTGTCCGAACGAGTACCGAAAAATGGTAGAATCACGGTCAGTACAGGAAAATGATAGAATCCGGGCGAGTACCTGGAAAAGGTAGAATCCGTCCGAGTACCGAAAAACTGTCCGAACGAGTACCGAAAAATGGTAGAATCAGGGTCAGTATAGGAAAAGGATAGAATCCGGGCGAGTACCTGGAAAAGGTAGAATCCATCCGAGTACCGAAAAATTGTCCGAACGAGTACCGCAAAATGGTAGAATCTGGGTCAGTACAGGAAAATGATAGAATCCGGGCGAGTACCTGGAGAAGGTAGAATCCGTCCGAGTACCCAAAAACTGTCCGAACGAGTACCGAAAAATGGTAGAATCAGGGTCAGTACAGGAAAATGATAGAATCCGGGCGAGTACCTGGAAAATGCAGAATCCGTCCGAGTACCGAAAAACTGTCCGAACGAGTACCGAAAAATTGTAGAATCAGGGTCAGTACAGGAAAATGATAGAATCCGGGCGAGTACCTGGAAAAGGTAGAATCCGTAGGAGTACCGAAAAACTGTCCGAACGAGTACCGAAAAATGGTAGAATCAGGGTCAGTATAGGAAAATGATAGAATCCGGGCGAGTACCTGGAGAAGGTAGAATCCGTCCGAGTACCGAAAAACTGTCCGAACGAGTACCGAAAAATGGTAGAATCAGGGTCAGTACAGGAAAATGATAGAATCCGGGCGAGTACCTGGACAAGGTAGAATCCGTCCGAGTACCGAAAAACTGTCCGAACGAGTACCGAAAAATGGTAGAATCAGGGTCAGTATAGGAAAAGGATAGAATCCGGGCGAGTACCTGGAAAAGGTAGAATCCGTCCGAGTACCGAAAAACTGTCCGAACGAGTACCGAAAAATGGTAGAATCAGGGTCAGTATAGGAAAAGGATAGAATCCGGGCGAGTACCGAAAAACTGTCCGAACGAGTACCGAAAAACTGTCCGAACGAGTACCGAAAAATGGTAGAATCAGGGTCAGTACAGGAAAATGATAGAATCCGGGCGAGTACCTGGAAAAGGTAGAATCCGTCCGAGTACCGAAAAACTGTCCGAACGAGTACCGAAAAATGGTAGAATCAGGGTCAGTACAGGAAAATGATAGAATCCGGGCGAGTACCTGGACAAGGTAGAATCCGTCCGAGTACCGAAAAACTGTCCGAACGAGTACCGAAAAATGGTAGAATCAGGGTCAGTATAGGAAAAGGATAGAATCCGGGCGAGTACCTGGAAAAGGTAGAATCCGTCCGAGTACCGAAAAACTGTCCGAACGAGTACCGAAAAATGGTAGAATCTGGGTCAGTATAGGAAAAGGATAGAATCCGGGCGAGTACCTGGAAAAGGTAGAATCCGTCCGAGTACCGAAAAACTGTCCGAACGAGTACCGAAAAATGGTAGAATCAGGGTCAATACAGGAAAATGATAGAATCCGGGCGAGTACCTGGAGAAGGTAGAATCCGTCCGAGTACCGAAAAACTGTCCGAACGAGTACCGAAAAATGGTAGAATCACGGTCAGTACAGGAAAATGATAGAATCCGGGCGAGTACCTGGAAAAGGTAGAATCCGTCCGAGTACCGAAAAACTGTCCGAACGAGTACCGAAAAATGGTAGAATCAGGGTCAGTATAGGAAAAGGATAGAATCCGGGCGAGTACCTGGAAAAGGTAGAATCCTTCCGAGTACCGAAAAACTGTCCGAACGAGTACCGCAAAATGGTAGAATCTGGGTCAGTACAGGAAAATGATAGAATCCGGGCGAGTACCTGGAAAAGGTAGAATCCGTCCGAGTACCGAAAAACTGTCCGAACGAGTACCGAAAAATAGTACAATCAGGGTCAGTACAGGAAAATGATAGAATCCGGGCGAGTACCTGGAAAATGTAGAATCCGTCCGAGTACCGAAAAACTGTCCGAACGAGTACCGAAAAATTGTAGAATCAGGGTCAGTACAGGAAAATGATAGAATCCGGGCGAGTACCTGGAAAAGGTAGAATCCGTAGGAGTACCGAAAAACTGTCCGAACGAGTACCGAAAAATGGTAGAATCAGGGTCAGTACAGGAAAATGATAGAATCCGGGCGAGTACCTGGACAAGGTAGAATCCGTCCGAGTACCGAAAAACTGTCCGAACGAGTACCGAAAAATGGTAGAATCAGGGTCAGTATAGGAAAAGGATAGAATCCGGGCGAGTACCTGGAAAAGGTAGAATCCGTCCGAGTACCGAAAAACTGTCCGAACGAGTACCGAAAAATGGTAGAATCTGGGTCAGTATAGGAAAAGGATAGAATCCGGGCGAGTACCTGGAAAAGGTAGAATCCGTCCGAGTACCGAAAAACTGTCCGAACGAGTACCGAAAAATGGTAGAATCAGGGTCAATACAGGAAAATGATAGAATCCGGGCGAGTACCTGGAGAAGGTAGAATCCGTCCGAGTACCGAAAAACTGTCCGAACGAGTACCGAAAAATGGTAGAATCACGGTCAGTACAGGAAAATGATAGAATCCGGGCGAGTACCTGGAAAAGGTAGAATCCGTCCGAGTACCGAAAAACTGTCCGAACGAGTACCGAAAAATGGTAGAATCAGGGTCAGTATAGGAAAAGGATAGAATCCGGGCGAGTACCTGGAAAAGGTAGAATCCATCCGAGTACCGAAAAATTGTCCGAACGAGTACCGCAAAATGGTAGAATCTGGGTCAGTACAGGAAAATGATAGAATCCGGGCGAGTACCTGGAGAAGGTAGAATCCGTCCGAGTACCCAAAAACTGTCCGAACGAGTACCGAAAAATGGTAGAATCAGGGTCAGTACAGGAAAATGATAGAATCCGGGCGAGTACCTGGAAAATGTAGAATCCGTCCGAGTACCGAAAAACTGTCCGAACGAGTACCGAAAAATTGTAGAATCAGGGTCAGTACAGGAAAATGATAGAATCCGGGCGAGTACCTGGAAAAGGTAGAATCCGTCCGAGTACCGAAAAACTGTCCGAACGAGTACCGAAAAATGGTAGAATCTGGGTCAGTATAGGAAAAGGATAGAATCCGGGCGAGTACCTGGAAAAGGTAGAATCCGTCCGAGTACCGAAAAACTGTCCGAACGAGTACCGAAAAATGGTAGAATCAGGGTCAATACAGGAAAATGATAGAATCCGGGCGAGTACCTGGAGAAGGTAGAATCCGTCCGAGTACCGAAAAACTGTCCGAACGAGTACCGAAAAATGGTAGAATCACGGTCAGTACAGGAAAATGATAGAATCCGGGCGAGTACCTGGAAAAGGTAGAATCCGTCCGAGTACCGAAAAACTGTCCGAACGAGTACCGAAAAATGGTAGAATCAGGGTCAGTATAGGAAAAGGATAGAATCCGGGCGAGTACCTGGAAAAGGTAGAATCCATCCGAGTACCGAAAAACTGTCCGAACGAGTACCGAAAAATGGTAGAATCTGGGTCAGTACAGGAAAATGATAGAATCCGGGCGAGTACCTGGAGAAGGTAGAATCCGTCCGAGTACCCAAAAACTGTCCGAACGAGTACCGAAAAATGGTAGAATCAGGGTCAGTACAGGAAAATGATAGAATCCGGGCGAGTACCTGGAGAAGGTAGAATCCGTCCGAGTACCGAAAAACTGTCCGAACGAGTACCGAAAAATGGTAGAATCAGGGTCAGTACAGGAAAATGATAGAATCCGGGCGAGTACCTGGAAAAGGTAGAATCCGTCCGAGTACCGAAAAACTGTCCGAACGAGTACCGAAAAATGGTAGAATCAGGGTCAGTACAGGAAAATGATAGAATCCGGGCGAGTACTTGGAAAAGGTAGAATCCGTCCGAGTACCGAAAAACTGTCCGAACGAGTACCGAAAAATGGTAGAATCAGGGTCAGTATAGGAAAAGGATAGAATCCGGGCGAGTACCTGGAAAAGGTAGAATCCGTCCGAGTACCAAAAAATTGACCGAACGAGTACCGAAAAATTGTAGAATCAGGGTTAGTACAGGAAAATGATAAAATCCGGGCGAGTACCTGGAAAAGGTAGAATCCGTCCGAGTACCGAACAACTGTCCGAACGAGTACCGAAAAATTGTAGAATCAGGGTCAGTACAGGAAAATGATAAAATCCGGGCGAGTACCTGGAAAAGGTAGAATCCGTCCGAGTACCGAAAAACTGTCCGAACGAGTACCGAAAAATGGTAGAATCAGGGTCAATACAGGAAAATGATAGAATCCGGGCGAGTACCTGGAGAAGGTAGAATCCGTCCGAGTACCGAAAAACTGTCCGAACGAGTACCGAAAAATGGTAGAATCACGGTCAGTACAGGAAAATGATAGAATCCGGGCGAGTACCTGGAAAAGGTATAATCCGTCCGAGTACCGAAAAACTGTCCGAACGAGTACCGAAAAATGGTAGAATCAGGGTCAGTACAGGAAAATGATAGAATCCGGGCGAGTATCTGGAAAAGGTAGAATCCGTCCGAGTACCGAAAAACAGTCCGAACGAGTACCGAAAAACTGTCCGAACGAGTACCGAAAAATGGTAGAATCAGGGTCAGTACAGGAAAATGATAGAATCCGGGCGAGTACCTGGAAAAGGTAGAATCCGTCCGAGTACCGAAAAACTGTCCGAACGAGTACCGAAAAATGGTAGAATCAGGGTCAGTACAGGAAAATGATAGAATCCGGGCGAGTACCTGGACAAGGTAGAATCCGTCCGAGTACCGAAAAACTGTCCGAACGAGTACCGAAAAATGGTAGAATCAGGGTCAGTATAGGAAAAGGATAGAATCCGGGCGAGTACCTGGAAAAGGTAGAATCCGTCCGAGTACCGAAAAACTGTCCGAACGAGTACCGAAAAATGGTAGAATCTGGGTCAGTATAGGAAAAGGATAGAATCCGGGCGAGTACCTGGAAAAGGTAGAATCCGTCCGAGTACCGAAAAACTGTCCGAACGAGTACCGAAAAATGGTAGAATCAGGGTCAATACAGGAAAATGATAGAATCCGGGCGAGTACCTGGAGAAGGTAGAATCCGTCCGAGTACCGAAAAACTGTCCGAACGAGTACCGAAAAATGGTAGAATCACGGTCAGTACAGGAAAATGATAGAATCCGGGCGAGTACCTGGAAAAGGTAGAATCCGTCCGAGTACCGAAAAACTGTCCGAACGAGTACCGAAAAATGGTAGAATCAGGGTCAGTATAGGAAAAGGATAGAATCCGGGCGAGTACCTGGAAAAGGTAGAATCCATCCGAGTACCGAAAAACTGTCCGAACGAGTACCGCAAAATGGTAGAATCTGGGTCAGTACAGGAAAATGATAGAATCCGGGCGAGTACCTGGAGAAGGTAGAATCCGTCCGAGTACCCAAAAACTGTCCGAACGAGTACCGAAAAATGGTAGAATCAGGGTCAGTACAGGAAAATGATAGAATCCGGGCGAGTACCTGGAAAATGTAGAATCCGTCCGAGTACCGAAAAACTGTCCGAACGAGTACCGAAAAATTGTAGAATCAGGGTCAGTACAGGAAAATGATAGAATCCGGGCGAGTACCTGGAAAAGGTAGAATCCGTAGGAGTACCGAAAAACTGTCCGAACGAGTACCGAAAAATGGTAGAATCAGGGTCAGTATAGGAAAAGGATAGAATCCGGGCGAGTACCTGGAAAAGGTTGAATCCGTCCGAGTACCGAACAATTGTCCGAACGAGTACCGAAAAATTGTAGAATCAGGGTCAGTACAGGAAAATAATAGAATCCGGGCGAGTACCTGGAAAAGGTAGAATCCGTCCGAGTACCGAAAAACTGTCCGAACGAGTACCGAAAAATAGTACAATCAGGGTCAGTACAGGAAAATGATAGAATCCGGGCGAGTACCTGGAAAAGGTAGAATCCGTCCGAGTACCGAAAAACTGTCCGAACGAGTACCGAAAAATGGTAGAATCAGGGTCAGTATAGGAAAAGGATAGAATCCGGGCGAGTACCTGGAAAAGGTAGAA
This sequence comes from Vitis vinifera, assembly GCF_030704535.1. Lineage (NCBI taxonomy): Eukaryota > Viridiplantae > Streptophyta > Magnoliopsida > Vitales > Vitaceae > Vitis > Vitis vinifera. Next base: position 18,145,566 of record NC_081805.1, on the reverse strand, counting down.
TCCATCCGAGTACCGAAAAACTGTCCGAACGAGTACCGAAAAATGGTAGAATCTGGGTCAGTACAGGAAAATGATAGAATCCGGGCGAGTACCTGGAGAAGGTAGAATCCGTCCGAGTACCCAAAAACTGTCCGAACGAGTACCGAAAAATGGTAGAATCAGGGTCAGTAGAGGAAAATGATAGAATCCGGGCGAGTACCTGGAGAAGGTAGAATCCGTCCGAGTACCGAAAAACTGTCCGAACGAGTACCGAAAAATGGTAGAATCAGGGTCAGTACAGGAAAATGATAGAATCCGGGCGAGTACCTGGAAAAGGTAGAATCCGTCCGAGTACCGAAAAACTGTCCGAACGAGTACCGAAAAATGGTAGAATCAGGGTCAGTACAGGAAAATGATACAATCCGGGCGAGTACTTGGAAAAGGTAGAATCCGTCCGAGTACCGAAAAACTGTCCGAACGAGTACCGAAAAATGGTAGAATCAGGGTCAGTATAGGAAAAGGATAGAATCCGGGCGAGTACCTGGAAAAGGTAGAATCCGTCCGAGTACCGAAAAATTGACCGAACGAGTACCGAAAAATTGTAGAATCAGGGTTAGTACAGGAAAATGATAAAATCCGGGCGAGTACCTGGAAAAGGTAGAATCCGTCCGAGTACCGAACAACTGTCCGAACGAGTACCGAAAAATTGTAGAATCAGGGTCAGTACAGGAAAATGATAAAATCCGGGCGAGTACCTGGAAAAGGTAGAATCCGTCCGAGTACCGAAAAACTGTCCGAACGAGTACCGAAAAATGGTAGAATCAGGGTCAATACAGGAAAATGATAGAATCCGGGCGAGTACCTGGAGAAGGTAGAATCCGTCCGAGTACCGAAAAAATGTCCGAACGAGTACCGAAAAATGGTAGAATCACGGTCAGTACAGGAAAATGATAGAATCCGGGCGAGTACCTGGAAAAGGTATAATCCGTCCGAGTACCGAAAAACTGTCCGAACGAGTACCGAAAAATGGTAGAATCAGGGTCAGTACAGGAAAATGATAGAATCCGGGCGAGTATCTGGAAAAGGTAGAATCCGTCCGAGTACCGAAAAACTGTCCGAACGAGTACCGAAAAATTGTAGAATCAGGGTCAGTACAGGAAAATGATAGAATCCGGGCGAGTACCTGGAAAAGGTAGAATCCGTCAGAGTATCGAAAAACTGTCCGAACGAGTACCGAAAAATGGTAGAATCAGGGTCAGTATAGGAAAAGGATAGAATCCGGGCGAGTACCTGGAAAAGGTTGAATCCGTCCGAGTACCGAACAACTGTCCGAACGAGTACCGAAAAATTGTAGAATCAGGGTCAGTACAGGAAAATAATAGAATCCGGGCGAGTACCTGGAAAAGGTAGAATCCGTCCGAGTACCGAAAAACTGTTCGAACGAGTACCGAAAAATAGTACAATCAGGGTCAGTACAGGAAAATGATAGAATCCGGGCGAGTACCTGGAAAAGGTAGAATCCGTCCGAGTACCGAAAAACTGTCCGAACGAGTACCGAAAAATGGTAGAATCAGGGTCAGTACAGGAAAATGATAGAATCCGGGCTAGTATCTGGAAAAGGTAGAATCCGTCCGAGTACCGAAAAACAGTCCTAACGAGTACCGAAAAATTGTAGAATCAGGGTCAGTACAGGAAAATGATAGAATCCGGGCGAGTACCTGGACAAGGTAGAATCCGTCCGAGTACCGAAAAACTGTCCGAACGAGTACCGAAAAATGGTAGAATCTGGGTCAGTACAGGAAAATAATAGAATCCGGGCGAGTATCTGGAAAAGGTAGAATCCGTCCGAGTACCGAAAAACAGTCCGAACGAGTACCGAAAAATTGTAGAATCAGGGTCAATACAGGAAAATGATAGAATCCGGGCGAGTACCTGGAGAAGGTAGAATCCGTCCGAGTACCGAAAAAATGTCCGAACGAGTACCGAAAAATGGTAGAATCACGGTCAGTACAGGAAAATGATAGAATCCGGGCGAGTACCTGGAAAAGGTATAATCCGTCCGAGTACCGAAAAACTGTCCGAACGAGTACCGAAAAATGGTAGAATCAGGGTCAGTACAGGAAAATGATAGAATCCGGGCGAGTATCTGGAAAAGGTAGAATCCGTCCGAGTACCGAAAAACTGTCCGAACGAGTACCGAAAAATGGTAGAATCAGGGTCAATACAGGAAAATGATAGAATCCGGGCGAGTACCTGGAGAAGGTAGAATCCGTCCGAGTACCGAAAAACTGTCCGAACGAGTACCGAAAAATGGTAGAATCACGGTCAGTACAGGAAAATGATAGAATCCGGGCGAGTACCTGGAAAAGGTATAATCCGTCCGAGTACCGAAAAACTGTCCGAACGAGTACCGAAAAATGGTAGAATCAGGGTCAGTACAGGAAAATGATAGAATCCGGGCGAGTATCTGGAAAAGGTAGAATCCGTCCGAGTACCGAAAAACAGTCCGAACGAGTACCGAAAAACTGTCCGAACGAGTACCGAAAAATGGTAGAATCAGGGTCAGTACAGGAAAATGATAGAATCCGGGCGAGTACCTGGAAAAGGTAGAATCCGTCCGAGTACCGAAAAACTGTCCGAACGAGTACCGAAAAATGGTAGAATCAGGGTCAGTACAGGAAAATGATAGAATCCGGGCGAGTACCTGGACAAGGTAGAATCCGTCCGAGTACCGAAAAACTGTCCGAACGAGTACCGAAAAATGGTAGAATCAGGGTCAGTATAGGAAAAGGATAGAATCCGGGCGAGTACCTGGAAAAGGTAGAATCCGTCCGAGTACCGAAAAACTGTCCGAACGAGTACCGAAAAATGGTAGAATCTGGGTCAGTATAGGAAAAGGATAGAATCCGGGCGAGTACCTGGAAAAGGTAGAATCCGTCCGAGTACCGAAAAACTGTCCGAACGAGTACCGAAAAATGGTAGAATCAGGGTCAATACAGGAAAATGATAGAATCCGGGCGAGTACCTGGAGAAGGTAGAATCCGTCCGAGTACCGAAAAACTGTCCGAACGAGTACCGAAAAATGGTAGAATCACGGTCAGTACAGGAAAATGATAGAATCCGGGCGAGTACCTGGAAAAGGTAGAATCCGTCCGAGTACCGAAAAACTGTCCGAACGAGTACCGAAAAATGGTAGAATCAGGGTCAGTATAGGAAAAGGATAGAATCCGGGCGAGTACCTGGAAAAGGTAGAATCCATCCGAGTACCGAAAAACTGTCCGAACGAGTACCGCAAAATGGTAGAATCTGGGTCAGTACAGGAAAATGATAGAATCCGGGCGAGTACCTGGAGAAGGTAGAATCCGTCCGAGTACCCAAAAACTGTCCGAACGAGTACCGAAAAATGGTAGAATCAGGGTCAGTACAGGAAAATGATAGAATCCGGGCGAGTACCTGGAAAATGTAGAATCCGTCCGAGTACCGAAAAACTGTCCGAACGAGTACCGAAAAATTGTAGAATCAGGGTCAGTACAGGAAAATGATAGAATCCGGGCGAGTACCTGGAAAAGGTAGAATCCGTAGGAGTACCGAAAAACTGTCCGAACGAGTACCGAAAAATGGTAGAATCAGGGTCAGTATAGGAAAAGGATAGAATCCGGGCGAGTACCTGGAAAAGGTTGAATCCGTCCGAGTACCGAACAATTGTCCGAACGAGTACCGAAAAATTGTAGAATCAGGGTCAGTACAGGAAAATAATAGAATCCGGGCGAGTACCTGGAAAAGGTAGAATCCGTCCGAGTACCGAAAAACTGTCCGAACGAGTACCGAAAAATAGTACAATCAGGGTCAGTACAGGAAAATGATAGAATCCGGGCGAGTACCTGGAAAAGGTAGAATCCGTCCGAGTACCGAAAAACTGTCCGAACGAGTACCGAAAAATGGTAGAATCAGGGTCAGTATAGGAAAAGGATAGAATCCGGGCGAGTACCTGGAAAAGGTAGAATCCATCCGAGTACCGAAAAACTGTCCGAACGAGTACCGAAAAATGGTAGAATCTGGGTCAGTACAGGAAAATGATAGAATCCGGGCGAGTACCTGGAGAAGGTAGAATCCGTCCGAGTACCCAAAAACTGTCCGAACGAGTACCGAAAAATGGTAGAATCAGGGTCAGTAGAGGAAAATGATAGAATCCGGGCGAGTACCTGGAGAAGGTAGAATCCGTCCGAGTACCGAAAAACTGTCCGAACGAGTACCGAAAAATGGTAGAATCAGGGTCAGTACAGGAAAATGATAGAATCCGGGCGAGTACCTGGAAAAGGTAGAATCCGTCCGAGTACCGAAAAACTGTCCGAACGAGTACCGAAAAATGGTAGAATCAGGGTCAGTACAGGAAAATGATACAATCCGGGCGAGTACTTGGAAAAGGTAGAATCCGTCCGAGTACCGAAAAACTGTCCGAACGAGTACCGAAAAATGGTAGAATCAGGGTCAGTATAGGAAAAGGATAGAATCCGGGCGAGTACCTGGAAAAGGTAGAATCCGTCCGAGTACCGAAAAATTGACCGAACGAGTACCGAAAAATTGTAGAATCAGGGTTAGTACAGGAAAATGATAAAATCCGGGCGAGTACCTGGAAAAGGTAGAATCCGTCCGAGTACCGAACAACTGTCCGAACGAGTACCGAAAAATTGTAGAATCAGGGTCAGTACAGGAAAATGATAAAATCCGGGCGAGTACCTGGAAAAGGTAGAATCCGTCCGAGTACCGAAAAACTGTCCGAACGAGTACCGAAAAATGGTAGAATCAGGGTCAATACAGGAAAATGATAGAATCCGGGCGAGTACCTGGAGAAGGTAGAATCCGTCCGAGTACCGAAAAAATGTCCGAACGAGTACCGAAAAATGGTAGAATCACGGTCAGTACAGGAAAATGATAGAATCCGGGCGAGTACCTGGAAAAGGTATAATCCGTCCGAGTACCGAAAAACTGTCCGAACGAGTACCGAAAAATGGTAGAATCAGGGTCAGTACAGGAAAATGATAGAATCCGGGCGAGTATCTGGAAAAGGTAGAATCCGTCCGAGTACCGAAAAACTGTCCGAACGAGTACCGAAAAATTGTAGAATCAGGGTCAGTACAGGAAAATGATAGAATCCGGGCGAGTACCTGGAAAAGGTAGAATCCGTCAGAGTATCGAAAAACTGTCCGAACGAGTACCGAAAAATGGTAGAATCAGGGTCAGTATAGGAAAAGGATAGAATCCGGGCGAGTACCTGGAAAAGGTTGAATCCGTCCGAGTACCGAACAACTGTCCGAACGAGTACCGAAAAATTGTAGAATCAGGGTCAGTACAGGAAAATAATAGAATCCGGGCGAGTACCTGGAAAAGGTAGAATCCGTCCGAGTACCGAAAAACTGTTCGAACGAGTACCGAAAAATAGTACAATCAGGGTCAGTACAGGAAAATGATAGAATCCGGGCGAGTACCTGGAAAAGGTAGAATCCGTCCGAGTACCGAAAAACTGTCCGAACGAGTACCGAAAAATGGTAGAATCAGGGTCAGTACAGGAAAATGATAGAATCCGGGCTAGTATCTGGAAAAGGTAGAATCCGTCCGAGTACCGAAAAACAGTCCTAACGAGTACCGAAAAATTGTAGAATCAGGGTCAGTACAGGAAAATGATAGAATCCGGGCGAGTACCTGGACAAGGTAGAATCCGTCCGAGTACCGAAAAACTGTCCGAACGAGTACCGAAAAATGGTAGAATCTGGGTCAGTACAGGAAAATAATAGAATCCGGGCGAGTATCTGGAAAAGGTAGAATCCGTCCGAGTACCGAAAAACAGTCCGAACGAGTACCGAAAAATTGTAGAATCAGGGTCAATACAGGAAAATGATAGAATCCGGGCGAGTACCTGGAGAAGGTAGAATCCGTCCGAGTACCGAAAAAATGTCCGAACGAGTACCGAAAAATGGTAGAATCACGGTCAGTACAGGAAAATGATAGAATCCGGGCGAGTACCTGGAAAAGGTATAATCCGTCCGAGTACCGAAAAACTGTCCGAACGAGTACCGAAAAATGGTAGAATCAGGGTCAGTACAGGAAAATGATAGAATCCGGGCGAGTATCTGGAAAAGGTAGAATCCGTCCGAGTACCGAAAAACTGTCCGAACGAGTACCGAAAAATTGTAGAATCAGGGTCAGTACAGGAAAATGATAGAATCCGGGCGAGTACCTGGAAAAGGTAGAATCCGTCAGAGTACCGAAAAACTGTCCGAACGAGTACCGAAAAATGGTAGAATCAGGGTCAGTATAGGAAAAGGATAGAATCCGGGCGAGTACCTGGAAAAGGTTGAATCCGTCCGAGTACCGAACAACTGTCCGAACGAGTACCGAAAAATTGTAGAATCAGGGTCAGTACAGGAAAATAATAGAATCCGGGCGAGTACCTGGAAAAGGTAGAATCCGTCCGAGTACCGAAAAACTGTCCGAACGAGTACCGAAAAATAGTACAATCAGGGTCAGTACAGGAAAATGATAGAATCCGGGCGAGTACCTGGAAAAGGTAGAATCCGTCCGAGTACCGAAAAACTGTCCGAACGAGTACCGAAAAATGGTAGAATCAGGGTCAGTACAGGAAAATGATAGAATCCGGGCGAGTATCTGGAAAAGGTAGAATCCGTCCGAGTACCGAAAAACAGTCCGAACGAGTACCGAAAAATTGTAGAATCAGGGTCAGTACAGGAAAATGATAGAATCCGGGCGAGTACCTGGACAAGGTAGAATCCATCCGAGTACCGAAAAACTGTCCGAACGAGTACCGAAAAATGGTAGAATCTGGATCAGTACAGGAAAATAATAGAATCCGGGCGAGTATCTGGAAAAGGTAGAATCCGTCCGAGTACCGAAAAACAGTCCGAACGAGTACCGAAAAATTGTAGAATCAGGGTCAGTACAGGAAAATGATAGAATCCGGGCGAGTACCTGGACAAGGTAGAATCCGTCCGAGTACCGAAAAACTGTCCGAACGAGTACCGAAAAATGGTAGAATCAGGGTCAGTAGAGGAAAAGGATAGAATCCGGGCGAGTACCTGGAAAAGGTAGAATCCATCCGAGTACCGAAAAACTGTCCGAACGAGTACCGAAAAATGGTAGAATCACGGTCAGTACAGGAAAATGATAGAATCCGGGCGAGTACCTGGAAAAGGTAGAATCCGTCCGAGTACCGAAAAATTGTCCGAACGAGTACCGAAAAATGGTAGAATCAGGGTCAGTATAGGAAAAGGATAGAATCCGGGCGAGTACCTGGAAAAGGTAGAATCCATCCGAGTACCGAAAAACTGTCCGAACGAGTACCGCAAAATGGTAGAATCTGGGTCAGTACAGGAAAATGATAGAATCCGGGCGAGTACCTGGAGAAGGTAGAATCCGTCCGAGTACCCAAAAACTGTCCGAACGAGTACCGAAAAATGGTAGAATCAGGGTCAGTACAGGAAAATGATAGAATCCGGGCGAGTACCTGGAAAATGTAGAATCCGTCCGAGTACCGAAAAACTGTCCGAACGAGTACCGAAAAATTGTAGAATCAGGGTCAGTACAGGAAAATGATAGAATCCGGGCGAGTACCTGGAAAAGGTAGAATCCGTAGGAGTACCGAAAAACTGTCCGAACGAGTACCGAAAAATGGTAGAATCAGGGTCAGTATAGGAAAAGGATAGAATCCGGGCGAGTACCTGGAAAAGGTTGAATCCGTCCGAGTACCGAACAACTGTCCGAACGAGTACCGAAAAATTGTAGAATCAGGGTCAGTATAGGAAAATAATAGAATCCGGGCGAGTACCTGGAAAAGGTAGAATCCGTCCGAGTACCGAAAAACTGTCCGAACGAGTACCGAAAAATAGTACAATCAGGGTCAGTACAGGAAAATGATAGAATCCGGGCGAGTACCTGGAAAAGGTAGAATCCGTCCGAGTACCGAAAAACTGTCTGAACGAGTACCGAAAAATGGTAGAATCAGGGTCAGTATAGGAAAAGGATAGAATCCGGGCGAGTACCTGGAAAAGGTAGAATCCATCCGAGTACCGAAAAACTGTCCGAACGAGTACCGAAAAATGGTAGAATCTGGGTCAGTACAGGAAAATGATAGAATCCGGGCGAGTACCTGGAGAAGGTAGAATCCGTCCGAGTACCCAAAAACTGTCCGAACGAGTACCGAAAAATGGTAGAATCAGGGTCAGTACAGGAAAATGATAGAATCCGGGCGAGTACCTGGAGAAGGTAGAATCCGTCCGAGTACCGAAAAACTGTCCGAACGAGTACCGAAAAATGGTAGAATCAGGGTCAGTACAGGAAAATGATAGAATCCGGGCGAGTACCTGGAGAAGGTAGAATCCGTCCGAGTACCGAAAAACTGTCCGAACGAGTACCGAAAAATGGTAGAATCAGGGTCAGTACAGGAAAATGATAGAATCCGGGCGAGTACTTGGAAAAGGTAGAATCCGTCCGAGTACCGAAAAACTGTCCGAACGAGTACCGAAAAATGGTAGAATCAGGGTCAGTATAGGAAAAGGATAGAATCCGGGCGAGTACCTGGAAAAGGTAGAATCCGTCCGAGTACCGAAAAATTGACCGAACGAGTACCGAAAAATTGTAGAATCAGGGTTAGTACAGGAAAATGATAAAATCCGGGCGAGTACCTGGAAAAGGTAGAATCCGTCCGAGTACCGAACAACTGTCCGAACGAGTACCGAAAAATTGTAGAATCAGGGTCAGTACAGGAAAATGATAAAATCCGGGCGAGTACCTGGAAAAGGTAGAATCCGTCCGAGTACCGAAAAACTGTCCGAACGAGTACCGAAAAATGGTAGAATCAGGGTCAATACAGGAAAATGATAGAATCCGGGCGAGTACCTGGAGAAGGTAGAATCCGTCCGAGTACCGAAAAACAGTCCGAACGAGTACCGAAAAATGGTAGAATCACGGTCAGTACAGGAAAATGATAGAATCCGGGCGAGTACCTGGAAAAGGTATAATCCGTCCGAGTACCGAAAAACTGTCCGAACGAGTACCGAAAAATGGTAGAATCAGGGTCAGTACAGGAAAATGATAGAATCCGGGCGAGTATCTGGAAAAGGTAGAATCCGTCCGAGTACCGAAAAACAGTCCGAACGAGTACCGAAAAATTGTAGAATCAGGGTCAGTACAGGAAAATGATAGAATCCGGGCGAGTACCTGGAAAAGGTAGAATCCGTCAGAGTACCGAAAAACTGTCCGAACGAGTACCGAAAAATGGTAGAATCAGGGTCAGTATAGGAAAAGGATAGAATCCGGGCGAGTACCTGGAAAAGGTTGAATCCGTCCGAGTACCGAACAACTGTCCGAACGAGTACCGAAAAATTGTAGAATCAGGGTCAGTACAGGAAAATAATAGAATCCGGGCGAGTACCTGGAAAAGGTAGAATCCGTCCGAGTACCGAAAAACTGTCCGAACGAGTACCGAAAAATAGTACAATCAGGGTCAGTACAGGAAAATGATAGAATCCGGGCGAGTACCTGGAAAAGGTAGAATCCGTCCGAGTACCGAAAAACTGTCCGAACGAGTACCGAAAAATGGTAGAATCAGGGTCAGTACAGGAAAATGATAGAATCCGGGCGAGTATCTGGAAAAGGTAGAATCCGTCCGAGTACCGAAAAACAGTCCGAACGAGTACCGAAAAATTGTAGAATCAGGGTCAGTACAGGAAAATGATAGAATCCGGGCGAGTACCTGGACAAGGTAGAATCCGTCCGAGTACCGAAAAACTGTCCGAACGAGTACCGAAAAATGGTAGAATCTGGGTCAGTAGAGGAAAATAATAGAATCCGGGCGAGTATCTGGAAAAGGTAGAATCCGTCCGAGTACCGAAAAACAGTCCGAACGAGTACCGAAAAATTGTAGAATCAGGGTCAGTACAGGAAAATGATAGAATCCGGGCGAGTACCTGGACAAGGTAGAATCCGTCCGAGTACCGAAAAACTGTCCGAACGAGTACCGAAAAATGGTAGAATCAGGGTCAGTAGAGGAAAAGGATAGAATCCGGGCGAGTACCTGGAAAAGGTAGAATCCATCCGAGTACCGAAAAACTGTCCGAACGAGTACCGAAAAATGGTAGAATCTGGGTCAGTACAGGAAAATGATAGAATCCGGGCGAGTACCTGGAGAAGGTAGAATCCGTCCGAGTACCCAAAAACTGTCCGAACGAGTACCGAAAAATGGTAGAATCAGGGTCAGTACAGGAAAATGATAGAATCCGGGCGAGTACCTGGAGAAGGTAGAATCCGTCCGAGTACCGAAAAACTGTCCGAACGAGTACCGAAAAATGGTAGAATCAGGGTCAGTACAGGAAAATGATAGAATCCGGGCGAGTACCTGGAAAATGTAGAATCCGTCCGAGTACCGAAAAACTGTCCGAACGAGTACCGAAAAATTGTAGAATCAGGGTCAGTACAGGAAAATGATAGAATCCGGGCGAGTACCTGGAAAAGGTAGAATCCGTCCGAGTACCGAAAAACTGTCCGAACGAGTACCGAAAAATGGTAGAATCAGGGTCAGTATAGGAAAAGGATAGAATCCGGGCGAGTACCTGGAAAAGGTAGAATCCATCCGAGTACCGAAAAACTGTCCGAACGAGTACCGCAAAATGGTAGAATCTGGGTCAGTACAGGAAAATGATAGAATCCGGGCGAGTACCTGGAGAAGGTAGAATCCGTCCGAGTACCCAAAAACTGTCCGAACGAGTACCGAAAAATGGTAGAATCAGGGTCAGTACAGGAAAATGATAGAATCCGGGCGAGTACCTGGAAAATGTAGAATCCGTCCGAGTACCGAAAAACTGTCCGAACGAGTACCGAAAAATTGTAGAATCAGGGTCAGTACAGGAAAATGATAGAATCCGGGCGAGTACCTGGAAAAGGTAGAATCCGTAGGAGTACCGAAAAACTGTCCGAACGAGTACCGAAAAATGGTAGAATCAGGGTCAGTATAGGAAAAGGATAGAATCCGGGCGAGTACCTGGAAAAGGTTGAATCCGTCCGAGTACCGAACAACTGTCCGAACGAGTACCGAAAAATTGTAGAATCAGGGTCAGTACAGGAAAATAATAGAATCCGGGCGAGTACCTGGAAAAGGTAGAATCCGTCCGAGTACCGAAAAACTGTCCGAACGAGTACCGAAAAATAGTACAATCAGGGTCAGTACAGGAAAATGATAGAATCCGGGCGAGTACCTGGAAAAGGTAGAATCCGTCCGAGTACCGAAAAACAGTCCGAACGAGTACCGAAAAATGGTAGAATCAGGGTCAGTACAGGAAAATGATAGAATCCGGGCGAGTACGTGGAAAAGGTAGAATCCGTCCGAGTACCGAAAAACTGTCCGAACGAGTACCGAAAAATGGTAGAATCAGGGTCAGTATAGGAAAAGGATAGAATCCGGGCGAGTACCTGGAAAAGGTAGAATCCGTCCGAGTACCGAAAAATTGACCGAACGAGTACCGAAAAATTGTAGAATCAGGGTTAGTACAGGAAAATGATAAAATCCGGGCGAGTACCTGGAAAAGGTAGAATCCGTCCGAGTACCGAACAACTGTCCGAACGAGTACCGAAAAATTGTAGAATCAGGGTCAGTACAGGAAAATGATAAAATCCGGGCGAGTACCTGGAAAAGGTAGAATCCGTCCGAGTACCGAAAAACTGTCCGAACGAGTACCGAAAAATGGTAGAATCAGGGTCAGTATAGGAAAAGGATAGAATCCGGGCGAGTACCTGGAAAAGGTAGAATCCATCCGAGTACCGAAAAACTGTCCGAACGAGTACCGAAAAATGGTAGAATCTGGGTCAGTACAGGAAAATGATAGAATCCGGGCGAGTACCTGGAGAAGGTAGAATCCGTCCGAGTACCCAAAAACTGTCCGAACGAGTACCGAAAAATGGTAGAATCTGGGTCAGTACAGGAAAATGATAGAATCCGGGCGAGTACCTGGAGAAGGTAGAATCCGTCCGAGTACCGAAAAACTGTCCGAACGAGTACCGAAAAATTGTAGAATCAGGGTCAGTACAGGAAAATGATAGAATCCGGGCGAGTACCTGGAAAAGGTAGAATCCGTCCGAGTACCGAACAACTGTCCGAACGAGTACCGAAAAATTGTAGAATCAGGGTCAGTACAGGAAAATGATAAAATCCGGGCGAGTACCTGGAAAAGGTAGAATCCGTCCGAGTACCGAAAAACTGTCCGAACGAGTACCGAAAAATGGTAGAATCAGGGTCAATACAGGAAAATGATAGAATCCGGGCGAGTACCTGGAGAAGGTAGAATCCGTCCGAGTACCCAAAAACTGTCCGAACGAGTACCGAAAAATGGTAGAATCAAGGTCAGTACAGGAAAATGATAGAATCCGGGCGAGTACCTGGAGAAGGTAGAATCCGTCCGAGTACCGAAAAACTGTCCGAACGAGTACCGAAAAATGGTAGAATCAGGGTCAGTACAGGAAAATGATAGAATCCGGGCGAGTACCTGGAAAAGGTAGAATCCGTCCGAGTACCGAAAAACTGTCCGAACGAGTACCGAAAAATGGTAGAATCAGGGTCAGTACAGGAAAATGATAGAATCCGGGCGAGTACCTGGAAAAGGTAGAATCCATCCGAGTACCGAAAAACTGTCCGAACGAGTACCGAAAAATGGTAGAATCACGGTCAGTACAGGAAAATGATAGAATCCGGGCGAGTACCTGGAAAAGGTAGAATCCGTCCGAGTACCGAAAAACTGTCCGAACGAGTACCGAAAAATTGTAGAATCAGGGTCAGTACAGGAAAATGATAAAATCCGGGCGAGTACCTGGAAAAGGTAGAATCCGTCCGAGTACCGAAAAACTGTCCGAACGAGTACCGAAAAATGGTAGAATCAGGGTCAATACAGGAAAATGATAGAATCCGGGCGAGTACCTGGAAAAGGTATAATCCGTCCGAGTACCGAAAAACTGTCCGAACGAGTACCGAAAAATGGTAGAATCAGGGTCAATACAGGAAAATGATAGAATCCGGGCGAGTACCTGGAAAAGGTAGAATCCGTCCGAGTACCGAACAACTGTCCGAACGAGTACCGAAAAATTGTAGAATCAGGGTCAGTACAGGAAAATGATAAAATCCGGGCGAGTACCTGGAAAAGGTAGAATCCGTCCGAGTACCGAAAAACTGTCCGAACGAGTACCGAAAAATGGTAGAATCAGGGTCAATACAGGAAAATGATAGAATCCGGGCGAGTACCTGGAGAAGGTAGAATCCGTCCGAGTACCGAAAAACTGTCCGAACGAGTACCGAAAAATGGTAGAATCACGGTCAGTACAGGAAAATGATAGAATCCGGGCGAGTACCTGGAAAAGGTATAATCCGTCCGAGTACCGAAAAACTGTCCGAACGAGTACCGAAAAATGGTAGAATCAGGGTCAGTACAGGAAAATGATAGAATCCGGGCGAGTATCTGGAAAAGGTAGAATCCGTCCGAGTACCGAAAAACAGTCCGAACGAGTACCGAAAAATTGTAGAATCAGGGTCAGTACAGGAAAATGATAGAATCCGGGCGAGTACCTGGAAAAGGTAGAATCCGTCAGAGTACCCAAAAACTGTCCGAACGAGTACCGAAAAATGGTAGAATCAGGGTCAGTACAGGAAAATGATAGAATCCGGGCGAGTACCTGGAAAATGTAGAATCCGTCCGAGTACCGAAAAACTGTCCGAACGAGTACCGAAAAATTGTAGAATCAGGGTCAGTACAGGAAAATGATAGAATCCGGGCGAGTACCTGGAAAAGGTAGAATCCGTAGGAGTACCGAAAAACTGTCCGAACGAGTACCGAAAAATGGTAGAATCAGGGTCAGTATAGGAAAAGGATAGAATCCGGGCGAGTACCTGGAAAAGGTTGAATCCGTCCGAGTACCGAACAACTGTCCGAACGAGTACCGAAAAATTGTAGAATCAGGGTCAGTACAGGAAAATAATAGAATCCGGGCGAGTACCTGGAAAAGGTAGAATCCGTCCGAGTACCGAAAAACTGTCCGAACGAGTACCGAAAAATAGTACAATCAGGGTCAGTACAGGAAAATGATAGAATCCGGGCGAGTACCTGGAAAAGGTAGAATCCGTCCGAGTACCGAAAAACTGTCCGAACGAGTACCGAAAAATGGTAGAATCAGGGTCAGTATAGGAAAAGGATAGAATCCGGGCGAGTACCTGGAAAAGGTAGAATCCATCCGAGTACCGAAAAACTGTCCGAACGAGTACCGAAAAATGGTAGAATCTGGGTCAGTACAGGAAAATGATAGAATCCGGGCGAGTACCTGGAGAAGGTAGAATCCGTCCGAGTACCCAAAAACTGTCCGAACGAGTACCGAAAAATGGTAGAATCAGGGTCAGTACAGGAAAATGATAGAATCCGGGCGAGTACCTGGAGAAGGTAGAATCCGTCCGAGTACCGAAAAACTGTCCGAACGAGTACCGAAAAATGGTAGAATCAGGGTCAGTACAGGAAAATGATAGAATCCGGGCGAGTACCTGGAAAAGGTAGAATCCGTCCGAGTACCGAAAAACTGTCCGAACGAGTACCGAAAAATGGTAGAATCAGGGTCAGTACAGGAAAATGATAGAATCCGGGCGAGTACTTGGAAAAGGTAGAATCCGTCCGAGTACCGAAAAACTGTCCGAACGAGTACCGAAAAATGGTAGAATCAGGGTCAGTATAGGAAAAGGATAGAATCCGGGCGAGTACCTGGAAAAGGTAGAATCCGTCCGAGTACCGAAAAATTGACCGAACGAGTACCGAAAAATTGTAGAATCAGGGTTAGTACAGGAAAATGATAAAATCCGGGCGAGTACCTGGAAAAGGTAGAATCCGTCCGAGTACCGAACAACTGTCCGAACGAGTACCGAAAAATTGTAGAATCAGGGTCAGTACAGGAAAATGATAAAATCCGGGCGAGTACCTGGAAAAGGTAGAATCCGTCCGAGTACCGAAAAACTGTCCGAACGAGTACCGAAAAATGGTAGAATCAGGGTCAATACAGGAAAATGATAGAATCCGGGCGAGTACCTGGAGAAGGTAGAATCCGTCCGAGTACCGAAAAACAGTCCGAACGAGTACCGAAAAATGGTAGAATCACGGTCAGTACAGGAAAATGATAGAATCCGGGCGAGTACCTGGAAAAGGTATAATCCGTCCGAGTACCGAAAAACTGTCCGAACGAGTACCGAAAAATGGTAGAATCAGGGTCAGTACAGGAAAATGATAGAATCCGGGCGAGTATCTGGAAAAGGTAGAATCCGTCCGAGTACCGAAAAACAGTCCGAACGAGTACCGAAAAATTGTAGAATCAGGGTCAGTACAGGAAAATGATAGAATCCGGGCGAGTACCTGGAAAAGGTAGAATCCGTCAGAGTACCGAAAAACTGTCCGAACGAGTACCGAAAAATGGTAGAATCAGGGTCAGTATAGGAAAAGGATAGAATCCGGGCGAGTACCTGGAAAAGGTTGAATCCGTCCGAGTACCGAACAACTGTCCGAACGAGTACCGAAAAATTGTAGAATCAGGGTCAGTACAGGAAAATAATAGAATCCGGGCGAGTACCTGGAAAAGGTAGAATCCGTCCGAGTACCGAAAAACTGTCCGAACGAGTACCGAAAAATAGTACAATCAGGGTCAGTACAGGAAAATGATAGAATCCGGGCGAGTACCTGGAAAAGGTAGAATCCGTCCGAGTACCGAAAAACTGTCCGAACGAGTACCGAAAAATGGTAGAATCAGGGTCAGTACAGGAAAATGATAGAATCCGGGCGAGTATCTGGAAAAGGTAGAATCCGTCCGAGTACCGAAAAACAGTCCGAACGAGTACCGAAAAATTGTAGAATCAGGGTCAGTACAGGAAAATGATAGAATCCGGGCGAGTACCTGGACAAGGTAGAATCCGTCCGAGTACCGAAAAACTGTCCGAACGAGTACCGAAAAATGGTAGAATCTGGGTCAGTAGAGGAAAATAATAGAATCCGGGCGAGTATCTGGAAAAGGTAGAATCCGTCCGAGTACCGAAAAACAGTCCGAACGAGTACCGAAAAATTGTAGAATCAGGGTCAGTACAGGAAAATGATAGAATCCGGGCGAGTACCTGGACAAGGTAGAATCCGTCCGAGTACCGAAAAACTGTCCGAACGAGTACCGAAAAATGGTAGAATCAGGGTCAGTAGAGGAAAAGGATAGAATCCGGGCGAGTACCTGGAAAAGGTAGAATCCATCCGAGTACCGAAAAACTGTCCGAACGAGTACCGAAAAATGGTAGAATCTGGGTCAGTACAGGAAAATGATAGAATCCGGGCGAGTACCTGGAGAAGGTAGAATCCGTCCGAGTACCCAAAAACTGTCCGAACGAGTACCGAAAAATGGTAGAATCAGGGTCAGTACAGGAAAATGATAGAATCCGGGCGAGTACCTGGAGAAGGTAGAATCCGTCCGAGTACCGAAAAACTGTCCGAACGAGTACCGAAAAATGGTAGAATCAGGGTCAGTACAGGAAAATGATAGAATCCGGGCGAGTACCTGGAAAATGTAGAATCCGTCCGAGTACCGAAAAACTGTCCGAACGAGTACCGAATAATTGTAGAATCAGGGTCAGTACAGGAAAATGATAGAATCCGGGCGAGTACCTGGAAAAGGTAGAATCCGTCCGAGTACCGAAAAACTGTCCGAACGAGTACCGAAAAATGGTAGAATCAGGGTCAGTATAGGAAAAGGATAGAATCCGGGCGAGTACCTGGAAAAGGTAGAATCCATCCGAGTACCGAAAAACTGTCCGAACGAGTACCGCAAAATGGTAGAATCTGGGTCAGTACAGGAAAATGATAGAATCCGGGCGAGTACCTGGAGAAGGTAGAATCCGTCCGAGTACCCAAAAACTGTCCGAACGAGTACCGAAAAATGGTAGAATCAGGGTCAGTACAGGAAAATGATAGAATCCGGGCGAGTACCTGGAAAATGTAGAATCCGTCCGAGTACCGAAAAACTGTCCGAACGAGTACCGAAAAATTGTAGAATCAGGGTCAGTACAGGAAAATGATAGAATCCGGGCGAGTACCTGGAAAAGGTAGAATCCGTAGGAGTACCGAAAAACTGTCCGAACGAGTACCGAAAAATGGTAGAATCAGGGTCAGTATAGGAAAAGGATAGAATCCGGGCGAGTACCTGGAAAAGGTTGAATCCGTCCGAGTACCGAACAACTGTCCGAACGAGTACCGAAAAATTGTAGAATCAGGGTCAGTACAGGAAAATAATAGAATCCGGGCGAGTACCTGGAAAAGGTAGAATCCGTCCGAGTACCGAAAAACTGTCCGAACGAGTACCGAAAAATAGTACAATCAGGGTCAGTACAGGAAAATG
This sequence comes from Vitis vinifera, assembly GCF_030704535.1. NCBI lineage: Eukaryota > Viridiplantae > Streptophyta > Magnoliopsida > Vitales > Vitaceae > Vitis > Vitis vinifera. The sequence goes on along the minus strand of NC_081805.1, from coordinate 18,128,136 downwards.
ATAGAATCCGGGCGAGTACCTGGAAAAGGTAGAATCCGTCCGAGTACCGAAAAACAGTCCGAACGAGTACCGAAAAATGGTAGAATCAGGGTCAGTACAGGAAAATGATAGAATCCGGGCGAGTACGTGGAAAAGGTAGAATCCGTCCGAGTACCGAAAAACTGTCCGAACGAGTACCGAAAAATGGTAGAATCAGGGTCAGTATAGGAAAAGGATAGAATCCGGGCGAGTACCTGGAAAAGGTAGAATCCGTCCGAGTACCGAAAAATTGACCGAACGAGTACCGAAAAATTGTAGAATCAGGGTTAGTACAGGAAAATGATAAAATCCGGGCGAGTACCTGGAAAAGGTAGAATCCGTCCGAGTACCGAACAACTGTCCGAACGAGTACCGAAAAATTGTAGAATCAGGGTCAGTACAGGAAAATGATAAAATCCGGGCGAGTACCTGGAAAAGGTAGAATCCGTCCGAGTACCGAAAAACTGTCCGAACGAGTACCGAAAAATGGTAGAATCAGGGTCAGTACAGGAAAATGATAGAATCCGGGCGAGTACTTGGAAAAGGTAGAATCCGTCCGAGTACCGAAAAACTGTCCGAACGAGTACCGAAAAATGGTAGAATCAGGGTCAGTATAGGAAAAGGATAGAATCCGGGCGAGTACCTGGAGAAGGTAGAATCCGTCCGAGTACCGAAAAACTGTCCGAACGAGTACCGAAAAATGGTAGAATCTGGGTCAGTACAGGAAAATGATAGAATCCGGGCGAGTACCTGGAGAAGGTAGAATCCGTCCGAGTACCCAAAAACTGTCCGAACGAGTACCGAAAAATGGTAGAATCAGGGTCAGTACAGGAAAATGATAGAATCCGGGCGAGTACCTGGAGAAGGTAGAATCCGTCCGAGTACCGAAAAACTGTCCGAACGAGTACCGAAAAATGGTAGAATCAGGGTCAGTACAGGAAAATGATAGAATCCGGGCGAGTACCTGGACAAGGTAGAATCCGTCCGAGTACCGAAAAACTGTCCGAACGAGTACCGAAAAATGGTAGAATCAGGGTCAGTAGAGGAAAAGGATAGAATCCGGGCGAGTACCTGGAAAAGGTAGAATCCATCCGAGTACCGAAAAACTGTCCGAACGAGTACCGAAAAATGGTAGAATCTGGGTCAGTACAGGAAAATGATAGAATCCGGGCGAGTACCTGGAGAAGGTAGAATCCGTCCGAGTACCCAAAAACTGTCCGAACGAGTACCGAAAAATGGTAGAATCAGGGTCAGTACAGGAAAATGATAGAATCCGGGCGAGTACCTGGAGAAGGTAGAATCCGTCCGAGTACCGAAAAACTGTCCGAACGAGTACCGAAAAATGGTAGAATCAGGGTCAGTACAGGAAAATGATAGAATCCGGGCGAGTACCTGGAAAATGTAGAATCCGTCCGAGTACCGAAAAACTGTCCGAACGAGTACCGAAAAATTGTAGAATCAGGGTCAGTACAGGAAAATGATAGAATCCGGGCGAGTACCTGGAAAAGGTAGAATCCGTCCGAGTACCGAAAAACTGTCCGAACGAGTACCGAAAAATGGTAGAATCAGGGTCAGTATAGGAAAAGGATAGAATCCGGGCGAGTACCTGGAAAAGGTAGAATCCATCCGAGTACCGAAAAACTGTCCGAACGAGTACCGCAAAATGGTAGAATCTGGGTCAGTACAGGAAAATGATAGAATCCGGGCGAGTACCTGGAGAAGGTAGAATCCGTCCGAGTACCCAAAAACTGTCCGAACGAGTACCGAAAAATGGTAGAATCAGGGTCAGTACAGGAAAATGATAGAATCCGGGCGAGTACCTGGAAAATGTAGAATCCGTCCGAGTACCGAAAAACTGTCCGAACGAGTACCGAAAAATTGTAGAATCAGGGTCAGTACAGGAAAATGATAGAATCCGGGCGAGTACCTGGAAAAGGTAGAATCCGTAGGAGTACCGAAAAACTGTCCGAACGAGTACCGAAAAATGGTAGAATCAGGGTCAGTATAGGAAAAGGATAGAATCCGGGCGAGTACCTGGAAAAGGTTGAATCCGTCCGAGTACCGAACAACTGTCCGAACGAGTACCGAAAAATTGTAGAATCAGGGTCAGTACAGGAAAATAATAGAATCCGGGCGAGTACCTGGAAAAGGTAGAATCCGTCCGAGTACCGAAAAACTGTCCGAACGAGTACCGAAAAATAGTACAATCAGGGTCAGTACAGGAAAATGATAGAATCCGGGCGAGTACCTGGAAAAGGTAGAATCCGTCCGAGTACCGAAAAACAGTCCGAACGAGTACCGAAAAATGGTAGAATCAGGGTCAGTACAGGAAAATGATAGAATCCGGGCGAGTACGTGGAAAAGGTAGAATCCGTCCGAGTACCGAAAAACTGTCCGAACGAGTACCGAAAAATGGTAGAATCAGGGTCAGTATAGGAAAAGGATAGAATCCGGGCGAGTACCTGGAAAAGGTAGAATCCGTCCGAGTACCGAAAAATTGACCGAACGAGTACCGAAAAATTGTAGAATCAGGGTTAGTACAGGAAAATGATAAAATCCGGGCGAGTACCTGGAAAAGGTAGAATCCGTCCGAGTACCGAACAACTGTCCGAACGAGTACCGAAAAATTGTAGAATCAGGGTCAGTACAGGAAAATGATAAAATCCGGGCGAGTACCTGGAAAAGGTAGAATCCGTCCGAGTACCGAAAAACTGTCCGAACGAGTACCGAAAAATGGTAGAATCAGGGTCAGTATAGGAAAAGGATAGAATCCGGGCGAGTACCTGGAAAAGGTAGAATCCATCCGAGTACCGAAAAACTGTCCGAACGAGTACCGAAAAATGGTAGAATCTGGGTCAGTACAGGAAAATGATAGAATCCGGGCGAGTACCTGGAGAAGGTAGAATCCGTCCGAGTACCCAAAAACTGTCCGAACGAGTACCGAAAAATGGTAGAATCTGGGTCAGTACAGGAAAATGATAGAATCCGGGCGAGTACCTGGAGAAGGTAGAATCCGTCCGAGTACCGAAAAACTGTCCGAACGAGTACCGAAAAATTGTAGAATCAGGGTCAGTACAGGAAAATGATAGAATCCGGGCGAGTACCTGGAAAAGGTAGAATCCGTCCGAGTACCGAACAACTGTCCGAACGAGTACCGAAAAATTGTAGAATCAGGGTCAGTACAGGAAAATGATAAAATCCGGGCGAGTACCTGGAAAAGGTAGAATCCGTCCGAGTACCGAAAAACTGTCCGAACGAGTACCGAAAAATGGTAGAATCAGGGTCAATACAGGAAAATGATAGAATCCGGGCGAGTACCTGGAGAAGGTAGAATCCGTCCGAGTACCCAAAAACTGTCCGAACGAGTACCGAAAAATGGTAGAATCAAGGTCAGTACAGGAAAATGATAGAATCCGGGCGAGTACCTGGAGAAGGTAGAATCCGTCCGAGTACCGAAAAACTGTCCGAACGAGTACCGAAAAATGGTAGAATCAGGGTCAGTACAGGAAAATGATAGAATCCGGGCGAGTACCTGGAAAAGGTAGAATCCGTCCGAGTACCGAAAAACTGTCCGAACGAGTACCGAAAAATGGTAGAATCAGGGTCAGTACAGGAAAATGATAGAATCCGGGCGAGTACCTGGAAAAGGTAGAATCCATCCGAGTACCGAAAAACTGTCCGAACGAGTACCGAAAAATGGTAGAATCACGGTCAGTACAGGAAAATGATAGAATCCGGGCGAGTACCTGGAAAAGGTAGAATCCGTCCGAGTACCGAAAAACTGTCCGAACGAGTACCGAAAAATTGTAGAATCAGGGTCAGTACAGGAAAATGATAAAATCCGGGCGAGTACCTGGAAAAGGTAGAATCCGTCCGAGTACCGAAAAACTGTCCGAACGAGTACCGAAAAATGGTAGAATCAGGGTCAATACAGGAAAATGATAGAATCCGGGCGAGTACCTGGAAAAGGTATAATCCGTCCGAGTACCGAAAAACTGTCCGAACGAGTACCGAAAAATGGTAGAATCAGGGTCAATACAGGAAAATGATAGAATCCGGGCGAGTACCTGGAAAAGGTAGAATCCGTCCGAGTACCGAACAACTGTCCGAACGAGTACCGAAAAATTGTAGAATCAGGGTCAGTACAGGAAAATGATAAAATCCGGGCGAGTACCTGGAAAAGGTAGAATCCGTCCGAGTACCGAAAAACTGTCCGAACGAGTACCGAAAAATGGTAGAATCAGGGTCAATACAGGAAAATGATAGAATCCGGGCGAGTACCTGGAGAAGGTAGAATCCGTCCGAGTACCGAAAAACTGTCCGAACGAGTACCGAAAAATGGTAGAATCACGGTCAGTACAGGAAAATGATAGAATCCGGGCGAGTACCTGGAAAAGGTATAATCCGTCCGAGTACCGAAAAACTGTCCGAACGAGTACCGAAAAATGGTAGAATCAGGGTCAGTACAGGAAAATGATAGAATCCGGGCGAGTATCTGGAAAAGGTAGAATCCGTCCGAGTACCGAAAAACAGTCCGAACGAGTACCGAAAAATTGTAGAATCAGGGTCAGTACAGGAAAATGATAGAATCCGGGCGAGTACCTGGAAAAGGTAGAATCCGTCAGAGTACCCAAAAACTGTCCGAACGAGTACCGAAAAATGGTAGAATCAGGGTCAGTACAGGAAAATGATAGAATCCGGGCGAGTACCTGGAAAATGTAGAATCCGTCCGAGTACCGAAAAACTGTCCGAACGAGTACCGAAAAATTGTAGAATCAGGGTCAGTACAGGAAAATGATAGAATCCGGGCGAGTACCTGGAAAAGGTAGAATCCGTAGGAGTACCGAAAAACTGTCCGAACGAGTACCGAAAAATGGTAGAATCAGGGTCAGTATAGGAAAAGGATAGAATCCGGGCGAGTACCTGGAAAAGGTTGAATCCGTCCGAGTACCGAACAACTGTCCGAACGAGTACCGAAAAATTGTAGAATCAGGGTCAGTACAGGAAAATAATAGAATCCGGGCGAGTACCTGGAAAAGGTAGAATCCGTCCGAGTACCGAAAAACTGTCCGAACGAGTACCGAAAAATAGTACAATCAGGGTCAGTACAGGAAAATGATAGAATCCGGGCGAGTACCTGGAAAAGGTAGAATCCGTCCGAGTACCGAAAAACTGTCCGAACGAGTACCGAAAAATGGTAGAATCAGGGTCAGTATAGGAAAAGGATAGAATCCGGGCGAGTACCTGGAAAAGGTAGAATCCATCCGAGTACCGAAAAACTGTCCGAACGAGTACCGAAAAATGGTAGAATCTGGGTCAGTACAGGAAAATGATAGAATCCGGGCGAGTACCTGGAGAAGGTAGAATCCGTCCGAGTACCCAAAAACTGTCCGAACGAGTACCGAAAAATGGTAGAATCAGGGTCAGTACAGGAAAATGATAGAATCCGGGCGAGTACCTGGAGAAGGTAGAATCCGTCCGAGTACCGAAAAACTGTCCGAACGAGTACCGAAAAATGGTAGAATCAGGGTCAGTACAGGAAAATGATAGAATCCGGGCGAGTACCTGGAAAAGGTAGAATCCGTCCGAGTACCGAAAAACTGTCCGAACGAGTACCGAAAAATGGTAGAATCAGGGTCAGTACAGGAAAATGATAGAATCCGGGCGAGTACTTGGAAAAGGTAGAATCCGTCCGAGTACCGAAAAACTGTCCGAACGAGTACCGAAAAATGGTAGAATCAGGGTCAGTATAGGAAAAGGATAGAATCCGGGCGAGTACCTGGAAAAGGTAGAATCCGTCCGAGTACCGAAAAATTGACCGAACGAGTACCGAAAAATTGTAGAATCAGGGTTAGTACAGGAAAATGATAAAATCCGGGCGAGTACCTGGAAAAGGTAGAATCCGTCCGAGTACCGAACAACTGTCCGAACGAGTACCGAAAAATTGTAGAATCAGGGTCAGTACAGGAAAATGATAAAATCCGGGCGAGTACCTGGAAAAGGTAGAATCCGTCCGAGTACCGAAAAACTGTCCGAACGAGTACCGAAAAATGGTAGAATCAGGGTCAATACAGGAAAATGATAGAATCCGGGCGAGTACCTGGAGAAGGTAGAATCCGTCCGAGTACCGAAAAACAGTCCGAACGAGTACCGAAAAATGGTAGAATCACGGTCAGTACAGGAAAATGATAGAATCCGGGCGAGTACCTGGAAAAGGTATAATCCGTCCGAGTACCGAAAAACTGTCCGAACGAGTACCGAAAAATGGTAGAATCAGGGTCAGTACAGGAAAATGATAGAATCCGGGCGAGTATCTGGAAAAGGTAGAATCCGTCCGAGTACCGAAAAACAGTCCGAACGAGTACCGAAAAATTGTAGAATCAGGGTCAGTACAGGAAAATGATAGAATCCGGGCGAGTACCTGGAAAAGGTAGAATCCGTCAGAGTACCGAAAAACTGTCCGAACGAGTACCGAAAAATGGTAGAATCAGGGTCAGTATAGGAAAAGGATAGAATCCGGGCGAGTACCTGGAAAAGGTTGAATCCGTCCGAGTACCGAACAACTGTCCGAACGAGTACCGAAAAATTGTAGAATCAGGGTCAGTACAGGAAAATAATAGAATCCGGGCGAGTACCTGGAAAAGGTAGAATCCGTCCGAGTACCGAAAAACTGTCCGAACGAGTACCGAAAAATAGTACAATCAGGGTCAGTACAGGAAAATGATAGAATCCGGGCGAGTACCTGGAAAAGGTAGAATCCGTCCGAGTACCGAAAAACTGTCCGAACGAGTACCGAAAAATGGTAGAATCAGGGTCAGTACAGGAAAATGATAGAATCCGGGCGAGTATCTGGAAAAGGTAGAATCCGTCCGAGTACCGAAAAACAGTCCGAACGAGTACCGAAAAATTGTAGAATCAGGGTCAGTACAGGAAAATGATAGAATCCGGGCGAGTACCTGGACAAGGTAGAATCCGTCCGAGTACCGAAAAACTGTCCGAACGAGTACCGAAAAATGGTAGAATCTGGGTCAGTAGAGGAAAATAATAGAATCCGGGCGAGTATCTGGAAAAGGTAGAATCCGTCCGAGTACCGAAAAACAGTCCGAACGAGTACCGAAAAATTGTAGAATCAGGGTCAGTACAGGAAAATGATAGAATCCGGGCGAGTACCTGGACAAGGTAGAATCCGTCCGAGTACCGAAAAACTGTCCGAACGAGTACCGAAAAATGGTAGAATCAGGGTCAGTAGAGGAAAAGGATAGAATCCGGGCGAGTACCTGGAAAAGGTAGAATCCATCCGAGTACCGAAAAACTGTCCGAACGAGTACCGAAAAATGGTAGAATCTGGGTCAGTACAGGAAAATGATAGAATCCGGGCGAGTACCTGGAGAAGGTAGAATCCGTCCGAGTACCCAAAAACTGTCCGAACGAGTACCGAAAAATGGTAGAATCAGGGTCAGTACAGGAAAATGATAGAATCCGGGCGAGTACCTGGAGAAGGTAGAATCCGTCCGAGTACCGAAAAACTGTCCGAACGAGTACCGAAAAATGGTAGAATCAGGGTCAGTACAGGAAAATGATAGAATCCGGGCGAGTACCTGGAAAATGTAGAATCCGTCCGAGTACCGAAAAACTGTCCGAACGAGTACCGAATAATTGTAGAATCAGGGTCAGTACAGGAAAATGATAGAATCCGGGCGAGTACCTGGAAAAGGTAGAATCCGTCCGAGTACCGAAAAACTGTCCGAACGAGTACCGAAAAATGGTAGAATCAGGGTCAGTATAGGAAAAGGATAGAATCCGGGCGAGTACCTGGAAAAGGTAGAATCCATCCGAGTACCGAAAAACTGTCCGAACGAGTACCGCAAAATGGTAGAATCTGGGTCAGTACAGGAAAATGATAGAATCCGGGCGAGTACCTGGAGAAGGTAGAATCCGTCCGAGTACCCAAAAACTGTCCGAACGAGTACCGAAAAATGGTAGAATCAGGGTCAGTACAGGAAAATGATAGAATCCGGGCGAGTACCTGGAAAATGTAGAATCCGTCCGAGTACCGAAAAACTGTCCGAACGAGTACCGAAAAATTGTAGAATCAGGGTCAGTACAGGAAAATGATAGAATCCGGGCGAGTACCTGGAAAAGGTAGAATCCGTAGGAGTACCGAAAAACTGTCCGAACGAGTACCGAAAAATGGTAGAATCAGGGTCAGTATAGGAAAAGGATAGAATCCGGGCGAGTACCTGGAAAAGGTTGAATCCGTCCGAGTACCGAACAACTGTCCGAACGAGTACCGAAAAATTGTAGAATCAGGGTCAGTACAGGAAAATAATAGAATCCGGGCGAGTACCTGGAAAAGGTAGAATCCGTCCGAGTACCGAAAAACTGTCCGAACGAGTACCGAAAAATAGTACAATCAGGGTCAGTACAGGAAAATGATAGAATCCGGGCGAGTACCTGGAAAAGGTAGAATCCGTCCGAGTACCGAAAAACAGTCCGAACGAGTACCGAAAAATGGTAGAATCAGGGTCAGTACAGGAAAATGATAGAATCCGGGCGAGTACGTGGAAAAGGTAGAATCCGTCCGAGTACCGAAAAACTGTCCGAACGAGTACCGAAAAATGGTAGAATCAGGGTCAGTATAGGAAAAGGATAGAATCCGGGCGAGTACCTGGAAAAGGTAGAATCCGTCCGAGTACCGAAAAATTGACCGAACGAGTACCGAAAAATTGTAGAATCAGGGTTAGTACAGGAAAATGATAAAATCCGGGCGAGTACCTGGAAAAGGTAGAATCCGTCCGAGTACCGAACAACTGTCCGAACGAGTACCGAAAAATTGTAGAATCAGGGTCAGTACAGGAAAATGATAAAATCCGGGCGAGTACCTGGAAAAGGTAGAATCCGTCCGAGTACCGAAAAACTGTCCGAACGAGTACCGAAAAATGGTAGAATCAGGGTCAGTATAGGAAAAGGATAGAATCCGGGCGAGTACCTGGAAAAGGTAGAATCCATCCGAGTACCGAAAAACTGTCCGAACGAGTACCGAAAAATGGTAGAATCTGGGTCAGTACAGGAAAATGATAGAATCCGGGCGAGTACCTGGAGAAGGTAGAATCCGTCCGAGTACCGAAAAACTGTCCGAACGAGTACCGAAAAATGGTAGAATCAGGGTCAGTACAGGAAAATGATAGAATCCGGGCGAGTACCTGGAAAAGGTAGAATCCGTCCGAGTACCGAAAAACTGTCCGAACGAGTACCGAAAAATGGTAGAATCAGGGTCAGTACAGGAAAATGATAGAATCCGGGCGAGTACTTGGAAAAGGTAGAATCCGTCCGAGTACCGAAAAACTGTCCGAACGAGTACCGAAAAATGGTAGAATCAGGGTCAGTATAGGAAAAGGATAGAATCCGGGCGAGTACCTGGAAAAGGTAGAATCCGTCCGAGTACCGAAAAATTGACCGAACGAGTACCGAAAAATTGTAGAATCAGGGTTAGTACAGGAAAATGATAAAATCCGGGCGAGTACCTGGAAAAGGTAGAATCCGTCCGAGTACCGAACAACTGTCCGAACGAGTACCGAAAAATTGTAGAATCAGGGTCAGTACAGGAAAATGATAAAATCCGGGCGAGTACCTGGAAAAGGTAGAATCCGTCCGAGTACCGAAAAACTGTCCGAACGAGTACCGAAAAATGGTAGAATCAGGGTCAATACAGGAAAATGATAGAATCCGGGCGAGTACCTGGAGAAGGTAGAATCCGTCCGAGTACCGAAAAACAGTCCGAACGAGTACCGAAAAATGGTAGAATCACGGTCAGTACAGGAAAATGATAGAATCCGGGCGAGTACCTGGAAAAGGTATAATCCGTCCGAGTACCGAAAAACTGTCCGAACGAGTACCGAAAAATGGTAGAATCAGGGTCAGTACAGGAAAATGATAGAATCCGGGCGAGTATCTGGAAAAGGTAGAATCCGTCCGAGTACCGAAAAACAGTCCGAACGAGTACCGAAAAATTGTAGAATCAGGGTCAGTACAGGAAAATGATAGAATCCGGGCGAGTACCTGGAAAAGGTAGAATCCGTCAGAGTACCGAAAAACTGTCCGAACGAGTACCGAAAAATGGTAGAATCAGGGTCAGTATAGGAAAAGGATAGAATCCGGGCGAGTACCTGGAAAAGGTTGAATCCGTCCGAGTACCGAACAACTGTCCGAACGAGTACCGAAAAATTGTAGAATCAGGGTCAGTACAGGAAAATAATAGAATCCGGGCGAGTACCTGGAAAAGGTAGAATCCGTCCGAGTACCGAAAAACTGTCCGAACGAGTACCGAAAAATAGTACAATCAGGGTCAGTACAGGAAAATGATAGAATCCGGGCGAGTACCTGGAAAAGGTAGAATCCGTCCGAGTACCGAAAAACTGTCCGAACGAGTACCGAAAAATGGTAGAATCAGGGTCAGTACAGGAAAATGATAGAATCCGGGCGAGTATCTGGAAAAGGTAGAATCCGTCCGAGTACCGAAAAACAGTCCGAACGAGTACCGAAAAATTGTAGAATCAGGGTCAGTACAGGAAAATGATAGAATCCGGGCGAGTACCTGGACAAGGTAGAATCCGTCCGAGTACCGAAAAACTGTCCGAACGAGTACCGAAAAATGGTAGAATCTGGGTCAGTAGAGGAAAATAATAGAATCCGGGCGAGTATCTGGAAAAGGTAGAATCCGTCCGAGTACCGAAAAACAGTCCGAACGAGTACCGAAAAATTGTAGAATCAGGGTCAGTACAGGAAAATGATAGAATCCGGGCGAGTACCTGGACAAGGTAGAATCCGTCCGAGTACCGAAAAACTGTCCAAACGAGTACCGAAAAATGGTAGAATCAGGGTCAGTAGAGGAAAAGGATAGAATCCGGGCGAGTACCTGGAAAAGGTAGAATCCATCCGAGTACCGAAAAACTGTCCGAACGAGTACCGAAAAATGGTAGAATCTGGGTCAGTACAGGAAAATGATAGAATCCGGGCGAGTACCTGGAGAAGGTAGAATCCGTCCGAGTACCCAAAAACTGTCCGAACGAGTACCGAAAAATGGTAGAATCAGGGTCAGTACAGGAAAATGATAGAATCCGGGCGAGTACCTGGAGAAGGTAGAATCCGTCCGAGTACCGAAAAACTGTCCGAACGAGTACCGAAAAATGGTAGAATCAGGGTCAGTACAGGAAAATGATAGAATCCGGGCGAGTACCTGGAAAATGTAGAATCCGTCCGAGTACCGAAAAACTGTCCGAACGAGTACCGAATAATTGTAGAATCAGGGTCAGTACAGGAAAATGATAGAATCCGGGCGAGTACCTGGAAAAGGTAGAATCCGTCCGAGTACCGAAAAACTGTCCGAACGAGTACCGAAAAATGGTAGAATCAGGGTCAGTATAGGAAAAGGATAGAATCCGGGCGAGTACCTGGAAAAGGTAGAATCCATCCGAGTACCGAAAAACTGTCCGAACGAGTACCGCAAAATGGTAGAATCTGGGTCAGTACAGGAAAATGATAGAATCCGGGCGAGTACCTGGAGAAGGTAGAATCCGTCCGAGTACCCAAAAACTGTCCGAACGAGTACCGAAAAATGGTAGAATCAGGGTCAGTACAGGAAAATGATAGAATCCGGGCGAGTACCTGGAAAATGTAGAATCCGTCCGAGTACCGAAAAACTGTCCGAACGAGTACCGAAAAATTGTAGAATCAGGGTCAGTACAGGAAAATGATAGAATCCGGGCGAGTACCTGGAAAAGGTAGAATCCGTAGGAGTACCGAAAAACTGTCCGAACGAGTACCGAAAAATGGTAGAATCAGGGTCAGTATAGGAAAAGGATAGAATCCGGGCGAGTACCTGGAAAAGGTTGAATCCGTCCGAGTACCGAACAACTGTCCGAACGAGTACCGAAAAATTGTAGAATCAGGGTCAGTACAGGAAAATAATAGAATCCGGGCGAGTACCTGGAAAAGGTAGAATCCGTCCGAGTACCGAAAAACTGTCCGAACGAGTACCGAAAAATAGTACAATCAGGGTCAGTACAGGAAAATGATAGAATCCGGGCGAGTACCTGGAAAAGGTAGAATCCGTCCGAGTACCGAAAAACAGTCCGAACGAGTACCGAAAAATGGTAGAATCAGGGTCAGTACAGGAAAATGATAGAATCCGGGCGAGTACGTGGAAAAGGTAGAATCCGTCCGAGTACCGAAAAACTGTCCGAACGAGTACCGAAAAATGGTAGAATCAGGGTCAGTATAGGAAAAGGATAGAATCCGGGCGAGTACCTGGAAAAGGTAGAATCCGTCCGAGTACCGAAAAATTGACCGAACGAGTACCGAAAAATTGTAGAATCAGGGTTAGTACAGGAAAATGATAAAATCCGGGCGAGTACCTGGAAAAGGTAGAATCCGTCCGAGTACCGAACAACTGTCCGAACGAGTACCGAAAAATTGTAGAATCAGGGTCAGTACAGGAAAATCATAAAATCCGGGCGAGTACCTGGAAAAGGTAGAATCCGTCCGAGTACCGAAAAACTGTCCGAACGAGTACCGAAAAATGGTAGAATCAGGGTCAGTATAGGAAAAGGATAGAATCCGGGCGAGTACCTGGAAAAGGTAGAATCCATCCGAGTACCGAAAAACTGTCCGAACGAGTACCGAAAAATGGTAGAATCTGGGTCAGTACAGGAAAATGATAGAATCCGGGCGAGTACCTGGAGAAGGTAGAATCCGTCCGAGTACCCAAAAACTGTCCGAACGAGTACCGAAAAATGGTAGAATCTGGGTCAGTACAGGAAAATGATAGAATCCGGGCGAGTACCTGGAGAAGGTAGAATCCGTCCGAGTACCGAAAAACTGTCCGAACGAGTACCGAAAAATTGTAGAATCAGGGTCAGTACAGGAAAATGATAGAATCCGGGCGAGTACCTGGAAAAGGTAGAATCCGTCCGAGTACCGAACAACTGTCCGAACGAGTACCGAAAAATTGTAGAATCAGGGTCAGTACAGGAAAATGATAAAATCCGGGCGAGTACCTGGAAAAGGTAGAATCCGTCCGAGTACCGAAAAACTGTCCGAACGAGTACCGAAAAATGGTAGAATCAGGGTCAATACAGGAAAATGATAGAATCCGGGCGAGTACCTGGAGAAGGTAGAATCCGTCCGAGTACCCAAAAACTGTCCGAACGAGTACCGAAAAATGGTAGAATCAGGGTCAGTACAGGAAAATGATAGAATCCGGGCGAGTACCTGGAGAAGGTAGAATCCGTCCGAGTACCGAAAAACTGTCCGAACGAGTACCGAAAAATGGTAGAATCAGGGTCAGTACAGGAAAATGATAGAATCCGGGCGAGTACCTGGAAAAGGTAGAATCCGTCCGAGTACCGAAAAACTGTCCGAACGAGTACCGAAAAATGGTAGAATCAGGGTCAGTACAGGAAAATGATAGAATCCGGGCGAGTACCTGGAAAAGGTAGAATCCATCCGAGTACCGAAAAACTGTCCGAACGAGTACCGAAAAATGGTAGAATCACGGTCAGTACAGGAAAATGATAGAATCCGGGCGAGTACCTGGAAAAGGTAGAATCCGTCCGAGTACCGAAAAACTGTCCGAACGAGTACCGAAAAATTGTAGAATCAGGGTCAGTACAGGAAAATGATAAAATCCGGGCGAGTACCTGGAAAAGGTAGAATCCGTCCGAGTACCGAAAAACTGTCCGAACGAGTACCGAAAAATGGTAGAATCAGGGTCAATACAGGAAAATGATAGAATCCGGGCGAGTACCTGGAAAAGGTATAATCCGTCCGAGTACCGAAAAACTGTCCGAACGAGTACCGAAAAATGGTAGAATCAGGGTCAATACAGGAAAATGATAGAATCCGGGCGAGTACCTGGAAAAGGTAGAATCCGTCCGAGTACCGAACAACTGTCCGAACGAGTACCGAAAAATTGTAGAATCAGGGTCAGTACAGGAAAATGATAAAATCCGGGCGAGTACCTGGAAAAGGTAGAATCCGTCCGAGTACCGAAAAACTGTCCGAACGAGTACCGAAAAATGGTAGAATCAGGGTCAATACAGGAAAATGATAGAATCCGGGCGAGTACCTGGAGAAGGTAGAATCCGTCCGAGTACCGAAAAACTGTCCGAACGAGTACCGAAAAATGGTAGAATCACGGTCAGTACAGGAAAATGATAGAATCCGGGCGAGTACCTGGAAAAGGTATAATCCGTCCGAGTACCGAAAAACTGTCCGAACGAGTACCGAAAAATGGTAGAATCAGGGTCAGTACAGGAAAATGATAGAATCCGGGCGAGTATCTGGAAAAGGTAGAATCCGTCCGAGTACCGAAAAACAGTCCGAACGAGTACCGAAAAATTGTAGAATCAGGGTCAGTACAGGAAAATGATAGAATCCGGGCGAGTACCTGGAAAAGGTAGAATCCGTCAGAGTACCGAAAAACTGTCCGAACGAGTACCGAAAAATGGTAGAATCAGGGTCAGTATAGGAAAAGGATAGAATCCGGGCGAGTACCTGGAAAAGGTTGAATCCGTCCGAGTACCGAACAACTGTCCGAACGAGTACCGAAAAATTGTAGAATCAGGGTCAGTACAGGAAAATAATAGAATCCGGGCGAGTACCTGGAAAAGGTAGAATCCGTCCGAGTACCGAAAAACTGTCCGAACGAGTACCGAAAAATAGTACAATCAGGGTCAGTACAGGAAAATGATAGAATCCGGGCGAGTACCTGGAAAAGGTAGAATCCGTCCGAGTACCGAAAAACTGTCCGAACGAGTACCGAAAAATGGTAGAATCAGGGTCAGTATAGGAAAAGGATAGAATCCGGGCGAGTACCTGGAAAAGGTAGAATCCATCCGAGTACCGAAAAACTGTCCGAACGAGTACCGAAAAATGGTAGAATCTGGGTCAGTACAGGAAAATGATAGAATCCGGGCGAGTACCTGGAAAAGGTATAATCCGTCCGAGTACCGAAAAACTGTCCGAACGAGTACCGAAAAATGGTAGAATCAGGGTCAGTAGAGGAAAATAATAGAATCCGGGCGAGTATCTGGAAAAGGTAGAATCCGTCCGAGTACCGAAAAACAGTCCGAACGAGTACCGAAAAATTGTAGAATCAGGGTCAGTACAGGAAAATGATAGAATCCGGGCGAGTACCTGGAAAAGGTAGAATCCGTCCGAGTACCGAAAAATTGACCGAACGAGTACCGAAAAATTGTAGAATCAGGGTCAGTACAGGAAAATAATAGAATCCGGGCGAGTACCTGGAAAAGGTAGAATCCGTCCGAGTACCGAAAAACTGTCCGAACGAGTACCGAAAAATAGTACAATCAGGGTCAGTACAGGAAAATGATAGAATCCGGGCGAGTACCTGGAAAAGGTAGAATCCGTCCGAGTACCGAAAAACTGTCCGAACGAGTACCGAAAAATGGTAGAATCAGGGTCAGTACAGGAAAATGATAGAATCCGGGCGAGTATCTGGAAAAGGTAGAATCCGTCCGAGTACCGAAAAACAGTCCGAACGAGTACCGAAAAATTGTAGAATCAGGGTCAGTACAGGAAAATGATAGAATCCGGGCGAGTACCTGGACAAGGTAGAATCCGTCCGAGTACCGAAAAACTGTCCGAACGAGTACCGAAAAATGGTAGAATCTGGGTCAGTACAGGAAAATAATAGAATCCGGGCGAGTATCTGGAAAAGGTAGAATCCGTCCGAGTACCGAAAAACAGTCCGAACGAGTACCGAAAAATTGTAGAATCAGGGTCAGTACAGGAAAATGATAGAATCCGGGCGAGTACCTGGACAAGGTAGAATCCGTCCGAGTACCGAAAAACTGTCCGAACGAGTACCGAAAAATGGTAGAATCAGGGTCAGTAGAGGAAAAGGATAGAATCCGGGCGAGTACCTGGAAAAGGTAGAATCCATCCGAGTACCGAAAAACTGTCCGAACGAGTACCGAAAAATGGTAGAATCACGGTCAGTACAGGAAAATGATAGAATCCGGGCGAGTACCTGGAAAAGGTAGAATCCGTCCGAGTACCGAAAAACTGTCCGAACGAGTACCGAAAAATGGTAGAATCAGGGTCAGTATAGGAAAAGGATAGAATCCGGGCGAGTACCTGGAAAAGGTAGAATCCATCCGAGTACCGAAAAACTGTCCGAACGAGTACCGCAAAATGGTAGAATCTGGGTCAGTACAGGAAAATGATAGAATCCGGGCGAGTACCTGGAGAAGGTAGAATCCGTCCGAGTACCCAAAAACTGTCCGAACGAGTACCGAAAAATGGTAGAATCAGGGTCAGTACAGGAAAATGATAGAATCCGGGCGAGTACCTGGAAAATGTAGAATCCGTCCGAGTACCGAAAAACTGTCCGAACGAGTACCGAAAAATTGTAGAATCAGGGTCAGTACAGGAAAATGATAGAATCCGGGCGAGTACCTGGAAAAGGTAGAATCCGTAGGAGTACCGAAAAACTGTCCGAACGAGTACCGAAAAATGGTAGAATCAGGGTCAGTATAGGAAAAGGATAGAATCCGGGCGAGTACCTGGAAAAGGTTAAATCCGTCCGAGTACCGAACAACTGTCCGAACGAGTACCGAAAAATTGTAGAATCAGGGTCAGTACAGGAAAATAATAGAATCCGGGCGAGTACCTGGAAAAGGTAGAATCCGTCCGAGTACCGAAAAACTGTCCGAACGAGTACCGAAAAATAGTACAATCAGGGTCAGTACAGGAAAATGATAGAATCCGGGCGAGTACCTGGAAAAGGTAGAATCCGTCCGAGTACCGAAAAACTGTCCGAACGAGTACCGAAAAATGGTAGAATCAGGGTCAGTATAGGAAAAGGATAGAATCCGGGCGAGTACCTGGAAAAGGTAGAATCCATCCGAGTACCGAAAAACTGTCCGAACGAGTACCGAAAAATGGTAGAATCTGGGTCAGTACAGGAAAATGATAGAATCCGGGCGAGTACCTGGAAAAGGTATAATCCGTCCGAGTACCGAAAAACTGTCCGAACGAGTACCGAAAAATGGTAGAATCAGGGTCAATACAGGAAAATGATAGAATCCGGGCGAGTACCTGGAAAAGGTAGAATCCGTCCGAGTACCGAACAACTGTCCGAACGAGTACCGAAAAATTGTAGAATCAGGGTCAGTACAGGAAAATGATAGAATCCGGGCGAGTACCTGGAGAAGGTAGAATCCGTCCGAGTACCCAAAAACTGTCCGAACGAGTACCGAAAAATGGTAGAATCAGGGTCAGTACAGGAAAATGATAGAATCCGGGCGAGTACCTGGAAAATGTAGAATCCGTCCGAGTACCGAAAAACTGTCCGAACGAGTACCGAAAAATTGTAGAATCAGGGTCAGTACAGGAAAATGATAGAATCCGGGCGAGTACCTGGAAAAGGTAGAATCCGTAGGAGTACCGAAAAACTGTCCGAACGAGTACCGAAAAATGGTAGAATCAGGGTCAGTATAGGAAAAGGATAGAATCCGGGCGAGTACCTGGAAAAGGTTGAATCCGTCCGAGTACCGAACAACTGTCCGAACGAGTACCGAAAAATTGTAGAATCAGGGTCAGTACAGGAAAATAATAGAATCCGGGCGAGTACCTGGAAAAGGTAGAATCCGTCCGAGTACCGAAAAACTGTCCGAACGAGTACCGAAAAATAGTACAATCAGGGTCAGTACAGGAAAATGATAGAATCCGGGCGAGTACCTGGAAAAGGTAGAATCCGTCCGAGTACCGAAAAACTGTCCGAACGAGTACCGAAAAATGGTAGAATCAGGGTCAGTATAGGAAAAGGATAGAATCCGGGCGAGTACCTGGAAAAGGTAGAATCCATCCGAGTACCGAAAAACTGTCCGAACGAGTACCGAAAAATGGTAGAATCTGGGTCAGTACAGGAAAATGATAGAATCCGGGCGAGTACCTGGAGAAGGTAGAATCCGTCCGAGTACCCAAAAACTGTCCGAACGAGTACCGAAAAATGGTAGAATCAGGGTCAGTACAGGAAAATGATAGAATCCGGGCGAGTACCTGGAGAAGGTAGAATCCGTCCGAGTACCGAAAAACTGTCCGAACGAGTACCGAAAAATGGTAGAATCAGGGTCAGTACAGGAAAATGATAGAATCCGGGCGAGTACCTGGAAAAGGTAGAATCCGTCCGAGTACCGAAAAACTGTCCGAACGAGTACCGAAAAATGGTAGAATCAGGGTCAGTACAGGAAAATGATAGAATCCGGGCGAGTACTTGGAAAAGGTAGAATCCGTCCGAGTACCGAAAAACTGTCCGAACGAGTACCGAAAAATGGTAGAATCAGGGTCAGTATAGGAAAAGGATAGAATCCGGGCGAGTACCTGGAAAAGGTAGAATCCGTCCGAGTACCGAAAAATTGACCGAACGAGTACCGAAAAATTGTAGAATCAGGGTTAGTACAGGAAAATGATAAAATCCGGGCGAGTACCTGGAAAAGGTAGAATCCGTCCGAGTACCGAACAACTGTCCGAACGAGTACCGAAAAATTGTAGAATCAGGGTCAGTACAGGAAAATGATAAAATCCGGGCGAGTACCTGGAAAAGGTAGAATCCGTCCGAGTACCGAAAAACTGTCCGAACGAGTACCGAAAAATGGTAGAATCAGGGTCAATACAGGAAAATGATAGAATCCGGGCGAGTACCTGGAGAAGGTAGAATCCGTCCGAGTACCGAAAAACTGTCCGAACGAGTACCGAAAAATGGTAGAATCACGGTCAGTACAGGAAAATGATAGAATCCGGGCGAGTACCTGGAAAAGGTATAATCCGTCCGAGTACCGAAAAACTGTCCGAACGAGTACCGAAAAATGGTAGAATCAGGGTCAGTACAGGAAAATGATAGAATCCGGGCGAGTATCTGGAAAAGGTAGAATCCGTCCGAGTACCGAAAAACAGTCCGAACGAGTACCGAAAAATTGTAGAATCAGGGTCAGTACAGGAAAATGATAGAATCCGGGCGAGTACCTGGAAAAGGTAGAATCCGTCAGAGTACCGAAAAACTGTCCGAACGAGTACCGAAAAATGGTAGAATCAGGGTCAGTATAGGAAAAGGATAGAATCCGGGCGAGTACCTGGAAAAGGTTGAATCCGTCCGAGTACCGAACAACTGTCCGAACGAGTACCGAAAAATTGTAGAATCAGGGTCAGTACAGGAAAATAATAGAATCCGGGCGAGTACCTGGAAAAGGTAGAATCCGTCCGAGTACCGAAAAACTGTCCGAACGAGTACCGAAAAATAGTACAATTAGGGTCAGTACAGGAAAATGATAGAATCCGGGCGAGTACCTGGAAAAGGTAGAATCCGTCCGAGTACCGAAAAACTGTCCGAACGAGTACCGAAAAATGGTAGAATCAGGGTCAGTACAGGAAAATGATAGAATCCGGGCGAGTATCTGGAAAAGGTAGAATCCGTCCGAGTACCGAAAAACAGTCCGAACGAGTACCGAAAAATTGTAGAATCAGGGTCAGTACAGGAAAATGATAGAATCCGGGCGAGTACCTGGACAAGGTAGAATCCGTCCGAGTACCGAAAAACTGTCCGAACGAGTACCGAAAAATGGTAGAATCTGGGTCAGTACAGGAAAATAATAGAATCCGGGCGAGTATCTGGAAAAGGTAGAATCCGTCCGAGTACCGAAAAACAGTCCGAACGAGTACCGAAAAATTGTAGAATCAGGGTCAGTACAGGAAAATGATAGAATCCGGGCGAGTACCTGGACAAGGTAGAATCCGTCCGAGTACCGAAAAACTGTCCGAACGAGTACCGAAAAATGGTAGAATCAGGGTCAGTAGAGGAAAAGGATAGAATCCGGGCGAGTACCTGGAAAAGGTAGAATCCATCCGAGTACCGAAAAACTGTCCGAACGAGTACCGAAAAATGGTAGAATCTGGGTCAGTACAGGAAAATGATAGAATCCGGGCGAGTACCTGGAGAAGGTAGAATCCGTCCGAGTACCCAAAAACTGTCCGAACGAGTACCGAAAAATGGTAGAATCAGGGTCAGTACAGGAAAATGATAGAATCCGGGCGAGTACCTGGAGAAGGTAGAATCCGTCCGAGTACCGAAAAACTGTCCGAACGAGTACCGAAAAATGGTAGAATCAGGGTCAGTACAGGAAAATGATAGAATCCGGGCGAGTACCTGGAAAATGTAGAATCCGTCCGAGTACCGAAAAACTGTCCGAACGAGTACCGAAAAATGGTAGAATCAGGGTCAATACAGGAAAATGATAGAATCCGGGCGAGTACCTGGAGAAGGTAGAATCCGTCCGAGTACCGAAAAACTGTCCGAACGAGTACCGAAAAATGGTAGAATCACGGTCAGTACAGGAAAATGATAGAATCCGGGCGAGTACCTGGAAAAGGTATAATCCGTCCGAGTACCGAAAAACTGTCCGAACGAGTACCGAAAAATGGTAGAATCAGGGTCAGTACAGGAAAATGATAGAATCCGGGCGAGTATCTGGAAAAGGTAGAATCCACCCGAGTACCGAAAAACAGTCCGAACGAGTACCGAAAAATTGTAGAATCAGGGTCAGTACAGGAAAATGATAGAATCCGGGCGAGTACCTGGAAAAGGTAGAATCCGTCAGAGTACCGAAAAACTGTCCGAACGAGTACCGAAAAATGGTAGAATCAGGGTCAGTATAGGAAAAGGATAGAATCCGGGCGAGTACCTGGAAAAGGTTGAATCCGTCCGAGTACCGAAAAACTGTCCGAACGAGTACCGAAAAATGGTAGAATCAGGGTCAGTATAGGAAAAGGATAGAATCCGGGCGAGTACCTGGAAAAGGTAGAATCCGTCCGAGTACCGAAAAATTGACCGAACGAGTACCGAAAAATTGTAGAATCAGGGTTAGTACAGGAAAATGATAAAATCCGGGCGAGTACCTGGAAAAGGTAGAATCCGTCCGAGTACCGAACAACTGTCCGAACGAGTACCGAAAAATTGTAGAATCAGGGTCAGTACAGGAAAATGATAAAATCCGGGCGAGTACCTGGAAAAGGTAGAATCCGTCCGAGTACCGAAAAACTGTCCGAACGAGTACCGAAAAATGGTAGAATCAGGGTCAATACAGGAAAATGATAGAATCCGGGCGAGTACCTGGAGAAGGTAGAATCCGTCCGAGTACCGAAAAACTGTCCGAACGAGTACCGAAAAATGGTAGAATCACGGTCAGTACAGGAAAATGATAGAATCCGGGCGAGTACCTGGAAAAGGTATAATCCGTCCGAGTACCGAAAAACTGTCCGAACGAGTACCGAAAAATGGTAGAATCAGGGTCAGTACAGGAAAATGATAGAATCCGGGCGAGTATCTGGAAAAGGTAGAATCCGTCCGAGTACCGAAAAACAGTCCGAACGAGTACCGAAAAATTGTAGAATCAGGGTCAGTACAGGAAAATGATAGAATCCGGGCGAGTACCTGGAAAAGGTAGAATCCGTCAGAGTACCGAAAAACTGTCCGAACGAGTACCGAAAAATGGTAGAATCAGGGTCAGTATAGGAAAAGGATAGAATCCGGGCGAGTACCTGGAAAAGGTTGAATCCGTCCGAGTACCGAACAACTGTCCGAACGAGTACCGAAAAATTGTAGAATCAGGGTCAGTACAGGAAAATAATAGAATCCGGGCGAGTACCTGGAAAAGGTAGAATCCGTCCGAGTACCGAAAAACTGTCCGAACGAGTACCGAAAAATAGTACAATCAGGGTCAGTACAGGAAAATGATAGAATCCGGGCGAGTACCTGGAAAAGGTAGAATCCGTCCGAGTACCGAAAAACTGTCCGAACGAGTACCGAAAAATGGTAGAATCAGGGTCAGTACAGGAAAATGATAGAATCCGGGCGAGTATCTGGAAAAGGTAGAATCCGTCCGAGTACCGAAAAACAGTCCGAACGAGTACCGAAAAATTGTAGAATCAGGGTCAGTACAGGAAAATGATAGAATCCGGGCGAGTACCTGGACAAGGTAGAATCCGTCCGAGTACCGAAAAACTGTCCGAACGAGTACCGAAAAATGGTAGAATCTGGGTCAGTACAGGAAAATAATAGAATCCGGGCGAGTATCTGGAAAAGGTAGAATCCGTCCGAGTACCGAAAAACAGTCCGAACGAGTACCGAAAAATTGTAGAATCAGGGTCAGTACAGGAAAATGATAGAATCCGGGCGAGTACCTGGACAAGGTAGAATCCGTCCGAGTACCGAAAAACTGTCCGAACGAGTACCGAAAAATGGTAGAATCAGGGTCAGTAGAGGAAAAGGATAGAATCCGGGCGAGTACCTGGAAAAGGTAGAATCCATCCGAGTACCGAAAAACTGTCCGAACGAGTACCGAAAAATGGTAGAATCTGGGTCAGTACAGGAAAATGATAGAATCCGGGCGAGTACCTGGAGAAGGTAGAATCCGTCCGAGTACCCAAAAACTGTCCGAACGAGTACCGAAAAATGGTAGAATCAGGGTCAGTACAGGAAAATGATAGAATCCGGGCGAGTACCTGGAGAAGGTAGAATCCGTCCGAGTACCGAAAAACTGTCCGAACGAGTACCGAAAAATGGTAGAATCAGGGTCAGTACAGGAAAATGATAGAATCCGGGCGAGTACCTGGAAAATGTAGAATCCGTCCGAGTACCGAAAAACTGTCCGAACGAGTACCGAAAAATGGTAGAATCAGGGTCAATACAGGAAAATGATAGAATCCGGGCGAGTACCTGGAGAAGGTAGAATCCGTCCGAGTACCGAAAAACTGTCCGAACGAGTACCGAAAAATGGTAGAATCACGGTCAGTACAGGAAAATGATAGAATCCGGGCGAGTACCTGGAAAAGGTATAATCCGTCCGAGTACCGAAAAACTGTCCGAACGAGTACCGAAAAATGGTAGAATCAGGGTCAGTACAGGAAAATGATAGAATCCGGGCGAGTATCTGGAAAAGGTAGAATCCACCCGAGTACCGAAAAATAGTCCGAACGAGTACCGAAAAATTGTAGAATCAGGGTCAGTACAGGAAAATGATAGAATCCGGGCGAGTACCTGGAAAAGGTAGAATCCGTCAGAGTACCGAAAAACTGTCCGAACGAGTACCGAAAAATGGTAGAATCAGGGTCAGTATAGGAAAAGGATAGAATCCGGGCGAGTACCTGGAAAAGGTTGAATCCGTCCGAGTACCGAACAACTGTCCGAACGAGTACCGAAAAATTGTAGAATCAGGGTCAGTACAGGAAAATAATAGAATCCGGGCGAGTACCTGGAAAAGGTAGAATCCGTCCGAGTACCGAAAAACTGTCCGAACGAGTACCGAAAAATAGTACAATCAGGGTCAGTACAGGAAAATGATAGAATCCGGGCGAGTACCTGGAAAAGGTAGAATCCGTCCGAGTACCGAAAAACTGTCCGAACGAGTACCGAAAAATGGTAGAATCAGGGTCAGTACAGGAAAATGATAGAATCCGGGCGAGTATCTGGAAAAGGTAGAATCCGTCCGAGTACCGAAAAACAGTCCGAACGAGTACCGAAAAATTGTAGAATCAGGGTCAGTACAGGAAAATGATAGAATCCGGGCGAGTACCTGGACAAGGTAGAATCCGTCCGAGTACCGAAAAACTGTCCGAACGAGTACCGAAAAATGGTAGAATCTGGGTCAGTACAGGAAAATAATAGAATCCGGGCGAGTATCTGGAAAAGGTAGAATCCGTCCGAGTACCGAAAAACAGTCCGAACGAGTACCGAAAAATTGTAGAATCAGGGTCAGTACAGGAAAATGATAGAATCCGGGCGAGTACCTGGACAAGGTAGAATCCGTCCGAGTACCGAAAAACTGTCCGAACGAGTACCGAAAAATGGTAGAATCAGGGTCAGTATAGGAAAAGGATAGAATCCGGGCGAGTACCTGGAAAAGGTAGAATCCATCCGAGTACCGAAAAACTGTCCGAACGAGTACCGAAAATGGTAGAATCTGGGTCAGTACAGGAAAATGATAGAATCCGGGCGAGTACCTGGAGAAGGTAGAATCCGTCCGAGTACCCAAAAACTGTCCGAACGAGTACCGAAAAATGGTAGAATCAGGGTCAGTACAGGAAAATGATAGAATCCGGGCGAGTACCTGGAGAAGGTAGAATCCGTCCGAGTACCGAAAAACTGTCCGAACGAGTACCGAAAAATGGTAGAATCAGGGTCAGTACAGGAAAATGATAGAATCCGGGCGAGTACCTGGAAAAGGTAGAATCCGTCCGAGTACCGAAAAACTGTCCGAACGAGTACCGAAAAATGGTAGAATCAGGATCAGTACAGGAAAATGATAGAATCCGGGCGAGTACTTGGAAAAGGTAGAATCCGTCCGAGTACCGAAAAACTGTCCGAACGAGTACCGAAAAATGGTAGAATCAGGGTCAGTATAGGAAAAGGATAGAATCCGGGCGAGTACCTGGAAACGGTAGAATCCGTCCGAGTACCGAAAAACTGTCCGAACGAGTACCGAAAAATGGTAGAATCAGGGTCAATACAGGAAAATGATAGAATCCGGGCGAGTACCTGGAGAAGGTAGAATCCGTCCGAGTACCGAAAAACTGTCCGAACGAGTACCGAAAAATGGTAGAATCACGGTCAGTACAGGAAAATGATAGAATCCGGGCGAGTACCTGGAAAAGGTAGAATCCGTCCGAGTACCGAAAAACTGTCCGAACGAGTACCGAAAAATGGTAGAATCAGGGTCAGTATAGGAAAAGGATAGAATCCGGGCGAGTACCTGGAAAAGGTAGAATCCATCCGAGTACCGAAAAACTGTCCGAACGAGTACCGCAAAATGGTAGAATCTGGGTCAGTACAGGAAAATGATAGAATCCGGGCGAGTACCTGGAGAAGGTAGAATCCGTCCGAGTACCCAAAAACTGTCCGAACGAGTACCGAAAAATGGTAGAATCAGGGTCAGTACAGGAAAATGATAGAATCCGGGCGAGTACCTGGAAAATGTAGAATCCGTCCGAGTACCGAAAAACTGTCCGAACGAGTACCGAAAAATTGTAGAATCAGGGTCAGTACAGGAAAATGATAGAATCCGGGCGAGTACCTGGAAAAGGTAGAATCCGTAGGAGTACCGAAAAACTGTCCGAACGAGTACCGAAAAATGGTAGAATCAGGGTCAGTATAGGAAAAGGATAGAATCCGGGCGAGTACCTGGAAAAGGTTGAATCCGTCCGAGTACCGAACAACTGTCCGAACGAG
Source organism: Vitis vinifera (assembly GCF_030704535.1). Taxonomy (NCBI): domain Eukaryota; kingdom Viridiplantae; phylum Streptophyta; class Magnoliopsida; order Vitales; family Vitaceae; genus Vitis; species Vitis vinifera. The sequence goes on along the minus strand of NC_081805.1, from coordinate 18,102,818 downwards.
TACCGAAAAATTGTAGAATCAGGGTCAGTACAGGAAAATAATAGAATCCGGGCGAGTACCTGGAAAAGGTAGAATCCGTCCGAGTACCGAAAAACTGTCCGAACGAGTACCGAAAAATAGTACAATCAGGGTCAGTACAGGAAAATGATAGAATCCGGGCGAGTACCTGGAAAAGGTAGAATCCGTCCGAGTACCGAAAAACTGTCCGAACGAGTACCGAAAAATGGTAGAATCAGGGTCAGTACAGGAAAATAATAGAATCCGGGCGAGTATCTGGAAAAGGTAGAATCCGTCCGAGTACCGAAAAACAGTCCGAACGAGTACCGAAAAATTGTAGAATCAGGGTCAGTACAGGAAAATGATAGAATCCGGGCGAGTACCTGGACAAGGTAGAATCCGTCCGAGTACCGAAAAACTGTCCGAACGAGTACCGAAAAATGGTAGAATCAGGGTCAATACAGGAAAATGATAGAATCCGGGCGAGTACCTGGAGAAGGTAGAATCCGTCCGAGTACCGAAAAACTGTCCGAACGAGTACCGAAAAATGGTAGAATCACGGTCAGTACAGGAAAATGATAGAATCCGGGCGAGTACCTGGAAAAGGTAGAATCCGTCCGAGTACCGAAAAACTGTCCGAACGAGTACCGAAAAATGGTAGAATCAGGGTCAGTATAGGAAAAGGATAGAATCCGGGCGAGTACCTGGAAAAGGTAGAATCCATCCGAGTACCGAAAAACTGTCCGAACGAGTACCGCAAAATGGTAGAATCTGGGTCAGTACAGGAAAATGATAGAATCCGGGCGAGTACCTGGAGAAGGTAGAATCCGTCCGAGTACCCAAAAACTGTCCGAACGAGTACCGAAAAATGGTAGAATCAGGGTCAGTACAGGAAAATGATAGAATCCGGGCGAGTACCTGGAGAAGGTAGAATCCGTCCGAGTACCCAAAAACTGTCCGAACGAGTACCGAAAAATGGTAGAATCAGGGTCAGTACAGGAAAATGATAGAATCCGGGCGAGTACCTGGAGAAGGTAGAATCCGTCCGAGTACCGAAAAACTGTCCGAACGAGTACCGAAAAATGGTAGAATCACGGTCAGTACAGGAAAATGATAGAATCCGGGCGAGTACCTGGAAAAGGTATAATCCGTCCGAGTACCGAAAAACTGTCCGAACGAGTACCGAAAAATGGTAGAATCAGGGTCAGTACAGGAAAATGATAGAATCCGGGCGAGTATCTGGAAAAGGTAGAATCCGTCCGAGTACCGAAAAACAGTCCGAACGAGTACCAAAAAATTGTAGAATCAGGGTCAGTACAGGAAAATGATAGAATCCGGGCGAGTACCTGGAAAAGGTAGAATCCGTCAGAGTACCGAAAAACTGTCCGAACGAGTACCGAAAAATGGTAGAATCAGGGTCAGTATAGGAAAAGGATAGAATCCGGGCGAGTACCTGGAAAAGGTTGAATCCGTCCGAGTACCGAACAACTGTCCGAACGAGTACCGAAAAATTGTAGAATCAGGGTCAGTACAGGAAAATAATAGAATCCGGGCGAGTACCTGGAAAAGGTAGAATCCGTCCGAGTACCGAAAAACTGTCCGAACGAGTACCGAAAAATAGTACAATCAGGGTCAGTACAGGAAAATGATAGAATCCGGGCGAGTACCTGGAAAAGGTAGAATCCGTCCGAGTACCGAAAAACTGTCCGAACGAGTACCGAAAAATGGTAGAATCAGGGTCAGTACAGGAAAATGATAGAATCCGGGCGAGTATCTGGAAAAGGTAGAATCCGTCCGAGTACCGAAAAACAGTCCGAACGAGTACCGAAAAATTGTAGAATCAGGGTCAGTACAGGAAAATGATAGAATCCGGGCGAGTACCTGGACAAGGTAGAATCCGTCCGAGTACCGAAAAACTGTCCGAACGAGTACCGAAAAATGGTAGAATCAGGGTCAATACAGGAAAATGATAGAATCCGGGCGAGTACCTGGAGAAGGTAGAATCCGTCCGAGTACCGAAAAACTGTCCGAACGAGTACCGAAAAATGGTAGAATCACGGTCAGTACAGGAAAATGATAGAATCCGGGCGAGTACCTGGAAAAGGTAGAATCCGTCCGAGTACCGAAAAACTGTCCGAACGAGTACCGAAAAATGGTAGAATCAGGGTCAGTATAGGAAAAGGATAGAATCCGGGCGAGTACCTGGAAAAGGTAGAATCCATCCGAGTACCGAAAAACTGTCCGAACGAGTACCGCAAAATGGTAGAATCTGGGTCAGTACAGGAAAATGATAGAATCCGGGCGAGTACCTGGAGAAGGTAGAATCCGTCCGAGTACCCAAAAACTGTCCGAACGAGTACCGAAAAATGGTAGAATCAGGGTCAGTACAGGAAAATGATAGAATCCGGGCGAGTACCTGGAAAATGTAGAATCCGTCCGAGTACCGAAAAACTGTCCGAACGAGTACCGAAAAATTGTAGAATCAGGGTCAGTACAGGAAAATGATAGAATCCGGGCGAGTACCTGGAAAAGGTAGAATCCGTAGGAGTACCGAAAAACTGTCCGAACGAGTACCGAAAAATGGTAGAATCAGGGTCAGTATAGGAAAAGGATAGAATCCGGGCGAGTACCTGGAAAAGGTTGAATCCGTCCGAGTACCGAACAACTGTCCGAACGAGTACCGAAAAATTGTAGAATCAGGGTCAGTACAGGAAAATAATAGAATCCGGGCGAGTACCTGGAAAAGGTAGAATCCGTCCGAGTACCGAAAAACTGTCCGAACGAGTACCGAAAAATAGTACAATCAGGGTCAGTACAGGAAAATGATAGAATCCGGGCGAGTACCTGGAAAAGGTAGAATCCGTCCGAGTACCGAAAAACTGTCCGAACGAGTACCGAAAAATGGTAGAATCAGGGTCAGTACAGGAAAATAATAGAATCCGGGCGAGTATCTGGAAAAGGTAGAATCCGTCCGAGTACCGAAAAACAGTCCGAACGAGTACCGAAAAATTGTAGAATCAGGGTCAGTACAGGAAAATGATAGAATCCGGGCGAGTACCTGGACAAGGTAGAATCCGTCCGAGTACCGAAAAACTGTCCGAACGAGTACCGAAAAATGGTAGAATCAGGGTCAATACAGGAAAATGATAGAATCCGGGCGAGTACCTGGAGAAGGTAGAATCCGTCCGAGTACCGAAAAACTGTCCGAACGAGTACCGAAAAATGGTAGAATCACGGTCAGTACAGGAAAATGATAGAATCCGGGCGAGTACCTGGAAAAGGTAGAATCCGTCCGAGTACCGAAAAACTGTCCGAACGAGTACCGAAAAATGGTAGAATCAGGGTCAGTATAGGAAAAGGATAGAATCCGGGCGAGTACCTGGAAAAGGTAGAATCCATCCGAGTACCGAAAAACTGTCCGAACGAGTACCGCAAAATGGTAGAATCTGGGTCAGTACAGGAAAATGATAGAATCCGGGCGAGTACCTGGAGAAGGTAGAATCCGTCCGAGTACCCAAAAACTGTCCGAACGAGTACCGAAAAATGGTAGAATCAGGGTCAGTACAGGAAAATGATAGAATCCGGGCGAGTACCTGGAGAAGGTAGAATCCGTCCGAGTACCCAAAAACTGTCCGAACGAGTACCGAAAAATGGTAGAATCAGGGTCAGTACAGGAAAATGATAGAATCCGGGCGAGTACCTGGAGAAGGTAGAATCCGTCCGAGTACCGAAAAACTGTCCGAACGAGTACCGAAAAATGGTAGAATCACGGTCAGTACAGGAAAATGATAGAATCCGGGCGAGTACCTGGAAAAGGTATAATCCGTCCGAGTACCGAAAAACTGTCCGAACGAGTACCGAAAAATGGTAGAATCAGGGTCAGTACAGGAAAATGATAGAATCCGGGCGAGTATCTGGAAAAGGTAGAATCCGTCCGAGTACCGAAAAACAGTCCGAACGAGTACCAAAAAATTGTAGAATCAGGGTCAGTACAGGAAAATGATAGAATCCGGGCGAGTACCTGGAAAAGGTAGAATCCGTCAGAGTACCGAAAAACTGTCCGAACGAGTACCGAAAAATGGTAGAATCAGGGTCAGTATAGGAAAAGGATAGAATCCGGGCGAGTACCTGGAAAAGGTTGAATCCGTCCGAGTACCGAACAACTGTCCGAACGAGTACCGAAAAATTGTAGAATCAGGGTCAGTACAGGAAAATAATAGAATCCGGGCGAGTACCTGGAAAAGGTAGAATCCGTCCGAGTACCGAAAAACTGTCCGAACGAGTACCGAAAAATAGTACAATCAGGGTCAGTACAGGAAAATGATAGAATCCGGGCGAGTACCTGGAAAAGGTAGAATCCGTCCGAGTACCGAAAAACTGTCCGAACGAGTACCGAAAAATGGTAGAATCAGGGTCAGTACAGGAAAATGATAGAATCCGGGCGAGTATCTGGAAAAGGTAGAATCCGTCCGAGTACCGAAAAACAGTCCGAACGAGTACCGAAAAATTGTAGAATCAGGGTCAGTACAGGAAAATGATAGAATCCGGGCGAGTACCTGGACAAGGTAGAATCCGTCCGAGTACCGAAAAACTGTCCGAACGAGTACCGAAAAATGGTAGAATCAGGGTCAATACAGGAAAATGATAGAATCCGGGCGAGTACCTGGAGAAGGTAGAATCCGTCCGAGTACCGAAAAACTGTCCGAACGAGTACCGAAAAATGGTAGAATCACGGTCAGTACAGGAAAATGATAGAATCCGGGCGAGTACCTGGAAAAGGTAGAATCCGTCCGAGTACCGAAAAACTGTCCGAACGAGTACCGAAAAATGGTAGAATCAGGGTCAGTATAGGAAAAGGATAGAATCCGGGCGAGTACCTGGAAAAGGTAGAATCCATCCGAGTACCGAAAAACTGTCCGAACGAGTACCGCAAAATGGTAGAATCTGGGTCAGTACAGGAAAATGATAGAATCCGGGCGAGTACCTGGAGAAGGTAGAATCCGTCCGAGTACCCAAAAACTGTCCGAACGAGTACCGAAAAATGGTAGAATCAGGGTCAGTACAGGAAAATGATAGAATCCGGGCGAGTACCTGGAGAAGGTAGAATCCGTCCGAGTACCCAAAAACTGTCCGAACGAGTACCGAAAAATGGTAGAATCAGGGTCAGTACAGGAAAATGATAGAATCCGGGCGAGTACCTGGAGAAGGTAGAATCCGTCCGAGTACCGAAAAACTGTCCGAACGAGTACCGAAAAATGGTAGAATCACGGTCAGTACAGGAAAATGATAGAATCCGGGCGAGTACCTGGAAAAGGTATAATCCGTCCGAGTACCGAAAAACTGTCCGAACGAGTACCGAAAAATGGTAGAATCAGGGTCAGTACAGGAAAATGATAGAATCCGGGCGAGTATCTGGAAAAGGTAGAATCCGTCCGAGTACCGAAAAACAGTCCGAACGAGTACCGAAAAATTGTAGAATCAGGGTCAGTACAGGAAAATGATAGAATCCGGGCGAGTACCTGGAAAAGGTAGAATCCGTCAGAGTACCGAAAAACTGTCCGAACGAGTACCGAAAAATGGTAGAATCAGGGTCAGTATAGGAAAAGGATAGAATCCGGGCGAGTACCTGGAAAAGGTTGAATCCGTCCGAGTACCGAACAACTGTCCGAACGAGTACCGAAAAATTGTAGAATCAGGGTCAGTACAGGAAAATAATAGAATCCGGGCGAGTACCTGGAAAAGGTAGAATCCGTCCGAGTACCGAAAAACTGTCCGAACGAGTACCGAAAAATAGTACAATCAGGGTCAGTATAGGAAAATGATAGAATCCGGGCGAGTACCTGGAAAAGGTAGAATCCGTCCGAGTACCGAAAAACTGTCCGAACGAGTACCGAAAAATGGTAGAATCAGGGTCAGTACAGGAAAATGATAGAATCCGGGCGAGTATCTGGAAAAGGTAGAATCCGTCCGAGTACCGAAAAACAGTCCGAACGAGTACCGAAAAATTGTAGAATCAGGGTCAGTACAGGAAAATGATAGAATCCGGGCGAGTACCTGGAGAAGGTAGAATCCGTCCGAGTACCGAAAAACTGTCCGAACGAGTACCGAAAAATGGTAGAATCTGGGTCAGTACAGGAAAATAATAGAATCCGGGCGAGTATCTGGAAAAGGTAGAATCCGTCCGAGTACCGAAAAACAGTCCGAACGAGTACCGAAAAATTGTAGAATCAGGGTCAGTACAGGAAAATGATAGAATCCGGGCGAGTACCTGGACAAGGTAGAATCCGTCCGAGTACCGAAAAACTGTCCGAACGAGTACCGAAAAATGGTAGAATCAGGGTCAGTAGAGGAAAAGGATAGAATCCGGGCGAGTACCTGGAAAAGGTAGAATCCATCCGAGTACCGAAAAACTGTCCGAACGAGTACCGAAAAATGGTAGAATCTGGGTCAGTACAGGAAAATGATAGAATCCGGGCGAGTACCTGGAGAAGGTAGAATCCGTCCGAGTACCCAAAAACTGTCCGAACGAGTACCGAAAAATGGTAGAATCAGGGTCAGTACAGGAAAATGATAGAATTCGGGCGAGTACCTGGAGAAGGTAGAATCCGTCCGAGTACCGAAAAACTGTCCGAACGAGTACCGAAAAATGGTAGAATCAGGGTCAGTACAGGAAAATGATAGAATCCGGGCGAGTACCTGGAAAATGTAGAATCCGTCCGAGTACCGAAAAACTGTCCGAACGAGTACCGAAAAATTGTAGAATCAGGGTCAGTACAGGAAAATGATAGAATCCGGGCGAGTACCTGGAAAAGGTAGAATCCGTCCGAGTACCGAAAAACTGTCCGAACGAGTACCGAAAAATGGTAGAATCAGGGTCAGTATAGGAAAAGGATAGAATCCGGGCGAGTACCTGGAAAAGGTAGAATCCATCCGAGTACCGAAAAACTGTCCGAACGAGTACCGCAAAATGGTAGAATCTGGGTCAGTACAGGAAAATGATAGAATCCGGGCGAGTACCTGGAGAAGGTAGAATCCGTCCGAGTACGCAAAAACTGTCCGAACGAGTACCGAAAAATGGTAGAATCAGGGTCAGTACAGGAAAATGATAGAATCCGGGCGAGTACCTGGAAAATGTAGAATCCGTCCGAGTACCGAAAAACTGTCCGAACGAGTACCGAAAAATTGTAGAATCAGGGTCAGTACAGGAAAATGATAGAATCCGGGCGAGTACCTGGAAAAGGTAGAATCCGTAGGAGTACCGAAAAACTGTCCGAACGAGTACCGAAAAATGGTAGAATCAGGGTCAGTATAGGAAAAGGATAGAATCCGGGCGAGTACCTGGAAAAGGTTGAATCCGTCCGAGTACCGAACAACTGTCCGAACGAGTACCGAAAAATTGTAGAATCAGGGTCAATACAGGAAAATAATAGAATCCGGGCGAGTACCTGGAAAAGGTAGAATCCGTCCGAGTACCGAAAAACTGTCCGAACGAGTACCGAAAAATAGTACAATCAGGGTCAGTACAGGAAAATGATAGAATCCGGGCGAGTACCTGGAAAAGGTAGAATCCGTCCGAGTACCGAAAAACTGTCCGAACGAGTACCGAAAAATGGTAGAATCAGGGTCAGTATAGGAAAAGGATAGAATCCGGGCGAGTACCTGGAAAAGGTAGAATCCATCCGAGTACCGAAAAACTGTCCGAACGAGTACCGAAAAATGGTAGAATCTGGGTCAGTACAGGAAAATGATAGAATCCGGGCGAGTACCTGGAGAAGGTAGAATCCGTCCGAGTACCCAAAAACTGTCCGAACGAGTACCGAAAAATGGTAGAATCAGGGTCAGTACAGGAAAATGATAGAATCCGGGCGAGTACCTGGAGAAGGTAGAATCCGTCCGAGTACCGAAAAACTGTCCGAACGAGTACCGAAAAATGGTAGAATCAGGGTCAGTACAGGAAAATGATAGAATCCGGGCGAGTACCTGGAAAAGGTAGAATCCGTCCGAGTACCGAAAAACTGTCCGAACGAGTACCGAAAAATGGTAGAATCAGGGTCAGTACAGGAAAATGATAGAATCCGGGCGAGTACGTGGAAAAGGTAGAATCCGTCCGAGTACCGAAAAACTGTCCGAACGAGTACCGAAAAATGGTAGAATCAGGGTCAGTATAGGAAAAGGATAGAATCCGGGCGAGTACCTGGAAAAGGTAGAATCCGTCCGAGTACCGAAAAACTGTCCGAACGAGTACCGAAAAATGGTAGAATCACGGTCAGTACAGGAAAATGATAGAATCCGGGCGAGTACCTGGAAAAGGTAGAATCCGTCCGAGTACCGAAAAACTGTCCGAACGAGTACCGAAAAATGGTAGAATCAGGGTCAGTATAGGAAAAGGATAGAATCCGGGCGAGTACCTGGAGAAGGTAGAATCCGTCCGAGTACCGAAAAACTGTCCGAACGAGTACCGAAAAATGGTAGAATCAGGGTCAGTACAGGAAAATGATAGAATCCGGGCGAGTATCTGGAAAAGGTAGAATCCGTCCGAGTACCGAAAAACAGTCCGAACGAGTACCGAAAAATTGTAGAATCAGGGTCAGTACAGGAAAATGATAGAATCCGGGCGAGTACCTGGACAAGGTAGAATCCGTCCGAGTACCGAAAAACTGTCCGAACGAGTACCGAAAAATGGTAGAATCAGGGTCAATACAGGAAAATGATAGAATCCGGGCGAGTACCTGGAGAAGGTAGAATCCGTCCGAGTACCGAAAAACTGTCCGAACGAGTACCGAAAAATGGTAGAATCACGGTCAGTACAGGAAAATGATAGAATCCGGGCGAGTACCTGGAAAAGGTAGAATCCGTCCGAGTACCGAAAAACTGTCCGAACGAGTACCGAAAAATGGTAGAATCAGGGTCAGTATAGGAAAAGGATAGAATCCGGGCGAGTACCTGGAAAAGGTAGAATCCATCCGAGTACCGAAAAACTGTCCGAACGAGTACCGCAAAATGGTAGAATCTGGGTCAGTACAGGAAAATGATAGAATCCGGGCGAGTACCTGGAGAAGGTAGAATCCGTCCGAGTACCCAAAAACTGTCCGAACGAGTACCGAAAAATGGTAGAATCAGGGTCAGTACAGGAAAATGATAGAATCCGGGCGAGTACCTGGAGAAGGTAGAATCCGTCCGAGTACCCAAAAACTGTCCGAACGAGTACCGAAAAATGGTAGAATCAGGGTCAGTACAGGAAAATGATAGAATCCGGGCGAGTACCTGGAGAAGGTAGAATCCGTCCGAGTACCGAAAAACTGTCCGAACGAGTACCGAAAAATGGTAGAATCACGGTCAGTACAGGAAAATGATAGAATCCGGCCGAGTACCTGGAAAAGGTATAATCCGTCCGAGTACCGAAAAACTGTCCGAACGAGTACCGAAAAATGGTAGAATCAGGGTCAGTACAGGAAAATGATAGAATCCGGGCGAGTATCTGGAAAAGGTAGAATCCGTCCGAGTACCGAAAAACAGTCCGAACGAGTACCGAAAAATTGTAGAATCAGGGTCAGTACAGGAAAATGATAGAATCCGGGCGAGTACCTGGAAAAGGTAGAATCCGTCAGAGTACCGAAAAACTGTCCGAACGAGTACCGAAAAATGGTAGAATCAGGGTCAGTATAGGAAAAGGATAGAATCCGGGCGAGTACCTGGAAAAGGTTGAATCCGTCCGAGTACCGAACAACTGTCCGAACGAGTACCGAAAAATTGTAGAATCAGGGTCAGTACAGGAAAATAATAGAATCCGGGCGAGTACCTGGAAAAGGTAGAATCCGTCCGAGTACCGAAAAACTGTCCGAACGAGTACCGAAAAATAGTACAATCAGGGTCAGTACAGGAAAATGATAGAATCCGGGCGAGTACCTGGAAAAGGTAGAATCCGTCCGAGTACCGAAAAACTGTCCGAACGAGTACCGAAAAATGGTAGAATCAGGGTCAGTACAGGAAAATGATAGAATCCGGGCGAGTATCTGGAAAAGGTAGAATCCGTCCGAGTACCGAAAAACAGTCCGAACGAGTACCGAAAAATTGTAGAATCAGGGTCAGTACAGGAAAATGATAGAATCCGGGCGAGTACCTGGACAAGGTAGAATCCGTCCGAGTACCGAAAAACTGTCCGAACGAGTACCGAAAAATGGTAGAATCTGGGTCAGTACAGGAAAATAATAGAATCCGGGCGAGTATCTGGAAAAGGTAGAATCCGTCCGAGTACCGAAAAACAGTCCGAACGAGTACCGAAAAATTGTAGAATCAGGGTCAGTACAGGAAAATGATAGAATCCGGGCGAGTACCTGGACAAGGTAGAATCCGTCCGAGTACCGAAAAACTGTCCGAACGAGTACCGAAAAATGGTAGAATCAGGGTCAGTAGAGGAAAAGGATAGAATCCGGGCGAGTACCTGGAAAAGGTAGAATCCATCCGAGTACCGAAAAACTGTCCGAACGAGTACCGAAAAATGGTAGAATCTGGGTCAGTACAGGAAAATGATAGAATCCGGGCGAGTACCTGGAGAAGGTAGAATCCGTCCGAGTACCCAAAAACTGTCCGAACGAGTACCGAAAAATGGTAGAATCAGGGTCAGTACAGGAAAATGATAGAATCCGGGCGAGTACCTGGAGAAGGTAGAATCCGTCCGAGTACCGAAAAACTGTCCGAACGAGTACCGAAAAATGGTAGAATCAGGGTCAGTACAGGAAAATGATAGAATCCGGGCGAGTACCTGGAAAATGTAGAATCCGTCCGAGTACCGAAAAACTGTCCGAACGAGTACCGAAAAATGGTAGAATCAGGGTCAGTATAGGAAAAGGATAGAATCCGGGCGAGTACCTGGAAAAGGTAGAATCCATCCGAGTACCGAAAAACTGTCCGAACGAGTACCGCAAAATGGTAGAATCTGGGTCAGTACAGGAAAATGATAGAATCCGGGCGAGTACCTGGAGAAGGTAGAATCCGTCCGAGTACGCAAAAACTGTCCGAACGAGTACCGAAAAATGGTAGAATCAGGGTCAGTACAGGAAAATGATAGAATCCGGGCGAGTACCTGGAAAATGTAGAATCCGTCCGAGTACCGAAAAACTGTCCGAACGAGTACCGAAAAATTGTAGAATCAGGGTCAGTACAGGAAAATGATAGAATCCGGGCGAGTACCTGGAAAAGGTAGAATCCGTAGGAGTACCGAAAAACTGTCCGAACGAGTACCGAAAAATGGTAGAATCAGGGTCAGTATAGGAAAAGGATAGAATCCGGGCGAGTACCTGGAAAAGGTTGAATCCGTCCGAGTACCGAACAACTGTCCGAACGAGTACCGAAAAATTGTAGAATCAGGGTCAATACAGGAAAATAATAGAATCCGGGCGAGTACCTGGAAAAGGTAGAATCCGTCCGAGTACCGAAAAACTGTCCGAACGAGTACCGAAAAATAGTACAATCAGGGTCAGTACAGGAAAATGATAGAATCCGGGCGAGTACCTGGAAAAGGTAGAATCCGTCCGAGTACCGAAAAACTGTCCGAACGAGTACCGAAAAATGGTAGAATCAGGGTCAGTATAGGAAAAGGATAGAATCCGGGCGAGTACCTGGAAAAGGTAGAATCCATCCGAGTACCGAAAAACTGTCCGAACGAGTACCGAAAAATGGTAGAATCTGGGTCAGTACAGGAAAATGATAGAATCCGGGCGAGTACCTGGAGAAGGTAGAATCCGTCCGAGTACCCAAAAACTGTCCGAACGAGTACCGAAAAATGGTAGAATCAGGGTCAGTACAGGAAAATGATAGAATCCGGGCGAGTACCTGGAGAAGGTAGAATCCGTCCGAGTACCGAAAAACTGTCCGAACGAGTACCGAAAAATGGTAGAATCAGGGTCAGTACAGGAAAATGATAGAATCCGGGCGAGTACCTGGAAAAGGTAGAATCCGTCCGAGTACCGAAAAACTGTCCGAACGAGTACCGAAAAATGGTAGAATCAGGGTCAGTACAGGAAAATGATAGAATCCGGGCGAGTACGTGGAAAAGGTAGAATCCGTCCGAGTACCGAAAAACTGTCCGAACGAGTACCGAAAAATGGTAGAATCAGGGTCAGTATAGGAAAAGGATAGAATCCGGGCGAGTACCTGGAAAAGGTAGAATCCGTCCGAGTACCGAAAAACTGTCCGAACGAGTACCGAAAAATGGTAGAATCACGGTCAGTACAGGAAAATGATAGAATCCGGGCGAGTACCTGGAAAAGGTAGAATCCGTCCGAGTACCGAAAAACTGTCCGAACGAGTACCGAAAAATGGTAGAATCAGGGTCAGTATAGGAAAAGGATAGAATCCGGGCGAGTACCTGGAGAAGGTAGAATCCGTCCGAGTACCGAAAAACTGTCCGAACGAGTACCGAAAAATGGTAGAATCAGGGTCAGTACAGGAAAATGATAGAATCCGGGCGAGTATCTGAAAAAGGTAGAATCCGTCCGAGTACCGAAAAACAGTCCGAACGAGTACCGAAAAATTGTAGAATCAGGGTCAGTACAGGAAAATGATAGAATCCGGGCGAGTACCTGGACAAGGTAGAATCCGTCCGAGTACCGAAAAACTGTCCGAACGAGTACCGAAAAATGGTAGAATCAGGGTCAATACAGGAAAATGATAGAATCCGGGCGAGTACCTGGAGAAGGTAGAATCCGTCCGAGTACCGAAAAACTGTCCGAACGAGTACCGAAAAATGGTAGAATCACGGTCAGTACAGGAAAATGATAGAATCCGGGCGAGTACCTGGAAAAGGTAGAATCCGTCCGAGTACCGAAAAACTGTCCGAACGAGTACCGAAAAATGGTAGAATCAGGGTCAGTATAGGAAAAGGATAGAATCCGGGCGAGTACCTGGAAAAGGTAGAATCCATCCGAGTACCGAAAAACTGTCCGAACGAGTACCGCAAAATGGTAGAATCTGGGTCAGTAGAGGAAAATGATAGAATCCGGGCGAGTACCTGGAGAAGGTAGAATCCGTCCGAGTACCCAAAAACTGTCCGAACGAGTACCGAAAAATGGTAGAATCAGGGTCAGTACAGGAAAATGATAGAATCCGGGCGAGTACCTGGAGAAGGTAGAATCCGTCCGAGTACCCAAAAACTGTCCGAACGAGTACCGAAAAATGGTAGAATCAGGGTCAGTACAGGAAAATGATAGAATCCGGGCGAGTACCTGGAGAAGGTAGAATCCGTCCGAGTACCGAAAAACTGTCCGAACGAGTACCGAAAAATGGTAGAATCAGGGTCAATACAGGAAAATGATAGAATCCGGGCGAGTACCTGGAGAAGGTAGAATCCGTCCGAGTACCGAAAAACTGTCCGAACGAGTACCGAAAAATGGTAGAATCACGGTCAGTACAGGAAAATGATAGAATCCGGGCGAGTACCTGGAAAAGGTAGAATCCGTCCGAGTACCGAAAAACTGTCCGAACGAGTACCGAAAAATGGTAGAATCAGGGTCAGTATAGGAAAAGGATAGAATCCGGGCGAGTACCTGGAAAAGGTAGAATCCATCCGAGTACCGAAAAACTGTCCGAACGAGTACCGCAAAATGGTAGAATCTGGGTCAGTACAGGAAAATGATAGAATCCGGGCGAGTACCTGGAGAAGGTAGAATCCGTCCGAGTACCCAAAAACTGTCCGAACGAGTACCGAAAAATGGTAGAATCAGGGTCAGTACAGGAAAATGATAGAATCCGGGCGAGTACCTGGAGAAGGTAGAATCCGTCCGAGTACCCAAAAACTGTCCGAACGAGTACCGAAAAATGGTAGAATCAGGGTCAGTACAGGAAAATGATAGAATCCGGGCGAGTACCTGGAGAAGGTAGAATCCGTCCGAGTACCGAAAAACTGTCCGAACGAGTACCGAAAAATGGTAGAATCACGGTCAGTACAGGAAAATGATAGAATCCGGCCGAGTACCTGGAAAAGGTATAATCCGTCCGAGTACCGAAAAACTGTCCGAACGAGTACCGAAAAATGGTAGAATCAGGGTCAGTACAGGAAAATGATAGAATCCGGGCGAGTATCTGGAAAAGGTAGAATCCGTCCGAGTACCGAAAAACAGTCCGAACGAGTACCGAAAAATTGTAGAATCAGGGTCAGTACAGGAAAATGATAGAATCCGGGCGAGTACCTGGAAAAGGTAGAATCCGTCAGAGTACCGAAAAACTGTCCGAACGAGTACCGAAAAATGGTAGAATCAGGGTCAGTATAGGAAAAGGATAGAATCCGGGCGAGTACCTGGAAAAGGTTGAATCCGTCCGAGTACCGAACAACTGTCCGAACGAGTACCGAAAAATTGTAGAATCAGGGTCAGTACAGGAAAATAATAGAATCCGGGCGAGTACCTGGAAAAGGTAGAATCCGTCCGAGTACCGAAAAACTGTCCGAACGAGTACCGAAAAATAGTACAATCAGGGTCAGTACAGGAAAATGATAGAATCCGGGCGAGTACCTGGAAAAGGTAGAATCCGTCCGAGTACCGAAAAACTGTCCGAACGAGTACCGAAAAATGGTAGAATCAGGGTCAGTACAGGAAAATGATAGAATCCGGGCGAGTATCTGGAAAAGGTAGAATCCGTCCGAGTACCGAAAAACAGTCCGAACGAGTACCGAAAAATTGTAGAATCAGGGTCAGTACAGGAAAATGATAGAATCCGGGCGAGTACCTGGACAAGGTAGAATCCGTCCGAGTACCGAAAAACTGTCCGAACGAGTACCGAAAAATGGTAGAATCTGGGTCAGTACAGGAAAATAATAGAATCCGGGCGAGTATCTGGAAAAGGTAGAATCCGTCCGAGTACCGAAAAACAGTCCGAACGAGTACCGAAAAATTGTAGAATCAGGGTCAGTACAGGAAAATGATAGAATCCGGGCGAGTACCTGGACAAGGTAGAATCCGTCCGAGTACCGAAAAACTGTCCGAACGAGTACCGAAAAATGGTAGAATCAGGGTCAGTAGAGGAAAAGGATAGAATCCGGGCGAGTACCTGGAAAAGGTAGAATCCATCCGAGTACCGAAAAACTGTCCGAACGAGTACCGAAAAATGGTAGAATCTGGGTCAGTACAGGAAAATGATAGAATCCGGGCGAGTACCTGGAGAAGGTAGAATCCGTCCGAGTACCCAAAAACTGTCCGAACGAGTACCGAAAAATGGTAGAATCAGGGTCAGTACAGGAAAATGATAGAATCCGGGCGAGTACCTGGAGAAGGTAGAATCCGTCCGAGTACCGAAAAACTGTCCGAACGAGTACCGAAAAATGGTAGAATCAGGGTCAGTACAGGAAAATGATAGAATCCGGGCGAGTACCTGGAAAATGTAGAATCCGTCCGAGTACCGAAAAACTGTCCGAACGAGTACCGAAAAATGGTAGAATCAGGGTCAGTATAGGAAAAGGATAGAATCCGGGCGAGTACCTGGAAAAGGTAGAATCCATCCGAGTACCGAAAAACTGTCCGAACGAGTACCGCAAAATGGTAGAATCTGGGTCAGTACAGGAAAATGATAGAATCCGGGCGAGTACCTGGAGAAGGTAGAATCCGTCCGAGTACGCAAAAACTGTCCGAACGAGTACCGAAAAATGGTAGAATCAGGGTCAGTACAGGAAAATGATAGAATCCGGGCGAGTACCTGGAAAATGTAGAATCCGTCCGAGTACCGAAAAACTGTCCGAACGAGTACCGAAAAATTGTAGAATCAGGGTCAGTACAGGAAAATGATAGAATCCGGGCGAGTACCTGGAAAAGGTAGAATCCGTAGGAGTACCGAAAAACTGTCCGAACGAGTACCGAAAAATGGTAGAATCAGGGTCAGTATAGGAAAAGGATAGAATCCGGGCGAGTACCTGGAAAAGGTTGAATCCGTCCGAGTACCGAACAACTGTCCGAACGAGTACCGAAAAATTGTAGAATCAGGGTCAATACAGGAAAATAATAGAATCCGGGCGAGTACCTGGAAAAGGTAGAATCCGTCCGAGTACCGAAAAACTGTCCGAACGAGTACCGAAAAATAGTACAATCAGGGTCAGTACAGGAAAATGATAGAATCCGGGCGAGTACCTGGAAAAGGTAGAATCCGTCCGAGTACCGAAAAACTGTCCGAACGAGTACCGAAAAATGGTAGAATCAGGGTCAGTATAGGAAAAGGATAGAATCCGGGCGAGTACCTGGAAAAGGTAGAATCCATCCGAGTACCGAAAAACTGTCCGAACGAGTACCGAAAAATGGTAGAATCTGGGTCAGTACAGGAAAATGATAGAATCCGGGCGAGTACCTGGAGAAGGTAGAATCCGTCCGAGTACCCAAAAACTGTCCGAACGAGTACCGAAAAATGGTAGAATCAGGGTCAGTACAGGAAAATGATAGAATCCGGGCGAGTACCTGGAGAAGGTAGAATCCGTCCGAGTACCGAAAAACTGTCCGAACGAGTACCGAAAAATGGTAGAATCAGGGTCAGTACAGGAAAATGATAGAATCCGGGCGAGTACCTGGAAAAGGTAGAATCCGTCCGAGTACCGAAAAACTGTCCGAACGAGTACCGAAAAATGGTAGAATCAGGGTCAGTACAGGAAAATGATAGAATCCGGGCGAGTACGTGGAAAAGGTAGAATCCGTCCGAGTACCGAAAAACTGTCCGAACGAGTACCGAAAAATGGTAGAATCAGGGTCAGTATAGGAAAAGGATAGAATCCGGGCGAGTACCTGGAAAAGGTAGAATCCGTCCGAGTACCGAAAAACTGTCCGAACGAGTACCGAAAAATGGTAGAATCACGGTCAGTACAGGAAAATGATAGAATCCGGGCGAGTACCTGGAAAAGGTAGAATCCGTCCGAGTACCGAAAAACTGTCCGAACGAGTACCGAAAAATGGTAGAATCAGGGTCAGTATAGGAAAAGGATAGAATCCGGGCGAGTACCTGGAGAAGGTAGAATCCGTCCGAGTACCGAAAAACTGTCCGAACGAGTACCGAAAAATGGTAGAATCAGGGTCAGTACAGGAAAATGATAGAATCCGGGCGAGTATCTGGAAAAGGTAGAATCCGTCCGAGTACCGAAAAACAGTCCGAACGAGTACCGAAAAATTGTAGAATCAGGGTCAGTACAGGAAAATGATAGAATCCGGGCGAGTACCTGGACAAGGTAGAATCCGTCCGAGTACCGAAAAACTGTCCGAACGAGTACCGAAAAATGGTAGAATCAGGGTCAATACAGGAAAATGATAGAATCCGGGCGAGTACCTGGAGAAGGTAGAATCCGTCCGAGTACCGAAAAACTGTCCGAACGAGTACCGAAAAATGGTAGAATCACGGTCAGTACAGGAAAATGATAGAATCCGGGCGAGTACCTGGAAAAGGTAGAATCCGTCCGAGTACCGAAAAACTGTCCGAACGAGTACCGAAAAATGGTAGAATCAGGGTCAGTATAGGAAAAGGATAGAATCCGGGCGAGTACCTGGAAAAGGTAGAATCCATCCGAGTACCGAAAAACTGTCCGAACGAGTACCGCAAAATGGTAGAATCTGGGTCAGTACAGGAAAATGATAGAATCCGGGCGAGTACCTGGAGAAGGTAGAATCCGTCCGAGTACCCAAAAACTGTCCGAACGAGTACCGAAAAATGGTAGAATCAGGGTCAGTACAGGAAAATGATAGAATCCGGGCGAGTACCTGGAGAAGGTAGAATCCGTCCGAGTACCCAAAAACTGTCCGAACGAGTACCGAAAAATGGTAGAATCAGGGTCAGTACAGGAAAATGATAGAATCCGGGCGAGTACCTGGAGAAGGTAGAATCCGTCCGAGTACCGAAAAACTGTCCGAACGAGTACCGAAAAATGGTAGAATCACGGTCAGTACAGGAAAATGATAGAATCCGGGCGAGTACCTGGAAAAGGTATAATCCGTCCGAGTACCGAAAAACTGTCCGAACGAGTACCGAAAAATGGTAGAATCAGGGTCAGTACAGGAAAATGATAGAATCCGGGCGAGTATCTGGAAAAGGTAGAATCCGTCCGAGTACCGAAAAACAGTCCGAACGAGTACCGAAAAATTGTAGAATCAGGGTCAGTACAGGAAAATGATAGAATCCGGGCGAGTACCTGGAAAAGGTAGAATCCGTCAGAGTACCGAAAAACTGTCCGAACGAGTACCGAAAAATGGTAGAATCAGGGTCAGTATAGGAAAAGGATAGAATCCGGGCGAGTACCTGGAAAAGGTTGAATCCGTCCGAGTACCGAACAACTGTCCGAACGAGTACCGAAAAATTGTAGAATCAGGGTCAGTACAGGAAAATAATAGAATCCGGGCGAGTACCTGGAAAAGGTAGAATCCGTCCGAGTACCGAAAAACTGTCCGAACGAGTACCGAAAAATAGTACAATCAGGGTCAGTACAGGAAAATGATAGAATCCGGGCGAGTACCTGGAAAAGGTAGAATCCGTCCGAGTACCGAAAAACTGTCCGAACGAGTACCGAAAAATGGTAGAATCAGGGTCAGTACAGGAAAATGATAGAATCCGGGCGAGTATCTGGAAAAGGTAGAATCCGTCCGAGTACCGAAAAACAGTCCGAACGAGTACCGAAAAATTGTAGAATCAGGGTCAGTACAGGAAAATGATAGAATCCGGGCGAGTACCTGGACAAGGTAGAATCCGTCCGAGTACCGAAAAACTGTCCGAACGAGTACCGAAAAATGGTAGAATCTGGGTCAGTACAGGAAAATAATAGAATCCGGGCGAGTATCTGGAAAAGGTAGAATCCGTCCGAGTACCGAAAAACAGTCCGAACGAGTACCGAAAAATTGTAGAATCAGGGTCAGTACAGGAAAATGATAGAATCCGGGCGAGTACCTGGACAAGGTAGAATCCGTCCGAGTACCGAAAAACTGTCCGAACGAGTACCGAAAAATGGTAGAATCAGGGTCAGTAGAGGAAAAGGATAGAATCCGGGCGAGTACCTGGAAAAGGTAGAATCCATCCGAGTACCGAAAAACTGTCCGAACGAGTACCGAAAAATGGTAGAATCTGGGTCAGTACAGGAAAATGATAGAATCCGGGCGAGTACCTGGAGAAGGTAGAATCCGTCCGAGTACCCAAAAACTGTCCGAACGAGTACCGAAAAATGGTAGAATCAGGGTCAGTACAGGAAAATGATAGAATCCGGGCGAGTACCTGGAGAAGGTAGAATCCGTCCGAGTACCGAAAAACTGTCCGAACGAGTACCGAAAAATGGTAGAATCAGGGTCAGTACAGGAAAATGATAGAATCCGGGCGAGTACCTGGAAAATGTAGAATCCGTCCGAGTACCGAAAAACTGTCCGAACGAGTACCGAAAAATTGTAGAATCAGGGTCAGTACAGGAAAATGATAGAATCCGGGCGAGTACCTGGAAAAGGTAGAATCCGTCCGAGTACCGAAAAACTGTCCGAACGAGTACCGAAAAATGGTAGAATCAGGGTCAGTATAGGAAAAGGATAGAATCCGGGCGAGTACCTGGAAAAGGTAGAATCCATCCGAGTACCGAAAAACTGTCCGAACGAGTACCGCAAAATGGTAGAATCTGGGTCAGTACAGGAAAATGATAGAATCCGGGCGAGTACCTGGAGAAGGTAGAATCCGTCCGAGTACCGAAAAACTGTCCGAACGAGTACCGAAAAATGGTAGAATCACGGTCAGTACAGGAAAATGATAGAATCCGGGCGAGTACCTGGAGAAGGTAGAATCCGTCCGAGTACCGAAAAACTGTCCGAACGAGTACCGAAAAATGGTAGAATCAGGGTCAGTACAGGAAAATGATAGAATCCGGGCGAGTATCTGGAAAAGGTAGAATCCGTCCGAGTACCGAAAAACAGTCCGAACGAGTACCGAAAAATTGTAGAATCAGGGTCAGTACAGGAAAATGATAGAATCCGGGCGAGTACCTGGACAAGGTAGAATCCGTCCGAGTACCGAAAAACTGTCCGAACGAGTACCGAAAAATGGTAGAATCAGGGTCAATACAGGAAAATGATAGAATCCGGGCGAGTACCTGGAGAAGGTAGAATCCGTCCGAGTACCGAAAAACTGTCCGAACGAGTACCGAAAAATGGTAGAATCACGGTCAGTACAGGAAAATGATAGAATCCGGGCGAGTACCTGGAAAAGGTAGAATCCGTCCGAGTACCGAAAAACTGTCCGAACGAGTACCGAAAAATGGTAGAATCAGGGTCAGTATAGGAAAAGGATAGAATCCGGGCGAGTACCTGGAAAAGGTAGAATCCATCCGAGTACCGAAAAACTGTCCGAACGAGTACCGCAAAATGGTAGAATCTGGGTCAGTACAGGAAAATGATAGAATCCGGGCGAGTACCTGGAGAAGGTAGAATCCGTCCGAGTACCCAAAAACTGTCCGAACGAGTACCGAAAAATGGTAGAATCAGGGTCAGTACAGGAAAATGATAGAATCCGGGCGAGTACCTGGAGAAGGTAGAATCCGTCCGAGTACCCAAAAACTGTCCGAACGAGTACCGAAAAATGGTAGAATCAGGGTCAGTACAGGAAAATGATAGAATCCGGGCGAGTACCTGGAGAAGGTAGAATCCGTCCGAGTACCGAAAAACTGTCCGAACGAGTACCGAAAAATGGTAGAATCACGGTCAGTACAGGAAAATGATAGAATCCGGGCGAGTACCTGGAAAAGGTATAATCCGTCCGAGTACCGAAAAACTGTCCGAACGAGTACCGAAAAATGGTAGAATCAGGGTCAGTACAGGAAAATGATAGAATCCGGGCGAGTATCTGGAAAAGGTAGAATCCGTCCGAGTACCGAAAAACAGTCCGAACGAGTACCGAAAAATTGTAGAATCAGGGTCAGTACAGGAAAATGATAGAATCCGGGCGAGTACCTGGAAAAGGTAGAATCCGTCAGAGTACCGAAAAACTGTCCGAACGAGTACCGAAAAATGGTAGAATCAGGGTCAGTATAGGAAAAGGATAGAATCCGGGCGAGTACCTGGAAAAGGTTGAATCCGTCCGAGTACCGAACAACTGTCCGAACGAGTACCGAAAAATTGTAGAATCAGGGTCAGTACAGGAAAATAATAGAATCCGGGCGAGTACCTGGAAAAGGTAGAATCCGTCCGAGTACCGAAAAACTGTCCGAACGAGTACCGAAAAATAGTACAATCAGGGTCAGTACAGGAAAATGATAGAATCCGGGCGAGTACCTGGAAAAGGTAGAATCCGTCCGAGTACCGAAAAACTGTCCGAACGAGTACCGAAAAATGGTAGAATCAGGGTCAGTACAGGAAAATGATAGAATCCGGGCGAGTATCTGGAAAAGGTAGAATCCGTCCGAGTACCGAAAAACAGTCCGAACGAGTACCGAAAAATTGTAGAATCAGGGTCAGTACAGGAAAATGATAGAATCCGGGCGAGTACCTGGACAAGGTAGAATCCGTCCGAGTACCGAAAAACTGTCCGAACGAGTACCGAAAAATGGTAGAATCTGGGTCAGTACAGGAAAATAATAGAATCCGGGCGAGTATCTGGAAAAGGTAGAATCCGTCCGAGTACCGAAAAACAGTCCGAACGAGTACCGAAAAATTGTAGAATCAGGGTCAGTACAGGAAAATGATAGAATCCGGGCGAGTACCTGGACAAGGTAGAATCCGTCCGAGTACCGAAAAACTGTCCGAACGAGTACCGAAAAATGGTAGAATCAGGGTCAGTAGAGGAAAAGGATAGAATCCGGGCGAGTACCTGGAAAAGGTAGAATCCATCCGAGTACCGAAAAACTGTCCGAACGAGTACCGAAAAATGGTAGAATCTGGGTCAGTACAGGAAAATGATAGAATCCGGGCGAGTACCTGGAGAAGGTAGAATCCGTCCGAGTACCCAAAAACTGTCCGAACGAGTACCGAAAAATGGTAGAATCAGGGTCAGTACAGGAAAATGATAGAATCCGGGCGAGTACCTGGAGAAGGTAGAATCCGTCCGAGTACCGAAAAACTGTCCGAACGAGTACCGAAAAATGGTAGAATCAGGGTCAGTACAGGAAAATGATAGAATCCGGGCGAGTACCTGGAAAATGTAGAATCCGTCCGAGTACCGAAAAACTGTCCGAACGAGTACCGAAAAATTGTAGAATCAGGGTCAGTACAGGAAAATGATAGAATCCGGGCGAGTACCTGGAAAAGGTAGAATCCGTCCGAGTACCGAAAAACTGTCCGAACGAGTACCGAAAAATGGTAGAATCAGGGTCAGTATAGGAAAAGGATAGAATCCGGGCGAGTACCTGGAAAAGGTAGAATCCATCCGAGTACCGAAAAACTGTCCGAACGAGTACCGCAAAATGGTAGAATCTGGGTCAGTACAGGAAAATGATAGAATCCGGGCGAGTACCTGGAGAAGGTAGAATCCGTCCGAGTACCCAAAAACTGTCCGAACGAGTACCGAAAAATGGTAGAATCAGGGTCAGTACAGGAAAATGATAGAATCCGGGCGAGTACCTGGAAAATGTAGAATCCGTCCGAGTACCGAAAAACTGTCCGAACGAGTACCGAAAAATTGTAGAATCAGGGTCAGTACAGGAAAATGATAGAATCCGGGCGAGTACCTGGAAAAGGTAGAATCCGTAGGAGTACCGAAAAACTGTCCGAACGAGTACCGAAAAATGGTAGAATCAGGGTCAGTATAGGAAAAGGATAGAATCCGGGCGAGTACCTGGAAAAGGTTGAATCCGTCCGAGTACCGAACAACTGTCCGAACGAGTACCGAAAAATTGTAGAATCAGGGTCAATACAGGAAAATAATAGAATCCGGGCGAGTACCTGGAAAAGGTAGAATCCGTCCGAGTACCGAAAAACTGTCCGAACGAGTACCGAAAAATAGTACAATCAGGGTCAGTACAGGAAAATGATAGAATCCGGGCGAGTACCTGGAAAAGGTAGAATCCGTCCGAGTACCGAAAAACTGTCCGAACGAGTACCGAAAAATGGTAGAATCAGGGTCAGTATAGGAAAAGGATAGAATCCGGGCGAGTACCTGGAAAAGGTAGAATCCATCCGAGTACCGAAAAACTGTCCGAACGAGTACCGAAAAATGGTAGAATCTGGGTCAGTACAGGAAAATGATAGAATCCGGGCGAGTACCTGGAGAAGGTAGAATCCGTCCGAGTACCCAAAAACTGTCCGAACGAGTACCGAAAAATGGTAGAATCAGGGTCAGTACAGGAAAATGATAGAATCCGGGCGAGTACCTGGAGAAGGTAGAATCCGTCCGAGTACCGAAAAACTGTCCGAACGAGTACCGAAAAATGGTAGAATCAGGGTCAGTACAGGAAAATGATAGAATCCGGGCGAGTACGTGGAAAAGGTAGAATCCGTCCGAGTACCGAAAAACTGTCCGAACGAGTACCGAAAAATGGTAGAATCAGGGTCAGTATAGGAAAAGGATAGAATCCGGGCGAGTACCTGGAAAAGGTAGAATCCGTCCGAGTACCGAAAAATTGATCGAACGAGTACCGAAAAATTGTAGAATCAGGGTTAGTACAGGAAAATGATAAAATCCGGGCGAGTACCTGGAAAAGGTAGAATCCGTCCGAGTACCGAACAACTGTCCGAACGAGTACCGAAAAATTGTAGAATCAGGGTCAGTACAGGAAAATGATAAAATCCGGGCGAGTACCTGGAAAAGGTAGAATCCGTCCGAGTACCGAAAAACTGTCCGAACGAGTACCGAAAAATGGTAGAATCAGGGTCAATACAGGAAAATGATAGAATCCGGGCGAGTACCTGGAGAAGGTAGAATCCGTCCGAGTACCGAAAAACTGTCCGAACGAGTACCGAAAAATGGTAGAATCACGGTCAGTACAGGAAAATGATAGAATCCGGGCGAGTACCTGGAAAAGGTATAATCCGTCCGAGTACCGAAAAACTGTCCGAACGAGTACCGAAAAATGGTAGAATCAGGGTCAGTACAGGAAAATGATAGAATCCGGGCGAGTATCTGGAAAAGGTAGAATCCACCCGAGTACCGAAAAACAGTCCGAACGAGTACCGAAAAATTGTAGAATCAGGGTCAGTACAGGAAAATGATAGAATCCGGGCGAGTACCTGGAAAAGGTAGAATCCGTCAGAGTACCGAAAAACTGTCCGAACGAGTACCGAAAAATGGTAGAATCAGGGTCAGTATAGGAAAAGGATAGAATCCGGGCGAGTACCTGGAAAAGGTTGAATCCGTCCGAGTACCGAACAACTGTCCGAACGAGTA
Source organism: Vitis vinifera (assembly GCF_030704535.1). Taxonomy (NCBI): domain Eukaryota; kingdom Viridiplantae; phylum Streptophyta; class Magnoliopsida; order Vitales; family Vitaceae; genus Vitis; species Vitis vinifera. The sequence goes on along the minus strand of NC_081805.1, from coordinate 18,078,527 downwards.
CCGAAAAATTGTAGAATCAGGGTCAGTACAGGAAAATAATAGAATCCGTCCGAGTACCGAAAAACTGTCCGAACGAGTACCGAAAAATAGTACAATCAGGGTCAGTACAGGAAAATGATAGAATCCGGGCGAGTACCTGGAAAAGGTAGAATCCGTCCGAGTACCGAAAAACTGTCCGAACGAGTACCGAAAAATGGTAGAATCAGGGTCAGTACAGGAAAATGATAGAATCCGGGCGAGTATCTGGAAAAGGTAGAATCCGTCCGAGTACCGAAAAACAGTCCGAACGAGTACCGAAAAATTGTAGAATCAGGGTCAGTACAGGAAAATGATAGAATCCGGGCGAGTACCTGGACAAGGTAGAATCCGTCCGAGTACCGAAAAACTGTCCGAACGAGTACCGAAAAATGGTAGAATCTGGGTCAGTACAGGAAAATAATAGAATCCGGGCGAGTATCTGGAAAAGGTAGAATCCGTCCGAGTACCGAAAAACAGTCCGAACGAGTACCGAAAAATTGTAGAATCAGGGTCAGTATAGGAAAATGATAGAATCCGGGCGAGTACCTGGACAAGGTAGAATCCGTCCGAGTACCGAAAAACTGTCCGAACGAGTACCGAAAAATGGTAGAATCAGGGTCAGTATAGGAAAAGGATAGAATCCGGGCGAGTACCTGGAAAAGGTAGAATCCATCCGAGTACCGAAAAACTGTCCGAACGAGTACCGAAAAATGGTAGAATCTGGGTCAGTACAGGAAAATGATAGAATCCGGGCGAGTACCTGGAAAAGGTAGAATCCGTCAGAGTACCGAAAAACTGTCCGAACGAGTACCGAAAAATGGTAGAATCAGGGTCAGTATAGGAAAAGGATAGAATCCGGGCGAGTACCTGGAAAAGGTTGAATCCGTCCGAGTACCGAACAACTGTCCGAACGAGTACCGAAAAATTGTAGAATCAGGGTCAGTACAGGAAAATAATAGAATCCGTCCGAGTACCGAAAAACTGTCCGAACGAGTACCGAAAAATAGTACAATCAGGGTCAGTACAGGAAAATGATAGAATCCGGGCGAGTACCTGGAAAAGGTAGAATCCGTCCGAGTACCGAAAAACTGTCCGAACGAGTACCGAAAAATGGTAGAATCACGGTCAGTACAGGAAAATGATAGAATCCGGGCGAGTACCTGGAAAAGGTAGAATCCGTCCGAGTACCGAAAAACTGTCCGAACGAGTACCGAAAAATGGTAGAATCAGGGTCAATACAGGAAAATGATAGAATCCGGGCGAGTACCTGGAGAAGGTAGAATCCGTCCGAGTACCGAAAAACTGTCCGAACGAGTACCGAAAAATGGTAGAATCACGGTCAGTACAGGAAAATGATAGAATCCGGGCGAGTACCTGGAAAAGGTATAATCCGTCCGAGTACCGAAAAACTGTCCGAACGAGTACCGAAAAATGGTAGAATCAGGGTCAGTACAGGAAAATGATAGAATCCGGGCGAGTATCTGGAAAAGGTAGAATCCACCCGAGTACCGAAAAACAGTCCGAACGAGTACCGAAAAATTGTAGAATCAGGGTCAGTACAGGAAAATGATAGAATCCGGGCGAGTACCTGGAAAAGGTAGAATCCGTCAGAGTACCGAAAAACTGTCCGAACGAGTACCGAAAAATGGTAGAATCAGGGTCAGTATAGGAAAAGGATAGAATCCGGGCGAGTACCTGGAAAAGGTTGAATCCGTCCGAGTACCGAACAACTGTCCGAACGAGTACCGAAAAATTGTAGAATCAGGGTCAGTACAGGAAAATAATAGAATCCGTCCGAGTACCGAAAAACTGTCCGAACGAGTACCGAAAAATAGTACAATCAGGGTCAGTACAGGAAAATGATAGAATCCGGGCGAGTACCTGGAAAAGGTAGAATCCGTCCGAGTACCGAAAAACTGTCCGAACGAGTACCGAAAAATGGTAGAATCAGGGTCAGTACAGGAAAATGATAGAATCCGGGCGAGTATCTGGAAAAGGTAGAATCCGTCCGAGTACCGAAAAACAGTCCGAACGAGTACCGAAAAATTGTAGAATCAGGGTCAGTACAGGAAAATGATAGAATCCGGGCGAGTACCTGGACAAGGTAGAATCCGTCCGAGTACCGAAAAACTGTCCGAACGAGTACCGAAAAATGGTAGAATCTGGGTCAGTACAGGAAAATAATAGAATCCGGGCGAGTATCTGGAAAAGGTAGAATCCGTCCGAGTACCGAAAAACAGTCCGAACGAGTACCGAAAAATTGTAGAATCAGGGTCAGTATAGGAAAATGATAGAATCCGGGCGAGTACCTGGACAAGGTAGAATCCGTCAGAGTACCGAAAAACTGTCCGAACGAGTACCGAAAAATGGTAGAATCAGGGTCAGTATAGGAAAAGGATAGAATCCGGGCGAGTACCTGGAAAAGGTTGAATCCGTCCGAGTACCGAACAACTGTCCGAACGAGTACCGAAAAATTGTAGAATCAGGGTCAGTACAGGAAAATAATAGAATCCGTCCGAGTACCGAAAAACTGTCCGAACGAGTACCGAAAAATAGTACAATCAGGGTCAGTACAGGAAAATGATAGAATCCGGGCGAGTACCTGGAAAAGGTAGAATCCGTCCGAGTACCGAAAAACTGTCCGAACGAGTACCGAAAAATGGTAGAATCACGGTCAGTACAGGAAAATGATAGAATCCGGGCGAGTACCTGGAAAAGGTAGAATCCGTCCGAGTACCGAAAAACTGTCCGAACGAGTACCGAAAAATGGTAGAATCAGGGTCAATACAGGAAAATGATAGAATCCGGGCGAGTACCTGGAGAAGGTAGAATCCGTCCGAGTACCGAAAAACTGTCCGAACGAGTACCGAAAAATGGTAGAATCACGGTCAGTACAGGAAAATGATAGAATCCGGGCGAGTACCTGGAAAAGGTATAATCCGTCCGAGTACCGAAAAACTGTCCGAACGAGTACCGAAAAATGGTAGAATCAGGGTCAGTACAGGAAAATGATAGAATCCGGGCGAGTATCTGGAAAAGGTAGAATCCACCCGAGTACCGAAAAACAGTCCGAACGAGTACCGAAAAATTGTAGAATCAGGGTCAGTACAGGAAAATGATAGAATCCGGGCGAGTACCTGGAAAAGGTAGAATCCGTCAGAGTACCGAAAAACTGTCCGAACGAGTACCGAAAAATGGTAGAATCAGGGTCAGTATAGGAAAAGGATAGAATCCGGGCGAGTACCTGGAAAAGGTTGAATCCGTCCGAGTACCGAACAACTGTCCGAACGAGTACCGAAAAATTGTAGAATCAGGGTCAGTACAGGAAAATAATAGAATCCGTCCGAGTACCGAAAAACTGTCCGAACGAGTACCGAAAAATAGTACAATCAGGGTCAGTACAGGAAAATGATAGAATCCGGGCGAGTACCTGGAAAAGGTAGAATCCGTCCGAGTACCGAAAAACTGTCCGAACGAGTACCGAAAAATGGTAGAATCAGGGTCAGTACAGGAAAATGATAGAATCCGGGCGAGTATCTGGAAAAGGTAGAATCCGTCCGAGTACCGAAAAACAGTCCGAACGAGTACCGAAAAATTGTAGAATCAGGGTCAGTACAGGAAAATGATAGAATCCGGGCGAGTACCTGGACAAGGTAGAATCCGTCCGAGTACCGAAAAACTGTCCGAACGAGTACCGAAAAATGGTAGAATCTGGGTCAGTACAGGAAAATAATAGAATCCGGGCGAGTATCTGGAAAAGGTAGAATCCGTCCGAGTACCGAAAAACAGTCCGAACGAGTACCGAAAAATTGTAGAATCAGGGTCAGTATAGGAAAATGATAGAATCCGGGCGAGTACCTGGACAAGGTAGAATCCGTCCGAGTACCGAAAAACTGTCCGAACGAGTACCGAAAAATGGTAGAATCAGGGTCAGTATAGGAAAAGGATAGAATCCGGGCGAGTACCTGGAAAAGGTAGAATCCATCCGAGTACCGAAAAACTGTCCGAACGAGTACCGCAAAATGGTAGAATCTGGGTCAGTACAGGAAAATGATAGAATCCGGGCGAGTACCTGGAGAAGGTAGAATCCGTCCGAGTACCCAAAAACTGTCCGAACGAGTACCGAAAAATGGTAGAATCAGGGTCAGTACAGGAAAATGATAGAATCCGGGCGAGTACCTGGAAAATGTAGAATCCGTCCGAGTACCGAAAAACTGTCCGAACGAGTACCGAAAAATGGTAGAATCAGGGTCAGTACAGGAAAATGATAGAATCCGGGCGAGTATCTGGAAAAGGTAGAATCCGTCCGAGTACCGAAAAACAGTCCGAACGAGTACCGAAAAATTGTAGAATCAGGGTCAGTACAGGAAAATGATAGAATCCGGGCGAGTACCTGGACAAGGTAGAATCCGTCCGAGTACCGAAAAACTGTCCGAACGAGTACCGAAAAATGGTAGAATCTGGGTCAGTACAGGAAAATAATAGAATCCGGGCGAGTATCTGGAAAAGGTAGAATCCGTCCGAGTACCGAAAAACAGTCCGAACGAGTACCGAAAAATTGTAGAATCAGGGTCAGTATAGGAAAATGATAGAATCCGGGCGAGTACCTGGACAAGGTAGAATCCGTCCGAGTACCGAAAAACTGTCCGAACGAGTACCGAAAAATGGTAGAATCAGGGTCAGTATAGGAAAAGGATAGAATCCGGGCGAGTACCTGGAAAAGGTAGAATCCATCCGAGTACCGAAAAACTGTCCGAACGAGTACCGAAAAATGGTAGAATCTGGGTCAGTACAGGAAAATGATAGAATCCGGGCGAGTACCTGGAGAAGGTAGAATCCGTCCGAGTACCCAAAAACTGTCCGAACGAGTACCGAAAAATGGTAGAATCAGGGTCAGTACAGGAAAATGATAGAATCCGGGCGAGTACCTGGAGAAGGTAGAATCCGTCCGAGTACCCAAAAACTGTCCGAACGAGTACCGAAAAATGGTAGAATCAGGGTCAGTACAGGAAAATGATAGAATCCGGGCGAGTACCTGGAAAATGTAGAATCCGTCCGAGTACCGAAAAACTGTCCGAACGAGTACCGAAAAATGGTAGAATCAGGGTCAGTATAGGAAAAGGATAGAATCCGGGCGAGTACCTGGAAAAGGTTGAATCCGTCCGAGTACCGAACAACTGTCCGAACGAGTACCGAAAAATTGTAGAATCAGGGTCAGTACAGGAAAATAATAGAATCCGGGCGAGTACCTGGAAAAGGTAGAATCCGTCCGAGTACCGAAAAACTGTCCGAACGAGTACCGAAAAATAGTACAATCAGGGTCAGTACAGGAAAATGATAGAATCCGGGCGAGTACCTGGAAAAGGTAGAATCCGTTCGAGTACCGAAAAACTGTCCGAACGAGTACCGAAAAATGGTAGAATCAGGGTCAGTACAGGAAAATAATAGAATCCGGGCGAGTATCTGGAAAAGGTAGAATCCGTCCGAGTACCGAAAAACAGTCCGAACGAGTACCGAAAAATTGTAGAATCAGGGTCAGTACAGGAAAATGATAGAATCCGGGCGAGTACCTGGACAAGGTAGAATCCGTCCGAGTACCGAAAAACTGTCCGAACGAGTACCGAAAAATGGTAGAATCAGGGTCAGTATAGGAAAAGGATAGAATCCGGGCGAGTACCTGGAAAAGGTAGAATCCATCCGAGTACCGAAAAACTGTCCGAACGAGTACCGAAAAATGGTAGAATCTGGGTCAGTACAGGAAAATGATAGAATCCGGGCGAGTACCTGGAGAAGGTAGAATCCGTCCGAGTACCCAAAAACTGTCCGAACGAGTACCGAAAAATGGTAGAATCAGGGTCAGTACAGGAAAATGATAGAATCCGGGCGAGTACCTGGAGAAGGTAGAATCCGTCCGAGTACCGAAAAACTGTCCGAACGAGTACCGAAAAATGGTAGAATCAGGGTCAGTACAGGAAAATGATAGAATCCGGGCGAGTACCTGGAAAATGTAGAATCCGTCCGAGTACCGAAAAACTGTCCGAACGAGTACCGAAAAATGGTAGAATCAGGGTCAGTACAGGAAAATGATAGAATCCGGGCGAGTATCTGGAAAAGGTAGAATCCGTCCGAGTACCGAAAAACAGTCCGAACGAGTACCGAAAAATTGTAGAATCAGGGTCAGTACAGGAAAATGATAGAATCCGGGCGAGTACCTGGAAAAGGTAGAATCCGTCAGAGTACCGAAAAACTGTCCGAACGAGTACCGAAAAATGGTAGAATCAGGGTCAGTATAGGAAAAGGATAGAATCCGGGCGAGTACCTGGAAAAGGTAGAATCCGTCCGAGTACCGAAAAATTGACCGAACGAGTACCGAAAAATTGTAGAATCAGGGTTAGTACAGGAAAATGATAAAATCCGGGCGAGTACCTGGAAAAGGTAGAATCCGTCCGAGTACCGAAAAACAGTCCGAACGAGTACCGAAAAATTGTAGAATCAGGGTCAGTACAGGAAAATGATAGAATCCGGGCGAGTACCTGGAAAAGGTAGAATCCGTCAGAGTACCGAAAAACTGTCCGAACGAGTACCGAAAAATGGTAGAATCAGGGTCAGTATAGGAAAAGGATAGAATCCGGGCGAGTACCTGGAAAAGGTTGAATCCGTCCGAGTACCGAACAACTGTCCGAACGAGTACCGAAAAATTGTAGAATCAGGGTCAGTACAGGAAAATAATAGAATCCGGGCGAGTACCTGGAAAAGGTAGAATCCGTCCGAGTACCGAAAAACTGTCCGAACGAGTACCGAAAAATAGTACAATCAGGGTCAGTACAGGAAAATGATAGAATCCGGGCGAGTACCTGGAAAAGGTAGAATCCGTCCGAGTACCGAAAAACTGTCCGAACGAGTACCGAAAAATGGTAGAATCAGGGTCAGTACAGGAAAATGATAGAATCCGGGCGAGTATCTGGAAAAGGTAGAATCCGTCCGAGTACCGAAAAACAGTCCGAACGAGTACCGAAAAATTGTAGAATCAGGGTCAGTACAGGAAAATGATAGAATCCGGGCGAGTACCTGGACAAGGTAGAATCCGTCCGAGTACCGAAAAACTGTCCGAACGAGTACCGAAAAATGGTAGAATCTGGGTCAGTACAGGAAAATAATAGAATCCGGGCGAGTATCTGGAAAAGGTAGAATCCGTCCGAGTACCGAAAAACAGTCCGAACGAGTACCGAAAAATTGTAGAATCAGGGTCAGTACAGGAAAATGATAGAATCCGGGCGAGTACCTGGACAAGGTAGAATCCGTCCGAGTACCGAAAAACTGTCCGAACGAGTACCGAAAAATGGTAGAATCAGGGTCAGTACAGGAAAATGATAGAATCCGGGCGAGTACCTGGAAAATGTAGAATCCGTCCGAGTACCGAAAAACTGTCCGAACGAGTACCGAAAAATGGTAGAATCAGGGTCAGTACAGGAAAATGATAGAATCCGGGCGAGTATCTGGAAAAGGTAGAATCCGTCCGAGTACCGAAAAACAGTCCGAACGAGTACCGAAAAATTGTAGAATCAGGGTCAGTACAGGAAAATGATAGAATCCGGGCGAGTACCTGGAAAAGGTAGAATCCGTCAGAGTACCGAAAAACTGTCCGAACGAGTACCGAAAAATGGTAGAATCAGGGTCAGTATAGGAAAAGGATAGAATCCGGGCGAGTACCTGGAAAAGGTAGAATCCGTCCGAGTACCGAAAAATTGACCGAACGAGTACCGAAAAATTGTAGAATCAGGGTTAGTACAGGAAAATGATAAAATCCGGGCGAGTACCTGGAAAAGGTAGAATCCGTCCGAGTACCGAAAAACAGTCCGAACGAGTACCGAAAAATTGTAGAATCAGGGTCAGTACAGGAAAATGATAGAATCCGGGCGAGTACCTGGAAAAGGTAGAATCCGTCAGAGTACCGAAAAACTGTCCGAACGAGTACCGAAAAATGGTAGAATCAGGGTCAGTATAGGAAAAGGATAGAATCCGGGCGAGTACCTGGAAAAGGTTGAATCCGTCCGAGTACCGAACAACTGTCCGAACGAGTACCGAAAAATTGTAGAATCAGGGTCAGTACAGGAAAATAATAGAATCCGGGCGAGTACCTGGAAAAGGTAGAATCCGTCCGAGTACCGAAAAACTGTCCGAACGAGTACCGAAAAATAGTACAATCAGGGTCAGTACAGGAAAATGATAGAATCCGGGCGAGTACCTGGAAAAGGTAGAATCCGTCCGAGTACCGAAAAACTGTCCGAACGAGTACCGAAAAATGGTAGAATCAGGGTCAGTACAGGAAAATGATAGAATCCGGGCGAGTATCTGGAAAAGGTAGAATCCGTCCGAGTACCGAAAAACAGTCCGAACGAGTACCGAAAAATTGTAGAATCAGGGTCAGTACAGGAAAATGATAGAATCCGGGCGAGTACCTGGACAAGGTAGAATCCGTCCGAGTACCGAAAAACTGTCCGAACGAGTACCGAAAAATGGTAGAATCTGGGTCAGTACAGGAAAATAATAGAATCCGGGCGAGTATCTGGAAAAGGTAGAATCCGTCCGAGTACCGAAAAACAGTCCGAACGAGTACCGAAAAATTGTAGAATCAGGGTCAGTACAGGAAAATGATAGAATCCGGGCGAGTACCTGGACAAGGTAGAATCCGTCCGAGTACCGAAAAACTGTCCGAACGAGTACCGAAAAATGGTAGAATCAGGGTCAGTATAGGAAAAGGATAGAATCCGGGCGAGTACCTGGAAAAGGTAGAATCCATCCGAGTACCGAAAAACTGTCCGAACGAGTACCGAAAAATGGTAGAATCTGGGTCAGTACAGGAAAATGATAGAATCCGGGCGAGTACCTGGAGAAGGTAGAATCCGTCCGAGTACCCAAAAACTGTCCGAACGAGTACCGAAAAATGGTAGAATCAGGGTCAGTACAGGAAAATGATAGAATCCGGGCGAGTACCTGGAGAAGGTAGAATCCGTCCGAGTACCGAAAAACTGTCCGAACGAGTACCGAAAAATGGTAGAATCAGGGTCAGTACAGGAAAATGATAGAATCCGGGCGAGTACCTGGAAAAGGTAGAATCCGTCCGAGTACCGAAAAACTGTCCGAACGAGTACCGAAAAATGGTAGAATCAGGATCAGTACAGGAAAATGATAGAATCCGGGCGAGTACTTGGAAAAGGTAGAATCCGTCCGAGTACCGAAAAACTGTCCGAACGAGTACCGAAAAATGGTAGAATCAGGGTCAGTATAGGAAAAGGATAGAATCCGGGCGAGTACCTGGAAACGGTAGAATCCGTCCGAGTACCGAAAAACTGTCCGAACGAGTACCGAAAAATGGTAGAATCAGGGTCAATACAGGAAAATGATAGAATCCGGGCGAGTACCTGGAGAAGGTAGAATCCGTCCGAGTACCGAAAAACTGTCCGAACGAGTACCGAAAAATTGTAGAATCAGGGTCAGTACAGGAAAATAATAGAATCCGGGCGAGTACCTGGAAAAGGTAGAATCCGTCCGAGTACCGAAAAACTGTCCGAACGAGTACCGAAAAATAGTACAATCAGGGTCAGTACAGGAAAATGATAGAATCCGGGCGAGTACCTGGAAAAGGTAGAATCCGTTCGAGTACCGAAAAACTGTCCGAACGAGTACCGAAAAATGGTAGAATCAGGGTCAGTACAGGAAAATAATAGAATCCGGGCGAGTATCTGGAAAAGGTAGAATCCGTCCGAGTACCGAAAAACAGTCCGAACGAGTACCGAAAAATTGTAGAATCAGGGTCAGTACAGGAAAATGATAGAATCCGGGCGAGTACCTGGACAAGGTAGAATCCGTCCGAGTACCGAAAAACTGTCCGAACGAGTACCGAAAAATGGTAGAATCAGGGTCAGTATAGGAAAAGGATAGAATCCGGGCGAGTACCTGGAAAAGGTAGAATCCATCCGAGTACCGAAAAACTGTCCGAACGAGTACCGAAAAATGGTAGAATCTGGGTCAGTACAGGAAAATGATAGAATCCGGGCGAGTACCTGGAGAAGGTAGAATCCGTCCGAGTACCCAAAAACTGTCCGAACGAGTACCGAAAAATGGTAGAATCAGGGTCAGTACAGGAAAATGATAGAATCCGGGCGAGTACCTGGAGAAGGTAGAATCCGTCCGAGTACCGAAAAACTGTCCGAACGAGTACCGAAAAATGGTAGAATCAGGGTCAGTACAGGAAAATGATAGAATCCGGGCGAGTACCTGGAAAATGTAGAATCCGTCCGAGTACCGAAAAACTGTCCGAACGAGTACCGAAAAATGGTAGAATCAGGGTCAGTACAGGAAAATGATAGAATCCGGGCGAGTATCTGGAAAAGGTAGAATCCGTCCGAGTACCGAAAAACAGTCCGAACGAGTACCGAAAAATTGTAGAATCAGGGTCAGTACAGGAAAATGATAGAATCCGGGCGAGTACCTGGAAAAGGTAGAATCCGTCAGAGTACCGAAAAACTGTCCGAACGAGTACCGAAAAATGGTAGAATCAGGGTCAGTATAGGAAAAGGATAGAATCCGGGCGAGTACCTGGAAAAGGTAGAATCCGTCCGAGTACCGAAAAATTGACCGAACGAGTACCGAAAAATTGTAGAATCAGGGTTAGTACAGGAAAATGATAAAATCCGGGCGAGTACCTGGAAAAGGTAGAATCCGTCCGAGTACCGAAAAACAGTCCGAACGAGTACCGAAAAATTGTAGAATCAGGGTCAGTACAGGAAAATGATAGAATCCGGGCGAGTACCTGGAAAAGGTAGAATCCGTCAGAGTACCGAAAAACTGTCCGAACGAGTACCGAAAAATGGTAGAATCAGGGTCAGTATAGGAAAAGGATAGAATCCGGGCGAGTACCTGGAAAAGGTTGAATCCGTCCGAGTACCGAACAACTGTCCGAACGAGTACCGAAAAATTGTAGAATCAGGGTCAGTACAGGAAAATAATAGAATCCGGGCGAGTACCTGGAAAAGGTAGAATCCGTCCGAGTACCGAAAAACTGTCCGAACGAGTACCGAAAAATAGTACAATCAGGGTCAGTACAGGAAAATGATAGAATCCGGGCGAGTACCTGGAAAAGGTAGAATCCGTCCGAGTACCGAAAAACTGTCCGAACGAGTACCGAAAAATGGTAGAATCAGGGTCAGTACAGGAAAATGATAGAATCCGGGCGAGTATCTGGAAAAGGTAGAATCCGTCCGAGTACCGAAAAACAGTCCGAACGAGTACCGAAAAATTGTAGAATCAGGGTCAGTACAGGAAAATGATAGAATCCGGGCGAGTACCTGGACAAGGTAGAATCCGTCCGAGTACCGAAAAACTGTCCGAACGAGTACCGAAAAATGGTAGAATCTGGGTCAGTACAGGAAAATAATAGAATCCGGGCGAGTATCTGGAAAAGGTAGAATCCGTCCGAGTACCGAAAAACAGTCCGAACGAGTACCGAAAAATTGTAGAATCAGGGTCAGTACAGGAAAATGATAGAATCCGGGCGAGTACCTGGACAAGGTAGAATCCGTCCGAGTACCGAAAAACTGTCCGAACGAGTACCGAAAAATGGTAGAATCAGGGTCAGTATAGGAAAAGGATAGAATCCGGGCGAGTACCTGGAAAAGGTAGAATCCATCCGAGTACCGAAAAACTGTCCGAACGAGTACCGAAAAATGGTAGAATCTGGGTCAGTACAGGAAAATGATAGAATCCGGGCGAGTACCTGGAGAAGGTAGAATCCGTCCGAGTACCCAAAAACTGTCCGAACGAGTACCGAAAAATGGTAGAATCAGGGTCAGTACAGGAAAATGATAGAATCCGGGCGAGTACCTGGAGAAGGTAGAATCCGTCCGAGTACCGAAAAACTGTCCGAACGAGTACCGAAAAATGGTAGAATCAGGGTCAGTACAGGAAAATGATAGAATCCGGGCGAGTACCTGGAAAAGGTAGAATCCGTCCGAGTACCGAAAAACTGTCCGAACGAGTACCGAAAAATGGTAGAATCAGGATCAGTACAGGAAAATGATAGAATCCGGGCGAGTACTTGGAAAAGGTAGAATCCGTCCGAGTACCGAAAAACTGTCCGAACGAGTACCGAAAAATGGTAGAATCAGGGTCAGTATAGGAAAAGGATAGAATCCGGGCGAGTACCTGGAAACGGTAGAATCCGTCCGAGTACCGAAAAACTGTCCGAACGAGTACCGAAAAATGGTAGAATCAGGGTCAATACAGGAAAATGATAGAATCCGGGCGAGTACCTGGAGAAGGTAGAATCCGTCCGAGTACCGAAAAACTGTCCGAACGAGTACCGAAAAATGGTAGAATCACGGTCAGTACAGGAAAATGATAGAATCCGGGCGAGTACCTGGAAAAGGTAGAATCCGTCCGAGTACCGAAAAACTGTCCGAACGAGTACCGAAAAATGGTAGAATCAGGGTCAGTATAGGAAAAGGATAGAATCCGGGCGAGTACCTGGAAAAGGTAGAATCCATCCGAGTACCGAAAAACTGTCCGAACGAGTACCGCAAAATGGTAGAATCTGGGTCAGTACAGGAAAATGATAGAATCCGGGCGAGTACCTGGAGAAGGTAGAATCCGTCCGAGTACCCAAAAACTGTCCGAACGAGTACCGAAAAATGGTAGAATCAGGGTCAGTACAGGAAAATGATAGAATCCGGGCGAGTACCTGGAAAATGTAGAATCCGTCCGAGTACCGAAAAACTGTCCGAACGAGTACCGAAAAATGGTAGAATCAGGGTCAGTATAGGAAAAGGATAGAATCCGGGCGAGTACCTGGAAAAGGTTGAATCCGTCCGAGTACCGAACAACTGTCCGAACGAGTACCGAAAAATTGTAGAATCAGGGTCAGTACAGGAAAATAATAGAATCCGGGCGAGTACCTGGAAAAGGTAGAATCCGTCCGAGTACCGAAAAACTGTCCGAACGAGTACCGAAAAATAGTACAATCAGGGTCAGTACAGGAAAATGATAGAATCCGGGCGAGTACCTGGAAAAGGTAGAATCCGTTCGAGTACCGAAAAACTGTCCGAACGAGTACCGAAAAATGGTAGAATCAGGGTCAGTACAGGAAAATAATAGAATCCGGGCGAGTATCTGGAAAAGGTAGAATCCGTCCGAGTACCGAAAAACAGTCCGAACGAGTACCGAAAAATTGTAGAATCAGGGTCAGTACAGGAAAATGATAGAATCCGGGCGAGTACCTGGACAAGGTAGAATCCGTCCGAGTACCGAAAAACTGTCCGAACGAGTACCGAAAAATGGTAGAATCAGGGTCAGTATAGGAAAAGGATAGAATCCGGGCGAGTACCTGGAAAAGGTAGAATCCATCCGAGTACCGAAAAACTGTCCGAACGAGTACCGAAAAATGGTAGAATCTGGGTCAGTACAGGAAAATGATAGAATCCGGGCGAGTACCTGGAGAAGGTAGAATCCGTCCGAGTACCCAAAAACTGTCCGAACGAGTACCGAAAAATGGTAGAATCAGGGTCAGTACAGGAAAATGATAGAATCCGGGCGAGTACCTGGAGAAGGTAGAATCCGTCCGAGTACCGAAAAACTGTCCGAACGAGTACCGAAAAATGGTAGAATCAGGGTCAGTACAGGAAAATGATAGAATCCGGGCGAGTACCTGGAAAATGTAGAATCCGTCCGAGTACCGAAAAACTGTCCGAACGAGTACCGAAAAATGGTAGAATCAGGGTCAGTACAGGAAAATGATAGAATCCGGGCGAGTATCTGGAAAAGGTAGAATCCGTCCGAGTACCGAAAAACAGTCCGAACGAGTACCGAAAAATTGTAGAATCAGGGTCAGTACAGGAAAATGATAGAATCCGGGCGAGTACCTGGAAAAGGTAGAATCCGTCAGAGTACCGAAAAACTGTCCGAACGAGTACCGAAAAATGGTAGAATCAGGGTCAGTATAGGAAAAGGATAGAATCCGGGCGAGTACCTGGAAAAGGTAGAATCCGTCCGAGTACCGAAAAATTGACCGAACGAGTACCGAAAAATTGTAGAATCAGGGTTAGTACAGGAAAATGATAAAATCCGGGCGAGTACCTGGAAAAGGTAGAATCCGTCCGAGTACCGAAAAACAGTCCGAACGAGTACCGAAAAATTGTAGAATCAGGGTCAGTACAGGAAAATGATAGAATCCGGGCGAGTACCTGGAAAAGGTAGAATCCGTCAGAGTACCGAAAAACTGTCCGAACGAGTACCGAAAAATGGTAGAATCAGGGTCAGTATAGGAAAAGGATAGAATCCGGGCGAGTACCTGGAAAAGGTTGAATCCGTCCGAGTACCGAACAACTGTCCGAACGAGTACCGAAAAATTGTAGAATCAGGGTCAGTACAGGAAAATAATAGAATCCGGGCGAGTACCTGGAAAAGGTAGAATCCGTCCGAGTACCGAAAAACTGTCCGAACGAGTACCGAAAAATAGTACAATCAGGGTCAGTACAGGAAAATGATAGAATCCGGGCGAGTACCTGGAAAAGGTAGAATCCGTCCGAGTACCGAAAAACTGTCCGAACGAGTACCGAAAAATGGTAGAATCAGGGTCAGTACAGGAAAATGATAGAATCCGGGCGAGTATCTGGAAAAGGTAGAATCCGTCCGAGTACCGAAAAACAGTCCGAACGAGTACCGAAAAATTGTAGAATCAGGGTCAGTACAGGAAAATGATAGAATCCGGGCGAGTACCTGGACAAGGTAGAATCCGTCCGAGTACCGAAAAACTGTCCGAACGAGTACCGAAAAATGGTAGAATCTGGGTCAGTACAGGAAAATAATAGAATCCGGGCGAGTATCTGGAAAAGGTAGAATCCGTCCGAGTACCGAAAAACAGTCCGAACGAGTACCGAAAAATTGTAGAATCAGGGTCAGTACAGGAAAATGATAGAATCCGGGCGAGTACCTGGACAAGGTAGAATCCGTCCGAGTACCGAAAAACTGTCCGAACGAGTACCGAAAAATGGTAGAATCAGGGTCAGTATAGGAAAAGGATAGAATCCGGGCGAGTACCTGGAAAAGGTAGAATCCATCCGAGTACCGAAAAACTGTCCGAACGAGTACCGAAAAATGGTAGAATCTGGGTCAGTACAGGAAAATGATAGAATCCGGGCGAGTACCTGGAGAAGGTAGAATCCGTCCGAGTACCCAAAAACTGTCCGAACGAGTACCGAAAAATGGTAGAATCAGGGTCAGTACAGGAAAATGATAGAATCCGGGCGAGTACCTGGAGAAGGTAGAATCCGTCCGAGTACCGAAAAACTGTCCGAACGAGTACCGAAAAATGGTAGAATCAGGGTCAGTACAGGAAAATGATAGAATCCGGGCGAGTACCTGGAAAAGGTAGAATCCGTCCGAGTACCGAAAAACTGTCCGAACGAGTACCGAAAAATGGTAGAATCAGGATCAGTACAGGAAAATGATAGAATCCGGGCGAGTACTTGGAAAAGGTAGAATCCGTCCGAGTACCGAAAAACTGTCCGAACGAGTACCGAAAAATGGTAGAATCAGGGTCAGTATAGGAAAAGGATAGAATCCGGGCGAGTACCTGGAAACGGTAGAATCCGTCCGAGTACCGAAAAACTGTCCGAACGAGTACCGAAAAATGGTAGAATCAGGGTCAATACAGGAAAATGATAGAATCCGGGCGAGTACCTGGAGAAGGTAGAATCCGTCCGAGTACCGAAAAACTGTCCGAACGAGTACCGAAAAATGGTAGAATCACGGTCAGTACAGGAAAATGATAGAATCCGGGCGAGTACCTGGAAAAGGTAGAATCCGTCCGAGTACCGAAAAACTGTCCGAACGAGTACCGAAAAATGGTAGAATCAGGGTCAGTATAGGAAAAGGATAGAATCCGGGCGAGTACCTGGAAAAGGTAGAATCCATCCGAGTACCGAAAAACTGTCCGAACGAGTACCGCAAAATGGTAGAATCTGGGTCAGTACAGGAAAATGATAGAATCCGGGCGAGTACCTGGAGAAGGTAGAATCCGTCCGAGTACCCAAAAACTGTCCGAACGAGTACCGAAAAATGGTAGAATCAGGGTCAGTACAGGAAAATGATAGAATCCGGGCGAGTACCTGGAAAATGTAGAATCCGTCCGAGTACCGAAAAACTGTCCGAACGAGTACCGAAAAATTGTAGAATCAGGGTCAGTACAGGAAAATGATAGAATCCGGGCGAGTACCTGGAAAAGGTAGAATCCGTAGGAGTACCGAAAAACTGTCCGAACGAGTACCGAAAAATGGTAGAATCAGGGTCAGTATAGGAAAAGGATAGAATCCGGGCGAGTACCTGGAAAAGGTTGGATCCGTCCGAGTACCGAACAACTGTCCGAACGAGTACCGAAAAATTGTAGAATCAGGGTCAGTACAGGAAAATAATAGAATCCGGGCGAGTACCTGGAAAAGGTAGAATCCGTCCGAGTACCGAAAAACTGTCCGAACGAGTACCGAAAAATAGTACAATCAGGGTCAGTACAGGAAAATGATAGAATCCGGGCGAGTACCTGGAAAAGGTAGAATCCGTCCGAGTACCGAAAAACTGTCCGAACGAGTACCGAAAAATGGTAGAATCAGGGTCAGTACAGGAAAATAATAGAATCCGGGCGAGTATCTGGAAAAGGTAGAATCCGTCCGAGTACCGAAAAACAGTCCGAACGAGTACCGAAAAATTGTAGAATCAGGGTCAGTACAGGAAAATGATAGAATCCGGGCGAGTACCTGGACAAGGTAGAATCCGTCCGAGTACCGAAAAACTGTCCGAACGAGTACCGAAAAATGGTAGAATCAGGGTCAGTATAGGAAAAGGATAGAATCCGGGCGAGTACCTGGAAAAGGTAGAATCCATCCGAGTACCGAAAAACTGTCCGAACGAGTACCGAAAAATGGTAGAATCTGGGTCAGTACAGGAAAATGATAGAATCCGGGCGAGTACCTGGAGAAGGTAGAATCCGTCCGAGTACCCAAAAACTGTCCGAACGAGTACCGAAAAATGGTAGAATCAGGGTCAGTACAGGAAAATGATAGAATCCGGGCGAGTACCTGGAGAAGGTAGAATCCGTCCGAGTACCGAAAAACTGTCCGAACGAGTACCGAAAAATGGTAGAATCAGGGTCAGTACAGGAAAATGATAGAATCCGGGCGAGTACCTGGAAAATGTAGAATCCGTCCGAGTACCGAAAAACTGTCCGAACGAGTACCGAAAAATGGTAGAATCAGGGTCAGTACAGGAAAATGATAGAATCCGGGCGAGTATCTGGAAAAGGTAGAATCCGTCCGAGTACCGAAAAACAGTCCGAACGAGTACCGAAAAATTGTAGAATCAGGGTCAGTACAGGAAAATGATAGAATCCGGGCGAGTACCTGGAAAAGGTAGAATCCGTCAGAGTACCGAAAAACTGTCCGAACGAGTACCGAAAAATGGTAGAATCAGGGTCAGTATAGGAAAAGGATAGAATCCGGGCGAGTACCTGGAAAAGGTAGAATCCGTCCGAGTACCGAAAAATTGACCGAACGAGTACCGAAAAATTGTAGAATCAGGGTTAGTACAGGAAAATTATAAAATCCGGGCGAGTACCTGGAAAAGGTAGAATCCGTCCGAGTACCGAAAAACAGTCCGAACGAGTACCGAAAAATTGTAGAATCAGGGTCAGTACAGGAAAATGATAGAATCCGGGCGAGTACCTGGAAAAGGTAGAATCCGTCAGAGTACCGAAAAACTGTCCGAACGAGTACCGAAAAATGGTAGAATCAGGGTCAGTATAGGAAAAGGATAGAATCCGGGCGAGTACCTGGAAAAGGTTGAATCCGTCCGAGTACCGAACAACTGTCCGAACGAGTACCGAAAAATTGTAGAATCAGGGTCAGTACAGGAAAATAATAGAATCCGGGCGAGTACCTGGAAAAGGTAGAATCCGTCCGAGTACCGAAAAACTGTCCGAACGAGTACCGAAAAATAGTACAATCAGGGTCAGTACAGGAAAATGATAGAATCCGGGCGAGTACCTGGAAAAGGTAGAATCCGTACGAGTACCGAAAAACTGTCCGAACGAGTACCGAAAAATGGTAGAATCAGGGTCAGTACAGGAAAATGATAGAATCCGGGCGAGTATCTGGAAAAGGTAGAATCCGTCCGAGTACCGAAAAACAGTCCGAACGAGTACCGAAAAATTGTAGAATCAGGGTCAGTACAGGAAAATGATAGAATCCGGGCGAGTACCTGGACAAGGTAGAATCCGTCCGAGTACCCAAAAACTGTCCGAACGAGTACCGAAAAATGGTAGAATCAGGGTCAGTACAGGAAAATGATAGAATCCGGGCGAGTACCTGGAGAAGGTAGAATCCGTCCGAGTACCGAAAAACAGTCCGAACGAGTACCGAAAAATTGTAGAATCAGGGTCAGTACAGGAAAATGATAGAATCCGGGCGAGTACCTGGACAAGGTAGAATCCGTCCGAGTACCGAAAAACTGTCCGAACGAGTACCGAAAAATGGTAGAATCAGGGTCAGTATAGGAAAAGGATAGAATCCGGGCGAGTACCTGGAAAAGGTAGAATCCATCCGAGTACCGAAAAACTGTCCGAACGAGTACCGAAAAATGGTAGAATCTGGGTCAGTACAGGAAAATGATAGAATCCGGGCGAGTACCTGGAGAAGGTAGAATCCGTCCGAGTACCCAAAAACTGTCCGAACGAGTACCGAAAAATGGTAGAATCAGGGTCAGTACAGGAAAATGATAGAATCCGGGCGAGTACCTGGAGAAGGTAGAATCCGTCCGAGTACCGAAAAACTGTCCGAACGAGTACCGAAAAATGGTAGAATCAGGGTCAGTACAGGAAAATGATAGAATCCGGGCGAGTACCTGGAAAAGGTAGAATCCGTCCGAGTACCGAAAAACTGTCCGAACGAGTACCGAAAAATGGTAGAATCAGGATCAGTACAGGAAAATGATAGAATCCGGGCGAGTACTTGGAAAAGGTAGAATCCGTCCGAGTACCGAAAAACTGTCCGAACGAGTACCGAAAAATGGTAGAATCAGGGTCAGTATAGGAAAAGGATAGAATCCGGGCGAGTACCTGGAAACGGTAGAATCCGTCCGAGTACCGAAAAACTGTCCGAACGAGTACCGAAAAATGGTAGAATCAGGGTCAATACAGGAAAATGATAGAATCCGGGCGAGTACCTGGAGAAGGTAGAATCCGTCCGAGTACCGAAAAACTGTCCGAACGAGTACCGAAAAATGGTAGAATCACGGTCAGTACAGGAAAATGATAGAATCCGGGCGAGTACCTGGAAAAGGTAGAATCCGTCCGAGTACCGAAAAACTGTCCGAACGAGTACCGAAAAATGGTAGAATCAGGGTCAGTATAGGAAAAGGATAGAATCCGGGCGAGTACCTGGAAAAGGTAGAATCCATCCGAGTACCGAAAAACTGTCCGAACGAGTACCGCAAAATGGTAGAATCTGGGTCAGTACAGGAAAATGATAGAATCCGGGCGAGTACCTGGAGAAGGTAGAATCCGTCCGAGTACCCAAAAACTGTCCGAACGAGTACCGAAAAATGGTAGAATCAGGGTCAGTACAGGAAAATGATAGAATCCGGGCGAGTACCTGGAAAATGTAGAATCCGTCCGAGTACCGAAAAACTGTCCGAACGAGTACCGAAAAATTGTAGAATCAGGGTCAGTACAGGAAAATGATAGAATCCGGGCGAGTACCTGGAAAAGGTAGAATCCGTAGGAGTACCGAAAAACTGTCCGAACGAGTACCGAAAAATGGTAGAATCAGGGTCAGTATAGGAAAAGGATAGAATCCGGGCGAGTACCTGGAAAAGGTTGAATCCGTCCGAGTACCGAACAACTGTCCGAACGAGTACCGAAAAATTGTAGAATCAGGGTCAGTACAGGAAAATAATAGAATCCGGGCGAGTACCTGGAAAAGGTAGAATCCGTCCGAGTACCGAAAAACTGTCCGAACGAGTACCGAAAAATAGTACAATCAGGGTCAGTACAGGAAAATGATAGAATCCGGGCGAGTACCTGGAAAAGGTAGAATCCGTCCGAGTACCGAAAAACTGTCCGAACGAGTACCGAAAAATGGTAGAATCAGGGTCAGTACAGGAAAATAATAGAATCCGGGCGAGTATCTGGAAAAGGTAGAATCCGTCCGAGTACCGAAAAACAGTCCGAACGAGTACCGAAAAATTGTAGAATCAGGGTCAGTACAGGAAAATGATAGAATCCGGGCGAGTACCTGGACAAGGTAGAATCCGTCCGAGTACCGAAAAACTGTCCGAACGAGTACCGAAAAATGGTAGAATCAGGGTCAGTATAGGAAAAGGATAGAATCCGGGCGAGTACCTGGAAAAGGTAGAATCCATCCGAGTACCGAAAAACTGTCCGAACGAGTACCGAAAAATGGTAGAATCTGGGTCAGTACAGGAAAATGATAGAATCCGGGCGAGTACCTGGAGAAGGTAGAATCCGTCCGAGTACCCAAAAACTGTCCGAACGAGTACCGAAAAATGGTAGAATCAGGGTCAGTACAGGAAAATGATAGAATCCGGGCGAGTACCTGGAGAAGGTAGAATCCGTCCGAGTACCGAAAAACTGTCCGAACGAGTACCGAAAAATGGTAGAATCAGGGTCAGTACAGGAAAATGATAGAATCCGGGCGAGTACCTGGAAAATGTAGAATCCGTCCGAGTACCGAAAAACTGTCCGAACGAGTACCGAAAAATGGTAGAATCAGGGTCAGTACAGGAAAATGATAGAATCCGGGCGAGTATCTGGAAAAGGTAGA
Organism: Vitis vinifera; assembly: GCF_030704535.1. Lineage (NCBI taxonomy): Eukaryota > Viridiplantae > Streptophyta > Magnoliopsida > Vitales > Vitaceae > Vitis > Vitis vinifera. The sequence goes on along the minus strand of NC_081805.1, from coordinate 18,057,624 downwards.
ATCCGTCCGAGTACCGAAAAACAGTCCGAACGAGTACCGAAAAATTGTAGAATCAGGGTCAGTACAGGAAAATGATAGAATCCGGGCGAGTACCTGGAAAAGGTAGAATCCGTCAGAGTACCGAAAAACTGTCCGAACGAGTACCGAAAAATGGTAGAATCAGGGTCAGTATAGGAAAAGGATAGAATCCGGGCGAGTACCTGGAAAAGGTAGAATCCGTCCGAGTACCGAAAAACTGTCCGAACGAGTACCGAAAAATGGTAGAATCAGGGTCAGTACAGGAAAATGATAGAATCCGGGCGAGTACCTGGAAAATGTAGAATCCGTCCGAGTACCGAAAAACTGTCCGAACGAGTACCGAAAAATGGTAGAATCAGGGTCAGTACAGGAAAATGATAGAATCCGGGCGAGTATCTGGAAAAGGTAGAATCCGTCCGAGTACCGAAAAACAGTCCGAACGAGTACCGAAAAATTGTAGAATCAGGGTCAGTACAGGAAAATGATAGAATCCGGGCGAGTACCTGGAAAAGGTAGAATCCGTCAGAGTACCGAAAAACTGTCCGAACGAGTACCGAAAAATGGTAGAATCAGGGTCAGTATAGGAAAAGGATAGAATCCGGGCGAGTACCTGGAAAAGGTAGAATCCGTCCGAGTACCGAAAAATTGACCGAACGAGTACCGAAAAATTGTAGAATCAGGGTTAGTACAGGAAAATGATAAAATCCGGGCGAGTACCTGGAAAAGGTAGAATCCGTCCGAGTACCGAACAACTGTCCGAACGAGTACCGAAAAATTGTAGAATCAGGGTCAGTACAGGAAAATGATAAAATCCGGGCGAGTACCTGGAAAAGGTAGAATCCGTCCGAGTACCGAAAAACTGTCCGAACGAGTACCGAAAAATGGTAGAATCAGGGTCAATACAGGAAAATGATAGAATCCGGGCGAGTACCTGGAGAAGGTAGAATCCGTCCGAGTACCGAAAAACTGTCCGAACGAGTACCGAAAAATGGTAGAATCACGGTCAGTACAGGAAAATGATAGAATCCGGGCGAGTACCTGGAAAAGGTAGAATCCGTCCGAGTACCGAAAATCTGTCCGAACGAGTACCGAAAAATGGTAGAATCAGGGTCAGTACAGGAAAATGATAGAATCCGGGCGAGTATCTGGAAAAGGTAGAATCCGTCCGAGTACCGAAAAACAGTCCGAACGAGTACCGAAAAATTGTAGAATCAGGGTCAGTACAGGAAAATGATAGAATCCGGGCGAGTACCTGGAAAAGGTAGAATCCGTCAGAGTACCGAAAAACTGTCCGAACGAGTACCGAAAAATGGTAGAATCAGGGTCAGTATAGGAAAAGGATAGAATCCGGGCGAGTACCTGGAAAAGGTAGAATCCATCCGAGTACCGAAAAACTGTCCGAACGAGTACCGAAAAATGGTAGAATCTGGGTCAGTACAGGAAAATGATAGAATCCGGGCGAGTACCTGGAGAAGGTAGAATCCGTCCGAGTACCCAAAAACTGTCCGAACGAGTACCGAAAAATGGTAGAATCAGGGTCAGTACAGGAAAATGATAGAATCCGGGCGAGTACCTGGAGAAGGTAGAATCCGTCCGAGTACCGAAAAACTGTCCGAACGAGTACCGAAAAATGGTAGAATCAGGGTCAGTACAGGAAAATGATAGAATCCGGGCGAGTACCTCGAAAAGGTAGAATCCGTCCGAGTACCGAAAAACTGTCCGAACGAGTACCGAAAAATGGTAGAATCAGGGTCAGTACAGGAAAATGATAGAATCCGGGCGAGTATCTGGAAAAGGTAGAATCCGTCCGAGTACCGAAAAACAGTCCGAACGAGTACCGAAAAATTGTAGAATCAGGGTCAGTACAGGAAAATGATAGAATCCGGGCGAGTACCTGGAAAAGGTAGAATCCGTCAGAGTACCGAAAAACTGTCCGAACGAGTACCGAAAAATGGTAGAATCAGGGTCAGTATAGGAAAAGGATAGAATCCGGGCGAGTACCTGGAAAAGGTAGAATCCATCCGAGTACCGAAAAACTGTCCGAACGAGTACCGAAAAATGGTAGAATCTGGGTCAGTACAGGAAAATGATAGAATCCGGGCGAGTACCTGGAGAAGGTAGAATCCGTCCGAGTACCCAAAAACTGTCCGAACGAGTACCGAAAAATGGTAGAATCAGGGTCAGTACAGGAAAATGATAGAATCCGGGCGAGTACCTGGAGAAGGTAGAATCCGTCCGAGTACCGAAAAACTGTCCGAACGAGTACCGAAAAATGGTAGAATCAGGGTCAGTACAGGAAAATGATAGAATCCGGGCGAGTACCTCGAAAAGGTAGAATCCGTCCGAGTACCGAAAAACAGTCCGAACGAGTACCGAAAAATTGTAGAATCAGGGTCAGTACAGGAAAATGATAGAATCCGGGCGAGTACCTGGAAAAGGTAGAATCCGTCAGAGTACCGAAAAACTGTCCGAACGAGTACCGAAAAATGGTAGAATCAGGGTCAGTATAGGAAAAGGATAGAATCCGGGCGAGTACCTGGAAAAGGTAGAATCCGTCCGAGTACCGAAAAATTGACCGAACGAGTACCGAAAAATTGTAGAATCAGGGTTAGTACAGGAAAATGATAAAATCCGGGCGAGTACCTGGAAAAGGTAGAATCCGTCCGAGTACCTAACAACTGTCCGAACGAGTACCGAAAAATTGTAGAATCAGGGTCAGTACAGGAAAATGATAAAATCCGGGCGAGTACCTGGAAAAGGTAGAATCCGTCCGAGTACCGAAAAACTGTCCGAACGAGTACCGAAAAATGGTAGAATCAGGGTCAATACAGGAAAATGATAGAATCCGGGCGAGTACCTGGAGAAGGTAGAATCCGTCCGAGTACCGAAAAACTGTCCGAACGAGTACCGAAAAATGGTAGAATCACGGTCAGTACAGGAAAATGATAGAATCCGGGCGAGTACCTGGAAAAGGTAGAATCCGTCCGAGTACCGAAAATCTGTCCGAACGAGTACCGAAAAATGGTAGAATCAGGGTCAGTACAGGAAAATGATAGAATCCGGGCGAGTATCTGGAAAAGGTAGAATCCGTCCGAGTACCGAAAAACAGTCCGAACGAGTACCGAAAAATTGTAGAATCAGGGTCAGTACAGGAAAATGATAGAATCTGGGCGAGTACCTGGAAAAGGTAGAATCCGTCAGAGTACCGAAAAACTGTCCGAACGAGTACCGAAAAATGGTAGAATCAGGGTCAGTATAGGAAAAGGATAGAATCCGGGCGAGTACCTGGAAAAGGTAGAATCCATCCGAGTACCGAAAAACTGTCCGAACGAGTACCGAAAAATGGTAGAATCTGGGTCAGTACAGGAAAATGATAGAATCCGGGCGAGTACCTGGAGAAGGTAGAATCCGTCCGAGTACCCAAAAACTGTCCGAACGAGTACCGAAAAATGGTAGAATCAGGGTCAGTACAGGAAAATGATAGAATCCGGGCGAGTACCTGGAGAAGGTAGAATCCGTCCGAGTACCGAAAAACTGTCCGAACGAGTACCGAAAAATGGTAGAATCAGGGTCAGTACAGGAAAATGATAGAATCCGGGCGAGTACCTCGAAAAGGTAGAATCCGTCCGAGTACCGAAAAACTGTCCGAACGAGTACCGAAAAATGGTAGAATCAGGGTCAGTACAGGAAAATGATAGAATCCGGGCGAGTATCTGGAAAAGGTAGAATCCGTCCGAGTACCGAAAAACAGTCCGAACGAGTACCGAAAAATTGTAGAATCAGGGTCAGTACAGGAAAATGATAGAATCCGGGCGAGTACCTGGAAAAGGTAGAATCCGTCAGAGTACCGAAAAACTGTCCGAACGAGTACCGAAAAATGGTAGAATCAGGGTCAGTATAGGAAAAGGATAGAATCCGGGCGAGTACCTGGAAAAGGTAGAATCCGTCCGAGTACCGAAAAATTGACCGAACGAGTACCGAAAAATTGTAGAATCAGGGTTAGTACAGGAAAATGATAAAATCCGGGCGAGTACCTGGAAAAGGTAGAATCCGTCCGAGTACCGAACAACTGTCCGAACGAGTACCGAAAAATTGTAGAATCAGGGTCAGTACAGGAAAATGATAAAATCCGGGCGAGTACCTGGAAAAGGTAGAATCCGTCCGAGTACCGAAAAACTGTCCGAACGAGTACCGAAAAATGGTAGAATCAGGGTCAATACAGGAAAATGATAGAATCCGGGCGAGTACCTGGAGAAGGTAGAATCCGTCCGAGTACCGAAAAACTGTCCGAACGAGTACCGAAAAATGGTAGAATCACGGTCAGTACAGGAAAATGATAGAATCCGGGCGAGTACCTGGAAAAGGTAGAATCCGTCCGAGTACCGAAAATCTGTCCGAACGAGTACCGAAAAATGGTAGAATCAGGGTCAGTACAGGAAAATGATAGAATCCGGGCGAGTATCTGGAAAAGGTAGAATCCGTCCGAGTACCGAAAAACAGTCCGAACGAGTACCGAAAAATTGTAGAATCAGGGTCAGTACAGGAAAATGATAGAATCCGGGCGAGTACCTGGAAAAGGTAGAATCCGTCAGAGTACCGAAAAACTGTCCGAACGAGTACCGAAAAATGGTAGAATCAGGGTCAGTATAGGAAAAGGATAGAATCCGGGCGAGTACCTGGAAAAGGTAGAATCCATCCGAGTACCGAAAAACTGTCCGAACGAGTACCGAAAAATGGTAGAATCTGGGTCAGTACAGGAAAATGATAGAATCCGGGCGAGTACCTGGAGAAGGTAGAATCCGTCCGAGTACCCAAAAACTGTCCGAACGAGTACCGAAAAATGGTAGAATCAGGGTCAGTACAGGAAAATGATAGAATCCGGGCGAGTACCTGGAGAAGGTAGAATCCGTCCGAGTACCGAAAAACTGTCCGAACGAGTACCGAAAAATGGTAGAATCAGGGTCAGTACAGGAAAATGATAGAATCCGGGCGAGTACCTCGAAAAGGTAGAATCCGTCCGAGTACCGAAAAACTGTCCGAACGAGTACCGAAAAATAGTAGAATCAGGGTCAGTACAGGAAAATGATAGAATCCGGGCGAGTATCTGGAAAAGGTAGAATCCGTCCGAGTACCGAAAAACAGTCCGAACGAGTACCGAAAAATTGTAGAATCAGGGTCAGTACAGGAAAATGATAGAATCCGGGCGAGTACCTGGAAAAGGTAGAATCCGTCAGAGTACCGAAAAACTGTCCGAACGAGTACCGAAAAATGGTAGAATCAGGGTCAGTATAGGAAAAGGATAGAATCCGGGCGAGTACCTGGAAAAGGTAGAATCCGTCCGAGTACCGAAAAATTGACCGAACGAGTACCGAAAAATTGTAGAATCAGGGTTAGTACAGGAAAATGATAAAATCCGGGCGAGTACCTGGAAAAGGTAGAATCCGTCCGAGTACCGAACAACTGTCCGAACGAGTACCGAAAAATTGTAGAATCAGGGTCAGTACAGGAAAATGATAAAATCCGGGCGAGTACCTGGAAAAGGTAGAATCCGTCCGAGTACCGAAAAACTGTCCGAACGAGTACCGAAAAATGGTAGAATCAGGGTCAATACAGGAAAATGATAGAATCCGGGCGAGTACCTGGAGAAGGTAGAATCCGTCCGAGTACCGAAAAACTGTCCGAACGAGTACCGAAAAATGGTAGAATCACGGTCAGTACAGGAAAATGATAGAATCCGGGCGAGTACCTGGAAAAGGTAGAATCCGTCCGAGTACCGAAAATCTGTCCGAACGAGTACCGAAAAATGGTAGAATCAGGGTCAGTACAGGAAAATGATAGAATCCGGGCGAGTATCTGGAAAAGGTAGAATCCGTCCGAGTACCGAAAAACAGTCCGAACGAGTACCGAAAAATTGTAGAATCAGGGTCAGTACAGGAAAATGATAGAATCCGGGCGAGTACCTGGAAAAGGTAGAATCCGTCAGAGTACCGAAAAACTGTCCGAACGAGTACCGAAAAATGGTAGAATCAGGGTCAGTATAGGAAAAGGATAGAATCCGGGCGAGTACCTGGAAAAGGTTGAATCCGTCCGAGTACCGAACAACTGTCCGAACGAGTACCGAAAAATTGTAGAATCAGGGTCAGTACAGGAAAATAATAGAATCGGGGCGAGTACCTGGAAAAGGTAGAATCCGTCCGAGTACCGAAAAACTGTCCGAACGAGTACCGAAAAATAGTACAATCAGGGTCAGTACAGGAAAATGATAGAATCCGGGCGAGTACCTGGAAAAGGTAGAATCCGTCCGAGTACCGAAAAACTGTCCGAACGAGCACCGAAAAATGGTAGAATCACGGTCAGTACAGGAAAATGATAGAATCCGGGCGAGTATCTGGAAAAGGTAGAATCCGTCCGAGTACCGAAAAACAGTCCGAACGAGTACCGAAAAATTGTAGAATCAGGGTCAGTACAGGAAAATGATAGAATCCGGGCGAGTACCTGGAAAAGGTAGAATCCGTCAGAGTACCGAAAAACTGTCCGAACGAGTACCGAAAAATGGTAGAATCAGGGTCAGTATAGGAAAAGGATAGAATCCGGGCGAGTACCTGGAAAAGGTAGAATCCATCCGAGTACCGAAAAACTGTCCGAACGAGTACCGAAAAATGGTAGAATCAGGGTCAGTACAGGAAAATGATAGAATCCGGGCGAGTACCTGGAGAAGGTAGAATCCGTCCGAGTACCGAAAAACTGTCCGAACGAGTACCGAAAAATGGTAGAATCTGGGTCAGTACAGGAAAATGATAGAATCCGGGCGAGTACCTAGAGAAGGTAGAATCCGTCCGAGTACCGAAAAACTGTCCGAACGAGTACCGAAAAATGGTAGAATCAGGGTCAGTACAGGAAAATGATAGAATCCGGGCGAGTACCTGGAAAAGGTAGAATCCGTCAGAGTACCGAAAAACTGTCCGAACGAGTACCGAAAAATGGTAGAATCAGGGTCAGTATAGGAAAAGGATAGAATCCGGGCGAGTACCTGGAAAAGGTAGAATCCGTCAGAGTACCGAAAAACTGTCCGAACGAGTACCGAAAAATGGTAGAATCAGGGTCAGTATAGGAAAAGGATAGAATCCGGGCGAGTACCTGGAAAAGGTAGAATCCGTCCGAGTACCGAAAAATTGACCGAACGAGTACCGAAAAATTGTAGAATCAGGGTTAGTACAGGAAAATGATAAAATCCGGGCGAGTACCTGGAAAAGGTAGAATCCGTCCGAGTACCGAACAACTGTCCGAACGAGTACCGAAAAATTGTAGAATCAGGGTCAGTACAGGAAAATGATAAAATCCGGGCGAGTACCTGGAAAAGGTAGAATCCGTCCGAGTACCGAAAAACTGTCCGAACGAGTACCGAAAAATGGTAGAATCAGGGTCAATACAGGAAAATGATAGAATCCGGGCGAGTACCTGGAGAAGGTAGAATCCGTCCGAGTACCGAAAAACTGTCCGAACGAGTACCGAAAAATGGTAGAATCACGGTCAGTACAGGAAAATGATAGAATCCGGGCGAGTACCTGGAAAAGGTAGAATCCGTCCGAGTACCGAAAATCTGTCCGAACGAGTACCGAAAAATGGTAGAATCAGGGTCAGTACAGGAAAATGATAGAATCCGGGCGAGTATCTGGAAAAGGTAGAATCCGTCCGAGTACCGAAAAACAGTCCGAACGAGTACCGAAAAATTGTAGAATCAGGGTCAGTACAGGAAAATGATAGAATCCGGGCGAGTACCTGGAAAAGGTAGAATCCGTCAGAGTACCGAAAAACTGTCCGAACGAGTACCGAAAAATGGTAGAATCAGGGTCAGTATAGGAAAAGGATAGAATCCGGGCGAGTACCTGGAAAAGGTAGAATCCATCCGAGTACCGAAAAACTGTCCGAACGAGTACCGAAAAATGGTAGAATCTGGGTCAGTACAGGAAAATGATAGAATCCGGGCGAGTACCTGGAGAAGGTAGAATCCGTCCGAGTACCCAAAAACTGTCCGAACGAGTACCGAAAAATGGTAGAATCAGGGTCAGTACAGGAAAATGATAGAATCCGGGCGAGTACCTGGAGAAGGTAGAATCCGTCCGAGTACCGAAAAACTGTCCGAACGAGTACCGAAAAATGGTAGAATCAGGGTCAGTACAGGAAAATGATAGAATCCGGGCGAGTACCTCGAAAAGGTAGAATCCGTCCGAGTACCGAAAAACTGTCCGAACGAGTACCGAAAAATAGTAGAATCAGGGTCAGTACAGGAAAATGATAGAATCCGGGCGAGTATCTGGAAAAGGTAGAATCCGTCCGAGTACCGAAAAACAGTCCGAACGAGTACCGAAAAATTGTAGAATCAGGGTCAGTACAGGAAAATGATAGAATCCGGGCGAGTACCTGGAAAAGGTAGAATCCGTCAGAGTACCGAAAAACTGTCCGAACGAGTACCGAAAAATGGTAGAATCAGGGTCAGTATAGGAAAAGGATAGAATCCGGGCGAGTACCTGGAAAAGGTAGAATCCGTCCGAGTACCGAAAAATTGACCGAACGAGTACCGAAAAATTGTAGAATCAGGGTTAGTACAGGAAAATGATAAAATCCGGGCGAGTACCTGGAAAAGGTAGAATCCGTCCGAGTACCGAACAACTGTCCGAACGAGTACCGAAAAATTGTAGAATCAGGGTCAGTACAGGAAAATGATAAAATCCGGGCGAGTACCTGGAAAAGGTAGAATCCGTCCGAGTACCGAAAAACTGTCCGAACGAGTACCGAAAAATGGTAGAATCAGGGTCAATACAGGAAAATGATAGAATCCGGGCGAGTACCTGGAGAAGGTAGAATCCGTCCGAGTACCGAAAAACTGTCCGAACGAGTACCGAAAAATGGTAGAATCACGGTCAGTACAGGAAAATGATAGAATCCGGGCGAGTACCTGGAAAAGGTAGAATCCGTCCGAGTACCGAAAATCTGTCCGAACGAGTACCGAAAAATGGTAGAATCAGGGTCAGTACAGGAAAATGATAGAATCCGGGCGAGTATCTGGAAAAGGTAGAATCCGTCCGAGTACCGAAAAACAGTCCGAACGAGTACCGAAAAATTGTAGAATCAGGGTCAGTACAGGAAAATGATAGAATCCGGGCGAGTACCTGGAAAAGGTAGAATCCGTCAGAGTACCGAAAAACTGTCCGAACGAGTACCGAAAAATGGTAGAATCAGGGTCAGTATAGGAAAAGGATAGAATCCGGGCGAGTACCTGGAAAAGGTTGAATCCGTCCGAGTACCGAACAACTGTCCGAACGAGTACCGAAAAATTGTAGAATCAGGGTCAGTACAGGAAAATAATAGAATCTGGGCGAGTACCTGGAAAAGGTAGAATCCGTCCGAGTACCGAAAAACTGTCCGAACGAGTACCGAAAAATAGTACAATCAGGGTCAGTACAGGAAAATGATAGAATCCGGGCGAGTACCTGGAAAAGGTAGAATCCGTCCGAGTACCGAAAAACTGTCCGAACGAGCACCGAAAAATGGTAGAATCACGGTCAGTACAGGAAAATGATAGAATCCGGGCGAGTATCTGGAAAAGGTAGAATCCGTCCGAGTACCGAAAAACAGTCCGAACGAGTACCGAAAAATTGTAGAATCAGGGTCAGTACAGGAAAATGATAGAATCCGGGCGAGTACCTGGAAAAGGTAGAATCCGTCAGAGTACCGAAAAACTGTCCGAACGAGTACCGAAAAATGGTAGAATCAGGGTCAGTATAGGAAAAGGATAGAATCCGGGCGAGTACCTGGAAAAGGTAGAATCCATCCGAGTACCGAAAAACTGTCCGAACGAGTACCGAAAAATGGTAGAATCAGGGTCAGTACAGGAAAATGATAAAATCCGGGCGAGTACCTGGAAAAGGTAGAATCCGTCCGAGTACCGAAAAACTGTCCGAACGAGTACCGAAAAATGGTAGAATCAGGGTCAATACAGGAAAATGATAGAATCCGGGCGAGTACCTGGAGAAGGTAGAATCCGTCCGAGTACCGAAAAACTGTCCGAACGAGTACCGAAAAATGGTAGAATCACGGTCAGTACAGGAAAATGATAGAATCCGGGCGAGTACCTGGAAAAGGTAGAATCCGTCCGAGTACCGAAAATCTGTCCGAACGAGTACCGAAAAATGGTAGAATCAGGGTCAGTACAGGAAAATGATAGAATCCGGGCGAGTATCTGGAAAAGGTAGAATCCGTCCGAGTACCGAAAAACAGTCCGAACGAGTACCGAAAAATTGTAGAATCAGGGTCAGTACAGGAAAATGATAGAATCCGGGCGAGTACCTGGAAAAGGTAGAATCCGTCAGAGTACCGAAAAACTGTCCGAACGAGTACCGAAAAATGGTAGAATCAGGGTCAGTATAGGAAAAGGATAGAATCCGGGCGAGTACCTGGAAAAGGTTGAATCCGTCCGAGTACCGAACAACTGTCCGAACGAGTACCGAAAAATTGTAGAATCAGGGTCAGTACAGGAAAATAATAGAATCGGGGCGAGTACCTGGAAAAGGTAGAATCCGTCCGAGTACCGAAAAACTGTCCGAACGAGTACCGAAAAATAGTACAATCAGGGTCAGTACAGGAAAATGATAGAATCCGGGCGAGTACCTGGAAAAGGTAGAATCCGTCCGAGTACCGAAAAACTGTCCGAACGAGCACCGAAAAATGGTAGAATCACGGTCAGTACAGGAAAATGATAGAATCCGGGCGAGTATCTGGAAAAGGTAGAATCCGTCCGAGTACCGAAAAACAGTCCGAACGAGTACCGAAAAATTGTAGAATCAGGGTCAGTACAGGAAAATGATAGAATCCGGGCGAGTACCTGGAAAAGGTAGAATCCGTCAGAGTACCGAAAAACTGTCCGAACGAGTACCGAAAAATGGTAGAATCAGGGTCAGTATAGGAAAAGGATAGAATCCGGGCGAGTACCTGGAAAAGGTAGAATCCATCCGAGTACCGAAAAACTGTCCGAACGAGTACCGAAAAATGGTAGAATCAGGGTCAGTACAGGAAAATGATAGAATCCGGGCGAGTACCTGGAGAAGGTAGAATCCGTCCGAGTACCGAAAAACTGTCCGAACGAGTACCGAAAAATGGTAGAATCTGGGTCAGTACAGGAAAATGATAGAATCCGGGCGAGTACCTAGAGAAGGTAGAATCCGTCCGAGTACCGAAAAACTGTCCGAACGAGTACCGAAAAATGGTAGAATCAGGGTCAGTACAGGAAAATGATAGAATCCGGGCGAGTACCTGGAAAAGGTAGAATCCGTCAGAGTACCGAAAAACTGTCCGAACGAGTACCGAAAAATGGTAGAATCAGGGTCAGTATAGGAAAAGGATAGAATCCGGGCGAGTACCTGGAAAAGGTAGAATCCGTCAGAGTACCGAAAAACTGTCCGAACGAGTACCGAAAAATGGTAGAATCAGGGTCAGTATAGGAAAAGGATAGAATCCGGGCGAGTACCTGGAAAAGGTAGAATCCGTCCGAGTACCGAAAAATTGACCGAACGAGTACCGAAAAATTGTAGAATCAGGGTTAGTACAGGAAAATGATAAAATCCGGGCGAGTACCTGGAAAAGGTAGAATCCGTCCGAGTACCGAACAACTGTCCGAACGAGTACCGAAAAATTGTAGAATCAGGGTCAGTACAGGAAAATGATAAAATCCGGGCGAGTACCTGGAAAAGGTAGAATCCGTCCGAGTACCGAAAAACTGTCCGAACGAGTACCGAAAAATGGTAGAATCAGGGTCAATACAGGAAAATGATAGAATCCGGGCGAGTACCTGGAGAAGGTAGAATCCGTCCGAGTACCGAAAAACTGTCCGAACGAGTACCGAAAAATGGTAGAATCACGGTCAGTACAGGAAAATGATAGAATCCGGGCGAGTACCTGGAAAAGGTAGAATCCGTCCGAGTACCGAAAATCTGTCCGAACGAGTACCGAAAAATGGTAGAATCAGGGTCAGTACAGGAAAATGATAGAATCCGGGCGAGTATCTGGAAAAGGTAGAATCCGTCCGAGTACCGAAAAACAGTCCGAACGAGTACCGAAAAATTGTAGAATCAGGGTCAGTACAGGAAAATGATAGAATCCGGGCGAGTACCTGGAAAAGGTAGAATCCGTCAGAGTACCGAAAAACTGTCCGAACGAGTACCGAAAAATGGTAGAATCAGGGTCAGTATAGGAAAAGGATAGAATCCGGGCGAGTACCTGGAAAAGGTAGAATCCATCCGAGTACCGAAAAACTGTCCGAACGAGTACCGAAAAATGGTAGAATCTGGGTCAGTACAGGAAAATGATAGAATCCGGGCGAGTACCTGGAGAAGGTAGAATCCGTCCGAGTACCCAAAAACTGTCCGAACGAGTACCGAAAAATGGTAGAATCAGGGTCAGTACAGGAAAATGATAGAATCCGGGCGAGTACCTGGAGAAGGTAGAATCCGTCCGAGTACCGAAAAACTGTCCGAACGAGTACCGAAAAATGGTAGAATCAGGGTCAGTACAGGAAAATGATAGAATCCGGGCGAGTACCTCGAAAAGGTAGAATCCGTCCGAGTACCGAAAAACTGTCCGAACGAGTACCGAAAAATAGTAGAATCAGGGTCAGTACAGGAAAATGATAGAATCCGGGCGAGTATCTGGAAAAGGTAGAATCCGTCCGAGTACCGAAAAACAGTCCGAACGAGTACCGAAAAATTGTAGAATCAGGGTCAGTACAGGAAAATGATAGAATCCGGGCGAGTACCTGGAAAAGGTAGAATCCGTCAGAGTACCGAAAAACTGTCCGAACGAGTACCGAAAAATGGTAGAATCAGGGTCAGTATAGGAAAAGGATAGAATCCGGGCGAGTACCTGGAAAAGGTAGAATCCGTCCGAGTACCGAAAAATTGACCGAACGAGTACCGAAAAATTGTAGAATCAGGGTTAGTACAGGAAAATGATAAAATCCGGGCGAGTACCTGGAAAAGGTAGAATCCGTCCGAGTACCGAACAACTGTCCGAACGAGTACCGAAAAATTGTAGAATCAGGGTCAGTACAGGAAAATGATAAAATCCGGGCGAGTACCTGGAAAAGGTAGAATCCGTCCGAGTACCGAAAAACTGTCCGAACGAGTACCGAAAAATGGTAGAATCAGGGTCAATACAGGAAAATGATAGAATCCGGGCGAGTACCTGGAGAAGGTAGAATCCGTCCGAGTACCGAAAAACTGTCCGAACGAGTACCGAAAAATGGTAGAATCACGGTCAGTACAGGAAAATGATAGAATCCGGGCGAGTACCTGGAAAAGGTAGAATCCGTCCGAGTACCGAAAATCTGTCCGAACGAGTACCGAAAAATGGTAGAATCAGGGTCAGTACAGGAAAATGATAGAATCCGGGCGAGTATCTGGAAAAGGTAGAATCCGTCCGAGTACCGAAAAACAGTCCGAACGAGTACCGAAAAATTGTAGAATCAGGGTCAGTACAGGAAAATGATAGAATCCGGGCGAGTACCTGGAAAAGGTAGAATCCGTCAGAGTACCGAAAAACTGTCCGAACGAGTACCGAAAAATGGTAGAATCAGGGTCAGTATAGGAAAAGGATAGAATCCGGGCGAGTACCTGGAAAAGGTTGAATCCGTCCGAGTACCGAACAACTGTCCGAACGAGTACCGAAAAATTGTAGAATCAGGGTCAGTACAGGAAAATAATAGAATCTGGGCGAGTACCTGGAAAAGGTAGAATCCGTCCGAGTACCGAAAAACTGTCCGAACGAGTACCGAAAAATAGTACAATCAGGGTCAGTACAGGAAAATGATAGAATCCGGGCGAGTACCTGGAAAAGGTAGAATCCGTCCGAGTACCGAAAAACTGTCCGAACGAGCACCGAAAAATGGTAGAATCACGGTCAGTACAGGAAAATGATAGAATCCGGGCGAGTATCTGGAAAAGGTAGAATCCGTCCGAGTACCGAAAAACAGTCCGAACGAGTACCGAAAAATTGTAGAATCAGGGTCAGTACAGGAAAATGATAGAATCCGGGCGAGTACCTGGAAAAGGTAGAATCCGTCAGAGTACCGAAAAACTGTCCGAACGAGTACCGAAAAATGGTAGAATCAGGGTCAGTATAGGAAAAGGATAGAATCCGGGCGAGTACCTGGAAAAGGTAGAATCCATCCGAGTACCGAAAAACTGTCCGAACGAGTACCGAAAAATGGTAGAATCAGGGTCAGTACAGGAAAATGATAGAATCCGGGCGAGTACCTGGAGAAGGTAGAATCCGTCCGAGTACCGAAAAACTGTCCGAACGAGTACCGAAAAATGGTAGAATCTGGGTCAGTACAGGAAAATGATAGAATCCGGGCGAGTACCTAGAGAAGGTAGAATCCGTCCGAGTACCGAAAAACTGTCCGAACGAGTACCGAAAAATGGTAGAATCAGGGTCAGTACAGGAAAATGATAGAATCCGGGCGAGTACCTGGAAAAGGTAGAATCCGTCAGAGTACCGAAAAACTGTCCGAACGAGTACCGAAAAATGGTAGAATCAGGGTCAGTATAGGAAAAGGATAGAATCCGGGCGAGTACCTGGAAAAGGTAGAATCCGTCCGAGTACCGAAAAATTGACCGAACGAGTACCGAAAAATTGTAGAATCAGGGTTAGTACAGGAAAATGATAAAATCCGGGCGAGTACCTGGAAAAGGTAGAATCCGTCCGAGTACCGAACAACTGTCCGAACGAGTACCGAAAAATTGTAGAATCAGGGTCAGTACAGGAAAATGATAAAATCCGGGCGAGTACCTGGAAAAGGTAGAATCCGTCCGAGTACCGAAAAACTGTCCGAACGAGTACCGAAAAATGGTAGAATCAGGGTCAATACAGGAAAATGATAGAATCCGGGCAAGTACCTGGAGAAGGTAGAATCCGTCCGAGTACCGAAAAACTGTCCGAACGAGTACCGAAAAATGGTAGAATCACCGTCAGTACAGGAAAATGATAGAATCCGGGCGAGTACCTGGAAAAGGTAGAATCCGTCCGAGTACCGAAAATCTGTCCGAACGAGTACCGAAAAATGGTAGAATCAGGGTCAGTACAGGAAAATGATAGAATCCGGGCGAGTATCTGGAAAAGGTAGAATCCGTCCGAGTACCGAAAAACAGTCCGAACGAGTACCGAAAAATTGTAGAATCAGGGTCAGTACAGGAAAATGATAGAATCCGGGCGAGTACCTGGAAAAGGTAGAATCCGTCAGAGTACCGAAAAACTGTCCGAACGAGTACCGAAAAATGGTAGAATCAGGGTCAGTATAGGAAAAGGATAGAATCCGGGCGAGTACCTGGAAAAGGTTGAATCCGTCCGAGTACCGAACAACTGTCCGAACGAGTACCGAAAAATTGTAGAATCAGGGTCAGTACAGGAAAATAATAGAATCCGGGCGAGTACCTGGAAAAGGTAGAATCCGTCCGAGTACCGAAAAACTGTCCGAACGAGTACCGAAAAATAGTACAATCAGGGTCAGTACAGGAAAATGATAGAATCCGGGCGAGTACCTGGAAAAGGTAGAATCCGTCCGAGTACCGAAAAACTGTCCGAACGAGTACCGAAAAATGGTAGAATCACGGTCAGTACAGGAAAATGATAGAATCCGGGCGAGTATCTGGAAAAGGTAGAATCCGTCCGAGTACCGAAAAACAGTCCGAACGAGTACCGAAAAATTGTAGAATCAGGGTCAGTACAGGAAAATGATAGAATCCGGGCGAGTACCTGGAAAAGGTAGAATCCGTCAGAGTACCGAAAAACTGTCCGAACGAGTACCGAAAAATGGTAGAATCAGGGTCAGTATAGGAAAAGGATAGAATCCGGGCGAGTACCTGGAAAAGGTAGAATCCATCCGAGTACCGAAAAACTGTCCGAACGAGTACCGAAAAATGGTAGAATCTGGGTCAGTACAGGAAAATGATAGAATCCGGGCGAGTACCTGGAGAAGGTAGAATCCGTCCGAGTACCGAAAAACTGTCCGAACGAGTACCGAAAAATGGTAGAATCAGGGTCAGTACAGGAAAATGATAGAATCCGGGCGAGTACCTGGAGAAGGTAGAATCCGTCCGAGTACCGAAAAACTGTCCGAACGAGTACCGAAAAATGGTAGAATCAGGGTCAGTACAGGAAAATGATAGAATCCGGGCGAGTACCTCGAAAAGGTAGAATCCGTCCGAGTACCGAAAAACTGTCCGAACGAGTACCGAAAAATGGTAGAATCAGGGTCAGTACAGGAAAATGATAGAATCCGGGCGAGTATCTGGAAAAGGTAGAATCCGTCCGAGTACCGAAAAACAGTCCGAACGAGTACCGAAAAATTGTAGAATCAGGGTCAGTACAGGAAAATGATAGAATCCGGGCGAGTACCTGGAAAAGGTAGAATCCGTCAGAGTACCGAAAAACTGTCCGAACGAGTACCGAAAAATGGTAGAATCAGGGTCAGTATAGGAAAAGGATAGAATCCGGGCGAGTACCTGGAAAAGGTAGAATCCGTCCGAGTACCGAAAAATTGACCGAACGAGTACCGAAAAATTGTAGAATCAGGGTTAGTACAGGAAAATGATAAAATCCGGGCGAGTACCTGGAAAAGGTAGAATCCGTCCGAGTACCGAACAACTGTCCGAACGAGTACCAAAAAATTGTAGAATCAGGGTCAGTACAGGAAAATGATAAAATCCGGGCGAGTACCTGGAAAAGGTAGAATCCGTCCGAGTACCGAAAAACTGTCCGAACGAGTACCGAAAAATGGTAGAATCAGGGTCAATACAGGAAAATGATAGAATCCGGGCAAGTACCTGGAGAAGGTAGAATCCGTCCGAGTACCGAAAAACTGTCCGAACGAGTACCGAAAAATGGTAGAATCACCGTCAGTACAGGAAAATGATAGAATCCGGGCGAGTACCTGGAAAAGGTAGAATCCGTCCGAGTACCGAAAATCTGTCCGAACGAGTACCGAAAAATGGTAGAATCAGGGTCAGTACAGGAAAATGATAGAATCCGGGCGAGTATCTGGAAAAGGTAGAATCCGTCCGAGTACCGAAAAACAGTCCGAACGAGTACCGAAAAATTGTAGAATCAGGGTCAGTACAGGAAAATGATAGAATCCGGGCGAGTACCTGGAAAAGGTAGAATCCGTCAGAGTACCGAAAAACTGTCCGAACGAGTACCGAAAAATGGTAGAATCAGGGTCAGTATAGGAAAAGGATAGAATCCGGGCGAGTACCTGGAAAAGGTTGAATCCGTCCGAGTACCGAACAACTGTCCGAACGAGTACCGAAAAATTGTAGAATCAGGGTCAGTACAGGAAAATAATAGAATCCGGGCGAGTACCTGGAAAAGGTTGAATCCGTCCGAGTACCGAACAACTGTCCGAACGAGTACCGAAAAATAGTACAATCAGGGTCAGTACAGGAAAATGATAGAATCCGGGCGAGTACCTGGAAAAGGTAGAATCCGTCCGAGTACCGAAAAACTGTCCGAACGAGTACCGAAAAATGGTAGAATCACGGTCAGTACAGGAAAATGATAGAATCCGGGCGAGTATCTGGAAAAGGTAGAATCCGTCCGAGTACCGAAAAACAGTCCGAACGAGTACCGAAAAATTGTAGAATCAGGGTCAGTACAGGAAAATGATAGAATCCGGGCGAGTACCTGGACAAGGTAGAATCCGTCCGAGTACCGAAAAACTGTCCGAACGAGTACCGAAAAATGGTAGAATCTGGGTCAGTACAGGAAAATGATAGAATCCGGGCGAGTACCTAGAGAAGGTAGAATCCGTCCGAGTACCGAAAAACTGTCCGAACGAGTACCGAAAAATGGTAGAATCAGGGTCAGTACAGGAAAATGATAGAATCCGGGCGAGTACCTGGAAAAGGTAGAATCCGTCCGAGTACCGAAAAACTGTCCGAACGAGTACCGAAAAATTGTAGATTCAGGGTCAGTACAGGAAAATGATAGAATCCGGGCGAGTATCTGGAAAAGGTAGAATCCGTCCGAGTACCGAAAAACAGTCCGAACGAGTACCGAAAAATTGTAGAATCAGGGTCAGTACAGGAAAATGATAAAATCCGGGCGAGTACCTGGAAAAGGTAGAATCCGTCCGAGTACCGAAAAACTGTCCGAACGAGTACCGAAAAATGGTAGAATCAGGGTCAATACAGGAAAATGATAGAATCCGGGCGAGTACCTGGAGAAGGTAGAATCCGTCCGAGTACCGAAAAACTGTCCGAACGAGTACCGAAAAATGGTAGAATCACGGTCAGTACAGGAAAATGATAGAATCCGGGCGAGTACCTGGAAAAGGTAGAATCCGTCCGAGTACCGAAAATCTGTCCGAACGAGTACCGAAAAATGGTAGAATCAGGGTCAGTACAGGAAAATGATAGAATCCGGGCGAGTATCTGGAAAAGGTAGAATCCGTCCGAGTACCGAAAAACAGTCCGAACGAGTACCGAAAAATTGTAGAATCAGGGTCAGTACAGGAAAATGATAGAATCCGGGCGAGTACCTGGAAAAGGTAGAATCCGTCAGAGTACCGAAAAACTGTCCGAACGAGTACCGAAAAATGGTAGAATCAGGGTCAGTATAGGAAAAGGATAGAATCCGGGCGAGTACCTGGAAAAGGTTGAATCCGTCCGAGTACCGAACAACTGTCCGAACGAGTACCGAAAAATTGTAGAATCAGGGTCAGTACAGGAAAATAATAGAATCCGGGCGAGTACCTGGAAAAGGTAGAATCCGTCCGAGTACCGAAAAACTGTCCGAACGAGTACCGAAAAATAGTACAATCAGGGTCAGTACAGGAAAATGATAGAATCCGGGCGAGTACCTGGAAAAGGTAGAATCCGTCCGAGTACCGAAAAACTGTCCGAACGAGCACCGAAAAATGGTAGAATCACGGTCAGTACAGGAAAATGATAGAATCCGGGCGAGTATCTGGAAAAGGTAGAATCCGTCCGAGTACCGAAAAACAGTCCGAACGAGTACCGAAAAATTGTAGAATCAGGGTCAGTACAGGAAAATGATAGAATCCGGGCGAGTACCTGGAAAAGGTAGAATCCGTCAGAGTACCGAAAAACTGTCCGAACGAGTACCGAAAAATGGTAGAATCAGGGTCAGTATAGGAAAAGGATAGAATCCGGGCGAGTACCTGGAAAAGGTAGAATCCATCCGAGTACCGAAAAACTGTCCGAACGAGTACCGAAAAATGGTAGAATCTGGGTCAGTACAGGAAAATGATAGAATCCGGGCGAGTACCTGGAGAAGGTAGAATCCGTCCGAGTACCCAAAAACTGTCCGAACGAGTACCGAAAAATGGTAGAATCAGGGTCAGTACAGGAAAATGATAGAATCCGGGCGAGTACCTGGAGAAGGTAGAATCCGTCCGAGTACCGAAAAACTGTCCGAACGAGTACCGAAAAATGGTAGAATCAGGGTCAGTACAGGAAAATGATAGAATCCGGGCGAGTACCTCGAAAAGGTAGAATCCGTCCGAGTACCGAAAAACTGTCCGAACGAGTACCGAAAAATGGTAGAATCAGGGTCAGTACAGGAAAATGATAGAATCCGGGCGAGTATCTGGAAAAGGTAGAATCCGTCCGAGTACCGAAAAACAGTCCGAACGAGTACCGAAAAATTGTAGAATCAGGGTCAGTACAGGAAAATGATAGAATCCGGGCGAGTACCTGGAAAAGGTAGAATCCGTCAGAGTACCGAAAAACTGTCCGAACGAGTACCGAAAAATGGTAGAATCAGGGTCAGTATAGGAAAAGGATAGAATCCGGGCGAGTACCTGGAAAAGGTAGAATCCGTCCGAGTACCGAAAAATTGACCGAACGAGTACCGAAAAATTGTAGAATCAGGGTTAGTACAGGAAAATGATAAAATCCGGGCGAGTACCTGGAAAAGGTAGAATCCGTCCGAGTACCGAACAACTGTCCGAACGAGTACCGAAAAATTGTAGAATCAGGGTCAGTACAGGAAAATGATAAAATCCGGGCGAGTACCTGGAAAAGGTAGAATCCGTCCGAGTACCGAAAAACTGTCCGAACGAGTACCGAAAAATGGTAGAATCAGGGTCAATACAGGAAAATGATAGAATCCGGGCAAGTACCTGGAGAAGGTAGAATCCGTCCGAGTACCGAAAAACTGTCCGAACGAGTACCGAAAAATGGTAGAATCACGGTCAGTACAGGAAAATGATAGAATCCGGGCGAGTACCTGGAAAAGGTAGAATCCGTCCGAGTACCGAAAATCTGTCCGAACGAGTACCGAAAAATGGTAGAATCAGGGTCAGTACAGGAAAATGATAGAATCCGGGCGAGTATCTGGAAAAGGTAGAATCCGTCCGAGTACCGAAAAACAGTCCGAACGAGTACCGAAAAATTGTAGAATCAGGGTCAGTACAGGAAAATGATAGAATCCGGGCGAGTACCTGGAAAAGGTAGAATCCGTCAGAGTACCGAAAAACTGTCCGAACGAGTACCGAAAAATGGTAGAATCAGGGTCAGTATAGGAAAAGGATAGAATCCGGGCGAGTACCTGGAAAAGGTTGAATCCGTCCGAGTACCGAACAACTGTCCGAACGAGTACCGAAAAATTGTAGAATCAGGGTCAGTACAGGAAAATAATAGAATCCGGGCGAGTACCTGGAAAAGGTAGAATCCGTCCGAGTACCGAAAAACTGTCCGAACGAGTACCGAAAAATAGTACAATCAGGGTCAGTACAGGAAAATGATAGAATCCGGGCGAGTACCTGGAAAAGGTAGAATCCGTCCGAGTACCGAAAAACTGTCCGAACGAGTACCGAAAAATGGTAGAATCACGGTCAGTACAGGAAAATGATAGAATCCGGGCGAGTATCTGGAAAAGGTAGAATCCGTCCGAGTACCGAAAAACAGTCCGAACGAGTACCGAAAAATTGTAGAATCAGGGTCAGTACAGGAAAATGATAGAATCCGGGCGAGTACCTGGAAAAGGTAGAATCCGTCAGAGTACCGAAAAACTGTCCGAACGAGTACCGAAAAATGGTAGAATCAGGGTCAGTATAGGAAAAGGATAGAATCCGGGCGAGTACCTGGAAAAGGTAGAATCCATCCGAGTACCGAAAAACTGTCCGAACGAGTACCGAAAAATGGTAGAATCTGGGTCAGTACAGGAAAATGATAGAATCCGGGCGAGTACCTGGAGAAGGTAGAATCCGTCCGAGTACCCAAAAACTGTCCGAACGAGTACCGAAAAATGGTAGAATCAGGGTCAGTACAGGAAAATGATAGAATCCGGGCGAGTACCTGGAGAAGGTAGAATCCGTCCGAGTACCGAAAAACTGTCCGAACGAGTACCGAAAAATGGTAGAATCAGGGTCAGTACAGGAAAATGATAGAATCCGGGCGAGTACCTCGAAAAGGTAGAATCCGTCCGAGTACCGAAAAACTGTCCGAACGAGTACCGAAAAATGGTAGAATCAGGGTCAGTACAGGAAAATGATAGAATCCGGGCGAGTATCTGGAAAAGGTAGAATCCGTCCGAGTACCGAAAAACAGTCCGAACGAGTACCGAAAAATTGTAGAATCAGGGTCAGTACAGGAAAATGATAGAATCCGGGCGAGTACCTGGAAAAGGTAGAATCCGTCAGAGTACCGAAAAACTGTCCGAACGAGTACCGAAAAATGGTAGAATCAGGGTCAGTATAGGAAAAGGATAGAATCCGGGCGAGTACCTGGAAAAGGTAGAATCCGTCCGAGTACCGAAAAATTGACCGAACGAGTACCGAAAAATTGTAGAATCAGGGTTAGTACAGGAAAATGATAAAATCCGGGCGAGTACCTGGAAAAGGTAGAATCCGTCCGAGTACCGAAC
Organism: Vitis vinifera; assembly: GCF_030704535.1. Taxonomy (NCBI): domain Eukaryota; kingdom Viridiplantae; phylum Streptophyta; class Magnoliopsida; order Vitales; family Vitaceae; genus Vitis; species Vitis vinifera. Next base: position 18,035,670 of record NC_081805.1, on the reverse strand, counting down.
AACTGTCCGAACGAGTACCGAAAAATTGTAGAATCAGGGTCAGTACAGGAAAATGATAAAATCCGGGCGAGTACCTGGAAAAGGTAGAATCCGTCCGAGTACCGAAAAACTGTCCGAACGAGTACCGAAAAATGGTAGAATCAGGGTCAATACAGGAAAATGATAGAATCCGGGCAAGTACCTGGAGAAGGTAGAATCCGTCCGAGTACCGAAAAACTGTCCGAACGAGTACCGAAAAATGGTAGAATCACCGTCAGTACAGGAAAATGATAGAATCCGGGCGAGTACCTGGAAAAGGTAGAATCCGTCCGAGTACCGAAAATCTGTCCGAACGAGTACCGAAAAATGGTAGAATCAGGGTCAGTACAGGAAAATGATAGAATCCGGGCGAGTATCTGGAAAAGGTAGAATCCGTCCGAGTACCGAAAAACAGTCCGAACGAGTACCGAAAAATTGTAGAATCAGGGTCAGTACAGGAAAATGATAGAATCCGGGCGAGTACCTGGAAAAGGTAGAATCCGTCAGAGTACCGAAAAACTGTCCGAACGAGTACCGAAAAATGGTAGAATCAGGGTCAGTATAGGAAAAGGATAGAATCCGGGCGAGTACCTGGAAAAGGTTGAATCCGTCCGAGTACCGAACAACTGTCCGAACGAGTACCGAAAAATTGTAGAATCAGGGTCAGTACAGGAAAATAATAGAATCCGGGCGAGTACCTGGAAAAGGTAGAATCCGTCCGAGTACCGAAAAACTGTCCGAACGAGTACCGAAAAATAGTACAATCAGGGTCAGTACAGGAAAATGATAGAATCCGGGCGAGTACCTGGAAAAGGTAGAATCCGTCCGAGTACCGAAAAACTGTCCGAACGAGCACCGAAAAATGGTAGAATCACGGTCAGTACAGGAAAATGATAGAATCCGGGCGAGTATCTGGAAAAGGTAGAATCCGTCCGAGTACCGAAAAACAGTCCGAACGAGTACCGAAAAATTGTAGAATCAGGGTCAGTACAGGAAAATGATAGAATCCGGGCGAGTACCTGGAAAAGGTAGAATCCGTCAGAGTACCGAAAAACTGTCCGAACGAGTACCGAAAAATGGTAGAATCAGGGTCAGTATAGGAAAAGGATAGAATCCGGGCGAGTACCTGGAAAAGGTAGAATCCATCCGAGTACCGAAAAACTGTCCGAACGAGTACCGAAAAATGGTAGAATCTGGGTCAGTACAGGAAAATGATAGAATCCGGGCGAGTACCTGGAGAAGGTAGAATCCGTCCGAGTACCCAAAAACTGTCCGAACGAGTACCGAAAAATGGTAGAATCAGGGTCAGTACAGGAAAATGATAGAATCCGGGCGAGTACCTGGAGAAGGTAGAATCCGTCCGAGTACCGAAAAACTGTCCGAACGAGTACCGAAAAATGGTAGAATCAGGGTCAGTACAGGAAAATGATAGAATCCGGGCGAGTACCTCGAAAAGGTAGAATCCGTCCGAGTACCGAAAAACTGTCCGAACGAGTACCGAAAAATGGTAGAATCAGGGTCAGTACAGGAAAATGATAGAATCCGGGCGAGTATCTGGAAAAGGTAGAATCCGTCCGAGTACCGAAAAACAGTCCGAACGAGTACCGAAAAATTGTAGAATCAGGGTCAGTACAGGAAAATGATAGAATCCGGGCGAGTACCTGGAAAAGGTAGAATCCGTCAGAGTACCGAAAAACTGTCCGAACGAGTACCGAAAAATGGTAGAATCAGGGTCAGTATAGGAAAAGGATAGAATCCGGGCGAGTACCTGGAAAAGGTAGAATCCGTCCGAGTACCGAAAAATTGACCGAACGAGTACCGAAAAATTGTAGAATCAGGGTTAGTACAGGAAAATGATAAAATCCGGGCGAGTACCTGGAAAAGGTAGAATCCGTCCGAGTACCGAACAACTGTCCGAACGAGTACCGAAAAATTGTAGAATCAGGGTCAGTACAGGAAAATGATAAAATCCGGGCGAGTACCTGGAAAAGGTAGAATCCGTCCGAGTACCGAAAAACTGTCCGAACGAGTACCGAAAAATGGTAGAATCAGGGTCAATACAGGAAAATGATAGAATCCGGGCAAGTACCTGGAGAAGGTAGAATCCGTCCGAGTACCGAAAAACTGTCCGAACGAGTACCGAAAAATGGTAGAATCACGGTCAGTACAGGAAAATGATAGAATCCGGGCGAGTACCTGGAAAAGGTAGAATCCGTCCGAGTACCGAAAATCTGTCCGAACGAGTACCGAAAAATGGTAGAATCAGGGTCAGTACAGGAAAATGATAGAATCCGGGCGAGTATCTGGAAAAGGTAGAATCCGTCCGAGTACCGAAAAACAGTCCGAACGAGTACCGAAAAATTGTAGAATCAGGGTCAGTACAGGAAAATGATAGAATCCGGGCGAGTACCTGGAAAAGGTAGAATCCGTCAGAGTACCGAAAAACTGTCCGAACGAGTACCGAAAAATGGTAGAATCAGGGTCAGTATAGGAAAAGGATAGAATCCGGGCGAGTACCTGGAAAAGGTTGAATCCGTCCGAGTACCGAACAACTGTCCGAACGAGTACCGAAAAATTGTAGAATCAGGGTCAGTACAGGAAAATAATAGAATCCGGGCGAGTACCTGGAAAAGGTAGAATCCGTCCGAGTACCGAAAAACTGTCCGAACGAGTACCGAAAAATAGTACAATCAGGGTCAGTACAGGAAAATGATAGAATCCGGGCGAGTACCTGGAAAAGGTAGAATCCGTCCGAGTACCGAAAAACTGTCCGAACGAGTACCGAAAAATGGTAGAATCACGGTCAGTACAGGAAAATGATAGAATCCGGGCGAGTATCTGGAAAAGGTAGAATCCGTCCGAGTACCGAAAAACAGTCCGAACGAGTACCGAAAAATTGTAGAATCAGGGTCAGTACAGGAAAATGATAGAATCCGGGCGAGTACCTGGAAAAGGTAGAATCCGTCAGAGTACCGAAAAACTGTCCGAACGAGTACCGAAAAATGGTAGAATCAGGGTCAGTATAGGAAAAGGATAGAATCCGGGCGAGTACCTGGAAAAGGTAGAATCCATCCGAGTACCGAAAAACTGTCCGAACGAGTACCGAAAAATGGTAGAATCTGGGTCAGTACAGGAAAATGATAGAATCCGGGCGAGTACCTGGAGAAGGTAGAATCCGTCCGAGTACCCAAAAACTGTCCGAACGAGTACCGAAAAATGGTAGAATCAGGGTCAGTACAGGAAAATGATAGAATCCGGGCGAGTACCTGGAGAAGGTAGAATCCGTCCGAGTACCGAAAAACTGTCCGAACGAGTACCGAAAAATGGTAGAATCAGGGTCAGTACAGGAAAATGATAGAATCCGGGCGAGTACCTCGAAAAGGTAGAATCCGTCCGAGTACCGAAAAACTGTCCGAACGAGTACCGAAAAATGGTAGAATCAGGGTCAGTACAGGAAAATGATAGAATCCGGGCGAGTATCTGGAAAAGGTAGAATCCGTCCGAGTACCGAAAAACAGTCCGAACGAGTACCGAAAAATTGTAGAATCAGGGTCAGTACAGGAAAATGATAGAATCCGGGCGAGTACCTGGAAAAGGTAGAATCCGTCAGAGTACCGAAAAACTGTCCGAACGAGTACCGAAAAATGGTAGAATCAGGGTCAGTATAGGAAAAGGATAGAATCCGGGCGAGTACCTGGAAAAGGTAGAATCCGTCCGAGTACCGAAAAATTGACCGAACGAGTACCGAAAAATTGTAGAATCAGGGTTAGTACAGGAAAATGATAAAATCCGGGCGAGTACCTGGAAAAGGTAGAATCCGTCCGAGTACCGAACAACTGTCCGAACGAGTACCGAAAAATTGTAGAATCAGGGTCAGTACAGGAAAATGATAAAATCCGGGCGAGTACCTGGAAAAGGTAGAATCCGTCCGAGTACCGAAAAACTGTCCGAACGAGTACCGAAAAATGGTAGAATCAGGGTCAATACAGGAAAATGATAGAATCCGGGCAAGTACCTGGAGAAGGTAGAATCCGTCCGAGTACCGAAAAACTGTCCGAACGAGTACCGAAAAATGGTAGAATCACCGTCAGTACAGGAAAATGATAGAATCCGGGCGAGTACCTGGAAAAGGTAGAATCCGTCCGAGTACCGAAAATCTGTCCGAACGAGTACCGAAAAATGGTAGAATCAGGGTCAGTACAGGAAAATGATAGAATCCGGGCGAGTATCTGGAAAAGGTAGAATCCGTCCGAGTACCGAAAAACAGTCCGAACGAGTACCGAAAAATTGTAGAATCAGGGTCAGTACAGGAAAATGATAGAATCCGGGCGAGTACCTGGAAAAGGTAGAATCCGTCAGAGTACCGAAAAACTGTCCGAACGAGTACCGAAAAATGGTAGAATCAGGGTCAGTATAGGAAAAGGATAGAATCCGGGCGAGTACCTGGAAAAGGTTGAATCCGTCCGAGTACCGAACAACTGTCCGAACGAGTACCGAAAAATTGTAGAATCAGGGTCAGTACAGGAAAATAATAGAATCCGGGCGAGTACCTGGAAAAGGTTGAATCCGTCCGAGTACCGAACAACTGTCCGAACGAGTACCGAAAAATAGTACAATCAGGGTCAGTACAGGAAAATGATAGAATCCGGGCGAGTACCTGGAAAAGGTAGAATCCGTCCGAGTACCGAAAAACTGTCCGAACGAGTACCGAAAAATGGTAGAATCACGGTCAGTACAGGAAAATGATAGAATCCGGGCGAGTATCTGGAAAAGGTAGAATCCGTCCGAGTACCGAAAAACAGTCCGAACGAGTACCGAAAAATTGTAGAATCAGGGTCAGTACAGGAAAATGATAGAATCCGGGCGAGTACCTGGACAAGGTAGAATCCGTCCGAGTACCGAAAAACTGTCCGAACGAGTACCGAAAAATGGTAGAATCTGGGTCAGTACAGGAAAATGATAGAATCCGGGCGAGTACCTAGAGAAGGTAGAATCCGTCCGAGTACCGAAAAACTGTCCGAACGAGTACCGAAAAATGGTAGAATCAGGGTCAGTACAGGAAAATGATAGAATCCGGGCGAGTACCTGGAAAAGGTAGAATCCGTCCGAGTACCGAAAAACTGTCCGAACGAGTACCGAAAAATTGTAGATTCAGGGTCAGTACAGGAAAATGATAGAATCCGGGCGAGTATCTGGAAAAGGTAGAATCCGTCCGAGTACCGAAAAACAGTCCGAACGAGTACCGAAAAATTGTAGAATCAGGGTCAGTACAGGAAAATGATAGAATCCGGGCGAGTACCTGGACAAGGTAGAATCCGTCCGAGTACCGAAAAACTGTCCGAACGAGTACCGAAAAATGGTAGAATCAGGGTCAGTATAGAAAAAGGATAGAATCCGGGCGAGTACCTGGAAAAGGTAGAATCCATCCGAGTACCGAAAAACTGTCCGAACGAGTACCGAAAAATGGTAGAATCTGGGTCAGTACAGGGAAATGATAGAATCCGGGCGAGTACCTGGAGAAGGTAGAATCCGTCCGAGTACCCAAAAACTGTCCGAACGAGTACCGAAAAATGGTAGAATCAGGGTCAGTACAGGAAAATGATAGAATCCGGGCGAGTACCTGGAAAATGTAGAATCCGTCCGAGTACCGAAAAACTGTCCGAACGAGTACCGAAAAATTGTAGAATCAGGGTCAGTACAGGAAAATGATAGAATCCGGGCGAGTACCTGGAAAAGGTAGAATCCGTCAGAGTACCGAAAAACTGTCCGAACGAGTACCGAAAAATGGTAGAATCAGGGTCAGTATAGGAAAAGGATAGAATCCGGGCGAGTACCTGGAAAAGGTTGAATCCGTCCGAGTACCGAACAACTGTCCGAACGAGTACCGAAAAATTGTAGAATCAGGGTCAGTACAGGAAAATAATAGAATCCGGGCGAGTACCTGGAAAAGGTAGAATCCGTCCGAGTACCGAAAAACTGTCCGAACGAGTACCGAAAAATAGTACAATCAGGGTCAGTACAGGAAAATGATAGAATCCGGGCGAGTACCTGGAGAAGGTAGAATCCGTCCGAGTACCGAAAAACTGTCCGAACGAGTACCGAAAAATGGTAGAATCAGGGTCAGTACAGGAAAATGATAGAATCCGGGCGAGTACCTGGAAAAGGTAGAATCCGTCCGAGTACCGAAAAACTGTCCGAACGAGTACCGAAAAATGGTAGAATCAGGGTCAGTACAGGAAAATGATAGAATCCGGGCGAGTACCTGGAAAAGGTAGAATCCGTCCGAGTACCGAAAAACTATCCGAACGAGTACCGAAAAATGGTAGAATCAGGGTCAGTACAGGAAAATGATAGAATCCGGGCGAGTACTTGGAAAAGGTAGAATCCGTCCGAGTACCGAAAAACTGTCCGAACGAGTACCGAAAAATGGTAGAATTAGGGTCAGTATAGGAAAAGGATAGAATCCGGGCGAGTACCTGGAAAAGGTAGAATCCGTCCGAGTACCGAAAAATTGACCGAACGAGTACCGAAAAATTGTAGAATCAGGGTCAGTACAGGAAAATGATAAAATCCGGGCGAGTACCTGGAAAAGGTAGAATCCGTCCGAGTACCGAACAACTGTCCGAACGAGTACCGAAAAATTGTAGAATCAGGGTCAGTACAGGAAAATGATAAAATCCGGGCGAGTACCTGGAAAAGGTAGAATCCGTCCGAGTACCGAAAAACTGTCCGAACGAGTACCGAAAAATGGTAGAATCAGGGTCAATACAGGAAAATGATAGAATCCGGGCGAGTACCTGGAGAAGGTAGAATCCGTTCGAGTACCGAAAAACTGTCCGAACGAGTACCGAAAAATGGTAGAATCACGGTCAGTACAGGAAAATGATAGAATCCGGGCGAGTACCTGGAAAAGGTAGAATCCGTCCGAGTACCGAAAAACTGTCCGAACGAGTACCGAAAAATGGTAGAATCAGGGTCAGTACAGGAAAATGATAGAATCCGGGCGAGTATCTGGAAAAGGTAGAATCCGTCCGAGTACCGAAAAACAGTCCGAACGAGTACCGAAAAATGGTAGAATCAGGGTCAGTACAGGAAAATGATAGAATCCGGGCGAGTACCTGGAGAAGGTAGAATCCGTCCGAGTACCGAACAACTGTCCGAACGAGTACCGAAAAATTGTAGAATCAGGGTCAGTACAGGAAAATGATAGAATCCGGGCGAGTACCTGGACAAGGTAGAATCCGTCCGAGTACCGAAAAACTGACCGAACGAGTACCGAAAAATGGTAGAATCAGGGTCAGTATAGGAAAAGGATAGAATCCGGGCGAGTACCTGGAAAAGGTAGAATCCGTCCGAGTACCGAAAAACTGTCCGAACGAGTACCGAAAAATGGTAGAATCTGGGTCAGTACAGGAAAATGATAGAATCCGGGCGAGTACCTAGAGAAGGTAGAATCCGTCCGAGTACCGAAAAACTGTCCGAACGAGTACCGAAAAATGGTAGAATCAGGGTCAGTACAGGAAAATGATAGAATCCGGGCGAGTACCTGGAAAAGGTAGAATCCGTCCGAGTACCGAAAAACTGTCCGAACGAGTACCGAAAAATTGTAGATTCAGGGTCAGTACAGGAAAATGATAGAATCCGGGCGAGTATCTGGAAAAGGTAGAATCCGTCCGAGTACCGAAAAACAGTCCGAACGAGTACCGAAAAATTGTAGAATCAGGGTCAGTACAGGAAAATGATAGAATCCGGGCGAGTACCTGGACAAGGTAGAATCCGTCCGAGTACCGAAAAACTGTCCGAACGAGTACCGAAAAATGGTAGAATCTGGGTCAGTACAGGAAAATGATAGAATCCGGGCGAGTACCTAGAGAAGGTAGAATCCGTCCGAGTACCGAAAAACTGTCCGAACGAGTACCGAAAAATGGTAGAATCAGGGTCAGTACAGGAAAATGATAGAATCCGGGCGAGTACCTGGAAAAGGTAGAATCCGTCCGAGTACCGAAAAACTGTCCGAACGAGTACCGAAAAATTGTAGATTCAGGGTCAGTACAGGAAAATGATAGAATCCGGGCGAGTAGCTGGAAAAGGTAGAATCCGTCCGAGTACCGAAAAACAGTCCGAACGAGTACCGAAAAATTGTAGAATCAGGGTCAGTACAGGAAAATGATAGAATCCGGGCGAGTACCTGGACAAGGTAGAATCCGTCCGAGTACCGAACAACTGTCCGAACGAGTACCGAAAAATTGTAGAATCAGGGTCAGTACAGGAAAATAATAGAATCCGGGCGAGTACCTGGAAAAGGTAGAATCCGTCCGAGTACCGAAAAACTGTCCGAACGAGTACCGAAAAATGGTAGAATCAGGGTCAGTACAGGAAAATGATAGAATCCGGGCGAGTATCTGGAAAAGGTAGAATCCGTCCGAGTACCGAAAAACAGTCCGAACGAGTACCGAAAAATTGTAGAATCAGGGTCAGTACAGGAAAATGATAGAATCCGGGCGAGTACCTGGACAAGGTAGAATCCGTCCGAGTACCGAAAAACTGTCCGAACGAGTACCGAAAAATGGTAGAATCAGGGTCAGTATAGGAAAAGGATAGAATCCGGGCGAGTACCTGGAAAAGGTAGAATCCATCCGAGTACCGAAAAACTGTCCGAACGAGTACCGAAAAATGGTAGAATCTGGGTCAGTACAGGGAAATGATAGAATCCGGGCGAGTACCTGGAGAAGGTAGAATCCGTCCGAGTACCCAAAAACTGTCCGAACGAGTACCGAAAAATGGTAGAATCAGGGTCAGTACAGGAAAATGATAGAATCCGGGCGAGTACCTGGAAAATGTAGAATCCGTCCGAGTACCGAAAAACTGTCCGAACGAGTACCGAAAAATTGTAGAATCAGGGTCAGTACAGGAAAATGATAGAATCCGGGCGAGTACCTGGAAAAGGTAGAATCCGTCAGAGTACCGAAAAACTGTCCGAACGAGTACCGAAAAATGGTAGAATCAGGGTCAGTATAGGAAAAGGATAGAATCCGGGCGAGTACCTGGAAAAGGTTGAATCCGTCCGAGTACCGAACAACTGTCCGAACGAGTACCGAAAAATTGTAGAATCAGGGTCAGTACAGGAAAATAATAGAATCCGGGCGAGTACCTGGAAAAGGTAGAATCCGTCCGAGTACCGAAAAACTGTCCGAACGAGTACCGAAAAATAGTACAATCAGGGTCAGTACAGGAAAATGATAGAATCCGGGCGAGTACCTGGAGAAGGTAGAATCCGTCCGAGTACCGAAAAACTGTCCGAACGAGTACCGAAAAATGGTAGAATCAGGGTCAGTACAGGAAAATGATAGAATCCGGGCGAGTACCTGGAAAAGGTAGAATCCGTCCGAGTACCGAAAAACTGTCCGAACGAGTACCGAAAAATGGTAGAATCAGGGTCAGTACAGGAAAATGATAGAATCCGGGCGAGTACCTGGAAAAGGTAGAATCCGTCCGAGTACCGAAAAACTATCCGAACGAGTACCGAAAAATGGTAGAATCAGGGTCAGTACAGGAAAATGATAGAATCCGGGCGAGTACTTGGAAAAGGTAGAATCCGTCCGAGTACCGAAAAACTGTCCGAACGAGTACCGAAAAATGGTAGAATTAGGGTCAGTATAGGAAAAGGATAGAATCCGGGCGAGTACCTGGAAAAGGTAGAATCCGTCCGAGTACCGAAAAATTGACCGAACGAGTACCGAAAAATTGTAGAATCAGGGTCAGTACAGGAAAATGATAAAATCCGGGCGAGTACCTGGAAAAGGTAGAATCCGTCCGAGTACCGAACAACTGTCCGAACGAGTACCGAAAAATTGTAGAATCAGGGTCAGTACAGGAAAATGATAAAATCCGGGCGAGTACCTGGAAAAGGTAGAATCCGTCCGAGTACCGAAAAACTGTCCGAACGAGTACCGAAAAATGGTAGAATCAGGGTCAATACAGGAAAATGATAGAATCCGGGCGAGTACCTGGAGAAGGTAGAATCCGTTCGAGTACCGAAAAACTGTCCGAACGAGTACCGAAAAATGGTAGAATCACGGTCAGTACAGGAAAATGATAGAATCCGGGCGAGTACCTGGAAAAGGTAGAATCCGTCCGAGTACCGAAAAACTGTCCGAACGAGTACCGAAAAATGGTAGAATCAGGGTCAGTACAGGAAAATGATAGAATCCGGGCGAGTATCTGGAAAAGGTAGAATCCGTCCGAGTACCGAAAAACAGTCCGAACGAGTACCGAAAAATGGTAGAATCAGGGTCAGTACAGGAAAATGATAGAATCCGGGCGAGTACCTGGAGAAGGTAGAATCCGTCCGAGTACCGAACAACTGTCCGAACGAGTACCGAAAAATTGTAGAATCAGGGTCAGTACAGGAAAATGATAGAATCCGGGCGAGTACCTGGACAAGGTAGAATCCGTCCGAGTACCGAAAAACTGACCGAACGAGTACCGAAAAATGGTAGAATCAGGGTCAGTATAGGAAAAGGATAGAATCCGGGCGAGTACCTGGAAAAGGTAGAATCCGTCCGAGTACCGAAAAACTGTCCGAACGAGTACCGAAAAATGGTAGAATCTGGGTCAGTACAGGAAAATGATAGAATCCGGGCGAGTACCTAGAGAAGGTAGAATCCGTCCGAGTACCGAAAAACTGTCCGAACGAGTACCGAAAAATGGTAGAATCAGGGTCAGTACAGGAAAATGATAGAATCCGGGCGAGTACCTGGAAAAGGTAGAATCCGTCCGAGTACCGAAAAACTGTCCGAACGAGTACCGAAAAATTGTAGATTCAGGGTCAGTACAGGAAAATGATAGAATCCGGGCGAGTATCTGGAAAAGGTAGAATCCGTCCGAGTACCGAAAAACAGTCCGAACGAGTACCGAAAAATTGTAGAATCAGGGTCAGTACAGGAAAATGATAGAATCCGGGCGAGTACCTGGACAAGGTAGAATCCGTCCGAGTACCGAAAAACTGTCCGAACGAGTACCGAAAAATGGTAGAATCTGGGTCAGTACAGGAAAATGATAGAATCCGGGCGAGTACCTAGAGAAGGTAGAATCCGTCCGAGTACCGAAAAACTGTCCGAACGAGTACCGAAAAATGGTAGAATCAGGGTCAGTACAGGAAAATGATAGAATCCGGGCGAGTACCTGGAAAAGGTAGAATCCGTCCGAGTACCGAAAAACTGTCCGAACGAGTACCGAAAAATTGTAGATTCAGGGTCAGTACAGGAAAATGATAGAATCCGGGCGAGTAGCTGGAAAAGGTAGAATCCGTCCGAGTACCGAAAAACAGTCCGAACGAGTACCGAAAAATTGTAGAATCAGGGTCAGTACAGGAAAATGATAGAATCCGGGCGAGTACCTGGACAAGGTAGAATCCGTCCGAGTACCGAACAACTGTCCGAACGAGTACCGAAAAATTGTAGAATCAGGGTCAGTACAGGAAAATAATAGAATCCGGGCGAGTACCTGGAAAAGGTAGAATCCGTCCGAGTACCGAAAAACTGTCCGAACGAGTACCGAAAAATAGTACAATCAGGGTCAGTACAGGAAAATGATAGAATCCGGGCGAGTACCTGGAGAAGGTAGAATCCGTCCGAGTACCGAAAAACTGTCCGAACGAGTACCGAAAAATGGTAGAATCAGGGTCAGTACAGGAAAATGATAGAATCCGGGCGAGTACCTGGAAAAGGTAGAATCCGTCCGAGTACCGAAAAACTGTCCGAACGAGTACCGAAAAATGGTAGAATCAGGGTCAGTACAGGAAAATGATAGAATCCGGGCGAGTACCTGGAAAAGGTAGAATCCGTCCGAGTACCGAAAAACTGTCCGAACGAGTACCGAAAAATGGTAGAATCAGGGTCAGTACAGGAAAATGATAGAATCCGGGCGAGTACCTGGAAAAGGTAGAATCCGTCCGAGTACCGAAAAACTGTCCGAACGAGTACCGAAAAATGGTAGAATCAGGGTCAGTACAGGAAAATGATAGAATCCGGGCGAGTACTTGGAAAAGGTAGAATCCGTCCGAGTACCGAAAAACTGTCCGAACGAGTACCGAAAAATGGTAGAATTAGGGTCAGTATAGGAAAAGGATAGAATCCGGGCGAGTACCTGGAAAAGGTAGAATCCGTCCGAGTACCGAAAAATTGACCGAACGAGTACCGAAAAATTGTAGAATCAGGGTCAGTACAGGAAAATGATAAAATCCGGGCGAGTACCTGGAAAAGGTAGAATCCGTCCGAGTACCGAACAACTGTCCGAACGAGTACCGAAAAATTGTAGAATCAGGGTCAGTACAGGAAAATGATAAAATCCGGGCGAGTACCTGGAAAAGGTAGAATCCGTCCGAGTACCGAAAAACTGTCCGAACGAGTACCGAAAAATGGTAGAATCAGGGTCAATACAGGAAAATGATAGAATCCGGGCGAGTACCTGGAGAAGGTAGAATCCGTTCGAGTACCGAAAAACTGTCCGAACGAGTACCGAAAAATGGTAGAATCACGGTCAGTACAGGAAAATGATAGAATCCGGGCGAGTACCTGGAAAAGGTAGAATCCGTCCGAGTACCGAAAAACTGTCCGAACGAGTACCGAAAAATGGTAGAATCAGGGTCAGTACAGGAAAATGATAGAATCCGGGCGAGTATCTGGAAAAGGTAGAATCCGTCCGAGTACCGAAAAACAGTCCGAACGAGTACCGAAAAATTGTAGAATCAGGGTCAGTACAGGAAAATGATAGAATCCGGGCGAGTACCTGGACAAGGTAGAATCCGTCCGAGTACCGAAAAACTGTCCGAACGAGTACCGAAAAATGGTAGAATCAGGGTCAGTATAGGAAAAGGATAGAATCCGGGCGAGTACCTGGAAAAGGTAGAATCCATCCGAGTACCGAAAAACTGTCCGAACGAGTACCGAAAAATGGTAGAATCTGGGTCAGTACAGGAAAATGATAGAATCCGGGCGAGTACCTGGAGAAGGTAGAATCCGTCCGAGTACCGAAAAACTGTCCGAACGAGTACCGAAAAATGGTAGAATCAGGGTCAGTACAGGAAAATGATAGAATCCGGGCGAGTACCTGGAAAATGTAGAATCCGTCCGAGTACCGAAAAACTGTCCGAACGAGTACCGAAAAATTGTAGAATCAGGGTCAGTACAGGAAAATGATAGAATCCGGGCGAGTACCTGGAAAAGGTAGAATCCGTCAGAGTACCGAAAAACTGTCCGAACGAGTACCGAAAAATGGTAGAATCAGGGTCAGTATAGGAAAAGGATAGAATCCGGGCGAGTACCTGGAAAAGGTAGAATCCGTCCGAGTACCGAAAAACTGTCCGAACGAGTACCGAAAAATTGTAGATTCAGGGTCAGTACAGGAAAATGATAGAATCCGGGCGAGTATCTGGAAAAGGTAGAATCCGTCCGAGTACCGAAAAACAGTCCGAACGAGTACCGAAAAATTGTAGAATCAGGGTCAGTACAGGAAAATGATAGAATCCGGGCGAGTACCTGGACAAGGTAGAATCCGTCCGAGTACCGAACAACTCTCCGAACGAGTACCGAAAAATTGTAGAATCAGGGTCAGTACAGGAAAATAATAGAATCCGGGCGAGTACCTGGAAAAGGTAGAATCCGTCCGAGTACCGAAAAACTGTCCGAACGAGTACCGAAAAATAGTACAATCAGGGTCAGTACAGGAAAATGATAGAATCCGGGCGAGTACCTGGAGAAGGTAGAATCCGTCCGAGTACCGAAAAACTGTCCGAACGAGTACCGAAAAATGGTAGAATCAGGGTCAGTACAGGAAAATGATAGAATCCGGGCGAGTACCTGGAAAAGGTAGAATCCGTCCGAGTACCGAAAAACTGTCCGAACGAGTACCGAAAAATGGTAGAATCAGGGTCAGTACAGGAAAATGATAGAATCCGGGCGAGTACCTGGAAAAGGTAGAATCCGTCCGAGTACCGAAAAATTGACCGAACGAGTACCGAAAAATTGTAGAATCAGGGTCAGTACAGGAAAATGATAAAATCCGGGCGAGTACCTGGAAAAGGTAGAATCCGTCAGAGTACCGAAAAACTGTCCGAACGAGTACCGAAAAATGGTAGAATCAGGGTCAGTATAGGAAAAGGATAGAATCCGGGCGAGTACCTGGAAAAGGTTGAATCCGTCCGAGTACCGAACAACTGTCCGAACGAGTACCGAAAAATTGTAGAATCAGGGTCAGTACAGGAAAATAATAGAATCCGGGCGAGTACCTGGAAAAGGTAGAATCCGTCCGAGTACCGAAAAACTGTCCGAACGAGTACCGAAAAATGGTAGAATCAGGGTCAGTACAGGAAAATGATAGAATCCGGGCGAGTACTTGGAAAAGGTAGAATCCGTCCGAGTACCGAAAAACTGTCCGAACGAGTACCGAAAAATGGTAGAATTAGGGTCAGTATAGGAAAAGGATAGAATCCGGGCGAGTACCTGGAAAAGGTAGAATCCGTCCGAGTACCGAAAAATTGACCGAACGAGTACCGAAAAATTGTAGAATCAGGGTCAGTACAGGAAAATGATAAAATCCGGGCGAGTACCTGGAAAAGGTAGAATCCGTCCGAGTACCGAACAACTGTCCGAACGAGTACCGAAAAATTGTAGAATCAGGGTCAGTACAGGAAAATGATAAAATCCGGGCGAGTACCTGGAAAAGGTAGAATCCGTCCGAGTACCGAAAAACTGTCCGAACGAGTACCGAAAAATGGTAGAATCAGGGTCAATACAGGAAAATGATAGAATCCGGGCGAGTACCTGGAGAAGGTAGAATCCGTTCGAGTACCGAAAAACTGTCCGAACGAGTACCGAAAAATGGTAGAATCACGGTCAGTACAGGAAAATGATAGAATCCGGGCGAGTACCTGGAAAAGGTAGAATCCGTCCGAGTACCGAAAAACTGTCCGAACGAGTACCGAAAAATGGTAGAATCAGGGTCAGTACAGGAAAATGATAGAATCCGGGCGAGTATCTGGAAAAGGTAGAATCCGTCCGAGTACCGAAAAACAGTCCGAACGAGTACCGAAAAATTGTAGAATCAGGGTCAGTACAGGAAAATGATAGAATCCGGGCGAGTACCTGGACAAGGTAGAATCCGTCCGAGTACCGAAAAACTGTCCGAACGAGTACCGAAAAATGGTAGAATCAGGGTCAGTATAGGAAAAGGATAGAATCCGGGCGAGTACCTGGAAAAGGTAGAATCCATCCGAGTACCGAAAAACTGTCCGAACGAGTACCGAAAAATGGTAGAATCTGGGTCAGTACAGGAAAATGATAGAATCCGGGCGAGTACCTGGAGAAGGTAGAATCCGTCCGAGTACCGAAAAACTGTCCGAACGAGTACCGAAAAATGGTAGAATCAGGGTCAGTACAGGAAAATGATAGAATCCGGGCGAGTACCTGGAAAATGTAGAATCCGTCCGAGTACCGAAAAACTGTCCGAACGAGTACCGAAAAATTGTAGAATCAGGGTCAGTACAGGAAAATGATAGAATCCGGGCGAGTACCTGGAAAAGGTAGAATCCGTCAGAGTACCGAAAAACTGTCCGAACGAGTACCGAAAAATGGTAGAATCAGGGTCAGTATAGGAAAAGGATAGAATCCGGGCGAGTACCTGGAAAAGGTAGAATCCGTCCGAGTACCGAAAAACTGTCCGAACGAGTACCGAAAAATTGTAGATTCAGGGTCAGTACAGGAAAATGATAGAATCCGGGCGAGTATCTGGAAAAGGTAGAATCCGTCCGAGTACCGAAAAACAGTCCGAACGAGTACCGAAAAATTGTAGAATCAGGGTCAGTACAGGAAAATGATAGAATCCGGGCGAGTACCTGGACAAGGTAGAATCCGTCCGAGTACCGAACAACTCTCCGAACGAGTACCGAAAAATTGTAGAATCAGGGTCAGTACAGGAAAATAATAGAATCCGGGCGAGTACCTGGAAAAGGTAGAATCCGTCCGAGTACCGAAAAACTGTCCGAACGAGTACCGAAAAATAGTACAATCAGGGTCAGTACAGGAAAATGATAGAATCCGGGCGAGTACCTGGAGAAGGTAGAATCCGTCCGAGTACCGAAAAACTGTCCGAACGAGTACCGAAAAATGGTAGAATCAGGGTCAGTACAGGAAAATGATAGAATCCGGGCGAGTACCTGGAAAAGGTAGAATCCGTCCGAGTACCGAAAAACTGTCCGAACGAGTACCGAAAAATGGTAGAATCAGGGTCAGTACAGGAAAATGATAGAATCCGGGCGAGTACCTGGAAAAGGTAGAATCCGTCCGAGTACCGAAAAATTGACCGAACGAGTACCGAAAAATTGTAGAATCAGGGTCAGTACAGGAAAATGATAAAATCCGGGCGAGTACCTGGAAAAGGTAGAATCCGTCAGAGTACCGAAAAACTGTCCGAACGAGTACCGAAAAATGGTAGAATCAGGGTCAGTATAGGAAAAGGATAGAATCCGGGCGAGTACCTGGAAAAGGTTGAATCCGTCCGAGTACCGAACAACTGTCCGAACGAGTACCGAAAAATTGTAGAATCAGGGTCAGTACAGGAAAATAATAGAATCCGGGCGAGTACCTGGAAAAGGTAGAATCCGTCCGAGTACCGAAAAACTGTCCGAACGAGTACCGAAAAATGGTAGAATCAGGGTCAGTACAGGAAAATGATAGAATCCGGGCGAGTACTTGGAAAAGGTAGAATCCGTCCGAGTACCGAAAAACTGTCCGAACGAGTACCGAAAAATGGTAGAATTAGGGTCAGTATAGGAAAAGGATAGAATCCGGGCGAGTACCTGGAAAAGGTAGAATCCGTCCGAGTACCGAAAAATTGACCGAACGAGTACCGAAAAATTGTAGAATCAGGGTCAGTACAGGAAAATGATAAAATCCGGGCGAGTACCTGGAAAAGGTAGAATCCGTCCGAGTACCGAACAACTGTCCGAACGAGTACCGAAAAATTGTAGAATCAGGGTCAGTACAGGAAAATGATAAAATCCGGGCGAGTACCTGGAAAAGGTAGAATCCGTCCGAGTACCGAAAAACTGTCCGAACGAGTACCGAAAAATGGTAGAATCAGGGTCAATACAGGAAAATGATAGAATCCGGGCGAGTACCTGGAGAAGGTAGAATCCGTTCGAGTACCGAAAAACTGTCCGAACGAGTACCGAAAAATGGTAGAATCACGGTCAGTACAGGAAAATGATAGAATCCGGGCGAGTACCTGGAAAAGGTAGAATCCGTCCGAGTACCGAAAAACTGTCCGAACGAGTACCGAAAAATGGTAGAATCAGGGTCAGTACAGGAAAATGATAGAATCCGGGCGAGTATCTGGAAAAGGTAGAATCCGTCCGAGTACCGAAAAACAGTCCGAACGAGTACCGAAAAATTGTAGAATCAGGGTCAGTACAGGAAAATGATAGAATCCGGGCGAGTACCTGGACAAGGTAGAATCCGTCCGAGTACCGAAAAACTGTCCGAACGAGTACCGAAAAATGGTAGAATCAGGGTCAGTATAGGAAAAGGATAGAATCCGGGCGAGTACCTGGAAAAGGTAGAATCCATCCGAGTACCGAAAAACTGTCCGAACGAGTACCGAAAAATGGTAGAATCTGGGTCAGTACAGGAAAATGATAGAATCCGGGCGAGTACCTGGAGAAGGTAGAATCCGTCCGAGTACCGAAAAACTGTCCGAACGAGTACCGAAAAATGGTAGAATCAGGGTCAGTACAGGAAAATGATAGAATCCGGGCGAGTACCTGGAAAATGTAGAATCCGTCCGAGTACCGAAAAACTGTCCGAACGAGTACCGAAAAATTGTAGAATCAGGGTCAGTACAGGAAAATGATAGAATCCGGGCGAGTACCTGGAAAAGGTAGAATCCGTCAGAGTACCGAAAAACTGTCCGAACGAGTACCGAAAAATGGTAGAATCAGGGTCAGTATAGGAAAAGGATAGAATCCGGGCGAGTACCTGGAAAAGGTTGAATCCGTCCGAGTACCGAACAACTGTCCGAACGAGTACCGAAAAATTGTAGAATCAGGGTCAGTACAGGAAAATGATAGAATCCGGGCGAGTACCTGGACAAGGTAGAATCCGTCCGAGTACCGAAAAACTGTCCGAACGAGTACCGAAAAATGGTAGAATCAGGGTCAGTATAGGAAAAGGATAGAATCCGGGCGAGTACCTGGAAAAGGTAGAATCCGTCCGAGTACCGAAAAACTGTCCGAACGAGTACCGAAAAATTGTAGATTCAGGGTCAGTACAGGAAAATGATAGAATCCGGGCGAGTATCTGGAAAAGGTAGAATCCGTCCGAGTACCGAAAAACAGTCCGAACGAGTACCGAAAAATTGTAGAATCAGGGTCAGTACAGGAAAATGATAGAATCCGGGCGAGTACCTGGACAAGGTAGAATCCGTCCGAGTACCGAACAACTCTCCGAACGAGTACCGAAAAATTGTAGAATCAGGGTCAGTACAGGAAAATAATAGAATCCGGGCGAGTACCTGGAAAAGGTAGAATCCGTCCGAGTACCGAAAAACTGTCCGAACGAGTACCGAAAAATAGTACAATCAGGGTCAGTACAGGAAAATGATAGAATCCGGGCGAGTACCTGGAGAAGGTAGAATCCGTCCGAGTACCGAAAAACTGTCCGAACGAGTACCGAAAAATGGTAGAATCAGGGTCAGTACAGGAAAATGATAGAATCCGGGCGAGTACCTGGAAAAGGTAGAATCCGTCCGAGTACCGAAAAACTGTCCGAACGAGTACCGAAAAATGGTAGAATCAGGGTCAGTACAGGAAAATGATAGAATCCGGGCGAGTACCTGGAAAAGGTAGAATCCGTCCGAGTACCGAAAAATTGACCGAACGAGTACCGAAAAATTGTAGAATCAGGGTCAGTACAGGAAAATGATAAAATCCGGGCGAGTACCTGGAAAAGGTAGAATCCGTCAGAGTACCGAAAAACTGTCCGAACGAGTACCGAAAAATGGTAGAATCAGGGTCAGTATAGGAAAAGGATAGAATCCGGGCGAGTACCTGGAAAAGGTTGAATCCGTCCGAGTACCGAACAACTGTCCGAACGAGTACCGAAAAATTGTAGAATCAGGGTCAGTACAGGAAAATAATAGAATCCGGGCGAGTACCTGGAAAAGGTAGAATCCGTCCGAGTACCGAAAAACTGTCCGAACGAGTACCGAAAAATGGTAGAATCAGGGTCAGTACAGGAAAATGATAGAATCCGGGCGAGTACTTGGAAAAGGTAGAATCCGTCCGAGTACCGAAAAACTGTCCGAACGAGTACCGAAAAATGGTAGAATTAGGGTCAGTATAGGAAAAGGATAGAATCCGGGCGAGTACCTGGAAAAGGTAGAATCCGTCCGAGTACCGAAAAATTGACCGAACGAGTACCGAAAAATTGTAGAATCAGGGTCAGTACAGGAAAATGATAAAATCCGGGCGAGTACCTGGAAAAGGTAGAATCCGTCCGAGTACCGAACAACTGTCCGAACGAGTACCGAAAAATTGTAGAATCAGGGTCAGTACAGGAAAATGATAAAATCCGGGCGAGTACCTGGAAAAGGTAGAATCCGTCCGAGTACCGAAAAACTGTCCGAACGAGTACCGAAAAATGGTAGAATCAGGGTCAATACAGGAAAATGATAGAATCCGGGCGAGTACCTGGAGAAGGTAGAATCCGTTCGAGTACCGAAAAACTGTCCGAACGAGTACCGAAAAATGGTAGAATCACGGTCAGTACAGGAAAATGATAGAATCCGGGCGAGTACCTGGAAAAGGTAGAATCCGTCCGAGTACCGAAAAACTGTCCGAACGAGTACCGAAAAATGGTAGAATCAGGGTCAGTACAGGAAAATGATAGAATCCGGGCGAGTATCTGGAAAAGGTAGAATCCGTCCGAGTACCGAAAAACAGTCCGAACGAGTACCGAAAAATTGTAGAATCAGGGTCAGTACAGGAAAATGATAGAATCCGGGCGAGTACCTGGACAAGGTAGAATCCGTCCGAGTACCGAAAAACTGTCCGAACGAGTACCGAAAAATGGTAGAATCAGGGTCAGTATAGGAAAAGGATAGAATCCGGGCGAGTACCTGGAAAAGGTAGAATCCATCCGAGTACCGAAAAACTGTCCGAACGAGTACCGAAAAATGGTAGAATCTGGGTCAGTACAGGAAAATGATAGAATCCGGGCGAGTACCTGGAGAAGGTAGAATCCGTCCGAGTACCGAAAAACTGTCCGAACGAGTACCGAAAAATGGTAGAATCAGGGTCAGTACAGGAAAATGATAGAATCCGGGCGAGTACCTGGAAAATGTAGAATCCGTCCGAGTACCGAAAAACTGTCCGAACGAGTACCGAAAAATTGTAGAATCAGGGTCAGTACAGGAAAATGATAGAATCCGGGCGAGTACCTGGAAAAGGTAGAATCCGTCAGAGTACCGAAAAACTGTCCGAACGAGTACCGAAAAATGGTAGAATCAGGGTCAGTATAGGAAAAGGATAGAATCCGGGCGAGTACCTGGAAAAGGTTGAATCCGTCCGAGTACCGAACAACTGTCCGAACGAGTACCGAAAAATTGTAGAATCAGGGTCAGTACAGGAAAATGATAGAATCCGGGCGAGTACCTGGACAAGGTAGAATCCGTCCGAGTACCGAAAAACTGTCCGAACGAGTACCGAAAAATGGTAGAATCAGGGTCAGTATAGGAAAAGGATAGAATCCGGGCGAGTACCTGGAAAAGGTAGAATCCGTCCGAGTACCGAAAAACTGTCCGAACGAGTACCGAAAAATGGCAGAATCTGGGTCAGTACAGGAAAATGATAGAATCCGGGCGAGTACCTGGAGAAGGTAGAATCCGTCCGAGTACCGAAAAACTGTCCGAACGAGTACCGAAAAATGGTAGAATCAGGGTCAATACAGGAAAATGATAGAATCCGGGCGAGTACCTGGAAAATGTAGAATCCGTCCGAGTACCGAAAAACTGTCCGAACGAGTACCGAAAAATTGTAGAATCAGGGTCAGTACAGGAAAATGATAGAATCCGGGCGAGTACCTGGAAAAGGTAGAATCCGTCCGAGTACCGAAAAACTGTCCGAACGAGTACCGAAAAATGGTAGAATCAGGGTCAGTACAGGAAAATGATAGAATCCGGGCGAGTACCTGGACAAGGTAGAATCCGTCCGAGTACCGAAAAACTGTCCGAACGAGTACCGAAAAATGGTAGAATCAGGGTCAGTATAGGAAAAGGATAGAATCCGGGCGAGTACCTGGAAAAGGTAGAATCCGTCCGAGTACCGAAAAACTGTCCGAACGAGTACCGAAAAATGGTAGAATCTGGGTCAGTACAGGAAAATGATAGAATCCGGGCGAGTACCTGGAGAAGGTAGAATCCGTCCGAGTACCGAAAAACTGTCCGAACGAGTACCGAAAAATTGTAGAATCAGGGTCAGTACAGGAAAATGATAGAATCCGGGCGAGTACCTGGAAAAGGTAGAATCCGTCAGAGTACCGAAAAACTGTCCGAACGAGTACCGAAAAATGGTAGAATCAGGGTCAGTATAGGAAAAGGATAGAATCCGGGCGAGTACCTGGAAAAGGTTGAATCCGTCCGAGTACCGAACAACTGTCCGAACGAGTACCGAAAAATTGTAGAATCAGGGTCAGTACAGGAAAATGATAGAATCCGGGCGAGTACCTGGAAAATGTAGAATCCGTCCGAGTACCGAAAAACTGTCCGAACGAGTACCGAAAAATGGTAGAATCAGGGTCAGTATAGGAAAAGGATAGAATCCGGGCGAGTACCTGGAAAAGGTAGAATCCGTCCGAGTACCGAAAAACTGTCCGAACGAGTACCGAAAAATTGTAGAATCTGGGTCAGTACAGGAAAATGATAGAATCCGGGCGAGTACCTGGAGAAGGTAGAATCCGTCCGAGTACCGAACAACTGTCCGAACGAGTACCGAAAAATGGTAGAATCAGGGTCAGTATAGGAAAAGGATAGAATCCGGGCGAGTACCTGGAAAAGGTTGAATCCGTCCGAGTACCGAACAACTGTCCGAACGAGTACCGAAAAATTGTAGAATCAGGGTCAGTACAGGAAAATGATAGAATCCGGGCGAGTACCTGGACAAGGTAGAATCCGTCCGAGTACCGAAAAACTGTCCGAACGAGTACCGAAAAATGGTAGAATCAGGGTCAGTATAGGAAAAGGATAGAATCCGGGCGAGTACCTGGAAAAGGTAGAATCCGTCCGAGTACCGAAAAACTGTCCGAACGAGTACCGAAAAATGGTAGAATCTGGGTCAGTACAGGAAAATGATAGAATCCGGGCGAGTACCTGGAGAAGGTAGAATCCGTCCGAGTACCGAAAAACTGTCCGAACGAGTACCGAAAAATGGTAGAATCAGGGTCAATACAGGAAAATGATAGAATCCGAGCGAGTACCTGGAAAATGTAGAATCCGTCCGAGTACCGAAAAACTGTCCGAACGAGTACCGAAAAATTGTAGAATCAGGGTCAGTACAGGAAAATGATAGAATCCGGGCGAGTACCTGGAAAAGGTAGAATCCGTCCGAGTACCGAAAAACTGTCCGAACGAGTACCGAAAAATGGTAGAATCAGGGTCAGTACAGGAAAATGATAGAATCCGGGCGAGTACCTGGAAAAGGTAGAATCCGTCAGAGTACCGAAAAACTGTCCGAACGAGTACCGAAAAATTGTAGAATCAGGGTCAGTATAGGAAAAGGATAGAATCCGGGCGAGTACCTGGAAAAGGTAGAATCCGTCCGAGTACCGAAAAACTGTCCGAACGAGTACCGAAAAATGGTAGAATCTGGGTCAGTACAGGAAAATGATAGAATCCGGGCGAGTACCTGGAGAAGGTAGAATCCGTCCGAGTACCGAAAAACTGTCCGAACGAGTACCGAAAAATTGTAGAATCAGGGTCAGTACAGGAAAATGATAGAATCCGGGCGAGTACCTGGAAAAGGTAGAATCCGTCAGAGTACCGAAAAACTGTCCGAACGAGTACCGAAAAATGGTAGAATCAGGGTCAGTATAGGAAAAGGATAGAATCCGGGCGAGTACCTGGAAAAGGTTGAATCCGTCCGAGTACCGAACAACTGTCCGAACGAGTACCGAAAAATTGTAGAATCAGGGTCAGTACAGGAAAATGATAGAATCCGGGCGAGTACCTGGACAAGGTAGAATCCGTCCGAGTACCGAAAAACTGTCCGAACGAGTACCGAAAAATGGTAGAATCAGGGTCAGTATAGGAAAAGGATAGAATCCGGGCGAGTACCTGGAAAAGGTAGAATCCGTCCGAGTACCGAAAAACTGTCCGAACGAGTACCGAAAAATGGTAGAATCTGGGTCAGTACAGGAAAATGATAGAATCCGGGCGAGTACCTGGAGAAGGTAGAATCCGTCCGAGTACCGAAAAACTGTCCGAACGAGTACCGAAAAATGGTAGAATCAGGGTCAATACAGGAAAATGATAGAATCCGAGCGAGTACCTGGAAAATGTAGAATCCGTCCGAGTACCGAAAAACTGTCCGAACGAGTACCGAAAAATTGTAGAATCAGGGTCAGTACAGGAAAATGATAGAATCCGGGCGAGTACCTGGAAAAGGTAGAATCCGTCCGAGTACCGAAAAACTGTCCGAACGAGTACCGAAAAATGGTAGAATCAGGGTCAGTACAGGAAAATGATAGAATCCGGGCGAGTACCTGGACAAGGTAGAATCCGTCCGAGTACCGAAAAACTGTCCGAACGAGTACCGAAAAATGGTAGAATCAGGGTCAGTATAGGAAAAGGATAGAATCCGGGCGAGTACCTGGAAAAGGTAGAATCCGTCCGAGTACCGAAAAACTGTCCGAACAAGTACCGAAAAATGGTAGAATCTGGGTCAGTACAGGAAAATGATAGAATCCGGGCGAGTACCTGGAGAAGGTAGAATCCGTCCGAGTACCGAAAAACTGTCCGAACGAGTACCGAAAAATTGTAGAATCAGGGTCAGTACAGGAAAATGATAGAATCCGGGCGAGTACCTGGAAAAGGTAGAATCCGTCAGAGTACCGAAAAACTGTCCGAACGAGTACCGAAAAATGGTAGAATCAGGGTCAGTATAGGAAAAGGATAGAATCCGGGCGAGTACCTGGAAAAGGTTGAATCCGTCCGAGTACCGAACAACTGTCCGAACGAGTACCGAAAAATTGTAGAATCAGGGTCAGTACAGGAAAATGATAGAATCCGGGCGAGTACCTGGAAAATGTAGAATCCGTCCGAGTACCGAAAAACTGTCCGAACGAGTACCGAAAAATGGTAGAATCAGGGTCAGTATAGGAAAAGGATAGAATCCGGGCGAGTACCTGGAAAAGGTAGAATCCGTCCGAGTACCGAAAAACTGTCCGAACGAGTACCGAAAAATTGTAGAATCTGGGTCAGTACAGGAAAATGATAGAATCCGGGCGAGTACCTGGAGAAGGTAGAATCCGTCCGAGTACCGAACAACTGTCCGAACGAGTACCGAAAAATGGTAGAATCAGGGTCAGTATAGGAAAAGGATAGAATCCGGGCGAGTACCTGGAAAAGGTTGAATCCGTCCGAGTACCGAACAACTGTCCGAACGAGTACCGAAAAATTGTAGAATCAGGGTCAGTACAGGAAAATGATAGAATCCGGGCGAGTACCTGGACAAGGTAGAATCCGTCCGAGTACCGAAAAACTGTCCGAACGAGTACCGAAAAATGGTAGAATCAGGGTCAGTATAGGAAAAGGATAGAATCCGGGCGAGTACCTGGAAAAGGTAGAATCCGTCCGAGTACCGAAAAACTGTCCGAACGAGTACCGAAAAATGGTAGAATCTGGGTCAGTACAGGAAAATGATAGAATCCGGGCGAGTACCTGGAGAAGGTAGAATCCGTCCGAGTACCGAAAAACTGTCCGAACGAGTACCGAAAAATGGTAGAATCAGGGTCAATACAGGAAAATGATAGAATCCGAGCGAGTACCTGGAAAATGTAGAATCCGTCCGAGTACCGAAAAACTGTCCGAACGAGTACCGAAAAATTGTAGAATCAGGGTCAGTACAGGAAAATGATAGAATCCGGGCGAGTACCTGGAAAAGGTAGAATCCGTCCGAGTACCGAAAAACTGTCCGAACGAGTACCGAAAAATGGTAGAATCAGGGTCAGTACAGGAAAATGATAGAATCCGGGCGAGTACCTGGAAAAGGTAGAATCCGTCAGAGTACCGAAAAACTGTCCGAACGAGTACCGAAAAATGGTAGAATCAGGGTCAGTATAGGAAAAGGATAGAATCCGGGCGAGTACCTGGAAAAGGTTGAATCCGTCCGAGTACCGAACAACTGTCCGAACGAGTACCGAAAAATTGTAGAATCAGGGTCAGTACAGGAAAATGATAGAATCCGGGCGAGTACCTGGAAAATGTAGAATCCGTCCGAGTACCGAAAAACTGTCCGAACGAGTACCGAAAAATGGTAGAATCAGGGTCAGTATAGGAAAAGGATAGAATCCGGGCGAGTACCTGGAAAAGGTAGAATCCGTCCGAGTACCGAAAAACTGTCCGAACGAGTACCGAAAAATTGTAGAATCTGGGTCAGTACAGGAAAATGATAGAATCCGGGCGAGTACCTGGAGAAGGTAGAATCCGTCCGAGTACCGAACAACTGTCCGAACGAGTACCGAAAAATGGTAGAATCAGGGTCAGTATAGGAAAAGGATAGAATCCGGGCGAGTACCTGGAAAAGGTTGAATCCGTCCGAGTACCGAACAACTGTCCGAACGAGTACCGAAAAATTGTAGAATCAGGGTCAGTACAGGAAAATGATAGAATCCGGGCGAGTACCTGGACAAGGTAGAATCCGTCCGAGTACCGAAAAACTGTCCGAACGAGTACCGAAAAATGGTAGAATCAGGGTCAGTATAGGAAAAGGATAGAATCCGGGCGAGTACCTGGAAAAGGTAGAATCCGTCCGAGTACCGAAAAACTGTCCGAACGAGTACCGAAAAATGGTAGAATCTGGGTCAGTACAGGAAAATGATAGAATCCGGGCGAGTACCTGGAGAAGGTAGAATCCGTCCGAGTACCGAAAAACTGTCCGAACGAGTACCGAAAAATGGTAGAATCAGGGTCAATACAGGAAAATGATAGAATCCGAGCGAGTACCTGGAAAATGTAGAATCCGTCCGAGTACCGAAAAACTGTCCGAACGAGTACCGAAAAATTGTAGAATCAGGGTCAGTACAGGAAAATGATAGAATCCGGGCGAGTACCTGGAAAAGGTAGAATCCGTCCGAGTACCGAAAAACTGTCCGAACGAGTACCGAAAAATGGTAGAATCAGGGTCAGTACAGGAAAATGATAGAATCCGGGCGAGTACCTGGAAAAGGTAGAATCCGTCAGAGTACCGAAAAACTGTCCGAACGAGTACCGAAAAATGGTAGAATCAGGGTCAGTATAGGAAAAGGATAGAATCCGGGCGAGTACCTGGAAAAGGTTGAATCCGTCCGAGTACCGAACAACTGTCCGAACGAGTACCGAAAAATTGTAGAATCAGGGTCAGTACAGGAAAATGATAGAATCCGGGCGAGTACCTGGAAAATGTAGAATCCGTCCGAGTACCGAAAAACTGTCCGAACGAGTACCGAAAAATGGTAGAATCAGGGTCAGTATAGGAAAAGGATAGAATCCGGGCGAGTACCTGGAAAAGGTAGAATCCGTCCGAGTACCGAAAAACTGTCCGAACGAGTACCGAAAAATTGTAGAATCTGGGTCAGTACAGGAAAATGATAGAATCCGGGCGAGTACCTGGAGAAGGTAGAATCCGTCCGAGTACCGAACAACTGTCCGAACGAGTACCGAAAAATGGTAGAATCAGGGTCAGTATAGGAAAAGGATAGAATCCGGGCGAGTACCTGGAAAAGGTTGAATCCGTCCGAGTACCGAACAACTGTCCGAACGAGTACCGAAAAATTGTAGAATCAGGGTCAGTACAGGAAAATGATAGAATCCGGGCGAGTACCTGGACAAGGTAGAATCCGTCCGAGTACCGAAAAACTGTCCGAACGAGTACCGAAAAATGGTAGAATCAGGGTCAGTATAGGAAAAGGATAGAATCCGGGCGAGTACCTGGAAAAGGTAGAATCCGTCCGAGTACCGAAAAACTGTCCGAACGAGTACCGAAAAATGGTAGAATCTGGGTCAGTACAGGAAAATGATAGAATCCGGGCGAGTACCTGGAGAAGGTAGAATCCGTCCGAGTACCGAAAAACTGTCCGAACGAGTACCGAAAAATGGTAGAATCAGGGTCAATACAGGAAAATGATAGAATCCGAGCGAGTACCTGGAAAATGTAGAATCCGTCCGAGTACCGAAAAACTGTCCGAACGAGTACCGAAAAATTGTAGAATCAGGGTCAGTACAGGAAAATGATAGAATCCGGGCGAGTACCTGGAAAAGGTAGAATCCGTCCGAGTACCGAAAAACTGTCCGAACGAGTACCGAAAAATGGTAGAATCAGGGTCAGTACAGGAAAATGATAGAATCCGGGCGAGTACCTGGACAAGGTAGAATCCGTCCGAGTACCGAAAAACTGTCCGAACGAGTACCGAAAAATGGTAGAATCAGGGTCAGTATAGGAAAAGGATAGAATCCGGGCGAGTACCTGGAAAAGGTAGAATCCGTCCGAGTACCGAAAAACTGTCCGAACAAGTACCGAAAAATGGTAGAATCTGGGTCAGTACAGGAAAATGATAGAATCCGGGCGAGTACCTGGAGAAGGTAGAATCCGTCCGAGTACCGAAAAACTGTCCGAACGAGTACCGAAAAATTGTAGAATCAGGGTCAGTACAGGAAAATGATAGAATCCGGGCGAGTACCTGGAAAAGGTAGAATCCGTCAGAGTACCGAAAAACTGTCCGAACGAGTACCGAAAAATGGTAGAATCAGGGTCAGTATAGGAAAAGGATAGAATCCGGGCGAGTACCTGGAAAAGGTTAAATCCGTCCGAGTACCGAACAACTGTCCGAACGAGTACCGAAAAATTGTAGAATCAGGGTCAGTACAGGAAAATGATAGAATCCGGGCGAGTACCTGGAAAATGTAGAATCCGTCCGAGTACCGAAAAACTGTCCGAACGAGTACCGAAAAATGGTAGAATCAGGGTCAGTATAGGAAAAGGATAGAATCCGGGCGAGTACCTGGAAAAGGTAGAATCCGTCCGAGTACCGAAAAACTGTCCGAACGAGTACCGAAAAATTGTAGAATCTGGGTCAGTACAGGAAAATGATAGAATCCGGGCGAGTACCTGGAGAAGGTAGAATCCGTCCGAGTACCGAACAACTGTCCGAACGAGTACCGAAAAATGGTAGAATCAGGGATTAGTACAGGAAAATGATAGAATCCGGGCGAGTACCTGGAGAAGGTAGAATCCGTCAGAGTACCGAAAAACTGTCCGAACGAGTACCGAAAAATGGTAGAATCACGGTCAGTACAGGAAAAGGATAGAATCCGGGCGAGTACCTGGAAAAGGTTGAATCCGTCCGAGTACCGAACAACTGTCCGAACGAGTACCGAAAAATTGTAGAATCAGGGTCAGTACAGGAAAATGATAGAATCCGGGCGAGTACCTGGACAAGGTAGAATCCGTTCGAGTACCGAAAAACTGTCCGAACGAGTACCGAAAAATGGTAGAATCAGGGTCAGTATAGGAAAAGGATAGAATCCGGGCGAGTACCTGGAAAAGGTAGAATCCGTCCGAGTACCGAAAAACTGTCCGAACGAGTACCGAAAAATGGTAGAATCTGGGTCAGTACAGGAAAATGATAGAATCCGGGCGAGTACCTGGAGAAGGTAGAATCCGTCCGAGTACCGAAAAACTGTCCGAACGAGTACCGAAAAATGGTAGAATCAGGGTCAGTATAGGAAAAGGATAGAATCCGGGCGAGTACCTGGAAAAGGTAGAATCCGTCCGAGTACCGAAAAACTGTCCGAACGAGTACCGAAAAATGGTAGAATCTGGGTCAGTACAGGAAAATGATAGAATCCGGGCGAGTACCTGGAAAAGGTTGAATCCGTCCGAGTACCGAACAACTGTCCGAACGAGTACCGAAAAATGGTAGAATCAGGGTCAGTATAGGAAAAGGATAGAATCCGGGCGAGTACCTGGAAAAGGTAGAATCCGTCCGAGTACCGAAAAACTGTCCGAACGAGTACCGAAAAATTGTAGAATCTGGGTCAGAACAGGAAAATGATAGAATCCGGGCGAGTACCTGGAGAAGGTAGAATCCGTCCGAGTACCGAACAACTGTCCGAACGAGTACCGAAAAATGGTAGAATCAGGGATTAGTACAGGAAAATGATAGAATCCGGGCGAGTACCTGGAAAATGTAGAATCCGTCCGAGTACCGAAAAACTGTCCGAACGAGTACCGAAAAATGGTAGAATCAGGGTCAATACAGGAAAATGATAGAATCCGGGCGAGTACCTGGAAAAGGTAGAATCCGTCCGAGTACCGAAAAACTGTCCGAACGAGTACCGAAAAATGGTAGAATCAGGGTCAATACAGGAAAATGATAGAATCCGGGCGAGTACATGGAAAATGTAGAATCCGTCCGAGTACCGAAAAACTGTCCGAACGAGTACCGAAAAATTGTAGAATCAGGGTCAGTACAGGAAAATGATAGAATCCGGGCGAGTACCTGGAAAAGGTAGAATCCGTCCGAGTACCGAAAAACTGTCCGAACGAGTACCGAAAAATGGTAGAATCAGGGTCAGTACAGGAAAATGATAGAATCCGGGCGAGTACCTGGACAAGGTAGAATCCGTCCGAGTACCGAAAAACTGTCCGAACGAGTACCGAAAAATGGTAGAATCAGGGTCAGTATAGGAAAAGGATAGAATCCGGGCGAGTACCTGGAAAAGGTAGAATCCGTCCGAGTACCGAAAAACTGTCCGAACGAGTACCGAAAAATGGTAGAATCTGGGTCAGTACAGGAAAATGATAGAATCCGGGCGAGTACCTGGAGAAGGTAGAATCCGTCCGAGTACCGAAAAACTGTCCGAACGAGTACCGAAAAATTGTAGAATCAGGGTCAGTACAGGAAAATGATAGAATCCGGGCGAGTACCTGGAAAAGGTAGAATCCGTCAGAGTACCGAAAAACTGTCCGAACGAGTACCGAAAAATGGTAGAATCAGGGTCAGTATAGGAAAAGGATAGAATCCGGGCGAGTACCTGGAAAAGGTTGAATCCGTCCGAGTACCGAACAACTGTCCGAACGTGTACCGAAAAATTGTAGAATCAGGGTCAGTACAGGAAAATGATAGAATCCGGGCGAGTACCTGGACAAGGTAGAATCCGTCCGAGTACCGAAAAACTGTCCGAACGAGTACCGAAAAATGGTAGAATCAGGGTCAGTATAGGAAAAGGATAGAATCCGGGCGAGTACCTGGAAAAGGTAGAATCCGTCCGAGTACCGAAAAACTGTCCGAACGAGTACCGAAAAATGGTAGAATCTGGGTCAGTACAGGAAAATGATAGAATCCGGGCGAGTACCTGGAGAAGGTAGAATCCGTCCGAGTACCGAAAAACTGTCCGAACGAGTACCGAAAAATGGTAGAATCAGGGTCAATACAGGAAAATGATAGAATCCGGGCGAGTACCTGGAAAATGTAGAATCCGTCCGAGTACCGAAAAACTGTCCGAACGAGTACCGAAAAATTGTAGAATCAGGGTCAGTACAGGAAAATGATAGAATCCGGGCGAGTACCTGGAAAAGGTAGAATCCGTCCGAGTACCGAAAAACTGTCCGAACGAGTACCGAAAAATGGTAGAATCAGGGTCAGTACAGGAAAATGATAGAATCCGGGCGAGTACCTGGACAAGGTAGAATCCGTCCGAGTACCGAAAAACTGTCCGAACGAGTACCGAAAAATGGTAGAATCAGGGTCAGTATAGGAAAAGGATAGAATCCGGGCGAGTACCTGGAAAAGGTAGAATCCGTCCGAGTACCGAAAAACTGTCCGAACAAGTACCGAAAAATGGTAGAATCTGGGTCAGTACAGGAAAATGATAGAATCCGGGCGAGTACCTGGAGAAGGTAGAATCCGTCCGAGTACCGAAAAACTGTCCGAACGAGTACCGAAAAATTGTAGAATCAGGGTCAGTACAGGAAAATGATAGAATCCGGGCGAGTACCTGGAAAAGGTAGAATCCGTCAGAGTACCGAAAAACTGTCCGAACGAGTACCGAAAAATGGTAGAATCAGGGTCAGTATAGGAAAAGGATAGAATCCGGGCGAGTACCTGGAAAAGGTTGAATCCGTCCGAGTACCGAACAACTGTCCGAACGAGTACCGAAAAATTGTAGAATCAGGGTCAGTACAGGAAAATGATAGAATCCGGGCGAGTACCTGGAAAAGGTAGAATCCGTCCGAGTACCGAAAAACTGTCCGAACGAGTACCGAAAAATGGTAGAATCAGGGTCAGTATAGGAAAAGGATAGAATCCGGGCGAGTACCTGGAAAAGGTAGAATCCGTCCGAGTACCGAAAAACTGTCCGAACGAGTACCGAAAAATTGTAGAATCTGGGTCAGTACAGGAAAATGATAGAATCCGGGCGAGTACCTGGAGAAGGTAGAATCCGTCCGAGTACCGAAAAACTGTCCGAACGAGTACCGAAAAATGGTAGAATCAGGGATTAGTACAGGAAAATGATAGAATCCGGGCGAGTACCTGGAGAAGGTAGAATCCGTCCGAGTACCGAAAAACTGTCCGAACGAGTACCGAAAAATTGTAGAATCACGGTCAGTACAGGAAAAGGATAGAATCCGGGCGAGTACCTGGAAAAGGTAGAATCCGTCAGAGTACCGAAAAACTGTCCGAACGAGTACCGAAAAATGGTAGAATCAGGGTCAGTATAGGAAAATGATAGAATCCGGGCGAGTACCTGGAAAAGGTTGAA
This sequence comes from Vitis vinifera, assembly GCF_030704535.1. Taxonomy (NCBI): domain Eukaryota; kingdom Viridiplantae; phylum Streptophyta; class Magnoliopsida; order Vitales; family Vitaceae; genus Vitis; species Vitis vinifera. Next base: position 18,003,585 of record NC_081805.1, on the reverse strand, counting down.
TCCGTCCGAGTACCGAACAACTGTCCGAACGAGTACCGAAAAATTGTAGAATCAGGGTCAGTACAGGAAAATGATAGAATCCGGGCGAGTACCTGGACAAGGTAGAATCCGTCCGAGTACCGAAAAACTGTCCGAACGAGTACCGAAAAATGGTAGAATCAGGGTCAGTATAGGAAAAGGATAGAATCCGGGCGAGTACCTGGAAAAGGTAGAATCCGTCCGAGTACCGAAAAACTGTCCGAACGAGTACCGAAAAATGGTAGAATCTGGGTCAGTACAGGAAAATGATAGAATCCGGGCGAGTACCTGGAGAAGGTAGAATCCGTCCGAGTACCGAAAAACTGTCCGAACGAGTACCGAAAAATGGTAGAATCAGGGTCAATACAGGAAAATGATAGAATCCGAGCGAGTACCTGGAAAATGTAGAATCCGTCCGAGTACCGAAAAACTGTCCGAACGAGTACCGAAAAATTGTAGAATCAGGGTCAGTACAGGAAAATGATAGAATCCGGGCGAGTACCTGGAAAAGGTAGAATCCGTCCGAGTACCGAAAAACTGTCCGAACGAGTACCGAAAAATGGTAGAATCAGGGTCAGTACAGGAAAATGATAGAATCCGGGCGAGTACCTGGACAAGGTAGAATCCGTCCGAGTACCGAAAAACTGTCCGAACGAGTACCGAAAAATGGTAGAATCAGGGTCAGTATAGGAAAAGGATAGAATCCGGGCGAGTACCTGGAAAAGGTAGAATCCGTCCGAGTACCGAAAAACTGTCCGAACAAGTACCGAAAAATGGTAGAATCTGGGTCAGTACAGGAAATGATAGAATCCGGGCGAGTACCTGGAGAAGGTAGAATCCGTCCGAGTACCGAAAAACTGTCCGAACGAGTACCGAAAAATTGTAGAATCAGGGTCAGTACAGGAAAATGATAGAATCCGGGCGAGTACCTGGAAAAGGTAGAATCCGTCAGAGTACCGAAAAACTGTCCGAACGAGTACCGAAAAATGGTAGAATCAGGGTCAGTATAGGAAAAGGATAGAATCCGGGCGAGTACCTGGAAAAGGTGGAATCCGTCCGAGTACCGAACAACTGTCCGAACGAGTACCGAAAAATTGTAGAATCAGGGTCAGTACAGGAAAATGATAGAATCCGGGCGAGTACCTGGAAAATGTAGAATCCGTCCGAGTACCGAAAAACTGTCCGAACGAGTACCGAAAAATGGTAGAATCAGGGTCAGTATAGGAAAAGGATAGAATCCGGGCGAGTACCTGGAAAAGGTAGAATCCGTCCGAGTACCGAAAAACTGTCCGAACGAGTACCGAAAAATTGTAGAATCTGGGTCAGTACAGGAAAATGATAGAATCCGGGCGAGTACCTGGAGAAGGTAGAATCCGTCCGAGTACCGAACAACTGTCCGAACGAGTACCGAAAAATGGTAGAATCAGGGATTAGTACAGGAAAATGATAGAATCCGGGCGAGTACCTGGAGAAGGTAGAATCCGTCAGAGTACCGAAAAACTGTCCGAACGAGTACCGAAAAATGGTAGAATCACGGTCAGTACAGGAAAAGGATAGAATCCGGGCGAGTACCTGGAAAAGGTTGAATCCGTCCGAGTACCGAACAACTGTCCGAACGAGTTCCGAAAAATTGTAGAATCAGGGTCAGTACAGGAAAATGATAGAATCCGGGCGAGTACCTGGACAAGGTAGAATCCGTTCGAGTACCGAAAAACTGTCCGAACGAGTACCGAAAAATGGTAGAATCAGGGTCAGTATAGGAAAAGGATAGAATCCGGGCGAGTACCTGGAAAAGGTAGAATCCGTCCGAGTACCGAAAAACTGTCCGAACGAGTACCGAAAAATGGTAGAATCTGGGTCAGTACAGGAAAATGATAGAATCCGGGCGAGTACCTGGAGAAGGTAGAATCCGTCCGAGTACCGAAAAACTGTCCGAACGAGTACCGAAAAATGGTAGAATCAGGGTCAGTATAGGAAAAGGATAGAATCCGGGCGAGTACCTGGAAAAGGTAGAATCCGTCCGAGTACCGAAAAACTGTCCGAACGAGTACCGAAAAATGGTAGAATCTGGGTCAGTACAGGAAAATGATAGAATCCGGGCGAGTACCTGGAAAAGGTTGAATCCGTCCGAGTACCGAACAACTGTCCGAACGAGTACCGAAAAATGGTAGAATCAGGGTCAGTATAGGAAAAGGATAGAATCCGGGCGAGTACCTGGAAAAGGTAGAATCCGTCCGAGTACCGAAAAACTGTCCGAACGAGTACCGAAAAATTGTAGAATCTGGGTCAGAACAGGAAAATGATAGAATCCGGGCGAGTACCTGGAGAAGGTAGAATCCGTCCGAGTACCGAACAACTGTCCGAACGAGTACCGAAAAATGGTAGAATCAGGGATTAGTACAGGAAAATGATAGAATCCGGGCGAGTACCTGGAAAATGTAGAATCCGTCCGAGTACCGAAAAACTGTCCGAACGAGTACCGAAAAATGGTAGAATCAGGGTCAATACAGGAAAATGATAGAATCCGGGCGAGTACCTGGAAAAGGTAGAATCCGTCCGAGTACCGAAAAACTGTCCGAACGAGTACCGAAAAATGGTAGAATCAGGGTCAATACAGGAAAATGATAGAATCCGGGCGAGTACATGGAAAATGTAGAATCCGTCCGAGTACCGAAAAACTGTCCGAACGAGTACCGAAAAATTGTAGAATCAGGGTCAGTACAGGAAAATGATAGAATCCGGGCGAGTACCTGGAAAAGGTAGAATCCGTCCGAGTACCGAAAAACTGTCCGAACGAGTACCGAAAAATGGTAGAATCAGGGTCAGTACAGGAAAATGATAGAATCCGGGCGAGTACCTGGACAAGGTAGAATCCGTCCGAGTACCGAAAAACTGTCCGAACGAGTACCGAAAAATGGTAGAATCAGGGTCAGTATAGGAAAAGGATAGAATCCGGGCGAGTACCTGGAGAAGGTAGAATCCGTCCGAGTACCGAAAAACTGTCCGAACGAGTACCGAAAAATTGTAGAATCAGGGTCAGTACAGGAAAATGATAGAATCCGGGCGAGTACCTGGAAAAGGTAGAATCCGTCAGAGTACCGAAAAACTGTCCGAACGAGTACCGAAAAATGGTAGAATCAGGGTCAGTATAGGAAAAGGATAGAATCCGGGTGAGTACCTGGAAAAGGTTGAATCCGTCCGAGTACCGAAAAACTGTCCGAACGAGTACCGAAAAATGGTAGAGTCTGGGTCAGTACAGGAAAATGATAGAATCCGGGCGAGTACCTGGAGAAGGTAGAATCCGTCCGAGTACCGAAAAACTGTCCGAACGAGTACCGAAAAATTGTAGAATCAGGGTCAGTACAGGAAAATGATAGAATCCGGGCGAGTACCTGGAAAAGGTAGAATCCGTCAGAGTACCGAAAAACTGTCCGAACGAGTACCGAAAAATGGTAGAATCAGGGTCAGTATAGGAAAAGGATAGAATCCGGGTGAGTACCTGGAAAAGGTTGAATCCGTCCGAGTACCGAAAAACTGTCCGAACGAGTACCGAAAAATGGTAGAATCAGGGTCAGTACAGGAAAATGATAGAATCCGGGCGAGTACCTGGAAAAGGTAGAATCCGTCCGAGTACCGAAAAACTGTCCGAACGAGTACCGAAAAATGGTAGAATCAGGGTCAGTATAGGAAAAGGATAGAATCCGGGCGAGTACCTGGAAAAGGTAGAATCCGTCCGAGTACCGAAAAATTGACCGAACGAGTACCGAAAAATTGTAGAATCAGGGTCAGTACAGGAAAATGATAAAATCCGGGCGAGTACCTGGAAAAGGTAGAATCCGTCCGAGTACCGAATAACTGTCCGAACGAGTACCGAAAAATTGTAGAATCAGGGATTATTACAGGAAAATGATAAAATCCGGGCGAGTACCTGGAAAAGGTAGAATCCGTCCGAGTACCGAAAAACTATCCGAACGAGTACCGAAAAATGGTAGAATCAGGGTCAATACAGGAAAATGATAGAATCCGGGCGAGTACCTGGAGAAGGTAGAATCCGTCCGAGTACCGAAAAACTGTCCGAACGAGTACCGAAAAATAGTAGAATCAGGGTCAGTATAGGAAAAGGATAGAATCCGGGCGAGTACCTGGAAAAGGTAGAATCCGTCCGAGTACCGAACAACTGTCCGAACGAGTACCGAAAAATTGTAGAATCAGGGTCAGTACAGGAAAATGATAGAATCCGGGCGAGTACTTGGAAAAGGTAGAATCCGTCCGAGTACCGAAAAATTGACCGAACGAGTACCGAAAAATTGTAGAATCAGGGTCAGTACAGGAAAATGATACAATCCGGTCGAGTACCTGGAAAAGGTAGAATCCGTCCGAGTACCGAAAAACTGTCCGAACGAGTACCGAAAATTTGTAGAATCAGGGTCAGTACAGGAAAATGATAGAATCCGGGCGAGTACCTGGAGAAGGTAGAATCCGTCCGACTACCGAAAAACTGTCCGAACGAGTACCGAAAAATGGTAGAATCACGGTCAGTACAGGAAAATGATAGAATCCGGGCGAGTACCTGGAAAAGGTAGAATCCGTCCGAGTACCGAAAAACTGTCCGAACGAGTACCGAAAAATGGTAGAATCAGGGTCAGTACAGGAAAATGATAGAATCCGGGCGAGTACCTGGAGAAGGTAGAATCCGTCCGAGTACCAAAAAACAGTCCGAACGAGTACCGAAAAATTGTAGAATCAGGGTCAGTACAGGAAAATGATAGAATCCGGGCGAGTACCTGGAAAAGGTAGAATCCGTCAGAGTACCGAAAAACTGTCCGAACGAGTACCGAAAAATGGTAGAATCAGGGTCAGTATAGGAAAAGGATAGAATCCGGGCGAGTACCTGGAAAAGGTTGAATCCGTCCGAGTACCGAACAACTGTCCGAACGAGTACCGAAAAATTGTAGAATCAGGGTCAGTACAGGAAAATGATAGAATCCGGGCGAGTACCTGGACAAGGTAGAATCCGTCCGAGTACCGAAAAACTGTCCGAACGAGTACCGAAAAATGGTAGAATCAGGGTCAGTATAGGAAAAGGATAGAATCCGGGCGAGTACCTGGAAAAGGTAGAATCCGTCCGAGTACCGAAAAACTGTCCGAACGAGTACCGAAAAATGGTAGAATCTGGGTCAGTACAGGAAAATGATAGAATCCGGGCGAGTACCTGGAGAAGGTAGAATCCGTCCGAGTACCGAAAAACTGTCCGAACGAGTACCGAAAAATGGTAGAATCAGGGTCAATACAGGAAAATGATAGAATCCGGGCGAGTACCTGGAAAATGTAGAATCCGTCCGAGTACCGAAAAACTGTCCGAACGAGTACCGAAAAATTGTAGAATCAGGGTCAGTACAGGAAAATGATAGAATCCGGGCGAGTACCTGGAAAAGGTAGAATCCGTCCGAGTACCGAAAAACTGTCCGAACGAGTACCGAAAAATGGTAGAATCAGGGTCAGTACAGGAAAATGATAGAATCCAGGCGAGTACCTGGAGAAGGTAGAATCCGTCCGAGTACCGAAAAACTGTCCGAACGAGTACCGAAAAATGGTAGAATCAGGGTCAGTATAGGAAAAGGATAGAATCCGGGCGAGTACCTGGAAAAGGTAGAATCCGTCCGAGTACCGAAAAACTGTCCGAACGAGTACCGAAAAATGGTAGAATCTGGGTCAGTACAGGAAAATGATAGAATCCGGGCGAGTACCTGGAGAAGGTAGAATCCGTCCGAGTACCGAAAAACTGTCCGAACGAGTACCGAAAAATGGTAGAATCTGGGTCAGTACAGGAAAATGATAGAATCCGGGCGAGTACCTGGAGAAGGTAGAATCCGTCCGAGTACCGAAAAACTGTCCGAACGAGTACCGAAAAATTGTAGAATCAGGGTCAGTACAGGAAAATGATAGAATCCGGGCGAGTACCTGGAAAAGGTAGAATCCGTCAGAGTACCGAAAAACTGTCCGAACGAGTACCGAAAAATGGTAGAATCAGGGTCAGTATAGGAAAAGGATAGAATCCGGGCGAGTACCTGGAAAAGGTTGAATCCGTCCGAGTACCGAAAAACTGTCCGAACGAGTACCGAAAAATGGTAGAATCAGGGTCAGTACAGGAAAATGATAGAATCCGGGCGAGTACCTGGAAAATGTAGAATCCGTCCGAGTACCGAAAAACTGTCCGAACGAGTACCGAAAAATGGTAGAATCAGGGTCAGTATAGGAAAAGGATAGAATCCGGGCGAGTACCTGGAAAAGGTAGAATCCGTCCGAGTACCGAAAAATTGACCGAACGAGTACCGAAAAATTGTAGAATCAGGGTCAGTACAGGAAAATGATAAAATCCGGGCGAGTACCTGGAAAAGGTAGAATCCGTCCGAGTACCGAACAACTGTCCGAACGAGTACCGAAAAATTGTAGAATCAGGGATTAGTACAGGAAAATGATAAAATCCGGGCGAGTACCTGGAAAAGGTAGAATCCGTCCGAGTACCGAAAAACTATCCGAACGAGTACCGAAAAATGGTAGAATCAGGGTCAATACAGGAAAATGATAGAATCCGGGCGAGTACCTGGAGAAGGTAGAATCCGTCCGAGTACCGAAAAACTGTCCGAACGAGTACCGAAAAATAGTAGAATCAGGGTCAGTATAGGAAAAGGATAGAATCCGGGCGAGTACCTGGAAAAGGTAGAATCCGTCCGAGTACCGAACAACTGTCCGAACGAGTACCGAAAAATTGTAGAATCAGGGTCAGTACAGGAAAATGAAAGAATCCGGGCGAGTACTTGGAAAAGGTAGAATCCGTCCGAGTACCGAAAAATTGACCGAACGAGTACCGAAAAATTGTAGAATCAGGGTCAGTACAGGAAAATGATACAATCCGGGCGAGTACCTGGAAAAGGTAGAATCCGTCCGAGTACCGAAAAACTGTCCGAACGAGTACCGAAAATTTGTACAATCAGGGTCAGTACAGGAAAATGATAGAATCCGGGCGAGTACCTGGAGAAGGTAGAATCGGTCCGAGTACCGAAAAACTGTCCGAACGAGTACCGAAAAATGGTAGAATCACGGTCAGTACAGGAAAATGATAGAATCCGGGCGAGTACCTGGAAAAGGTAGAATCCGTCCGAGTACCGAAAAACTGTCCGAACGAGTACCGAAAAATGGTAGAATCAGGGTCAGTACAGGAAAATGATAGAATCCGGGCGAGTACCTGGAGAAGGTAGAATCCGTCCGAGTACCAAAAAACAGGCCGAACGAGTACCGAAAAATTGTAGAATCAGGGTCAGTACAGGAAAATGATAGAATCCGGGCGAGTACCTGGAAAAGGTAGAATCCGTCAGAGTACCGAAAAACTGTCCGAACGAGTACCGAAAAATGGTAGAATCAGGGTCAGTATAGGAAAAGGATAGAATCCGGGCGAGTACCTGGAAAAGGTTGAATCCGTCCGAGTACCGAACAACTGTCCGAACGAGTACCGAAAAATTGTAGAATCAGGGTCAGTACAGGAAAATGATAGAATCCGGGCGAGTACCTGGACAAGGTAGAATCCGTCCGAGTACCGAAAAACTGTCCGAACGAGTACCGAAAAATGGTAGAATCAGGGTCAGTATAGGAAAAGGATAGAATCCGGGCGAGTACCTGGAAAAGGTAGAATCCGTCCGAGTACCGAAAAACTGTCCGAACGAGTACCGAAAAATGGTAGAATCTGGGTCAGTACAGGAAAATGATAGAATCCGGGCGAGTACCTGGAGAAGGTAGAATCCGTCCGAGTACCGAAAAACTGTCCGAACGAGTACCGAAAAATGGTAGAATCAGGGTCAATACAGGAAAATGATAGAATCCGGGCGAGTACCTGGAAAATGTAGAATCCGTCCGAGTACCGAAAAACTGTCCGAACGAGTACCGAAAAATTGTAGAATCAGGGTCAGTACAGGAAAATGATACAATCCGGGCGAGTACCTGGAAAAGGTAGAATCCGTCCGAGTACCGAAAAACTGTCCGAACGAGTACCGAAAATTTGTAGAATCAGGGTCAGTACAGGAAAATGATAGAATCCGGGCGAGTACCTGGAGAAGGTAGAATCCGTCCGAGTACCGAAAAACTGTCCGAACGAGTACCGAAAAATGGTAGAATCACGGTCAGTACAGGAAAATGATAGAATCCGGGCGAGTACCTGGAAAAGGTAGAATCCGTCCGAGTACCGAAAAACTGTCCGAACGAGTACCGAAAAATGGTAGAATCAGGGTCAGTACAGGAAAATGATAGAATCCGGGCGAGTACCTGGAGAAGGTAGAATCCGTCCGAGTACCAAAAAACAGTCCGAACGAGTACCGAAAAATTGTAGAATCAGGGTCAGTACAGGAAAATGATAGAATCCGGGCGAGTACCTGGAAAAGGTAGAATCCGTCAGAGTACCGAAAAACTGTCCGAACGAGTACCGAAAAATGGTAGAATCAGGGTCAGTATAGGAAAAGGATAGAATCCGGGCGAGTACCTGGAAAAGGTTGAATCCGTCCGAGTACCGAACAACTGTCCGAACGAGTACCGAAAAATTGTAGAATCAGGGTCAGTACAGGAAAATGATAGAATCCGGGCGAGTACCTGGACAAGGTAGAATCCGTCCGAGTACCGAAAAACTGTCCGAACGAGTACCGAAAAATGGTAGAATCAGGGTCAGTATAGGAAAAGGATAGAATCCGGGCGAGTACCTGGAAAAGGTAGAATCCGTCCGAGTACCGAAAAATTGACCGAACGAGTACCGAAAAATTGTAGAATCAGGGTCAGTACAGGAAAATGATAAAATCCGGGCGAGTACCTGGAAAAGGTAGAATCCGTCCGAGTACCGAACAACTGTCCGAACGAGTACCGAAAAATGGTAGAATCAGGGTCAGTACAGGAAAATGATAGAATCCGGGCGAGTACCTGGAAAATGTAGAATCCGTCCGAGTACCGAAAAACTGTCCGAACGAGTACCGAAAAATGGTAGAATCAGGGTCAGTATAGGAAAAGGATAGAATCCGGGCGAGTACCTGGAAAAGGTTGAATCCGTCCGAGTACCGAAAAACTGTCCGAACGAGTACCGAAAAATGGTAGAATCAGGGTCAGTACAGGAAAATGATAGAATCCGGGCGAGTACCTGGAAAATGTAGAATCCGTCCGAGTACCGAAAAACTGTCCGAACGAGTACCGAAAAATGGTAGAATCAGGGTCAGTATAGGAAAAGGATAGAATCCGGGCGAGTACCTGGAAAAGGTAGAATCCGTCCGAGTACCGAAAAACTGTCCGAACGAGTACCGAAAAATGGTAGAATCAGGGTCAGTATAGGAAAAGGATAGAATCCGGGCGAGTACCTGGAAAAGGTTGAATCCGTCCGAGTACCGAACAACTGTCCGAACGAGTACCGAAAAATTGTAGAATCAGGGTCAGTACAGGAAAATGATAGAATCCGGGCGAGTACCTGGACAAGGTAGAATCCGTCCGAGTACCGAAAAACTGTCCGAACGAGTACCGAAAAATGGTAGAATCAGGGTCAGTATAGGAAAAGGATAGAATCCGGGCGAGTACCTGGAAAAGGTAGAATCCGTCCGAGTACCGAAAAACTGTCCGAACGAGTACCGAAAAATGGTAGAATCTGGGTCAGTACAGGAAAATGATAGAATCCGGGCGAGTACCTGGAGAAGGTAGAATCCGTTCGAGTACCGAAAAACTGTCCGAACGAGTACCGAAAAATGGTAGAATCAGGGTCAATACAGGAAAATGATAGAATCCGGGCGAGTACCTGGAAAATGTAGAATCCGTCCGAGTACCGAAAAACTGTCCGAACGAGTACCGAAAAATTGTAGAATCAGGGTCAGTACAGGAAAATGATAGAATCCGGGCGAGTACCTGGAAAAGGTAGAATCCGTCCGAGTACCGAAAAACTGTCCGAACGAGTACCGAAAAATGGTAGAATCAGGGTCAGTACAGGAAAATGATAGAATCCGGGCGAGTACCTGGAGAAGGTAGAATCCGTCCGAGTACCGAAAAATGGTAGAATCACGGTCAGTACAGGAAAATGATAGAATCCGGGCGAGTACCTGGAAAAGGTAGAATCCGTCCGAGTACCGAAAAACTGTCCGAACGAGTACCGAAAAATGGTAGAATCAGGGTCAGTACAGGAAAATGATAGAATCCGGGCGAGTACCTGGAGAAGGTAGAATCCGTCCGAGTACCAAAAAACAGTCCGAACGAGTACCGAAAAATTGTAGAATCAGGGTCAGTACAGGAAAATGATAGAATCCGGGCGAGTACCTGGAAAAGGTAGAATCCGTCAGAGTACCGAAAAACTGTCCGAACGAGTACCGAAAAATGGTAGAATCAGGGTCAGTATAGGAAAAGGATAGAATCCGGGCGAGTACCTGGAGAAGGTAGAATCCGTCCGAGTACCAAAAAACAGTCCGAACGAGTACCGAAAAATTGTAGAATCAGGGTCAGTACAGGAAAATGATAGAATCCGGGCGAGTACCTGGAAAAGGTAGAATCCGTCAGAGTACCGAAAAACTGTCCGAACGAGTACCGAAAAATGGTAGAATCAGGGTCAGTATAGGAAAAGGATAGAATCCGGGCGAGTACCTGGAAAAGGTTGAATCCGTCCGAGTACCGAACAACTGTCCGAACGAGTACCGAAAAATTGTAGAATCAGGGTCAGTACAGGAAAATGATAGAATCCGGGCGAGTACCTGGACAAGGTAGAATCCGTCCGAGTACCGAAAAACTGTCCGAACGAGTACCGAAAAATGGTAGAATCAGGGTCAGTATAGGAAAAGGATAGAATCCGGGCGAGTACCTGGAAAAGGTAGAATCCGTCCGAGTACCGAAAAACTGTCCGAACGAGTACCGAAAAATGGTAGAATCTGGGTCAGTACAGGAAAATGATAGAATCCGGGCGAGTACCTGGAGAAGGTAGAATCCGTCCGAGTACCGAAAAACTGTCCGAACGAGTACCGAAAAATGGTAGAATCAGGGTCAATACAGGAAAATGATAGAATCCGGGCGAGTACCTGGAAAATGTAGAATCCGTCCGAGTACCGAAAAACTGTCCGAACGAGTACCGAAAAATTGTAGAATCAGGGTCAGTACAGGAAAATGATAGAATCCGGGCGAGTACCTGGAAAAGGTAGAATCCGTCCGAGTACCGAAAAACTGTCCGAACGAGTACCGAAAAATGGTAGAATCAGGGTCAGTACAGGAAAATGATAGAATCCGGGCGAGTACCTGGAGAAGGTAGAATCCGTCCGAGTACCGAAAAACTGTCCGAACGACTACCGAAAAATGGTAGAATCAGGGTCAATACAGGAAAATGATAGAATCCGGGCGAGTACCTGGAAAATGTAGAATCCGTCCGAGTACCGAAAAACTGTCCGAACGAGTACCGAAAAATTGTAGAATCAGGGTCAGTACAGGAAAATGATAGAATCCGGGCGAGTACCTGGAAAAGGTAGAATCCGTCCGAGTACCGAAAAACTGTCCGAACGAGTACCGAAAAATGGTAGAATCTGGGTCAGTACAGGAAAATGATAGAATCCGGGCGAGTACCTGGAGAAGGTAGAATCCGTCCGAGTACCGAAAAACTGTCCGAACGAGTACCGAAAAATGGTAGAATCAGGGTCAGTACAGGAAAATGATAGAATCCGGGCGAGTACCTGGAGAAGGTAGAATCCGTCCGAGTACCGAAAAACTGTCCGAACGAGTACCGAAAAATTGTAGAATCAGGGTCAGTACAGGAAAATGATAGAATCCGGGCGAGTACCTGGAAAAGGTAGAATCCGTCAGAGTACCGAAAAACTGTCCGAACGAGTACCGAAAAATGGTAGAATCAGGGTCAGTATAGGAAAAGGATAGAATCCGGGCGAGTACCTGGAAAAGGTTGAATCCGTCCGAGTACCGAAAAACTGTCCGAACGAGTACCGAAAAATGGTAGAATCAGGGTCAGTACAGGAAAATGATAGAATCCGGGCGAGTACCTGGAAAATGTAGAATCCGTCCGAGTACCGAAAAACTGTCCGAACGAGTACCGAAAAATGGTAGAATCAGGGTCAGTATAGGAAAAGGATAGAATCCGGGCGAGTACCTGGAAAAGGTAGAATCCGTCCGAGTACCGAAAAATTGACCGAACGAGTACCGAAAAATTGTAGAATCAGGGTCAGTACAGGAAAATGATAAAATCCGGGCGAGTACCTGGAAAAGGTAGAATCCGTCCGAGTACCGAACAACTGTCCGAACGAGTACCGAAAAATTGTAGAATCAGGGATTAGTACAGGAAAATGATAAAATCCGGGCGAGTACCTGGAAAAGGTAGAATCCGTCCGAGTACCGAAAAACTATCCGAACGAGTACCGAAAAATGGTAGAATCAGGGTCAATACAGGAAAATGATAGAATCCGGGCGAGTACCTGGAGAAGGTAGAATCCGTCCGAGTACCGAAAAACTGTCCGAACGAGTACCGAAAAATAGTAGAATCAGGGTCAGTATAGGAAAAGGATAGAATCCGGGCGAGTACCTGGAAAAGGTAGAATCCGTCCGAGTACCGAACAACTGTCCGAACGAGTACCGAAAAATTGTAGAATCAGGGTCAGTACAGGAAAATGATAGAATCCGGGCGAGTACTTGGAAAAGGTAGAATCCGTCCGAGTACCGAAAAATTGACCGAACGAGTACCGAAAAATTGTAGAATCAGGGTCAGTACAGGAAAATGATACAATCCGGGCGAGTACCTGGAAAAGGTAGAATCCGTCCGAGTACCGAAAAACTGTCCGAACGAGTACCGAAAATTTGTAGAATCAGGGTCAGTACAGGAAAATGATAGAATCCGGGCGAGTACCTGGAGAAGGTAGAATCCGTCCGAGTACCGAAAAACTGTCCGAACGAGTACCGAAAAATGGTAGAATCAGGGTCAGTACAGGAAAATGATAGAATCCGGGCGAGTACCTGGAGAAGGTAGAATCCGTCCGAGTACCGAAAAACTGTCCGAACGAGTACCGAAAAATTGTAGAATCAGGGTCAGTACAGGAAAATGATAGAATCCGGGCGAGTACCTGGAAAAGGTAGAATCCGTCAGAGTACCGAAAAACTGTCCGAACGAGTACCGAAAAATGGTAGAATCAGGGTCAGTATAGGAAAAGGATAGAATCCGGGCGAGTACCTGGAAAAGGTTGAATCCGTCCGAGTACCGAAAAACTGTCCGAACGAGTACCGAAAAATGGTAGAATCAGGGTCAGTACAGGAAAATGATAGAATCCGGGCGAGTACCTGGAAAATGTAGAATCCGTCCGAGTACCGAAAAACTGTCCGAACGAGTACCGAAAAATGGTAGAATCAGGGTCAGTATAGGAAAAGGATAGAATCCGGGCGAGTACCTGGAAAAGGTAGAATCCGTCCGAGTACCGAAAAACTGTCCGAACGAGTACCGAAAAATGGTAGAATCTGGGTCAGTACAGGAAAATGATAGAATCCGGGCGAGTACCTGGAGAAGGTAGAATCCGTCCGAGTACCGAAAAACTGTCCGAACGAGTACCGAAAAATGGTAGAATCAGGGTCAATACAGGAAAATGATAGAATCCGGGCGAGTACCTGGAAAATGTAGAATCCGTCCGAGTACCGAAAAACTGTCCGAACGAGTACCGAAAAATTGTAGAATCAGGGTCAGTACAGGAAAATGATAGAATCCGGGCGAGTACCTGGAAAAGGTAGAATCCGTCCGAGTACCGAAAAACTGTCCGAACGAGTACCGAAAAATGGTAGAATCAGGGTCAGTACAGGAAAATGATAGAATCCGGGCGAGTACCTGGAGAAGGTAGAATCCGTCCGAGTACCGAAAAACTGTCCGAACGACTACCGAAAAATGGTAGAATCAGGGTCAATACAGGAAAATGATAGAATCCGGGCGAGTACCTGGAAAATGTAGAATCCGTCCGAGTACCGAAAAACTGTCCGAACGAGTACCGAAAAATTGTAGAATCAGGGTCAGTACAGGAAAATGATAGAATCCGGGCGAGTACCTGGAAAAGGTAGAATCCGTCCGAGTACCGAAAAACTGTCCGAACGAGTACCGAAAAATGGTAGAATCTGGGTCAGTACAGGAAAATGATAGAATCCGGGCGAGTACCTGGAGAAGGTAGAATCCGTCCGAGTACCGAAAAACTGTCCGAACGAGTACCGAAAAATGGTAGAATCAGGGTCAGTACAGGAAAATGATAGAATCCGGGCGAGTACCTGGAGAAGGTAGAATCCGTCCGAGTACCGAAAAACTGTCCGAACGAGTACCGAAAAATTGTAGAATCAGGGTCAGTACAGGAAAATGATAGAATCCGGGCGAGTACCTGGAAAAGGTAGAATCCGTCAGAGTACCGAAAAACTGTCCGAACGAGTACCGAAAAATGGTAGAATCAGGGTCAGTATAGGAAAAGGATAGAATCCGGGCGAGTACCTGGAAAAGGTTGAATCCGTCCGAGTACCGAAAAACTGTCCGAACGAGTACCGAAAAATGGTAGAATCAGGGTCAGTACAGGAAAATGATAGAATCCGGGCGAGTACCTGGAAAATGTAGAATCCGTCCGAGTACCGAAAAACTGTCCGAACGAGTACCGAAAAATGGTAGAATCAGGGTCAGTATAGGAAAAGGATAGAATCCGGGCGAGTACCTGGAAAAGGTAGAATCCGTCCGAGTACCGAAAAATTGACCGAACGAGTACCGAAAAATTGTAGAATCAGGGTCAGTACAGGAAAATGATAAAATCCGGGCGAGTACCTGGAAAAGGTAGAATCCGTCCGAGTACCGAACAACTGTCCGAACGAGTACCGAAAAATTGTAGAATCAGGGATTAGTACAGGAAAATGATAAAATCCGGGCGAGTACCTGGAAAAGGTAGAATCCGTCCGAGTACCGAAAAACTATCCGAACGAGTACCGAAAAATGGTAGAATCAGGGTCAATACAGGAAAATGATAGAATCCGGGCGAGTACCTGGAGAAGGTAGAATCCGTCCGAGTACCGAAAAACTGTCCGAACGAGTACCGAAAAATAGTAGAATCAGGGTCAGTATAGGAAAAGGATAGAATCCGGGCGAGTACCTGGAAAAGGTAGAATCCGTCCGAGTACCGAACAACTGTCCGAACGAGTACCGAAAAATTGTAGAATCAGGGTCAGTACAGGAAAATGATAGAATCCGGGCGAGTACTTGGAAAAGGTAGAATCCGTCCGAGTACCGAAAAATTGACCGAACGAGTACCGAAAAATTGTAGAATCAGGGTCAGTACAGGAAAATGATACAATCCGGGCGAGTACCTGGAAAAGGTAGAATCCGTCCGAGTACCGAAAAACTGTCCGAACGAGTACCGAAAATTTGTAGAATCAGGGTCAGTACAGGAAAATGATAGAATCCGGGCGAGTACCTGGAGAAGGTAGAATCCGTCCGAGTACCGAAAAACTGTCCGAACGAGTACCGAAAAATGGTAGAATCACGGTCAGTACAGGAAAATGATAGAATCCGGGCGAGTACCTGGAAAAGGTAGAATACGTCCGAGTACCGAAAAACTGTCCGAACGAGTACCGAAAAATGGTAGAATCAGGGTCAGTACAGGAAAATGATAGAATCCGGGCGAGTACCTGGAGAAGGTAGAATCCGTCCGAGTACAAAAAAACAGTCCGAACGAGTACCGAAAAATTGTAGAATCAGGGTCAGTACAGGAAAATGATAGAATCCGGGCGAGTACCTGGAAAAGGTAGAATCCGTCAGAGTACCGAAAAACTGTCCGAACGAGTACCGAAAAATGGTAGAATCAGGGTCAGTATAGGAAAAGGATAGAATCCGGGCGAGTACCTGGAGAAGGTAGAATCCGTCCGAGTACCAAAAAACAGTCCGAACGAGTACCGAAAAATTGTAGAATCAGGGTCAGTACAGGAAAATGATAGAATCTGGGCGAGTACCTGGAAAAGGTAGAATCCGTCAGAGTACCGAAAAACTGTCCGAACGAGTACCGAAAAATGGTAGAATCAGGGTCAGTATAGGAAAAGGATAGAATCCGGGCGAGTACCTGGAAAAGGTTGAATCCGTCCGAGTACCGAACAACTGTCCGAACGAGTACCGAAAAATTGTAGAATCAGGGTCAGTACAGGAAAATGATAGAATCCGGGCGAGTACCTGGACAAGGTAGAATCCGTCCGAGTACCGAAAAACTGTCCGAACGAGTACCGAAAAATGGTAGAATCAGGGTCAGTATAGGAAAAGGATAGAATCCGGGCGAGTACCTGGAAAAGGTAGAATCCGTCCGAGTACCGAAAAACTGTCCGAACGAGTACCGAAAAATGGTAGAATCTGGGTCAGTACAGGAAAATGATAGAATCCGGGCGAGTACCTGGAGAAGGTAGAATCCGTCCGAGTACCGAAAAACTGTCCGAACGAGTACCGAAAAATGGTAGAATCAGGGTCAATACAGGAAAATGATAGAATCCGGGCGAGTACCTGGAAAATGTAGAATCCGTCCGAGTACCGAAAAACTGTCCGAACGAGTACCGAAAAATTGTAGAATCAGGGTCAGTACAGGAAAATGATAGAATCCGGGCGAGTACCTGGAAAAGGTAGAATCCGTCCGAGTACCGAAAAACTGTCCGAACGAGTACCGAAAAATGGTAGAATCAGGGTCAGTACAGGAAAATGATAGAATCCGGGCGAGTACCTGGAGAAGGTAGAATCCGTCCGAGTACCGAAAAACTGTCCGAACGAGTACCGAAAAATGGTAGAATCAGGGTCAATACAGGAAAATGATAGAATCCGGGCGAGTACCTGGAAAATGTAGAATCCGTCCGAGTACCGAAAAACTGTCCGAACGAGTACCGAAAAATTGTAGAATCAGGGTCAGTACAGGAAAATGATAGAATCCGGGCGAGTACCTGGAAAAGGTAGAATCCGTCCGAGTACCGAAAAACTGTCCGAACGAGTACCGAAAAATGGTAGAATCTGGGTCAGTACAGGAAAATGATAGAATCCGGGAGAGTACCTGGAGAAGGTAGAATCCGTCCGAGTACCGAAAAACTGTCCGAACGAGTACCGAAAAATGGTAGAATCAGGGTCAGTACAGGAAAATGATAGAATCCGGGCGAGTACCTGGAAAATGTAGAATCCGTCCGAGTACCGAAAAACTGTCCGAACGAGTACCGAAAAATGGTAGAATCAGGGTCAGTATAGGAAAAGGATAGAATCCGGGCGAGTACCTGGAAAAGGTAGAATCCGTCCGAGTACCGAAAAATTGACCGAACGAGTACCGAAAAATTGTAGAATCAGGGTCAGTACAGGAAAATGATAAAATCCGGGCGAGTACCTGGAAAAGGTAGAATCCGTCCGAGTACCGAACAACTGTCCGAACGAGTACCGAAAAATTGTAGAATCAGGGATTAGTACAGGAAAATGATAAAATCCGGGCGAGTACCTGGAAAAGGTAGAATCCGTCCGAGTACCGAAAAACTATCCGAACGAGTACCGAAAAATGGTAGAATCAGGGTCAATACAGGAAAATGATAGAATCCGGGCGAGTACCTGGAGAAGGTAGAATCCGTCCGAGTACCGAAAAACTGTCCGAACGAGTACCGAAAAATGGTAGAATCACGGTCAGTACAGGAAAATGATAGAATCCGGGCGAGTACCTGGAAAAGGTAGAATACGTCCGAGTACCGAAAAACTGTCCGAACGAGTACCGAAAAATGGTAGAATCAGGGTCAGTACAGGAAAATGATAGAATCCGGGCGAGTACCTGGAGAAGGTAGAATCCGTCCG
The DNA here is from genome assembly GCF_030704535.1 of Vitis vinifera. NCBI lineage: Eukaryota > Viridiplantae > Streptophyta > Magnoliopsida > Vitales > Vitaceae > Vitis > Vitis vinifera. The sequence continues at coordinate 17,985,725 of NC_081805.1, read as the reverse complement.
AGTACAAAAAAACAGTCCGAACGAGTACCGAAAAATTGTAGAATCAGGGTCAGTACAGGAAAATGATAGAATCCGGGCGAGTACCTGGAAAAGGTAGAATCCGTCAGAGTACCGAAAAACTGTCCGAACGAGTACCGAAAAATGGTAGAATCAGGGTCAGTATAGGAAAAGGATAGAATCCGGGCGAGTACCTGGAGAAGGTAGAATCCGTCCGAGTACCAAAAAACAGTCCGAACGAGTACCGAAAAATTGTAGAATCAGGGTCAGTACAGGAAAATGATAGAATCCGGGCGAGTACCTGGAAAAGGTAGAATCCGTCAGAGTACCGAAAAACTGTCCGAACGAGTACCGAAAAATGGTAGAATCAGGGTCAGTATAGGAAAAGGATAGAATCCGGGCGAGTACCTGGAAAAGGTTGAATCCGTCCGAGTACCGAACAACTGTCCGAACGAGTACCGAAAAATTGTAGAATCAGGGTCAGTACAGGAAAATGATAGAATCCGGGCGAGTACCTGGACAAGGTAGAATCCGTCCGAGTACCGAAAAACTGTCCGAACGAGTACCGAAAAATGGTAGAATCAGGGTCAGTATAGGAAAAGGATAGAATCCGGGCGAGTACCTGGAAAAGGTAGAATCCGTCCGAGTACCGAAAAACTGTCCGAACGAGTACCGAAAAATGGTAGAATCTGGGTCAGTACAGGAAAATGATAGAATCCGGGCGAGTACCTGGAGAAGGTAGAATCCGTCCGAGTACCGAAAAACTGTCCGAACGAGTACCGAAAAATGGTAGAATCAGGGTCAATACAGGAAAATGATAGAATCCGGGCGAGTACCTGGAAAATGTAGAATCCGTCCGAGTACCGAAAAACTGTCCGAACGAGTACCGAAAAATTGTAGAATCAGGGTCAGTACAGGAAAATGATAGAATCCGGGCGAGTACCTGGAAAAGGTAGAATCCGTCCGAGTACCGAAAAACTGTCCGAACGAGTACCGAAAAATGGTAGAATCACGGTCAGTACAGGAAAATGATAGAATCCGGGCGAGTACCTGGAAAAGGTAGAATACGTCCGAGTACCGAAAAACTGTCCGAACGAGTACCGAAAAATGGTAGAATCAGGGTCAGTACAGGAAAATGATAGAATCCGGGCGAGTACCTGGAGAAGGTAGAATCCGTCCGAGTACAAAAAAACAGTCCGAACGAGTACCGAAAAATTGTAGAATCAGGGTCAGTACAGGAAAATGATAGAATCCGGGCGAGTACCTGGAAAAGGTAGAATCCGTCAGAGTACCGAAAAACTGTCCGAACGAGTACCGAAAAATGGTAGAATCAGGGTCAGTATAGGAAAAGGATAGAATCCGGGCGAGTACCTGGAGAAGGTAGAATCCGTCCGAGTACCAAAAAACAGTCCGAACGAGTACCGAAAAATTGTAGAATCAGGGTCAGTACAGGAAAATGATAGAATCCGGGCGAGTACCTGGAAAAGGTAGAATCCGTCAGAGTACCGAAAAACTGTCCGAACGAGTACCGAAAAATGGTAGAATCAGGGTCAGTATAGGAAAAGGATAGAATCCGGGCGAGTACCTGGAAAAGGTTGAATCCGTCCGAGTACCGAACAACTGTCCGAACGAGTACCGAAAAATTGTAGAATCAGGGTCAGTACAGGAAAATGATAGAATCCGGGCGAGTACCTGGACAAGGTAGAATCCGTCCGAGTACCGAAAAACTGTCCGAACGAGTACCGAAAAATGGTAGAATCAGGGTCAGTATAGGAAAAGGATAGAATCCGGGCGAGTACCTGGAAAAGGTAGAATCCGTCCGAGTACCGAAAAACTGTCCGAACGAGTACCGAAAAATGGTAGAATCTGGGTCAGTACAGGAAAATGATAGAATCCGGGCGAGTACCTGGAGAAGGTAGAATCCGTCCGAGTACCGAAAAACTGTCCGAACGAGTACCGAAAAATGGTAGAATCAGGGTCAATACAGGAAAATGATAGAATCCGGGCGAGTACCTGGAAAATGTAGAATCCGTCCGAGTACCGAAAAACTGTCCGAACGAGTACCGAAAAATTGTAGAATCAGGGTCAGTACAGGAAAATGATAGAATCCGGGCGAGTACCTGGAAAAGGTAGAATCCGTCCGAGTACCGAAAAACTGTCCGAACGAGTACCGAAAAATGGTAGAATCACGGTCAGTACAGGAAAATGATAGAATCCGGGCGAGTACCTGGAAAAGGTAGAATACGTCCGAGTACCGAAAAACTGTCCGAACGAGTACCGAAAAATGGTAGAATCAGGGTCAGTACAGGAAAATGATAGAATCCGGGCGAGTACCTGGAGAAGGTAGAATCCGTCCGAGTACAAAAAAACAGTCCGAACGAGTACCGAAAAATTGTAGAATCAGGGTCAGTACAGGAAAATGATAGAATCCGGGCGAGTACCTGGAAAAGGTAGAATCCGTCAGAGTACCGAAAAACTGTCCGAACGAGTACCGAAAAATGGTAGAATCAGGGTCAGTATAGGAAAAGGATAGAATCCGGGCGAGTACCTGGAGAAGGTAGAATCCGTCCGAGTACCAAAAAACAGTCCGAACGAGTACCGAAAAATTGTAGAATCAGGGTCAGTACAGGAAAATGATAGAATCCGGGCGAGTACCTGGAAAAGGTAGAATCCGTCAGAGTACCGAAAAACTGTCCGAACGAGTACCGAAAAATGGTAGAATCAGGGTCAGTATAGGAAAAGGATAGAATCCGGGCGAGTACCTGGAAAAGGTTGAATCCGTCCGAGTACCGAACAACTGTCCGAACGAGTACCGAAAAATTGTAGAATCAGGGTCAGTACAGGAAAATGATAGAATCCGGGCGAGTACCTGGACAAGGTAGAATCCGTCCGAGTACCGAAAAACTGTCCGAACGAGTACCGAAAAATGGTAGAATCAGGGTCAGTATAGGAAAAGGATAGAATCCGGGCGAGTACCTGGAAAAGGTAGAATCCGTCCGAGTACCGAAAAACTGTCCGAACGAGTACCGAAAAATGGTAGAATCTGGGTCAGTACAGGAAAATGATAGAATCCGGGCGAGTACCTGGAGAAGGTAGAATCCGTCCGAGTACCGAAAAACTGTCCGAACGAGTACCGAAAAATGGTAGAATCAGGGTCAATACAGGAAAATGATAGAATCCGGGCGAGTACCTGGAAAATGTAGAATCCGTCCGAGTACCGAAAAACTGTCCGAACGAGTACCGAAAAATTGTAGAATCAGGGTCAGTACAGGAAAATGATAGAATCCGGGCGAGTACCTGGAAAAGGTAGAATCCGTCCGAGTACCGAAAAACTGTCCGAACGAGTACCGAAAAATGGTAGAATCAGGGTCAGTACAGGAAAATGATAGAATCCGGGCGAGTACCTGGAGAAGGTAGAATCCGTCCGAGTACCGAAAAACTGTCCGAACGAGTACCGAAAAATGGTAGAATCAGGGTCAATACAGGAAAATGATAGAATCCGGGCGAGTACCTGGAAAATGTAGAATCCGTCCGAGTACCGAAAAACTGTCCGAACGAGTACCGAAAAATTGTAGAATCAGGGTCAGTACAGGAAAATGATAGAATCCGGGCGAGTACCTGGAAAAGGTAGAATCCGTCCGAGTACCGAAAAACTGTCCGAACGAGTACCGAAAAATGGTAGAATCTGGGTCAGTACAGGAAAATGATAGAATCCGGGAGAGTACCTGGAGAAGGTAGAATCCGTCCGAGTACCGAAAAACTGTCCGAACGAGTACCGAAAAATGGTAGAATCAGGGTCAGTACAGGAAAATGATAGAATCCGGGCGAGTACCTGGAAAATGTAGAATCCGTCCGAGTACCGAAAAACTGTCCGAACGAGTACCGAAAAATGGTAGAATCAGGGTCAGTATAGGAAAAGGATAGAATCCGGGCGAGTACCTGGAAAAGGTAGAATCCGTCCGAGTACCGAAAAATTGACCGAACGAGTACCGAAAAATTGTAGAATCAGGGTCAGTACAGGAAAATGATAAAATCCGGGCGAGTACCTGGAAAAGGTAGAATCCGTCCGAGTACCGAACAACTGTCCGAACGAGTACCGAAAAATTGTAGAATCAGGGATTAGTACAGGAAAATGATAAAATCCGGGCGAGTACCTGGAAAAGGTAGAATCCGTCCGAGTACCGAAAAACTATCCGAACGAGTACCGAAAAATGGTAGAATCAGGGTCAATACAGGAAAATGATAGAATCCGGGCGAGTACCTGGAGAAGGTAGAATCCGTCCGAGTACCGAAAAACTGTCCGAACGAGTACCGAAAAATGGTAGAATCAGGGTCAGTATAGGAAAAGGATAGAATCCGGGCGAGTACCTGGAAAAGGTAGAATCCGTCCGAGTACCGAACAACTGTCCGAACGAGTACCGAAAAATTGTAGAATCAGGGTCAGTACAGGAAAATGATAGAATCCGGGCGAGTACTTGGAAAAGGTAGAATCCGTCCGAGTACCGAAAAATTGACCGAACGAGTACCGAAAAATTGTAGAATCAGGGTCAGTACAGGAAAATGATACAATCCGGGCGAGTACCTGGAAAAGGTAGAATCCGTCCGAGTACCGAAAAACTGTCCGAACGAGTACCGAAAATTTGTAGAATCAGGGTCAGTACAGGAAAATGATAGAATCCGGGCGAGTACCTGGAGAAGGTAGAATCCGTCCGAGTACCGAAAAACTGTCCGAACGAGTACCGAAAAATGGTAGAATCACGGTCAGTACAGGAAAATGATAGAATCCGGGCGAGTACCTGGAAAAGGTAGAATCCGTCCGAGTACCGAAAAACTGTCCGAACGAGTACCGAAAAATGGTAGAATCTGGGTCAGTACAGGAAAATGATAGAATCCGGGCGAGTACCTGGAGAAGGTAGAATCCGTCCGAGTACCGAAAAACTGTCCGAACGAGTACCGAAAAATGGTAGAATCTGGGTCAGTACAGGAAAATGATAGAATCCGGGCGAGTACCTGGAGAAGGTAGAATCCGTCCGAGTACCGAAAAACTGTCCGAACGAGTACCGAAAAATTGTAGAATCAGGGTCAGTACAGGAAAATGATAGAATCCGGGCGAGTACCTGGACAAGGTAGAATCCGTCAGAGTACCGAAAAACTGTCCGAACGAGTACCGAAAAATGGTAGAATCAGGGTCAGTATAGGAAAAGGATAGAATCCGGGCGAGTACCTGGAAAAGGTTGAATCCGTCCGAGTACCGAAAAACTGTCCGAACGAGTACCGAAAAATGGTAGAATCAGGGTCAGTACAGGAAAATGATAGAATCCGGGCGAGTACCTGGAAAATGTAGAATCCGTCCGAGTACCGAAAAACTGTCCGAACGAGTACTGAAAAATGGTAGAATCAGGGTCAGTATAGGAAAAGGATAGAATCCGGGCGAGTACCTGGAAAAGGTAGAATCCGTCCGAGTACCGAAAAATTGACCAAACGAGTACCGAAAAATTGTAGAATCAGGGTCAGTACAGGAAAATGATAAAATCCGGGCGAGTACCTGGAAAAGGTAGAATCCGTCCGAGTACCGAACAACTGTCCGAACGAGTACCGAAAAATTGTAGAATCAGGGATTAGTACAGGAAAATGATAAAATCCGGGCGAGTACCTGGAAAAGGTAGAATCCGTCCGAGTACCGAAAAACTATCCGAACGAGTACCGAAAAATGGTAGAATCAGGGTCAATACAGGAAAATGATAGAATCCGGGCGAGTACCTGGAGAAGGTAGAATCCGTCCGAGTACCGAAAAACTGTCCGAACGAGTACCGAAAAATAGTAGAATCAGGGTCAGTATAGGAAAAGGATAGAATCCGGGCGAGTACCTGGAAAAGGTAGAATCCGTCCGAGTACCGAACAACTGTCCGAACGAGTACCGAAAAATTGTAGAATCAGGGTCAGTACAGGAAAATGATAGAATCCGGGCGAGTACTTGGAAAAGGTAGAATCCGTCCGAGTACCGAAAAATTGACCGAACGAGTACCGAAAAATTGTAGAATCAGGGTCAGTACAGGAAAATGATACAATCCGGGCGAGTACCTGGAAAAGGTAGAATCCGTCAGAGTACCGAAAAACTGTCCGAACGAGTACCGAAAAATGGTAGAATCAGGGTCAGTATAGGAAAAGGATAGAATCCGGGCGAGTACCTGGAGAAGGTAGAATCCGTCCGAGTACCAAAAAACAGTCCGAACGAGTACCGAAAAATTGTAGAATCAGGGTCAGTACAGGAAAATGATAGAATCCGGGCGAGTACCTGGAAAAGGTGGAATCCGTCAGAGTACCGAAAAACTGTCCGAACGAGTACCGAAAAATGGTAGAATCAGGGTCAGTATAGGAAAAGGATAGAATCCGGGCGAGTACCTGGAAAAGGTTGAATCCGTCCGAGTACCGAACAACTGTCCGAACGAGTACCGAAAAATTGTAGAATCAGGGTCAGTACAGGAAAATGATAGAATCCGGGCGAGTACCTGGACAAGGTAGAATCCGTCCGAGTACCGAAAAACTGTCCGAACGAGTACCGAAAAATGGTAGAATCAGGGTCAGTATAGGAAAAGGATAGAATCCGGGCGAGTACCTGGAAAAGGTAGAATCCGTCCGAGTACCGAAAAACTGTCCGAACGAGTACCGAAAAATGGTAGAATCTGGGTCAGTACAGGAAAATGATAGAATCCGGGCGAGTACCTGGAGAAGGTAGAATCCGTCCGAGTACCGAAAAACTGTCCGAACGAGTACCGAAAAATGGTAGAATCAGGGTCAATACAGGAAAATGATAGAATCCGGGCGAGTACCTGGAAAATGTAGAATCCGTCCGAGTACCGAAAAACTGTCCGAACGAGTACCGAAAAATTGTAGAATCAGGGTCAGTACAGGAAAATGATAGAATCCGGGCGAGTACCTGGAAAAGGTAGAATCCGTCCGAGTACCGAAAAACTGTCCGAACGAGTACCGAAAAATGGTAGAATCAGGGTCAGTACAGGAAAATGATAGAATCCGGGCGAGTACCTGGAGAAGGTAGAATCCGTCCGAGTACCGAAAAACTGTCCGAACGAGTACCGAAAAATGGTAGAATCAGGGTCAATACAGGAAAATGATAGAATCCGGGCGAGTACCTGGAAAATGTAGAATCCGTCCGAGTACCGAAAAACTGTCCGAACGAGTACCGAAAAATTGTAGAATCAGGGTCAGTACAGGAAAATGATAGAATCCGGGCGAGTACCTGGAAAAGGTAGAATCCGTCCGAGTACCGAAAAACTGTCCGAACGAGTACCGAAAAATGGTAGAATCTGGGTCAGTACAGGAAAATGATAGAATCCGGGCGAGTACCTGGAGAAGGTAGAATCCGTCCGAGTACCGAAAAACTGTCCGAACGAGTACCGAAAATTTGTAGAATCAGGGTCAGTACTGGAAAATGATAGAATCCGGGCGAGTACCTGGAGAAGGTAGAATCCGTCCGAGTACCGAAAAACTGTCCGAACGAGTACCGAAAAATGGTAGAATCACGGTCAGTACAGGAAAATGATAGAATCCGGGCGAGTACCTGGAAAAGGTAGAATACGTCCGAGTACCGAAAAACTGTCCGAACGAGTACCGAAAAATGGTAGAATCAGGGTCAGTACAGGAAAATGATAGAATCCGGGCGAGTACCTGGAGAAGGTAGAATCCGTCCGAGTACAAAAAAACAGTCCGAACGAGTACCGAAAAATTGTAGAATCAGGGTCAGTACAGGAAAATGATAGAATCCGGGCGAGTACCTGGAAAAGGTAGAATCCGTCAGAGTACCGAAAAACTGTCCGAACGAGTACCGAAAAATGGTAGAATCAGGGTCAGTATAGGAAAAGGATAGAATCCGGGCGAGTACCTGGAGAAGGTAGAATCCGTCCGAGTACCAAAAAACAGTCCGAACGAGTACCGAAAAATTGTAGAATCAGGGTCAGTACAGGAAAATGATAGAATCCGGGCGAGTACCTGGAAAAGGTAGAATCCGTCAGAGTACCGAAAAACTGTCCGAACGAGTACCGAAAAATGGTAGAATCAGGGTCAGTATAGGAAAAGGATAGAATCCGGGCGAGTACCTGGAAAAGGTAGAATCCGTCCGAGTACCGAAAAATTGACCGAACGAGTACCGAAAAATTGTAGAATCAGGGTCAGTACAGGAAAATGATAAAATCCGGGCGAGTACCTGGAAAAGGTAGAATCCGTCCGAGTACCGAACAACTGTCCGAACGAGTACCGAAAAATTGTAGAATCAGGGATTAGTACAGGAAAATGATAAAATCCGGGCGAGTACCTGGAAAAGGTAGAATCCGTCCGAGTACCGAAAAACTATCCGAACGAGTACCGAAAAATGGTAGAATCAGGGTCAATACAGGAAAATGATAGAATCCGGGCGAGTACCTGGAGAAGGTAGAATCCGTCCGAGTACCGAAAAACTGTCCGAACGAGTACCGAAAAATAGTAGAATCAGGGTCAGTATAGGAAAAGGATAGAATCCGGGCGAGTACCTGGAAAAGGTAGAATCCGTCCGAGTACCGAACAACTGTCCGAACGAGTACCGAAAAATTGTAGAATCAGGGTCAGTACAGGAAAATGATAGAATCCGGGCGAGTACTTGGAAAAGGTAGAATCCGTCCGAGTACCGAAAAATTGACCGAACGAGTACCGAAAAATTGTAGAATCAGGGTCAGTACAGGAAAATGATACAATCCGGGCGAGTACCTGGAAAAGGTAGAATCCGTCCGAGTACCGAAAAACTGTCCGAACGAGTACCGAAAATTTGTAGAATCAGGGTCAGTACAGGAAAATGATAGAATCCGGGCGAGTACCTGGAGAAGGTAGAATCCGTCCGAGTACCGAAAAACTGTCCGAACGAGTACCGAAAAATGGTAGAATCAGGGTCAGTACAGGAAAATGATAGAATCCGGGCGAGTACCTGGAGAAGGTAGAATCCGTCCGAGTACCGAAAAACTGTCCGAACGAGTACCGAAAAATTGTAGAATCAGGGTCAGTACAGGAAAATGATAGAATCCGGGCGAGTACCTGGAAAAGGTAGAATCCGTCAGAGTACCGAAAAACTGTCCGAACGAGTACCGAAAAATGGTAGAATCAGGGTCAGTATAGGAAAAGGATAGAATCCGGGCGAGTACCTGGAAAAGGTTGAATCCGTCCGAGTACCGAAAAACTGTCCGAACGAGTACCGAAAAATGGTAGAATCAGGGTCAGTACAGGAAAATGATAGAATCCGGGCGAGTACCTGGAAAATGTAGAATCCGTCCGAGTACCGAAAAACTGTCCGAACGAGTACCGAAAAATGGTAGAATCAGGGTCAGTATAGGAAAAGGATAGAATCCGGGCGAGTACCTGGAAAAGGTAGAATCCGTCCGAGTACCGAAAAACTGTCCGAACGAGTACCGAAAAATGGTAGAATCTGGGTCAGTACAGGAAAATGATAGAATCCGGGCGAGTACCTGGAGAAGGTAGAATCCGTCCGAGTACCGAAAAACTGTCCGAACGAGTACCGAAAAATGGTAGAATCAGGGTCAATACAGGAAAATGATAGAATCCGGGCGAGTACCTGGAAAATGTAGAATCCGTCCGAGTACCGAAAAACTGTCCGAACGAGTACCGAAAAATTGTAGAATCAGGGTCAGTACAGGAAAATGATAGAATCCGGGCGAGTACCTGGAAAAGGTAGAATCCGTCCGAGTACCGAAAAACTGTCCGAACGAGTACCGAAAAATGGTAGAATCAGGGTCAGTACAGGAAAATGATAGAATCCGGGCGAGTACCTGGAGAAGGTAGAATCCGTCCGAGTACCGAAAAACTGTCCGAACGACTACCGAAAAATGGTAGAATCAGGGTCAATACAGGAAAATGATAGAATCCGGGCGAGTACCTGGAAAATGTAGAATCCGTCCGAGTACCGAAAAACTGTCCGAACGAGTACCGAAAAATTGTAGAATCAGGGTCAGTACAGGAAAATGATAGAATCCGGGCGAGTACCTGGAAAAGGTAGAATCCGTCCGAGTACCGAAAAACTGTCCGAACGAGTACCGAAAAATGGTAGAATCTGGGTCAGTACAGGAAAATGATAGAATCCGGGCGAGTACCTGGAGAAGGTAGAATCCGTCCGAGTACCGAAAAACTGTCCGAACGAGTACCGAAAAATGGTAGAATCAGGGTCAGTACAGGAAAATGATAGAATCCGGGCGAGTACCTGGAGAAGGTAGAATCCGTCCGAGTACCGAAAAACTGTCCGAACGAGTACCGAAAAATTGTAGAATCAGGGTCAGTACAGGAAAATGATAGAATCCGGGCGAGTACCTGGAAAAGGTAGAATCCGTCAGAGTACCGAAAAACTGTCCGAACGAGTACCGAAAAATGGTAGAATCAGGGTCAGTATAGGAAAAGGATAGAATCCGGGCGAGTACCTGGAAAAGGTTGAATCCGTCCGAGTACCGAAAAACTGTCCGAACGAGTACCGAAAAATGGTAGAATCAGGGTCAGTACAGGAAAATGATAGAATCCGGGCGAGTACCTGGAAAATGTAGAATCCGTCCGAGTACCGAAAAACTGTCCGAACGAGTACCGAAAAATGGTAGAATCAGGGTCAGTATAGGAAAAGGATAGAATCCGGGCGAGTACCTGGAAAAGGTAGAATCCGTCCGAGTACCGAAAAATTGACCGAACGAGTACCGAAAAATTGTAGAATCAGGGTCAGTACAGGAAAATGATAAAATCCGGGCGAGTACCTGGAAAAGGTAGAATCCGTCCGAGTACCGAACAACTGTCCGAACGAGTACCGAAAAATTGTAGAATCAGGGATTAGTACAGGAAAATGATAAAATCCGGGCGAGTACCTGGAAAAGGTAGAATCCGTCCGAGTACCGAAAAACTATCCGAACGAGTACCGAAAAATGGTAGAATCAGGGTCAATACAGGAAAATGATAGAATCCGGGCGAGTACCTGGAGAAGGTAGAATCCGTCCGAGTACCGAAAAACTGTCCGAACGAGTACCGAAAAATAGTAGAATCAGGGTCAGTATAGGAAAAGGATAGAATCCGGGCGAGTACCTGGAAAAGGTAGAATCCGTCCGAGTACCGAACAACTGTCCGAACGAGTACCGAAAAATTGTAGAATCAGGGTCAGTACAGGAAAATGATAGAATCCGGGCGAGTACTTGGAAAAGGTAGAATCCGTCCGAGTACCGAAAAATTGACCGAACGAGTACCGAAAAATTGTAGAATCAGGGTCAGTACAGGAAAATGATACAATCCGGGCGAGTACCTGGAAAAGGTAGAATCCGTCCGAGTACCGAAAAACTGTCCGAACGAGTACCGAAAATTTGTAGAATCAGGGTCAGTACAGGAAAATGATAGAATCCGGGCGAGTACCTGGAGAAGGTAGAATCCGTCCGAGTACCGAAAAACTGTCCGAACGAGTACCGAAAAATGGTAGAATCACGGTCAGTACAGGAAAATGATAGAATCCGGGCGAGTACCTGGAAAAGGTAGAATACGTCCGAGTACCGAAAAACTGTCCGAACGAGTACCGAAAAATGGTAGAATCAGGGTCAGTACAGGAAAATGATAGAATCCGGGCGAGTACCTGGAGAAGGTAGAATCCGTCCGAGTACAAAAAAACAGTCCGAACGAGTACCGAAAAATTGTAGAATCAGGGTCAGTACAGGAAAATGATAGAATCCGGGCGAGTACCTGGAAAAGGTAGAATCCGTCAGAGTACCGAAAAACTGTCCGAACGAGTACCGAAAAATGGTAGAATCAGGGTCAGTATAGGAAAAGGATAGAATCCGGGCGAGTACCTGGAGAAGGTAGAATCCGTCCGAGTACCAAAAAACAGTCCGAACGAGTACCGAAAAATTGTAGAATCAGGGTCAGTACAGGAAAATGATAGAATCTGGGCGAGTACCTGGAAAAGGTAGAATCCGTCAGAGTACCGAAAAACTGTCCGAACGAGTACCGAAAAATGGTAGAATCAGGGTCAGTATAGGAAAAGGATAGAATCCGGGCGAGTACCTGGAAAAGGTTGAATCCGTCCGAGTACCGAACAACTGTCCGAACGAGTACCGAAAAATTGTAGAATCAGGGTCAGTACAGGAAAATGATAGAATCCGGGCGAGTACCTGGACAAGGTAGAATCCGTCCGAGTACCGAAAAACTGTCCGAACGAGTACCGAAAAATGGTAGAATCAGGGTCAGTATAGGAAAAGGATAGAATCCGGGCGAGTACCTGGAAAAGGTAGAATCCGTCCGAGTACCGAAAAACTGTCCGAACGAGTACCGAAAAATGGTAGAATCTGGGTCAGTACAGGAAAATGATAGAATCCGGGCGAGTACCTGGAGAAGGTAGAATCCGTCCGAGTACCGAAAAACTGTCCGAACGAGTACCGAAAAATGGTAGAATCAGGGTCAATACAGGAAAATGATAGAATCCGGGCGAGTACCTGGAAAATGTAGAATCCGTCCGAGTACCGAAAAACTGTCCGAACGAGTACCGAAAAATTGTAGAATCAGGGTCAGTACAGGAAAATGATAGAATCCGGGCGAGTACCTGGAAAAGGTAGAATCCGTCCGAGTACCGAAAAACTGTCCGAACGAGTACCGAAAAATGGTAGAATCAGGGTCAGTACAGGAAAATGATAGAATCCGGGCGAGTACCTGGAGAAGGTAGAATCCGTCCGAGTACCGAAAAACTGTCCGAACGAGTACCGAAAAATGGTAGAATCAGGGTCAATACAGGAAAATGATAGAATCCGGGCGAGTACCTGGAAAATGTAGAATCCGTCCGAGTACCGAAAAACTGTCCGAACGAGTACCGAAAAATTGTAGAATCAGGGTCAGTACAGGAAAATGATAGAATCCGGGCGAGTACCTGGAAAAGGTAGAATCCGTCCGAGTACCGAAAAACTGTCCGAACGAGTACCGAAAAATGGTAGAATCTGGGTCAGTACAGGAAAATGATAGAATCCGGGAGAGTACCTGGAGAAGGTAGAATCCGTCCGAGTACCGAAAAACTGTCCGAACGAGTACCGAAAAATGGTAGAATCAGGGTCAGTACAGGAAAATGATAGAATCCGGGCGAGTACCTGGAAAATGTAGAATCCGTCCGAGTACCGAAAAACTGTCCGAACGAGTACCGAAAAATGGTAGAATCAGGGTCAGTATAGGAAAAGGATAGAATCCGGGCGAGTACCTGGAAAAGGTAGAATCCGTCCGAGTACCGAAAAATTGACCGAACGAGTACCGAAAAATTGTAGAATCAGGGTCAGTACAGGAAAATGATAAAATCCGGGCGAGTACCTGGAAAAGGTAGAATCCGTCCGAGTACCGAACAACTGTCCGAACGAGTACCGAAAAATTGTAGAATCAGGGATTAGTACAGGAAAATGATAAAATCCGGGCGAGTACCTGGAAAAGGTAGAATCCGTCCGAGTACCGAAAAACTATCCGAACGAGTACCGAAAAATGGTAGAATCAGGGTCAATACAGGAAAATGATAGAATCCGGGCGAGTACCTGGAGAAGGTAGAATCCGTCCGAGTACCGAAAAACTGTCCGAACGAGTACCGAAAAATGGTAGAATCACGGTCAGTACAGGAAAATGATAGAATCCGGGCGAGTACCTGGAAAAGGTAGAATACGTCCGAGTACCGAAAAACTGTCCGAACGAGTACCGAAAAATGGTAGAATCAGGGTCAGTACAGGAAAATGATAGAATCCGGGCGAGTACCTGGAGAAGGTAGAATCCGTCCGAGTACAAAAAAACAGTCCGAACGAGTACCGAAAAATTGTAGAATCAGGGTCAGTACAGGAAAATGATAGAATCCGGGCGAGTACCTGGAAAAGGTAGAATCCGTCAGAGTACCGAAAAACTGTCCGAACGAGTACCGAAAAATGGTAGAATCAGGGTCAGTATAGGAAAAGGATAGAATCCGGGCGAGTACCTGGAGAAGGTAGAATCCGTCCGAGTACCAAAAAACAGTCCGAACGAGTACCGAAAAATTGTAGAATCAGGGTCAGTACAGGAAAATGATAGAATCCGGGCGAGTACCTGGAAAAGGTAGAATCCGTCAGAGTACCGAAAAACTGTCCGAACGAGTACCGAAAAATGGTAGAATCAGGGTCAGTATAGGAAAAGGATAGAATCCGGGCGAGTACCTGGAAAAGGTTGAATCCGTCCGAGTACCGAACAACTGTCCGAACGAGTACCGAAAAATTGTAGAATCAGGGTCAGTACAGGAAAATGATAGAATCCGGGCGAGTACCTGGACAAGGTAGAATCCGTCCGAGTACCGAAAAACTGTCCGAACGAGTACCGAAAAATGGTAGAATCAGGGTCAGTATAGGAAAAGGATAGAATCCGGGCGAGTACCTGGAAAAGGTAGAATCCGTCCGAGTACCGAAAAACTGTCCGAACGAGTACCGAAAAATGGTAGAATCTGGGTCAGTACAGGAAAATGATAGAATCCGGGCGAGTACCTGGAGAAGGTAGAATCCGTCCGAGTACCGAAAAACTGTCCGAACGAGTACCGAAAAATGGTAGAATCAGGGTCAATACAGGAAAATGATAGAATCCGGGCGAGTACCTGGAAAATGTAGAATCCGTCCGAGTACCGAAAAACTGTCCGAACGAGTACCGAAAAATTGTAGAATCAGGGTCAGTACAGGAAAATGATAGAATCCGGGCGAGTACCTGGAAAAGGTAGAATCCGTCCGAGTACCGAAAAACTGTCCGAACGAGTACCGAAAAATGGTAGAATCACGGTCAGTACAGGAAAATGATAGAATCCGGGCGAGTACCTGGAAAAGGTAGAATACGTCCGAGTACCGAAAAACTGTCCGAACGAGTACCGAAAAATGGTAGAATCAGGGTCAGTACAGGAAAATGATAGAATCCGGGCGAGTACCTGGAGAAGGTAGAATCCGTCCGAGTACAAAAAAACAGTCCGAACGAGTACCGAAAAATTGTAGAATCAGGGTCAGTACAGGAAAATGATAGAATCCGGGCGAGTACCTGGAAAAGGTAGAATCCGTCAGAGTACCGAAAAACTGTCCGAACGAGTACCGAAAAATGGTAGAATCAGGGTCAGTATAGGAAAAGGATAGAATCCGGGCGAGTACCTGGAGAAGGTAGAATCCGTCCGAGTACCAAAAAACAGTCCGAACGAGTACCGAAAAATTGTAGAATCAGGGTCAGTACAGGAAAATGATAGAATCCGGGCGAGTACCTGGAAAAGGTAGAATCCGTCAGAGTACCGAAAAACTGTCCGAACGAGTACCGAAAAATGGTAGAATCAGGGTCAGTATAGGAAAAGGATAGAATCCGGGCGAGTACCTGGAAAAGGTTGAATCCGTCCGAGTACCGAACAACTGTCCGAACGAGTACCGAAAAATTGTAGAATCAGGGTCAGTACAGGAAAATGATAGAATCCGGGCGAGTACCTGGACAAGGTAGAATCCGTCCGAGTACCGAAAAACTGTCCGAACGAGTACCGAAAAATGGTAGAATCAGGGTCAGTATAGGAAAAGGATAGAATCCGGGCGAGTACCTGGAAAAGGTAGAATCCGTCCGAGTACCGAAAAACTGTCCGAACGAGTACCGAAAAATGGTAGAATCTGGGTCAGTACAGGAAAATGATAGAATCCGGGCGAGTACCTGGAGAAGGTAGAATCCGTCCGAGTACCGAAAAACTGTCCGAACGAGTACCGAAAAATGGTAGAATCAGGGTCAATACAGGAAAATGATAGAATCCGGGCGAGTACCTGGAAAATGTAGAATCCGTCCGAGTACCGAAAAACTGTCCGAACGAGTACCGAAAAATTGTAGAATCAGGGTCAGTACAGGAAAATGATAGAATCCGGGCGAGTACCTGGAAAAGGTAGAATCCGTCCGAGTACCGAAAAACTGTCCGAACGAGTACCGAAAAATGGTAGAATCACGGTCAGTACAGGAAAATGATAGAATCCGGGCGAGTACCTGGAAAAGGTAGAATACGTCCGAGTACCGAAAAACTGTCCGAACGAGTACCGAAAAATGGTAGAATCAGGGTCAGTACAGGAAAATGATAGAATCCGGGCGAGTACCTGGAGAAGGTAGAATCCGTCCGAGTACAAAAAAACAGTCCGAACGAGTACCGAAAAATTGTAGAATCAGGGTCAGTACAGGAAAATGATAGAATCCGGGCGAGTACCTGGAAAAGGTAGAATCCGTCAGAGTACCGAAAAACTGTCCGAACGAGTACCGAAAAATGGTAGAATCAGGGTCAGTATAGGAAAAGGATAGAATCCGGGCGAGTACCTGGAGAAGGTAGAATCCGTCCGAGTACCAAAAAACAGTCCGAACGAGTACCGAAAAATTGTAGAATCAGGGTCAGTACAGGAAAATGATAGAATCCGGGCGAGTACCTGGAAAAGGTAGAATCCGTCAGAGTACCGAAAAACTGTCCGAACGAGTACCGAAAAATGGTAGAATCAGGGTCAGTATAGGAAAAGGATAGAATCCGGGCGAGTACCTGGAAAAGGTTGAATCCGTCCGAGTACCGAACAACTGTCCGAACGAGTACCGAAAAATTGTAGAATCAGGGTCAGTACAGGAAAATGATAGAATCCGGGCGAGTACCTGGACAAGGTAGAATCCGTCCGAGTACCGAAAAACTGTCCGAACGAGTACCGAAAAATGGTAGAATCAGGGTCAGTATAGGAAAAGGATAGAATCCGGGCGAGTACCTGGAAAAGGTAGAATCCGTCCGAGTACCGAAAAACTGTCCGAACGAGTACCGAAAAATGGTAGAATCTGGGTCAGTACAGGAAAATGATAGAATCCGGGCGAGTACCTGGAGAAGGTAGAATCCGTCCGAGTACCGAAAAACTGTCCGAACGAGTACCGAAAAATGGTAGAATCAGGGTCAATACAGGAAAATGATAGAATCCGGGCGAGTACCTGGAAAATGTAGAATCCGTCCGAGTACCGAAAAACTGTCCGAACGAGTACCGAAAAATTGTAGAATCAGGGTCAGTACAGGAAAATGATAGAATCCGGGCGAGTACCTGGAAAAGGTAGAATCCGTCCGAGTACCGAAAAACTGTCCGAACGAGTACCGAAAAATGGTAGAATCAGGGTCAGTACAGGAAAATGATAGAATCCGGGCGAGTACCTGGAGAAGGTAGAATCCGTCCGAGTACCGAAAAACTGTCCGAACGAGTACCGAAAAATGGTAGAATCAGGGTCAATACAGGAAAATGATAGAATCCGGGCGAGTACCTGGAAAATGTAGAATCCGTCCGAGTACCGAAAAACTGTCCGAACGAGTACCGAAAAATTGTAGAATCAGGGTCAGTACAGGAAAATGATAGAATCCGGGCGAGTACCTGGAAAAGGTAGAATCCGTCCGAGTACCGAAAAACTGTCCGAACGAGTACCGAAAAATGGTAGAATCTGGGTCAGTACAGGAAAATGATAGAATCCGGGAGAGTACCTGGAGAAGGTAGAATCCGTCCGAGTACCGAAAAACTGTCCGAACGAGTACCGAAAAATGGTAGAATCAGGGTCAGTACAGGAAAATGATAGAATCCGGGCGAGTACCTGGAAAATGTAGAATCCGTCCGAGTACCGAAAAACTGTCCGAACGAGTACCGAAAAATGGTAGAATCAGGGTCAGTATAGGAAAAGGATAGAATCCGGGCGAGTACCTGGAAAAGGTAGAATCCGTCCGAGTACCGAAAAATTGACCGAACGAGTACCGAAAAATTGTAGAATCAGGGTCAGTACAGGAAAATGATAAAATCCGGGCGAGTACCTGGAAAAGGTAGAATCCGTCCGAGTACCGAACAACTGTCCGAACGAGTACCGAAAAATTGTAGAATCAGGGATTAGTACAGGAAAATGATAAAATCCGGGCGAGTACCTGGAAAAGGTAGAATCCGTCCGAGTACCGAAAAACTATCCGAACGAGTACCGAAAAATGGTAGAATCAGGGTCAATACAGGAAAATGATAGAATCCGGGCGAGTACCTGGAGAAGGTAGAATCCGTCCGAGTACCGAAAAACTGTCCGAACGAGTACCGAAAAATGGTAGAATCAGGGTCAGTATAGGAAAAGGATAGAATCCGGGCGAGTACCTGGAAAAGGTAGAATCCGTCCGAGTACCGAACAACTGTCCGAACGAGTACCGAAAAATTGTAGAATCAGGGTCAGTACAGGAAAATGATAGAATCCGGGCGAGTACTTGGAAAAGGTAGAATCCGTCCGAGTACCGAAAAATTGACCGAACGAGTACCGAAAAATTGTAGAATCAGGGTCAGTACAGGAAAATGATACAATCCGGGCGAGTACCTGGAAAAGGTAGAATCCGTCCGAGTACCGAAAAACTGTCCGAACGAGTACCGAAAATTTGTAGAATCAGGGTCAGTACAGGAAAATGATAGAATCCGGGCGAGTACCTGGAGAAGGTAGAATCCGTCCGAGTACCGAAAAACTGTCCGAACGAGTACCGAAAAATGGTAGAATCACGGTCAGTACAGGAAAATGATAGAATCCGGGCGAGTACCTGGAAAAGGTAGAATCCGTCCGAGTACCGAAAAACTGTCCGAACGAGTACCGAAAAATGGTAGAATCTGGGTCAGTACAGGAAAATGATAGAATCCGGGCGAGTACCTGGAGAAGGTAGAATCCGTCCGAGTACCGAAAAACTGTCCGAACGAGTACCGAAAAATGGTAGAATCTGGGTCAGTACAGGAAAATGATAGAATCCGGGCGAGTACCTGGAGAAGGTAGAATCCGTCCGAGTACCGAAAAACTGTCCGAACGAGTACCGAAAAATTGTAGAATCAGGGTCAGTACAGGAAAATGATAGAATCCGGGCGAGTACCTGGACAAGGTAGAATCCGTCAGAGTACCGAAAAACTGTCCGAACGAGTACCGAAAAATGGTAGAATCAGGGTCAGTATAGGAAAAGGATAGAATCCGGGCGAGTACCTGGAAAAGGTTGAATCCGTCCGAGTACCGAAAAACTGTCCGAACGAGTACCGAAAAATGGTAGAATCAGGGTCAGTACAGGAAAATGATAGAATCCGGGCGAGTACCTGGAAAATGTAGAATCCGTCCGAGTACCGAAAAACTGTCCGAACGAGTACTGAAAAATGGTAGAATCAGGGTCAGTATAGGAAAAGGATAGAATCCGGGCGAGTACCTGGAAAAGGTAGAATCCGTCCGAGTACCGAAAAATTGACCAAACGAGTACCGAAAAATTGTAGAATCAGGGTCAGTACAGGAAAATGATAAAATCCGGGCGAGTACCTGGAAAAGGTAGAATCCGTCCGAGTACCGAACAACTGTCCGAACGAGTACCGAAAAATTGTAGAATCAGGGATTAGTACAGGAAAATGATAAAATCCGGGCGAGTACCTGGAAAAGGTAGAATCCGTCCGAGTACCGAAAAACTATCCGAACGAGTACCGAAAAATGGTAGAATCAGGGTCAATACAGGAAAATGATAGAATCCGGGCGAGTACCTGGAGAAGGTAGAATCCGTCCGAGTACCGAAAAACTGTCCGAACGAGTACCGAAAAATAGTAGAATCAGGGTCAGTATAGGAAAAGGATAGAATCCGGGCGAGTACCTGGAAAAGGTAGAATCCGTCCGAGTACCGAACAACTGTCCGAACGAGTACCGAAAAATTGTAGAATCAGGGTCAGTACAGGAAAATGATAGAATCCGGGCGAGTACTTGGAAAAGGTAGAATCCGTCCGAGTACCGAAAAATTGACCGAACGAGTACCGAAAAATTGTAGAATCAGGGTCAGTACAGGAAAATGATACAATCCGGGCGAGTACCTGGAAAAGGTAGAATCCGTCAGAGTACCGAAAAACTGTCCGAACGAGTACCGAAAAATGGTAGAATCAGGGTCAGTATAGGAAAAGGATAGAATCCGGGCGAGTACCTGGAGAAGGTAGAATCCGTCCGAGTACCAAAAAACAGTCCGAACGAGTACCGAAAAATTGTAGAATCAGGGTCAGTACAGGAAAATGATAGAATCCGGGCGAGTACCTGGAAAAGGTGGAATCCGTCAGAGTACCGAAAAACTGTCCGAACGAGTACCGAAAAATGGTAGAATCAGGGTCAGTATAGGAAAAGGATAGAATCCGGGCGAGTACCTGGAAAAGGTTGAATCCGTCCGAGTACCGAACAACTGTCCGAACGAGTACCGAAAAATTGTAGAATCAGGGTCAGTACAGGAAAATGATAGAATCCGGGCGAGTACCTGGACAAGGTAGAATCCGTCCGAGTACCGAAAAACTGTCCGAACGAGTACCGAAAAATGGTAGAATCAGGGTCAGTATAGGAAAAGGATAGAATCCGGGCGAGTACCTGGAAAAGGTAGAATCCGTCCGAGTACCGAAAAACTGTCCGAACGAGTACCGAAAAATGGTAGAATCTGGGTCAGTACAGGAAAATGATAGAATCCGGGCGAGTACCTGGAGAAGGTAGAATCCGTCCGAGTACCGAAAAACTGTCCGAACGAGTACCGAAAAATGGTAGAATCAGGGTCAATACAGGAAAATGATAGAATCCGGGCGAGTACCTGGAAAATGTAGAATCCGTCCGAGTACCGAAAAACTGTCCGAACGAGTACCGAAAAATTGTAGAATCAGGGTCAGTACAGGAAAATGATAGAATCCGGGCGAGTACCTGGAAAAGGTAGAATCCGTCCGAGTACCGAAAAACTGTCCGAACGAGTACCGAAAAATGGTAGAATCAGGGTCAGTACAGGAAAATGATAGAATCCGGGCGAGTACCTGGAGAAGGTAGAATCCGTCCGAGTACCGAAAAACTGTCCGAACGAGTACCGAAAAATGGTAGAATCAGGGTCAATACAGGAAAATGATAGAATCCGGGCGAGTACCTGGAAAATGTAGAATCCGTCCGAGTACCGAAAAACTGTCCGAACGAGTACCGAAAAATTGTAGAATCAGGGTCAGTACAGGAAAATGATAGAATCCGGGCGAGTACCTGGAAAAGGTAGAATCCGTCCGAGTACCGAAAAACTGTCCGAACGAGTACCGAAAAATGGTAGAATCTGGGTCAGTACAGGAAAATGATAGAATCCGGGCGAGTACCTGGAGAAGGTAGAATCCGTCCGAGTACCGAAAAACTGTCCGAACGAGTACCGAAAATTTGTAGAATCAGGGTCAGTACTGGAAAATGATAGAATCCGGGCGAGTACCTGGAGAAGGTAGAATCCGTCCGAGTACCGAAAAACTGTCCGAACGAGTACCGAAAAATGGTAGAATCACGGTCAGTACAGGAAAATGATAGAATCCGGGCGAGTACCTGGAAAAGGTAGAATACGTCCGAGTACCGAAAAACTGTCCGAACGAGTACCGAAAAATGGTAGAATCAGGGTCAGTACAGGAAAATGATAGAATCCGGGCGAGTACCTGGAGAAGGTAGAATCCGTCCGAGTACAAAAAAACAGTCCGAACGAGTACCGAAAAATTGTAGAATCAGGGTCAGTACAGGAAAATGATAGAATCCGGGCGAGTACCTGGAAAAGGTAGAATCCGTCAGAGTACCGAAAAACTGTCCGAACGAGTACCGAAAAATGGTAGAATCAGGGTCAGTATAGGAAAAGGATAGAATCCGGGCGAGTACCTGGAGAAGGTAGAATCCGTCCGAGTACCAAAAAACAGTCCGAACGAGTACCGAAAAATTGTAGAATCAGGGTCAGTACAGGAAAATGATAGAATCCGGGCGAGTACCTGGAAAAGGTAGAATCCGTCAGAGTACCGAAAAACTGTCCGAACGAGTACCGAAAAATGGTAGAATCAGGGTCAGTATAGGAAAAGGATAGAATCCGGGCGAGTACCTGGAAAAGGTTGAATCCGTCCGAGTACCGAACAACTGTCCGAACGAGTACCGAAAAATTGTAGAATCAGGGTCAGTACAGGAAAATGATAGAATCCGGGCGAGTACCTGGACAAGGTAGAATCCGTCCGAGTACCGAAAAACTGTCCGAACGAGTACCGAAAAATGGTAGAATCAGGGTCAGTATAGGAAAAGGATAGAATCCGGGCGAGTACCTGGAAAAGGTAGAATCCGTCCGAGTACCGAAAAACTGTCCGAACGAGTACCGAAAAATGGTAGAATCTGGGTCAGTACAGGAAAATGATAGAATCCGGGCGAGTACCTGGAGAAGGTAGAATCCGTCCGAGTACCGAAAAACTGTCCGAACGAGTACCGAAAAATGGTAGAATCAGGGTCAATACAGGAAAATGATAGAATCCGGGCGAGTACCTGGAAAATGTAGAATCCGTCCGAGTACCGAAAAACTGTCCGAACGAGTACCGAAAAATTGTAGAATCAGGGTCAGTACAGGAAAATGATAGAATCCGGGCGAGTACCTGGAAAAGGTAGAATCCGTCCGAGTACCGAAAAACTGTCCGAACGAGTACCGAAAAATGGTAGAATCAGGGTCAGTACAGGAAAATGATAGAATCCGGGCGAGTACCTGGAGAAGGTAGAATCCGTCCGAGTACCGAAAAACTGTCCGAACGAGTACCGAAAAATGGTAGAATCACGGTCAGTACAGGAAAATGATAGAATCCGGGCGAGTACCTGGAAAAGGTAGAATCCGTCAGAGTACCGAAAAACTGTCTGAACGAGTACCGAAAAATGGTAGAATCAGGGTCAGTATAGGAAAAGGATAGAATCCGGGCGAGTACCTGGAAAAGGTTGAATCCGTCCGAGTACCGAAAAACTGTCCGAACGAGTACCGAAAAATGGTAGAATCAGGGTCAGTACAGGAAAATGATAGAATCCGGGCGAGTACCTGGAGAAGGTAGAATCCGTCCGAGTACCGAAAAACAGTCCGAACGAGTACCGAAAAATTGTAGAATCAGGGTCAGTACAGGAAAATGATAGAATCCGGGCGAGTACCTGGAAAAGGTAGAATCCGTCAGAGTACCGAAAAACTGTCCGAACGAGTACCGAAAAATGGTAGAATCAGGGTCAGTATAGGAAAAGGATAGAATCCGGGCGAGTACCTGGAAAAGGTTGAATCCGTCCGAGTACCGAAAAACTGTCCGAACGAGTACCGAAAAATGGTAGAATCAGGGTCAGTACAGGAAAATGATAGAATCCGGGCGAGTACCTGGAAAATGTAGAATCCGTCCCAGTACCGAAAAACTGTCCGAACGAGTACTGAAAAATGGTAGAATCAGGGTCAGTATAGGAAAAGGATAGAATCCGGGCGAGTACCTGGAAAAGGTAGAATCCGTCCGAGTACCGAAAAATTGACCGAACGAGTACCGAAAAATTGTAGAATCAGGGTCAGTACAGGAAAATGATAAAATCCGGGCGAGTACCTGGAAAAGGTAGAATCCGTCCGAGTACCGAACAACTGTCCGAACGAGTACCGAAAAATTGTAGAATCAGGGATTAGTACAGGAAAATGATAAAATCCGGGCGAGTACCTGGAAAAGGTAGAATCCGTCCGAGTACCGAAAAACTATCCGAACGAGTACCGAAAAATGGTAGAATCAGGGTCAATACAGGAAAATGATAGAATCCGGGCGAGTACCTGGAGAAGGTAGAATCCGTCCGAGTACCGAAAAACTGTCCGAACGAGTACCGAAAAATAGTAGAATCAGGGTCAGTATAGGAAAAGGATAGAATCCGGGCGAGTACCTGGAAAAGGTAGAATCCGTCCGAGTACCGAACAACTGTCCGAACGAGTACCGAAAAATTGTAGAATCAGGGTCAGTACAGGAAAATGATAGAATCCGGGCGAGTACTTGGAAAAGGTAGAATCCGTCCGAGTACCGAAAAATTGACCGAACGAGTACCGAAAAATTGTAGAATCAGGGTCAGTACAGGAAAATGATACAATCCGGGCGAGTACCTGGAAAAGGTAGAATCCGTCCGAGTACCGAAAAACTGTCCGAACGAGTACCGAAAATTTGTAGAATCAGGGTCAGTACTGGAAAATGATAGAATCCGGGCGAGTACCTGGAGAAGGTAGAATCCGTCCGAGTACCGAAAAACTGTCCGAACGAGTACCGAAAAATGGTAGAATCACGGTCAGTACAGGAAAATGATAGAATCCGGGCGAGTACCTGGAAAAGGTAGAATACGTCCGAGTACCGAAAAACTGTCCGAACGAGTACCGAAAAATGGTAGAATCAGGGTCAGTACAGGAAAATGATAGAATCCGGGCGAGTACCTGGAGAAGGTAGAATCCGTCCGAGTACCAAAAAACAGTCCGAACGAGTACCGAAAAATTGTAGAATCAGGGTCAGTACAGGAAAATGATAGAATCCGGGCGAGTACCTGGAAAAGGTAGAATCCGTCAGAGTACCGAAAAACTGTCCGAACGAGTACCGAAAAATGGTAGAATCAGGGTCAGTATAGGAAAAGGATAGAATCCGGGCGAGTACCTGGAAAAGGTTGAATCCGTCCGAGTACCGAACAACTGTCCGAACGAGTACCGAAAAATTGTAGAATCAGGGTCAGTACAGGAAAATGATAGAATCCGGGCGAGTACCTGGAGAAGGTAGAATCCGTCCGAGTACCGAAAAACTGTCCGAACGAGTACCGAAAAATGGTAGAATCAGGGTCAATACAGGAAAATGATAGAATCCGGGCGAGTACCTGGAAAAGGTAGAATCCGTCCGAGTACCGAAAAATTGACCGAACGAGTACCGAAAAATTGTAGAATCAGGGTCAGTACAGGAAAATGATAGAATCCAGGCGAGTACCTGGACAAGGTAGAATCCGTCCGAGTACCGAAAAACTGTCCGAACGAGTACCGAAAAATGGTAGAATCAGGGTCAGTATAGGAAAAGGATAGAATCCGGGCGAGTACCTGGAAAAGGTAGAATCCGTCCGAGTACCGAAAAACTGTCCGAACGAGTACCGAAAAATGGTAGAATCTGGGTCAGTACAGGAAAATGATAGAATCCGGGCGAGTACCTGGAGAAGGTAGAATCCGTCCGAGTACCGAAAAACTGTCCGAACGAGTACCGAAAAATGGTAGAATCAGGGTCAATACAGGAAAATGATAGAATCCGGGCGAGTACCTGGAAAATGTAGAATCCGTCCGAGTACCGAAAAACTGTCCGAACGAGTACCGAAAAATTGTAGAATCAGGGTCAGTACAGGAAAATGATAGAATCCGGGCGAGTACCTAGAAAAGGTAGAATCCGTCCGAGTACCGAAAAACTGTCCGAACGAGTACCGAAAAATGGTAGAATCAGGGTCAGTACAGGAAAATGATAGAATCCGGGCGAGTACCTGGAGAAGGTAGAATCCGTCCGAGTACCGAAAAACTGTCCGAACGAGTACCGAAAAATGGTAGAATCAGGGTCAATACAGGAAAATGATAGAATCCGGGCGAGTACCTGGAAAATGTAGAATCCGTCCGAGTACCGAAAAACTGTCCGAACGAGTACCGAAAAATTGTAGAATCAGGGTCAGTACAGGAAAATGATAGAATCCGGGCGAGTACCTGGAAAAGGTAGATTCCGTCCGAGTACCGAAAAACTGTCCGAACGAGTACCGAAAAATGGTAGAATCTGGGTCAGTACAGGAAAATGATAGAATCCGGGCGAGTACCTGGAGAAGGTAGAATCCGTCCGAGTACCGAAAAACTGTCCGAACGAGTACCGAAAAATGGTAGAATCAGGGTCAGTACAGGAAAATGATAGAATCCGGGCGAGTACCTGGAAAATGTAGAATCCGTCCGAGTACCGAAAAACTGTCCGAACGAGGACCGAAAAATGGTAGAATCAGGGTCAGTATAGGAAAAGGATAGAATCCGGGCGAGTACCTGGAAAAGGTAGAATCCGTCCGAGTACCGAAAAATTGACCGAACGAGTACCGAAAAATTGTAGAATCAGGGTCAGTACAGGAAAATGATAAAATCCGGGCGAGTACCTGGAAAAGGTAGAATCCGTCCGAGTACCGAACAACTGTCCGAACGAGTACCGAAAAATTGTAGAATCAAGGATTAGTACAGGAAAATGATAAAATCCGGGCGAGTACCTGGAAAAGGTAGAATCCGTCCGAGTACCGAAAAACTATCCGAACGAGTACCGAAAAATGGTAGAATCAGGGTCAATACAGGAAAATGATAGAATCCGGGCGAGTACCTGGAGAAGGTAGAATCCGTCCGAGTACCGAAAAACTGTCCGAACGAGTACCGAAAAATGGTAGAATCAGGGTCAGTATAGGAAAAGGATAGAATCCGGGCGAGTACCTGGAAAAGGTAGAATCCGTCCGAGTACCGAACAACTGTCCGAACGAGTACCGAAAAATTGTAGAATCAGGGTCAGTACAGGAAAATGATAGAATCCGGGCGAGTACTTGGAAAAGGTAGAATCCGTCCGAGTACCGAAAAATTGACCGAACGAGTACCGAAAAATTGTAGAATCAGGGTCAGTACAGGAAAATGATACAATCCGGGCGAGTACCTGGAAAAGGTAGAATCCGTCCGAGTACCGAAAAACTGTCCGAACGAGTACCGAAAATTTGTAGAATCAGGGTCAGTACAGGAAAATGATAGAATCCGGGCGAGTACCTGGAGAAGGTAGAATCCGTCCGAGTACCGAAAAACTGTCCGAACGAGTACCGAAAAATGGTAGAATCACGGTCAGTACAGGAAAATGATAGAATCCGGGCGAGTACCTGGAAAAGGTAGAATCCGTCCGAGTACCGAAAAACTGTCCGAACGAGTACCGAAAAATGGTAGAATCAGGGTCAGTACAGGAAAATGATAGAATCCGGGCGAGTACCTGGAGAAGGTAGAATCCGTCCGAGTACCGAAAAACAGTCCGAACGAGTACCGAAAAATTGTAGAATCAGGGTCAGTACAGGAAAATGATAGAATCCGGGCGAGTACCTGGAAAAGGTAGAATCCGTCAGAGTACCGAAAAACTGTCCGAACGAGTACCGAAAAATGGTAGAATCAGGGTCAGTATAGGAAAAGGATAGAATCCGGGCGAGTACCTGGAAAAGGTTGAATCCGTCCGAGTACCGAACAACTGTCCGAACGAGTACCGAAAAATGGTAGAATCTGGGTCAGTACAGGAAAATGATAGAATCCGGGCGAGTACCTGGAGAAGGTAGAATCCGTCCGAGTACCGAAAAACTGTCCGAACGAGTACCGAAAAATGGTAGAATCAGGGTCAATACAGGAAAATGATAGAATCCGGGCGAGTACCTGGAAAATGTAGAATCCGTCCGAGTACCGAAAAACTGTCCGAACGAGTACCGAAAAATTGTAGAATCAGGGTCAGTACAGGAAAATGATAGAATCCGGGCGAGTACCTGGAAAAGGTAGAATCCGTCCGAGTACCGAACAACTGTCCGAACGAGTACCGAAAAATTGTAGAATCAGGGTCAGTACAGGAAAATGATAGAATCCGGGCGAGTACCTGGAAAAGGTAGAATCCGTCCGAGTACCGAAAAACTGTCCGAACGAGTACCGAAAAATGGTAGAATCAGGGTCAGTATAGGAAAAGGATAGAATCCGGGCGAGTACCTGGAAAAGGTTGAATCCGTCCGAGTACCGAAAAACTGTCCGAACGAGTACCGAAAAATGGTAGAATCAGGGTCAGTACAGGAAAATGATAGAATCCGGGCGAGTACCTGGAAAATGTAGAATCCGTCCGAGTACCGAACAACTGTCCGAACGAGTACCGAAAAATTGTAGAATCAGGGATTAGTACAGGAAAATGATAAAATCCGGGCGAGTACCTGGAAAAGGTAGAATCCGTCCGAGTACCGAAAAACTATCCGAACGAGTACCGAAAAATGGTAGAATCAGGGTCAATACAGGAAAATGATAGAATCCGGGCGAGTACCTGGAGAAGGTAGAATCCGTCCGAGTACCGAAAAACTGTCCGAACGAGTACCGAAAAATGGTAGAATCAGGGTCAGTATAGGAAAAGGATAGAATCCGGGCGATTACCTGGAAAAGGTAGAATCCGTCCGAGTACCGAACAACTGTCCGAACGAGTACCGAAAAATTGTAGAATCAGGGTCAGTACAGGAAAATGATAGAATCCGGGCGAGTACCTGGAAAAGGTAGAATCCGTCCGAGTACCGAAAAACTGTCCGAACGAGTACCGAAAATTTGTAGAATCAGGGTCAGTACAGGAAAATGATAGAATCCGGGCGAGTACCTGGAGAAGGTAGAATCCGTCCGAGTACCGAAAAACTGTCCGAACGAGTACCGAAAAATGGTAGAATCAGGGTCAGTATAGGAAAAGGATAGAATCCGGGCGAGTACCTGGAAAAGGTAGAATCCGTCCGAGTACCGAACAACTGTCCGAACGAGTACCGAAAAATTGTAGAATCAGGGTCAGTACAGGAAAATGATAGAATCCGGGCGAGTACTTGGAAAAGGTAGAATCCGTCCGAGTACCGAAAAATTGACCGAACGAGTACCGAAAAATTGTAGAATCAGGGTCAGTACAGGAAAATGATACAATCCGGGCGAGTACCTGGAAAAGGTAGAATCCGTCCGAGTACCGAAAAACTGTCCGAACGAGTACCGAAAATTTGTAGAATCAGGGTCAGTACAGGAAAATGATAGAATCCGGGCGAGTACCTGGAGAAGGTAGAATCCGTCCGAGTACCGAAAAACTGTCCGAACGAGTACCGAAAAATGGTAGAATCACGGTCAGTACAGGAAAATGATAGAATCCGGGCGAGTACCTGGAAAAGGTAGAATCCGTCCGAGTACCGAAAAACTGTCCGAACGAGTACCGAAAAATGGTAGAATCAGGGTCAGTACAGGAAAATGATAGAATCCGGGCGAGTACCTGGAGAAGGTAGAATCCGTCCGAGTACCGAAAAACAGTCCGAACGAGTACCGAAAAATTGTAGAATCAGGGTCAGTACAGGAAAATGATAGAATCCGGGCGAGTACCTGGAAAAGGTAGAATCCGTCAGAGTACCGAAAAACTGTCTGAACGAGTACCGAAAAATGGTAGAATCAGGGTCAGTATAGGAAAAGGATAGAATCCGGGCGAGTACCTGGAAAAGGTTGAATCCGTCCGAGTACCGAAAAACTGTCCGAACGAGTACCGAAAAATGGTAGAATCACGGTCAGTACAGGAAAATGATAGAATCCGGGCGAGTACCTGGAAAAGGTAGAATCCGTCCGAGTACCGAAAAACTGTCCGAACGAGTACCGAAAAATGGTAGAATCAGGGTCAGTACAGGAAAATGATAGAATCCGGGCGAGTACCTGGAGAAGGTAGAATCCGTCCGAGTACCGAAAAACAGTCCGAACGAGTACCGAAAAATTGTAGAATCAGGGTCAGTACAGGAAAATGATAGAATCCGGGCGAGTACCTGGAAAAGGTAGAATCCGTCAGAGTACCGAAAAACTGTCCGAA
Source organism: Vitis vinifera (assembly GCF_030704535.1). NCBI lineage: Eukaryota > Viridiplantae > Streptophyta > Magnoliopsida > Vitales > Vitaceae > Vitis > Vitis vinifera. Next base: position 17,956,269 of record NC_081805.1, on the reverse strand, counting down.
CGAGTACCGAAAAATGGTAGAATCAGGGTCAGTATAGGAAAAGGATAGAATCCGGGCGAGTACCTGGAAAAGGTTGAATCCGTCCGAGTACCGAACAACTGTCCGAACGAGTACCGAAAAATGGTAGAATCTGGGTCAGTACAGGAAAATGATAGAATCCGGGCGAGTACCTGGAGAAGGTAGAATCCGTCCGAGTACCGAAAAACTGTCCGAACGAGTACCGAAAAATGGTAGAATCAGGGTCAATACAGGAAAATGATAGAATCCGGGCGAGTACCTGGAAAATGTAGAATCCGTCCGAGTACCGAAAAACTGTCCGAACGAGTACCGAAAAATTGTAGAATCAGGGTCAGTACAGGAAAATGATAGAATCCGGGCGAGTACCTGGAAAAGGTAGAATCCGTCCGAGTACCGAAAAATTGACCGAACAAGTACCGAAAAATTGTAGAATCAGGGTCAGTACAGGAAAATGATACAATCCGGGCGAGTACCTGGAAAAGGTAGAATCCGTCCGAGTACCGAAAAACTGTCCGAACGAGTACCGAAAAATTGTAGAATCAGGGTCAGTACAGGAAAATGATAGAATCCGGGCGAGTACCTGGAAAAGGTAGAATCCGTCCGAGTACCGAAAAACTGTCCGAACGAGTACCGAAAAATGGTAGAATCAGGGTCAGTATAGGAAAAGGATAGAATCCGGGCGAGTACCTGGAAAAGGTTGAATCCGTCCGAGTACCGAAAAACTGTCCGAACGAGTACCGAAAAATGGTAGAATCAGGGTCAGTACAGGAAAATGATAGAATCCGGGCGAGTACCTGGAAAATGTAGAATCCGTCCGAGTACCGAACAACTGTCCGAACGAGTACCGAAAAATTGTAGAATCAGGGATTAGTACAGGAAAATGATAAAATCCGGGCGAGTACCTGGAAAAGGTAGAATCCGTCCGAGTACCGAAAAACTATCCGAACGAGTACCGAAAAATGGTAGAATCAGGGTCAATACAGGAAAATGATAGAATCCGGGCGAGTACCTGGAGAAGGTAGAATCCGTCCGAGTACCGAAAAACTGTCCGAACGAGTACCGAAAAATGGTAGAATCAGGGTCAGTATAGGAAAAGGATAGAATCCGGGCGATTACCTGGAAAAGGTAGAATCCGTCCGAGTACCGAACAACTGTCCGAACGAGTACCGAAAAATTGTAGAATCAGGGTCAGTACAGGAAAATGATAGAATCCGGGCGAGTACCTGGAAAAGGTAGAATCCGTCCGAGTACCGAAAAACTGTCCGAACGAGTACCGAAAATTTGTAGAATCAGGGTCAGTACAGGAAAATGATAGAATCCGGGCGAGTACCTGGAGAAGGTAGAATCCGTCCGAGTACCGAAAAACTGTCCGAACGAGTACCGAAAAATGGTAGAATCAGGGTCAGTATAGGAAAAGGATAGAATCCGGGCGAGTACCTGGAAAAGGTAGAATCCGTCCGAGTACCGAACAACTGTCCGAACGAGTACCGAAAAATTGTAGAATCAGGGTCAGTACAGGAAAATGATAGAATCCGGGCGAGTACTTGGAAAAGGTAGAATCCGTCCGAGTACCGAAAAATTGACCGAACGAGTACCGAAAAATTGTAGAATCAGGGTCAGTACAGGAAAATGATACAATCCGGGCGAGTACCTGGAAAAGGTAGAATCCGTCCGAGTACCGAAAAACTGTCCGAACGAGTACCGAAAATTTGTAGAATCAGGGTCAGTACAGGAAAATGATAGAATCCGGGCGAGTACCTGGAGAAGGTAGAATCCGTCCGAGTACCGAAAAACTGTCCGAACGAGTACCGAAAAATGGTAGAATCACGGTCAGTACAGGAAAATGATAGAATCCGGGCGAGTACCTGGAAAAGGTAGAATCCGTCCGAGTACCGAAAAACTGTCCGAACGAGTACCGAAAAATGGTAGAATCAGGGTCAGTACAGGAAAATGATAGAATCCGGGCGAGTACCTGGAGAAGGTAGAATCCGTCCGAGTACCGAAAAACAGTCCGAACGAGTACCGAAAAATTGTAGAATCAGGGTCAGTACAGGAAAATGATAGAATCCGGGCGAGTACCTGGAAAAGGTAGAATCCGTCAGAGTACCGAAAAACTGTCTGAACGAGTACCGAAAAATGGTAGAATCAGGGTCAGTATAGGAAAAGGATAGAATCCGGGCGAGTACCTGGAGAAGGTAGAATCCGTCCGAGTACCGAAAAACAGTCCGAACGAGTACCGAAAAATTGTAGAATCAGGGTCAGTACAGGAAAATGATAGAATCCGGGCGAGTACCTGGAAAAGGTAGAATCCGTCAGAGTACCGAAAAACTGTCCGAACGAGTACCGAAAAATGGTAGAATCAGGGTCAGTATAGGAAAAGGATAGAATCCGGGCGAGTACCTGGAAAAGGTTGAATCCGTCCGAGTACCGAACAACTGTCCGAACGAGTACCGAAAAATGGTAGAATCTGGGTCAGTACAGGAAAATGATAGAATCCGGGCGAGTACCTGGAGAAGGTAGAATCCGTCCGAGTACCGAAAAACTGTCCGAACGAGTACCGAAAAATGGTAGAATCTGGGTCAGTACAGGAAAATGATAGAATCCGGGCGAGTACCTGGAGAAGGTAGAATCCGTCCGAGTACCGAAAAATTGACCGAACGAGTACCGAAAAATTGTAGAATCAGGGTCAGTACAGGAAAATGATACAATCCGGGCGAGTACCTGGAAAAGGTAGAATCCGTCCGAGTACCGAAAAACTGTCCGAACGAGTACCGAAAATTTGTAGAATCAGGGTCAGTACAGGAAAATGATAGAATCCGGGCGAGTACCTGGAGAAGGTAGAATCCGTCCGAGTACCGAAAAACTGTCCGAACGAGTACCGAAAAATGGTAGAATCACGGTCAGTACAGGAAAATGATAGAATCCGGGCGAGTACCTGGAAAAGGTAGAATCCGTCCGAGTACCGAAAAACTGTCCGAACGAGTACCGAAAAATGGTAGAATCAGGGTCAGTACAGGAAAATGATAGAATCCGGGCGAGTACCTGGAGAAGGTAGAATCCGTCCGAGTACCGAAAAACAGTCCGAACGAGTACCGAAAAATTGTAGAATCAGGGTCAGTACAGGAAAATGATAGAATCCGGGCGAGTACCTGGAAAAGGTAGAATCCGTCAGAGTACCGAAAAACTGTCTGAACGAGTACCGAAAAATGGTAGAATCAGGGTCAGTATAGGAAAAGGATAGAATCCGGGCGAGTACCTGGAAAAGGTTGAATCCGTCCGAGTACCGAAAAACTGTCCGAACGAGTACCGAAAAATGGTAGAATCACGGTCAGTACAGGAAAATGATAGAATCCGGGCGAGTACCTGGAAAAGGTAGAATCCGTCCGAGTACCGAAAAACTGTCCGAACGAGTACCGAAAAATGGTAGAATCAGGGTCAGTACAGGAAAATGATAGAATCCGGGCGAGTACCTGGAGAAGGTAGAATCCGTCCGAGTACCGAAAAACAGTCCGAACGAGTACCGAAAAATTGTAGAATCAGGGTCAGTACAGGAAAATGATAGAATCCGGGCGAGTACCTGGAAAAGGTAGAATCCGTCAGAGTACCGAAAAACTGTCCGAACGAGTACCGAAAAATGGTAGAATCAGGGTCAGTATAGGAAAAGGATAGAATCCGGGCGAGTACCTGGAAAAGGTTGAATCCGTCCGAGTACCGAACAACTGTCCGAACGAGTACCGAAAAATGGTAGAATCTGGGTCAGTACAGGAAAATGATAGAATCCGGGCGAGTACCTGGAGAAGGTAGAATCCGTCCGAGTACCGAAAAACTGTCCGAACGAGTACCGAAAAATGGTAGAATCTGGGTCAGTACAGGAAAATGATAGAATCCGGGCGAGTACCTGGAGAAGGTAGAATCCGTCCGAGTACCGAAAAATTGACCGAACGAGTACCGAAAAATTGTAGAATCAGGGTCAGTACAGGAAAATGATACAATCCGGGCGAGTACCTGGAAAAGGTAGAATCCGTCCGAGTACCGAAAAACTGTCCGAACGAGTACCGAAAATTTGTAGAATCAGGGTCAGTACAGGAAAATGATAGAATCCGGGCGAGTACCTGGAGAAGGTAGAATCCGTCCGAGTACCGAAAAACTGTCCGAACGAGTACCGAAAAATGGTAGAATCACGGTCAGTACAGGAAAATGATAGAATCCGGGCGAGTACCTGGAAAAGGTAGAATCCGTCCGAGTACCGAAAAACTGTCCGAACGAGTACCGAAAATTTGTAGAATCAGGGTCAGTACAGGAAAATGATAGAATCCGGGCGAGTACCTGGAGAAGGTAGAATCCGTCCGAGTACCGAAAAACTGTCCGAACGAGTACCGAAAAATGGTAGAATCAGGGTCAGTATAGGAAAAGGATAGAATCCGGGCGAGTACCTGGAAAAGGTAGAATCCGTCCGAGTACCGAACAACTGTCCGAACGAGTACCGAAAAATTGTAGAATCAGGGTCAGTACAGGAAAATGATAGAATCCGGGCGAGTACTTGGAAAAGGTAGAATCCGTCCGAGTACCGAAAAATTGACCGAACGAGTACCGAAAAATTGTAGAATCAGGGTCAGTACAGGAAAATGATACAATCCGGGCGAGTACCTGGAAAAGGTAGAATCCGTCCGAGTACCGAAAAACTGTCCGAACGAGTACCGAAAATTTGTAGAATCAGGGTCAGTACAGGAAAATGATAGAATCCGGGCGAGTACCTGGAGAAGGTAGAATCCGTCCGAGTACCGAAAAACTGTCCGAACGAGTACCGAAAAATGGTAGAATCACGGTCAGTACAGGAAAATGATAGAATCCGGGCGAGTACCTGGAAAAGGTAGAATCCGTCCGAGTACCGAAAAACTGTCCGAACGAGTACCGAAAAATGGTAGAATCAGGGTCAGTACCGGAAAATGATAGAATCCGGGCGAGTACCTGGAGAAGGTAGAATCCGTCCGAGTACCGAAAAACAGTCCGAACGAGTACCGAAAAATTGTAGAATCAGGGTCAGTACAGGAAAATGATAGAATCCGGGCGAGTACCTGGAAAAGGTAGAATCCGTCAGAGTACCGAAAAACTGTCTGAACGAGTACCGAAAAATGGTAGAATCAGGGTCAGTATAGGAAAAGGATAGAATCCGGGCGAGTACCTGGAGAAGGTAGAATCCGTCCGAGTACCGAAAAACAGTCCGAACGAGTACCGAAAAATTGTAGAATCAGGGTCAGTACAGGAAAATGATAGAATCCGGGCGAGTACCTGGAAAAGGTAGAATCCGTCAGAGTACCGAAAAACTGTCCGAACGAGTACCGAAAAATGGTAGAATCAGGGTCAGTATAGGAAAAGGATAGAATCCGGGCGAGTACCTGGAAAAGGTTGAATCCGTCCGAGTACCGAACAACTGTCCGAACGAGTACCGAAAAATGGTAGAATCTGGGTCAGTACAGGAAAATGATAGAATCCGGGCGAGTACCTGGAGAAGGTAGAATCCGTCCGAGTACCGAAAAACTGTCCGAACGAGTACCGAAAAATGGTAGAATCAGGGTCAATACAGGAAAATGATAGAATCCGGGCGAGTACCTGGAAAATGTAGAATCCGTCCGAGTACCGAAAAACTGTCCGAACGAGTACCGAAAAATTGTAGAATCAGGGTCAGTACAGGAAAATGATAGAATCCGGGCGAGTACCTGGAAAAGGTAGAATCCGTCCGAGTACCGAAAAATTGACCGAACCAGTACCGAAAAATTGTAGAATCAGGGTCAGTACAGGAAAATGATACAATCCGGGCGAGTACCTGGAAAAGGTAGAATCCGTCCGAGTACCGAAAAACTGTCCGAACGAGTACCGAAAAATTGTAGAATCAGGGTCAGTACAGGAAAATGATAGAATCCGGGCGAGTACCTGGAAAAGGTAGAATCCGTCCGAGTACCGAAAAACTGTCCGAACGAGTACCGAAAAATGGTAGAATCAGGGTCAGTATAGGAAAAGGATAGAATCCGGGCGAGTACCTGGAAAAGGTTGAATCCGTCCGAGTACCGAAAAACTGTCCGAACGAGTACCGAAAAATGGTAGAATCAGGGTCAGTACAGGAAAATGATAGAATCCGGGCGAGTACCTGGAAAATGTAGAATCCGTCCGAGTACCGAACAACTGTCCGAACGAGTACCGAAAAATTGTAGAATCAGGGATTAGTAGAGGAAAATGATAAAATCCGGGCGAGTACCTGGAAAAGGTAGAATCCGTCCGAGTACCGAAAAACTATCCGAACGAGTACCGAAAAATGGTAGAATCAGGGTCAATACAGGAAAATGATAGAATCCGGGCGAGTACCTGGAGAAGGTAGAATCCGTCCGAGTACCGAAAAACTGTCCGAACGAGTACCGAAAAATGGTAGAATCAGGGTCAGTATAGGAAAAGGATAGAATCCGGGCGATTACCTGGAAAAGGTAGAATCCGTCCGAGTACCGAACAACTGTCCGAACGAGTACCGAAAAATTGTAGAATCAGGGTCAGTACAGGAAAATGATAGAATCCGGGCGAGTACCTGGAAAAGGTAGAATCCGTCCGAGTACCGAAAAACTGTCCGAACGAGTACCGAAAATTTGTAGAATCAGGGTCAGTACAGGAAAATGATAGAATCCGGGCGAGTACCTGGAGAAGGTAGAATCCGTCCGAGTACCGAAAAACTGTCCGAACGAGTACCGAAAAATGGTAGAATCAGGGTCAGTATAGGAAAAGGATAGAATCCGGGCGAATACCTGGAAAAGGTAGAATCCGTCCGAGTACCGAACAACTGTCCGAACGAGTACCGAAAAATTGTAGAATCAGGGTCAGTACAGGAAAATGATAGAATCCGGGCGAGTACTTGGAAAAGGTAGAATCCGTCCGAGTACCGAAAAATTGACCGAACGAGTACCGAAAAATTGTAGAATCAGGGTCAGTACAGGAAAATGATACAATCCGGGCGAGTACCTGGAAAAGGTAGAATCCGTCCGAGTACCGAAAAACTGTCCGAACGAGTACCGAAAATTTGTAGAATCAGGGTCAGTACAGGAAAATGATAGAATCCGGGCGAGTACCTGGAGAAGGTAGAATCCGTCCGAGTACCGAAAAACTGTCCGAACGAGTACCGAAAAATGGTAGAATCACGGTCAGTACAGGAAAATGATAGAATCCGGGCGAGTACCTGGAAAAGGTAGAATCCGTCCGAGTACCGAAAAACTGTCCGAACGAGTACCGAAAAATGGTAGAATCAGGGTCAGTACAGGAAAATGATAGAATCCGGGCGAGTACCTGGAGAAGGTAGAATCCGTCCGAGTACCGAAAAACAGTCCGAACGAGTACCGAAAAATTGTAGAATCAGGGTCAGTACAGGAAAATGATAGAATCCGGGCGAGTACCTGGAAAAGGTAGAATCCGTCAGAGTACCGAAAAACTGTCTGAACGAGTACCGAAAAATGGTAGAATCAGGGTCAGTATAGGAAAAGGATAGAATCCGGGCGAGTACCTGGAAAAGGTTGAATCCGTCCGAGTACCGAAAAACTGTCCGAACGAGTACCGAAAAATGGTAGAATCACGGTCAGTACAGGAAAATGATAGAATCCGGGCGAGTACCTGGAAAAGGTAGAATCCGTCCGAGTACCGAAAAACTGTCCGAACGAGTACCGAAAAATGGTAGAATCAGGGTCAGTACAGGAAAATGATAGAATCCGGGCGAGTACCTGGAGAAGGTAGAATCCGTCCGAGTACCGAAAAACAGTCCGAACGAGTACCGAAAAATTGTAGAATCAGGGTCAGTACAGGAAAATGATAGAATCCGGGCGAGTACCTGGAAAAGGTAGAATCCGTCAGAGTACCGAAAAACTGTCCGAACGAGTACCGAAAAATTGTAGAATCAGGGTCAGTACAGGAAAATGATAGAATCCGGGCGAGTACCTGGAAAAGGTAGAATCCGTCCGAGTACCGAAAAACTGTCCGAACGAGTACCGAAAAATGGTAGAATCAGGGTCAGTACAGGAAAATGATAGAATCCGGGCGAGTACCTGGAGAAGGTAGAATCCGTCCGAGTACCGAAAAACAGTCCGAACGAGTACCGAAAAATTGTAGAATCAGGGTCAGTACAGGAAAATGATAGAATCCGGGCGAGTACCTGGAAAAGGTAGAATCCGTCAGAGTACCGAAAAACTGTCCGAACGAGTACCGAAAAATGGTAGAATCAGGGTCAGTATAGGAAAAGGATAGAATCCGGGCGAGTACCTGGAAAAGGTTGAATCCGTCCGAGTACCGAACAACTGTCCGAACGAGTACCGAAAAATGGTAGAATCTGGGTCAGTACAGGAAAATGATAGAATCCGGGCGAGTACCTGGAGAAGGTAGAATCCGTCCGAGTACCGAAAAACTGTCCGAACGAGTACCGAAAAATGGTAGAATCAGGGTCAATACAGGAAAATGATAGAATCCGGGCGAGTACCTGGAAAATGTAGAATCCGTCCGAGTACCGAAAAACTGTCCGAACGAGTACCGAAAAATTGTAGAATCAGGGTCAGTACAGGAAAATGATAGAATCCGGGCGAGTACCTGGAAAAGGTAGAATCCGTCCGAGTACCGAAAAATTGACCGAACAAGTACCGAAAAATTGTAGAATCAGGGTCAGTACAGGAAAATGATACAATCCGGGCGAGTACCTGGAAAAGGTAGAATCCGTCCGAGTACCGAAAAACTGTCCGAACGAGTACCGAAAAATTGTAGAATCAGGGTCAGTACAGGAAAATGATAGAATCCGGGCGAGTACCTGGAAAAGGTAGAATCCGTCCGAGTACCGAAAAACTGTCCGAACGAGTACCGAAAAATGGTAGAATCAGGGTCAGTATAGGAAAAGGATAGAATCCGGGCGAGTACCTGGAAAAGGTAGAATCCGTCCGAGTACCGAACAACTGTCCGAACGAGTACCGAAAAATTGTAGAATCAGGGTCAGTACAGGAAAATGATAGAATCCGGGCGAGTACTTGGAAAAGGTAGAATCCGTCCGAGTACCGAAAAATTGACCGAACGAGTACCGAAAAATTGTAGAATCAGGGTCAGTACAGGAAAATGATACAATCCGGGCGAGTACCTGGAAAAGGTAGAATCCGTCCGAGTACCGAAAAACTGTCCGAACGAGTACCGAAAATTTGTAGAATCAGGGTCAGTACAGGAAAATGATAGAATCCGGGCGAGTACCTGGAGAAGGTAGAATCCGTCCGAGTACCGAAAAACTGTCCGAACGAGTACCGAAAAATGGTAGAATCACGGTCAGTACAGGAAAATGATAGAATCCGGGCGAGTACCTGGAAAAGGTAGAATCCGTCCGAGTACCGAAAAACTGTCCGAACGAGTACCGAAAAATGGTAGAATCAGGGTCAGTACAGGAAAATGATAGAATCCGGGCGAGTACCTGGAGAAGGTAGAATCCGTCCGAGTACCGAAAAACAGTCCGAACGAGTACCGAAAAATTGTAGAATCAGGGTCAGTACAGGAAAATGATAGAATCCGGGCGAGTACCTGGAAAAGGTAGAATCCGTCAGAGTACCGAAAAACTGTCCGAACGAGTACCGAAAAATTGTAGAATCAGGGTCAGTACAGGAAAATGATAGAATCCGGGCGAGTACCTGGAAAAGGTAGAATCCGTCCGAGTACCGAAAAACAGTCCGAACGAGTACCGAAAAATTGTAGAATCAGGGTCAGTACAGGAAAATGATAGAATCCGGGCGAGTACCTGGAAAAGGTAGAATCCGTCAGAGTACCGAAAAACTGTCTGAACGAGTACCGAAAAATGGTAGAATCAGGGTCAGTATAGGAAAAGGATAGAATCCGGGCGAGTACCTGGAAAAGGTTGAATCCGTCCGAGTACCGAAAAACTGTCCGAACGAGTACCGAAAAATGGTAGAATCACGGTCAGTACAGGAAAATGATAGAATCCGGGCGAGTACCTGGAAAAGGTAGAATCCGTCCGAGTACCGAAAAACTGTCCGAACGAGTACCGAAAAATGGTAGAATCAGGGTCAGTACAGGAAAATGATAGAATCCGGGCGAGTACCTGGAGAAGGTAGAATCCGTCCGAGTACCGAAAAACAGTCCGAACGAGTACCGAAAAATTGTAGAATCAGGGTCAGTACAGGAAAATGATAGAATCCGGGCGAGTACCTGGAAAAGGTAGAATCCGTCAGAGTACCGAAAAACTGTCCGAACGAGTACCGAAAAATTGTAGAATCAGGGTCAGTACAGGAAAATGATAGAATCCGGGCGAGTACCTGGAAAAGGTAGAATCCGTCCGAGTACCGAAAAACTGTCCGAACGAGTACCGAAAAATGGTAGAATCAGGGTCAGTACAGGAAAATGATAGAATCCGGGCGAGTACCTGGAGAAGGTAGAATCCGTCCGAGTACCGAAAAACAGTCCGAACGAGTACCGAAAAATTGTAGAATCAGGGTCAGTACAGGAAAATGATAGAATCCGGGCGAGTACCTGGAAAAGGTAGAATCCGTCAGAGTACCGAAAAACTGTCCGAACGAGTACCGAAAAATGGTAGAATCAGGGTCAGTATAGGAAAAGGATAGAATCCGGGCGAGTACCTGGAAAAGGTTGAATCCGTCCGAGTACCGAACAACTGTCCGAACGAGTACCGAAAAATGGTAGAATCTGGGTCAGTACAGGAAAATGATAGAATCCGGGCGAGTACCTGGAGAAGGTAGAATCCGTCCGAGTACCGAAAAACTGTCCGAACGAGTACCGAAAAATGGTAGAATCAGGGTCAATACAGGAAAATGATAGAATCCGGGCGAGTACCTGGAAAATGTAGAATCCGTCCGAGTACCGAAAAACTGTCCGAACGAGTACCGAAAAATTGTAGAATCAGGGTCAGTACAGGAAAATGATAGAATCCGGGCGAGTACCTGGAAAAGGTAGAATCCGTCCGAGTACCGAAAAATTGACCGAACAAGTACCGAAAAATTGTAGAATCAGGGTCAGTACAGGAAAATGATACAATCCGGGCGAGTACCTGGAAAAGGTAGAATCCGTCCGAGTACCGAAAAACTGTCCGAACGAGTACCGAAAAATTGTAGAATCAGGGTCAGTACAGGAAAATGATAGAATCCGGGCGAGTACCTGGAAAAGGTAGAATCCGTCCGAGTACCGAAAAACTGTCCGAACGAGTACCGAAAAATGGTAGAATCAGGGTCAGTATAGGAAAAGGATAGAATCCGGGCGAGTACCTGGAAAAGGTAGAATCCGTCCGAGTACCGAACAACTGTCCGAACGAGTACCGAAAAATTGTAGAATCAGGGTCAGTACAGGAAAATGATAGAATCCGGGCGAGTACTTGGAAAAGGTAGAATCCGTCCGAGTACCGAAAAATTGACCGAACGAGTACCGAAAAATTGTAGAATCAGGGTCAGTACAGGAAAATGATACAATCCGGGCGAGTACCTGGAAAAGGTAGAATCCGTCCGAGTACCGAAAAACTGTCCGAACGAGTACCGAAAATTTGTAGAATCAGGGTCAGTACAGGAAAATGATAGAATCCGGGCGAGTACCTGGAGAAGGTAGAATCCGTCCGAGTACCGAAAAACTGTCCGAACGAGTACCGAAAAATGGTAGAATCACGGTCAGTACAGGAAAATGATAGAATCCGGGCGAGTACCTGGAAAAGGTAGAATCCGTCCGAGTACCGAAAAACTGTCCGAACGAGTACCGAAAAATGGTAGAATCAGGGTCAGTACAGGAAAATGATAGAATCCGGGCGAGTACCTGGAGAAGGTAGAATCCGTCCGAGTACCGAAAAACAGTCCGAACGAGTACCGAAAAATTGTAGAATCAGGGTCAGTACAGGAAAATGATAGAATCCGGGCGAGTACCTGGAAAAGGTAGAATCCGTCAGAGTACCGAAAAACTGTCCGAACGAGTACCGAAAAATGGTAGAATCAGGGTCAGTATAGGAAAAGGATAGAATCCGGGCGAGTACCTGGAAAAGGTAGAATCCGTCCGAGTACCGAACAACTGTCCGAACGAGTACCGAAAAATTGTAGAATCAGGGTCAGTACAGGAAAATGATAGAATCCGGGCGAGTACTTGGAAAAGGTAGAATCCGTCCGAGTACCGAAAAATTGACCGAACGAGTACCGAAAAATTGTAGAATCAGGGTCAGTACAGGAAAATGATACAATCCGGGCGAGTACCTGGAAAAGGTAGAATCCGTCCGAGTACCGAAAAACTGTCCGAACGAGTACCGAAAATTTGTAGAATCAGGGTCAGTACAGGAAAATGATAGAATCCGGGCGAGTACCTGGAGAAGGTAGAATCCGTCCGAGTACCGAAAAACTGTCCGAACGAGTACCGAAAAATGGTAGAATCACGGTCAGTACAGGAAAATGATAGAATCCGGGCGAGTACCTGGAAAAGGTAGAATCCGTCCGAGTACCGAAAAACTGTCCGAACGAGTACCGAAAAATGGTAGAATCAGGGTCAGTACAGGAAAATGATAGAATCCGGGCGAGTACCTGGAGAAGGTAGAATCCGTCCGAGTACCGAAAAACAGTCCGAACGAGTACCGAAAAATTGTAGAATCAGGGTCAGTACAGGAAAATGATAGAATCCGGGCGAGTACCTGGAAAAGGTAGAATCCGTCAGAGTACCGAAAAACTGTCCGAACGAGTACCGAAAAATGGTAGAATCAGGGTCAGTATAGGAAAAGGATAGAATCCGGGCGAGTACCTGGAAAAGGTTGAATCCGTCCGAGTACCGAAAAACTGTCCGAACGAGTACCGAAAAATGGTAGAATCAGGGTCAGTACAGGAAAATGATAGAATCCGGGCGAGTACCTGGAAAATGTAGAATCCGTCCGAGTACCGAACAACTGTCCGAACGAGTACCGAAAAATTGTAGAATCAGGGATTAGTACAGGAAAATGATAAAATCCGGGCGAGTACCTGGAAAAGGTAGAATCCGTCCGAGTACCGAAAAACTATCCGAACGAGTACCGAAAAATGGTAGAATCAGGGTCAATACAGGAAAATGATAGAATCCGGGCGAGTACCTGGAGAAGGTAGAATCCGTCCGAGTACCGAAAAACTGTCCGAACGAGTACCGAAAAATGGTAGAATCAGGGTCAGTATAGGAAAAGGATAGAATCCGGGCGAGTACCTGGAAAAGGTAGAATCCGTCCGAGTACCGAACAACTGTCCGAACGAGTACCGAAAAATTGTAGAATCAGGGTCAGTACAGGAAAATGATAGAATCCGGGCGAGTACTTGGAAAAGGTAGAATCCGTCCGAGTACCGAAAAATTGACCGAACGAGTACCGAAAAATTGTAGAATCAGGGTCAGTACAGGAAAATGATACAATCCGGGCGAGTACCTGGAAAAGGTAGAATCCGTCCGAGTACCGAACAACTGTCCGAACGAGTACCGAAAAATTGTAGAATCAGGGTCAGTACAGGAAAATGATAGAATCCGGGCGAGTACTTGGAAAAGGTAGAATCCGTCCGAGTACCGAAAAATTGACCGAACGAGTACCGAAAAATTGTAGAATCAGGGTCAGTACAGGAAAATGATACAATCCGGGCGAGTACCTGGAAAAGGTAGAATCCGTCCGAGTACCGAAAAACTGTCCGAACGAGTACCGAAAATTTGTAGAATCAGGGTCAGTACAGGAAAATGATAGAATCCGGGCGAGTACCTGGAGAAGGTAGAATCCGTCCGAGTACCGAAAAACTGTCCGAACGAGTACCGAAAAATGGTAGAATCACGGTCAGTACAGGAAAATGATAGAATCCGGGCGAGTACCTGGAAAAGGTAGAATCCGTCCGAGTACCGAAAAACTGTCCGAACGAGTACCGAAAAATGGTAGAATCAGGGTCAGTACAGGAAAATGATAGAATCCGGGCGAGTACCTGGAGAAGGTAGAATCCGTCCGAGTACCGAAAAACAGTCCGAACGAGTACCGAAAAATTGTAGAATCAGGGTCAGTACAGGAAAATGATAGAATCCGGGCGAGTACCTGGAAAAGGTAGAATCCGTCAGAGTACCGAAAAACTGTCCGAACGAGTACCGAAAAATGGTAGAATCAGGGTCAGTATAGGAAAAGGATAGAATCCGGGCGAGTACCTGGAAAAGGTAGAATCCGTCCGAGTACCGAACAACTGTCCGAACGAGTACCGAAAAATTGTAGAATCAGGGTCAGTACAGGAAAATGATAGAATCCGGGCGAGTACTTGGAAAAGGTAGAATCCGTCCGAGTACCGAAAAATTGACCGAACGAGTACCGAAAAATTGTAGAATCAGGGTCAGTACAGGAAAATGATACAATCCGGGCGAGTACCTGGAAAAGGTAGAATCCGTCCGAGTACCGAAAAACTGTCCGAACGAGTACCGAAAATTTGTAGAATCAGGGTCAGTACAGGAAAATGATAGAATCCGGGCGAGTACCTGGAGAAGGTAGAATCCGTCCGAGTACCGAAAAACTGTCCGAACGAGTACCGAAAAATGGTAGAATCACGGTCAGTACAGGAAAATGATAGAATCCGGGCGAGTACCTGGAAAAGGTAGAATCCGTCCGAGTACCGAAAAACTGTCCGAACGAGTACCGAAAAATGGTAGAATCAGGGTCAGTACAGGAAAATGATAGAATCCGGGCGAGTACCTGGAGAAGGTAGAATCCGTCCGAGTACCGAAAAACAGTCCGAACGAGTACCGAAAAATTGTAGAATCAGGGTCAGTACAGGAAAATGATAGAATCCGGGCGAGTACCTGGAAAAGGTAGAATCCGTCAGAGTACCGAAAAACTGTCCGAACGAGTACCGAAAAATGGTAGAATCAGGGTCAGTATAGGAAAAGGATAGAATCCGGGCGAGTACCTGGAAAAGGTTGAATCCGTCCGAGTACCGAAAAACTGTCCGAACGAGTACCGAAAAATGGTAGAATCAGGGTCAGTACAGGAAAATGATAGAATCCGGGCGAGTACCTGGAAAATGTAGAATCCGTCCGAGTACCGAACAACTGTCCGAACGAGTACCGAAAAATTGTAGAATCAGGGATTAGTACAGGAAAATGATAAAATCCGGGCGAGTACCTGGAAAAGGTAGAATCCGTCCGAGTACCGAAAAACTATCCGAACGAGTACCGAAAAATGGTAGAATCAGGGTCAATACAGGAAAATGATAGAATCCGGGCGAGTACCTGGAGAAGGTAGAATCCGTCCGAGTACCGAAAAACTGTCCGAACGAGTACCGAAAAATGGTAGAATCAGGGTCAGTATAGGAAAAGGATAGAATCCGGGCGAGTACCTGGAAAAGGTAGAATCCGTCCGAGTACCGAACAACTGTCCGAACGAGTACCGAAAAATTGTAGAATCAGGGTCAGTACAGGAAAATGATAGAATCCGGGCGAGTACTTGGAAAAGGTAGAATCCGTCCGAGTACCGAAAAATTGACCGAACGAGTACCGAAAAATTGTAGAATCAGGGTCAGTACAGGAAAATGATACAATCCGGGCGAGTACCTGGAAAAGGTAGAATCCGTCCGAGTACCGAAAAACTGTCCGAACGAGTACCGAAAATTTGTAGAATCAGGGTCAGTACAGGAAAATGATAGAATCCGGGCGAGTACCTGGAAAAGGTAGAATCCGTCAGAGTACCGAAAAACTGTCCGAACGAGTACCGAAAAATGGTAGAATCAGGGTCAGTATAGGAAAAGGATAGAATCCGGGCGAGTACCTGGAAAAGGTTGAATCCGTCCGAGTACCGAAAAACTGTCCGAACGAGTACCGAAAAATGGTAGAATCAGGGTCAGTACAGGAAAATGATAGAATCCGGGCGAGTACCTGGAAAATGTAGAATCCGTCCGAGTACCGAACAACTGTCCGAACGAGTACCGAAAAATTGTAGAATCAGGGATTAGTACAGGAAAATGATAAAATCCGGGCGAGTACCTGGAAAAGGTAGAATCCGTCCGAGTACCGAAAAACTATCCGAACGAGTACCGAAAAATGGTAGAATCAGGGTCAATACAGGAAAATGATAGAATCCGGGCGAGTACCTGGAGAAGGTAGAATCCGTCCGAGTACCGAAAAACTGTCCGAACGAGTACCGAAAAATGGTAGAATCAGGGTCAGTATAGGAAAAGGATAGAATCCGGGCGAGTACCTGGAAAAGGTAGAATCCGTCCGAGTACCGAACAACTGTCCGAACGAGTACCGAAAAATTGTAGAATCAGGGTCAGTACAGGAAAATGATAGAATCCGGGCGAGTACTTGGAAAAGGTAGAATCCGTCCGAGTACCGAAAAATTGACCGAACGAGTACCGAAAAATTGTAGAATCAGGGTCAGTACAGGAAAATGATACAATCCGGGCGAGTACCTGGAAAAGGTAGAATCCGTCCGAGTACCGAAAAACTGTCCGAACGAGTACCGAAAATTTGTAGAATCAGGGTCAGTACAGGAAAATGATAGAATCCGGGCGAGTACCTGGAGAAGGTAGAATCCGTCCGAGTACCGAAAAACTGTCCGAACGAGTACCGAAAAATGGTAGAATCACGGTCAGTACAGGAAAATGATAGAATCCGGGCGAGTACCTGGAAAAGGTAGAATCCGTCCGAGTACCGAAAAACTGTCCGAACGAGTACCGAAAAATGGTAGAATCAGGGTCAGTACAGGAAAATGATAGAATCCGGGCGAGTACCTGGAGAAGGTAGAATCCGTCCGAGTACCGAAAAACAGTCCGAACGAGTACCGAAAAATTGTAGAATCAGGGTCAGTACAGGAAAATGATAGAATCCGGGCGAGTACCTGGAAAAGGTAGAATCCGTCAGAGTACCGAAAAACTGTCTGAACGAGTACCGAAAAATGGTAGAATCAGGGTCAGTTTAGGAAAAGGATAGAATCCGGGCGAGTACCTGGAAAAGGTTGAATCCGTCCGAGTACCGAAAAACTGTCCGAACGAGTACCGAAAAATGGTAGAATCAGGGTCAATACAGGAAAATGATAGAATCCGGGCGAGTACCTGGAGAAGGTAGAATCCGTCCGAGTACCGAACAACTGTCCGAACGAGTACCGAAAAATTGTAGAATCAGGGTCAGTACAGTAAAATGATAGAATCCGGGCGAGTACCTGGAAAAGGTAGAATCCGTCCGAGTACCGAACAACTGTCCGAACGAGTACCGAAAAATTGTAGAATCAGGGTCAGTACAGGAAAATGATAGAATCCGGGCGAGTACTTGGAAAAGGTAGAATCCGTCCGAGTACCGAAAAATTGACCGAACGAGTACCGAAAAATTGTAGAATCAGGGTCAGTACAGGAAAATGATAGAATCCGGGCGAGTACCTGGAAAAGGTAGAATCCGTCCGAGTACCGAACAACTGTCCGAACGAGTACCGAAAATTTGTAGAATCAGGGTCAGTACAGGAAAATGATAGAATCCGGGCGAGTACTTGGAAAAGGTAGAATCCGTCCGAGTACCGAAAAACTGTCCGAACGAGTACCGAAAAATTGTAGAATCAGGGTCAGTACAGGAAAATGATAGAATCCGGGCGAGTACCTGGAAAAGGTAGAATCCGTCCGAGTACCGAAAAACTGTCCGAACGAGTACCGAAAAATGGTAGAATCAGGGTCAGTACAGGAAAATGATAGAATCCGGGCGAGTACCTGGAGAAGGTAGAATCCGTCCGAGTACCGAAAAACAGTCCGAACGAGTACCGAAAAATGGTAGAATCACGGTCAGTACAGGAAAATGATAGAATCCGGGCGAGTTCCTGGAAAAGGTAGAATCCGTCCGAGTACCGAAAAACTGTCCGAACGAGTACCGAAAAATGGTAGAATCAGGGTCAGTATAGGAAAAGGATAGAATCCGGGCGAGTACCTGGAAAAGGTTGAATCCGTCCGAGTACCGAAAAACTGTCCGAACGAGTACCGAAAAATGGTAGAATCTGGGTCAGTACAGGAAAATGATAGAATCCGGGCGAGTACCTGGAGAAGGTAGAATCCGTCCGAGTACCGAACAACTGTCCGAACGAGTACCGAAAAATTGTAGAATCAGGGTCAATACAGGAAAATGATAGAATCCGGGCGAGTACCTGGAAAATGTAGAATCCGTCCGAGTACCGAAAAACTGTCCGAACGAGTACCAAAAAATTGTAGAATCAGGGTCAGTACAGGAAAATGATAGAATCCGGGCGAGTACCTGGAAAAGGTAGAATCCGTCCGAGTACCGAAAAACTGTCCGAACGAGTACCGAAAAATGGTAGAATCAGGGTCAGTATAGGAAAAGGATAGAATCCGGGCGAGTACCTGGAGAAGGTAGAATCCGTCCGAGTACCGAACAACTGTCCGAACGAGTACCGAAAAATTGTAGAATCAGGGTCAGTACAGGAAAATGATAGAATCCGGGCGAGTACTTGGAAAAGGTAGAATCCGTCCGAGTACCGAAAAATTGACCGAACGAGTACCGAAAAATTGTAGAATCAGGGTCAGTACAGGAAAATGATACAATCCGGGCGAGTACCTGGAAAAGGTAGAATCCGTCCGAGTACCGAAAAACTGTCCGAACGAGTACCGAAAATTTGTAGAATCAGGGTCAGTACAGGAAAATGATAGAATCCGGGCGAGTACCTGGAGAAGGTAGAATCCGTCCGAGTACCGAAAAACTGTCCGAACGAGTACCGAAAAATGGTAGAATCACGGTCAGTACAGGAAAATGATAGAATCCGGGCGAGTACCTGGAAAAGGTAGAATCCGTCCGAGTACCGAAAAACTGTCCGAACGAGTACCGAAAAATGGTAGAATCAGGGTCAGTACAGGAAAATGATAGAATCCGGGCGAGTACCTGGAGAAGGTAGAATCCGTCCGAGTACCGAAAAACAGTCCGAACGAGTACCGAAAAATTGTAGAATCAGGGTCAGTACAGGAAAATGATAGAATCCGGGCGAGTACCTGGAAAAGGTAGAATCCGTCAGAGTACCGAAAAACTGTCTGAACGAGTACCGAAAAATGGTAGAATCAGGGTCAGTATAGGAAAAGGATAGAATCCGGGCGAGTACCTGGAAAAGGTTGAATCCGTCCGAGTACCGAACAACTGTCCGAACGAGTACCGAAAAATGGTAGAATCTGGGTCAGTACAGGAAAATGATAGAATCCGGGCGAGTACCTGGAGAAGGTAGAATCCGTCCGAGTACCGAAAAACTGTCCGAACGAGTACCGAAAAATGGTAGAATCAGGGTCAATACAGGAAAATGATAGAATCCGGGCGAGTACCTGGAAAATGTAGAATCCGTCCGAGTACCGAAAAACTGTCCGAACGAGTACCGAAAATTTGTAGAATCAGGGTCAGTACAGGAAAATGATAGAATCCGGGCGAGTACCTGGAGAAGGTAGAATCCGTCCGAGTACCGAAAAACTGTCCGAACGAGTACCGAAAAATGGTAGAATCACGGTCAGTACAGGAAAATGATAGAATCCGGGCGAGTACCTGGAAAAGGTAGAATCCGTCCGAGTACCGAAAAACTGTCCGAACGAGTACCGAAAAATGGTAGAATCAGGGTTTGTATAGGAAAAGGATAGAATCCGGGCGAGTACCTGGAAAAGGTTGAATCCGTCCAAGTACCGAAAAACTGTCCGAACGAGTACCGAAAAATGGTAGAATCAGGGTCAGTACAGGAAAATGATAGAATCCGGGCGAGTACCTGGAAAATGTAGAATCCGTCCGAGTACCGAACAACTGTCCGAACGAGTACCGAAAAATTGTAGAATCAGGGATTAGTACAGGAAAATGATAAAATCCGGGCGAGTACCTGGAAAAGGTAGAATCCGTCCGAGTACCGAAAAACTATCCGAACGAGTACCGAAAAATGGTAGAATCAGGGTCAATACAGGAAAATGATAGAATCCGGGCGAGTACCTGGAGAAGGTAGAATCCGTCCGAGTACCGAAAAACTGTCCGAACGAGTACCGAAAAATGGTAGAATCAGGGTCAGTATAGGAAAAGGATAGAATCCGGGCGAGTACCTGGAAAAGGTAGAATCCGTCCGAGTACCGAACAACTGTCCGAACGAGTACCGAAAAATTGTAGAATCAGGGTCAGTACAGGAAAATGATAGAATCCGGGCGAGTACTTGGAAAAGGTAGAATCCGTCCGAGTACCGAAAAATTGACCGAACGAGTACCGAAAAATTGTAGAATCAGGGTCAGTACAGGAAAATGATACAATCCGGGCGAGTACCTGGAAAAGGTAGAATCCGTCCGAGTACCGAAAAACTGTCCGAACGAGTACCGAAAATTTGTAGAATCAGGGTCAGTACAGGAAAATGATAGAATCCGGGCGAGTACCTGGAGAAGGTAGAATCCGTCCGAGTACCGAAAAACTGTCCGAAAGAGTACCGAAAAATGGTAGAATCACGGTCAGTACAGGAAAATGATAGAATCCGGGCGAGTACCTGGAAAAGGTAGAATCCGTCCGAGTACCGAAAAACTGTCCGAACGAGTACCGAAAAATGGTAGAATCAGGGTCAGTACAGGAAAATGATAGAATCCGGGCGAGTACCTGGAGAAGGTAGAATCCGTCCGAGTACCGAAAAACAGTCCGAACGAGTACCGAAAAATTGTAGAATCAGGGTCAGTACAGGAAAATGATAGAATCCGGGCGAGTACCTGGAAAAGGTAGAATCCGTCAGAGTACCGAAAAACTGTCTGAACGAGTACCGAAAAATGGTAGAATCAGGGTCAGTATAGGAAAAGGATAGAATCCGGGCGAGTACCTGGAAAAGGTTGAATCCGTCCGAGTACCGAAAAACTGTCCGAACGAGTACCGAAAAATGGTAGAATCAGGGTCAGTACAGGAAAATGATAGAATCCGGGCGAGTACCTGGAAAATGTAGAATCCGTCCGAGTACCGAACAACTGTCCGAACGAGTACCGAAAAATTGTAGAATCAGGGATTAGTACAGGAAAATGATAAAATCCGGGCGAGTACCTGGAAAAGGTAGAATCCGTCCGAGTACCGAAAAACTATCCGAACGAGTACCGAAAAACTATCCGAACGAGTACCGAAAAATGGTAGAATCAGGGTCAATACAGGAAAATGATAGAATCCGGGCGAGTACCTGGAGAAGGTAGAATCCGTCCGAGTACCGAAAAACTGTCCGAACGAGTACCGAAAAATGGTAGAATCAGGGTCAGTATAGGAAAAGGATAGAATCCGGGCGAGTACCTGGAAAAGGTAGAATCCGTCCGAGTACCGAACAACTGTCCGAACGAGTACCGAAAAATTGTAGAATCAGGGTCAGTACAGGAAAATGATAGAATCCGGGCGAGTACTTGGAAAAGGTAGAATCCGTCCGAGTACCGAAAAATTGACCGAACGAGTACCGAAAAATTGTAGAATCAGGGTCAGTACAGGAAAATGATACAATCCGGGCGAGTACCTGGAAAAGGTAGAATCCGTCCGAGTACCGAAAAACTGTCCGAACGAGTACCGAAAATTTGTAGAATCAGGGTCAGTACAGGAAAATGATAGAATCCGGGCGAGTACCTGGAGAAGGTAGAATCCGTCCGAGTACCGAAAAACTGTCCGAACGAGTACCGAAAAATGGTAGAATCACGGTCAGTACAGGAAAATGATAGAATCCGGGCGAGTACCTGGAAAAGGTAGAATCCGTCCGAGTACCGAAAAACTGTCCGAACGAGTACCGAAAAATGGTAGAATCAGGGTCAGTATAGGAAAAGGATAGAATCCGGGCGAGTACCTGGAAAAGGTTGAATCCGTCCGAGTACCGAAAAACTGTCCGAACGAGTACCGAAAAATGGTAGAATCAGGGTCAGTACAGGAAAATGATAGAATCCGGGCGAGTACCTGGAAAATGTAGAATCCGTCCGAGTACCGAACAACTGTCCGAACGAGTACCGAAAAATTGTAGAATCAGGGATTAGTACAGGAAAATGATAAAATCCGGGCGAGTACCTGGAAAAGGTAGAATCCGTCCGAGTACCGAAAAACTATCCGAACGAGTACCGAAAAATGGTAGAATCAGGGTCAATACAGGAAAATGATAGAATCCGGGCGAGTACCTGGAGAAGGTAGAATCCGTCCGAGTACCGAAAAACTGTCCGAACGAGTACCGAAAAATGGTAGAATCAGGGTCAGTATAGGAAAAGGATAGAATCCGGGCGAGTACCTGGAAAAGGTAGAATCCGTCCGAGTACCGAACAACTGTCCGAACGAGTACCGAAAAATTGTAGAATCAGGGTCAGTACAGGAAAATGATAGAATCCGGGCGAGTACTTGGAAAAGGTAGAATCCGTCCGAGTACCGAAAAATTGACCGAACGAGTACCGAAAAATTGTAGAATCAGGGTCAGTACAGGAAAATGATACAATCCGGGCGAGTACCTGGAAAAGGTAGAATCCGTCCGAATACCGAAAAACTGTCCGAACGAGTACCGAAAATTTGTAGAATCAGGGTCAGTACAGGAAAATGATAGAATCCGGGCGAGTACCTGGAGAAGGTAGAATCCGTCCGAGTACCGAAAAACTGTCCGAACGAGTACCGAAAAATGGTAGAATCACGGTCAGTACAGGAAAATGATAGAATCCGGGCGAGTACCTGGAAAAGGTAGAATCCGTCCGAGTACCGAAAAACTGTCCGAACGAGTACCGAAAAATGGTAGAATCAGGGTCAGTACAGGAAAATGATAGAATCCGGGCGAGTACCTGGAGAAGGTAGAATCCGTCCGAGTACCGAAAAACAGTCCGAACGAGTACCGAAAAATTGTAGAATCAGGGTCAGTACAGGAAAATGATAGAATCCGGGCGAGTACCTGGAAAAGGTAGAATCCGTCAGAGTACCGAAAAACTGTCTGAACGAGTACCGAAAAATGGTAGAATCAGGGTCAGTATAGGAAAAGGATAGAATCCGGGCGAGTACCTGGAAAAGGTTGAATCCGTCCGAGTACCGAACAACTGTCCGAACGAGTACCGAAAAATGGTAGAATCTGGGTCAGTACAGGAAAATGATAGAATCCGGGCGAGTACCTGGAGAAGGTAGAATCCGTCCGAGTACCGAAAAACTGTCCGAACGAGTACCGAAAAATGGTAGAATCAGGGTCAATACAGGAAAATGATAGAATCCGGGCGAGTACCTGGAAAATGTAGAATCCGTCCGAGTACCGAAAAACTGTCCGAACGAGTACCGAAAAATTGTAGAATCAGGGTCAGTACAGGAAAATGATAGAATCCGGGCGAGTACCTGGAAAAGGTAGAATCCGTCCGAGTACCGAAAAACTGTCCGAACGAGTACCGAAAAATGGTAGAATCAGGGTCAGTACAGGAAAATGATAGAATCCGGGCGAGTACCTGGAAAAGGTAGAATCCGTCCGAGTACCGAAAAACTGTCCGAACGAGTACCGAAAAATGGTAGAATCAGGGTCAGTATAGGAAAAGGATAGAATCCGGGCGAGTACCTGGAGAAGGTAGAATCCGTCCGAGTACCGAAAAACTGTCCGAACGAGTACCGAAAAATGGTAGAATCAGGGTCAGTATAGGAAAAGGATAGAATCCGGGCGAGTACCTGGAAAAGGTAGAATCCGTCCGAGTACCGAACAACTGTCCGAACGAGTACCGAAAAATTGTAGAATCAGGGTCAGTACAGGAAAATGATAGAATCCGGGCGAGTACTTGGAAAAGGTAGAATCCGTCCGAGTACCGAAAAATTGACCGAACGAGTACCGAAAAATTGTAGAATCAGGGTCAGTACAGGAAAATGATACAATCCGGGCGAGTACCTGGAAAAGGTAGAATCCGTCCGAGTACCGAAAAACTGTCCGAACGAGTACCGAAAATTTGTAGAATCAGGGTCAGTACAGGAAAATGATAGAATCCGGGCGAGTACCTGGAGAAGGTAGAATCCGTCCGAGTACCGAAAAACTGTCCGAACGAGTACCGAAAAATGGTAGAATCACGGTCAGTACAGGAAAATGATAGAATCCGGGCGAGTACCTGGAAAAGGTAGAATCCGTCCGAGTACCGAAAAACTGTCCGAACGAGTACCGAAAAATGGTAGAATCAGGGTCAGTATAGGAAAAGGATAGAATCCGGGCGAGTACCTGGAAAAGGTTGAATCCGTCCGAGTACCGAAAAACTGTCCGAACGAGTACCGAAAAATGGTAGAATCAGGGTCAGTACAGGAAAATGATAGAATCCGGGCGAGTACCTGGAAAATGTAGAATCCGTCCGAGTACCGAACAACTGTCCGAACGAGTACCGAAAAATTGTAGAATCAGGGATTAGTACAGGAAAATGATAAAATCCGGGCGAGTACCTGGAAAAGGTAGAATCCGTCCGAGTACCGAAAAACTATCCGAACGAGTACCGAAAAATGGTAGAATCAGGGTCAATACAGGAAAATGATAGAATCCGGGCGAGTACCTGGAGAAGGTAGAATCCGTCCGAGTACCGAAAAACTGTCCGAACGAGTACCGAAAAATGGTAGAATCAGGGTCAGTATAGGAAAAGGATAGAATCCGGGCGAGTACCTGGAAAAGGTAGAATCCGTCCGAGTACCGAACAACTGTCCGAACGAGTACCGAAAAATTGTAGAATCAGGGTCAGTACAGGAAAATGATAGAATCCGGGCGAGTACTTGGAAAAGGTAGAATCCGTCCGAGTACCGAAAAATTGACCGAACGAGTACCGAAAAATTGTAGAATCAGGGTCAGTACAGGAAAATGATACAATCCGGGCGAGTACCTGGAAAAGGTAGAATCCGTCCGAATACCGAAAAACTGTCCGAACGAGTACCGAAAATTTGTAGAATCAGGGTCAGTACAGGAAAATGATAGAATCCGGGCGAGTACCTGGAGAAGGTAGAATCCGTCCGAGTACCGAAAAACTGTCCGAACGAGTACCGAAAAATGGTAGAATCACGGTCAGTACAGGAAAATGATAGAATCCGGGCGAGTACCTGGAAAAGGTAGAATCCGTCCGAGTACCGAAAAACTGTCCGAACGAGTACCGAAAAATGGTAGAATCAGGGTCAGTACAGGAAAATGATAGAATCCGGGCGAGTACCTGGAGAAGGTAGAATCCGTCCGAGTACCGAAAAACAGTCCGAACGAGTACCGAAAAATTGTAGAATCAGGGTCAGTACAGGAAAATGATAGAATCCGGGCGAGTACCTGGAAAAGGTAGAATCCGTCAGAGTACCGAAAAACTGTCTGAACGAGTACCGAAAAATGGTAGAATCAGGGTCAGTATAGGAAAAGGATAGAATCCGGGCGAGTACCTGGAAAAGGTTGAATCCGTCCGAGTACCGAACAACTGTCCGAACGAGTACCGAAAAATGGTAGAATCTGGGTCAGTACAGGAAAATGATAGAATCCGGGCGAGTACCTGGAGAAGGTAGAATCCGTCCGAGTACCGAAAAACTGTCCGAACGAGTACCGAAAAATGGTAGAATCAGGGTCAATACAGGAAAATGATAGAATCCGGGCGAGTACCTGGAAAATGTAGAATCCGTCCGAGTACCGAAAAACTGTCCGAACGAGTACCGAAAAATTGTAGAATCAGGGTCAGTACAGGAAAATGATAGAATCCGGGCGAGTACCTGGAAAAGGTAGAATCCGTCCGAGTACCGAAAAACTGTCCGAACGAGTACCGAAAAATGGTAGAATCAGGGTCAGTACAGGAAAATGATAGAATCCGGGCGAGTACCTGGAAAAGGTAGAATCCGTCCGAGTACCGAAAAACTGTCCGAACGAGTACCGAAAAATGGTAGAATCAGGGTCAGTATAGGAAAAGGATAGAATCCGGGCGAGTACCTGGAGAAGGTAGAATCCGTCCGAGTACCGAAAAACTGTCCGAACGAGTACCGAAAAATGGTAGAATCAGGGTCAGTATAGGAAAAGGATAGAATCCGGGCGAGTACCTGGAAAAGGTAGAATCCGTCCGAGTACCGAACAACTGTCCGAACGAGTACCGAAAAATTGTAGAATCAGGGTCAGTACAGGAAAATGATAGAATCCGGGCGAGTACTTGGAAAAGGTAGAATCCGTCCGAGTACCGAAAAATTGACCGAACGAGTACCGAAAAATTGTAGAATCAGGGTCAGTACAGGAAAATGATACAATCCGGGCGAGTACCTGGAAAAGGTAGAATCCGTCCGAGTACCGAAAAACTGTCCGAACGAGTACCGAAAATTTGTAGAATCAGGGTCAGTACAGGAAAATGATAGAATCCGGGCGAGTACCTGGAGAAGGTAGAATCCGTCCGAGTACCGAAAAACTGTCCGAACGAGTACCGAAAAATGGTAGAATCACGGTCAGTACAGGAAAATGATAGAATCCGGGCGAGTACCTGGAAAAGGTAGAATCCGTCCGAGTACCGAAAAACTGTCCGAACGAGTACCGAAAAATGGTAGAATCAGGGTCAGTATAGGAAAAGGATAGAATCCGGGCGAGTACCTGGAAAAGGTTGAATCCGTCCGAGTACCGAAAAACTGTCCGAACGAGTACCGAAAAATGGTAGAATCAGGGTCAGTACAGGAAAATGATAGAATCCGGGCGAGTACCTGGAAAATGTAGAATCCGTCCGAGTACCGAACAACTGTCCGAACGAGTACCGAAAAATTGTAGAATCAGGGATTAGTACAGGAAAATGATAAAATCCGGGCGAGTACCTGGAAAAGGTAGAATCCGTCCGAGTACCGAAAAACTATCCGAACGAGTACCGAAAAATGGTAGAATCAGGGTCAATACAGGAAAATGATAGAATCCGGGCGAGTACCTGGAGAAGGTAGAATCCGTCCGAGTACCGAAAAACTGTCCGAACGAGTACCGAAAAATGGTAGAATCAGGGTCAGTATAGGAAAAGGATAGAATCCGGGCGAGTACCTGGAAAAGGTAGAATCCGTCCGAGTACCGAACAACTGTCCGAACGAGTACCGAAAAATTGTAGAATCAGGGTCAGTACAGGAAAATGATAGAATCCGGGCGAGTACTTGGAAAAGGTAGAATCCGTCCGAGTACCGAAAAATTGACCGAACGAGTACCGAAAAATTGTAGAATCAGGGTCAGTACAGGAAAATGATACAATCCGGGCGAGTACCTGGAAAAGGTAGAATCAGTCCGAATACCGAAAAACTGTCCGAACGAGTACCGAAAATTTGTAGAATCAGGGTCAGTACAGGAAAATGATAGAATCCGGGCGAGTACCTGGAGAAGGTAGAATCCGTCCGAGTACCGAAAAACTGTCCGAACGAGTACCGAAAAATGGTAGAATCACGGTCAGTACAGGAAAATGATAGAATCCGGGCGAGTACCTGGAAAAGGTAGAATCCGTCCGAGTACCGAAAAACTGTCCGAACGAGTACCGAAAAATGGTAGAATCAGGGTCAGTACAGGAAAATGATAGAATCCGGGCGAGTACCTGGAGAAGGTAGAATCCGTCCGAGTACCGAAAAACAGTCCGAACGAGTACCGAAAAATTGTAGAATCAGGGTCAGTACAGGAAAATGATAGAATCCGGGCGAGTACCTGGAAAAGGTAGAATCCGTCCGAGTACCGAAAAACTGTCCGAACGAGTACCGAAAAATGGTAGAATCAGGGTCAGTATAGGAAAAGGATAGAATCCGGGCGAGTACCTGGAGAAGGTAGAATCCGTCCGAGTACCGAAAAACTGTCCGAACGAGTACCGAAAAATGGTAGAATCAGGGTCAGTATAGGAAAAGGATAGAATCCGGGCGAGTACCTGGAAAAGGTAGAATCCGTCCGAGTACCGAACAACTGTCCGAACGAGTACCGAAAAATTGTAGAATCAGGGTCAGTACAGGAAAATGATAGAATCCGGGCGAGTACTTGGAAAAGGTAGAATCCGTCCGAGTACCGAAAAATTGACCGAACGAGTACCGAAAAATTGTAGAATCAGGGTCAGTACAGGAAAATGATACAATCCGGGCGAGTACCTGGAAAAGGTAGAATCCGTCCGAGTACCGAAAAACTGTCCGAACGAGTACCGAAAATTTGTAGAATCAGGGTCAGTACAGGAAAATGATAGAATCCGGGCGAGTACCTGGAGAAGGTAGAATCCGTCCGAGTACCGAAAAACTGTCCGAACGAGTACCGAAAAATGGTAGAATCACGGTCAGTACAGGAAAATGATAGAATCCGGGCGAGTACCTGGAAAAGGTAGAATCCGTCCGAGTACCGAAAAACTGTCCGAACGAGTACCGAAAAATGGTAGAATCAGGGTCAGTATAGGAAAAGGATAGAATCCGGGCGAGTACCTGGAAAAGGTTGAATCCGTCCGAGTACCGAAAAACTGTCCGAACGAGTACCGAAAAATGGTAGAATCAGGGTCAGTACAGGAAAATGATAGAATCCGGGCGAGTACCTGGAAAATGTAGAATCCGTCCGAGTACCGAACAACTGTCCGAACGAGTACCGAAAAATTGTAGAATCAGGGATTAGTACAGGAAAATGATAAAATCCGGGCGAGTACCTGGAAAAGGTAGAATCCGTCCGAGTACCGAAAAACTATCCGAACGAGTACCGAAAAATGGTAGAATCAGGGTCAATACAGGAAAATGATAGAATCCGGGCGAGTACCTGGAGAAGGTAGAATCCGTCCGAGTACCGAAAAACTGTCCGAACGAGTACCGAAAAATGGTAGAATCAGGGTCAGTATAGGAAAAGGATAGAATCCGGGCGAGTACCTGGAAAAGGTAGAATCCGTCCGAGTACCGAACAACTGTCCGAACGAGTACCGAAAAATTGTAGAATCAGGGTCAGTACAGGAAAATGATAGAATCCGGGCGAGTACTTGGAAAAGGTAGAATCCGTCCGAGTACCGAAAAATTGACCGAACGAGTACCGAAAAATTGTAGAATCAGGGTCAGTACAGGAAAATGATACAATCCGGGCGAGTACCTGGAAAAGGTAGAATCAGTCCGAATACCGAAAAACTGTCCGAACGAGTACCGAAAATTTGTAGAATCAGGGTCAGTACAGGAAAATGATAGAATCCGGGCGAGTACCTGGAGAAGGTAGAATCCGTCCGAGTACCGAAAAACTGTCCGAACGAGTACCGAAAAATGGTAGAATCACGGTCAGTACAGGAAAATGATAGAATCCGGGCGAGTACCTGGAAAAGGTAGAATCCGTCCGAGTACCGAAAAACTGTCCGAACGAGTACCGAAAAATGGTAGAATCAGGGTCAGTACAGGAAAATGATAGAATCCGGGCGAGTACCTGGAGAAGGTAGAATCCGTCCGAGTACCGAAAAACAGTCCGAACGAGTACCGAAAAATTGTAGAATCAGGGTCAGTACAGGAAAATGATAGAATCCGGGCGAGTACCTGGAAAAGGTAGAATCCGTCAGAGTACCGAAAAACTGTCTGAACGAGTACCGAAAAATGGTAGAATCAGGGTCAGTATAGGAAAAGGATAGAATCCGGGCGAGTACCTGGAAAAGGTTGAATCCGTCCGAGTACCGAACAACTGTCCGAACGAGTACCGAAAAATGGTAGAATCTGGGTCAGTACAGGAAAATGATAGAATCCGGGCGAGTACCTGGAGAAGGTAGAATCCGTCCGAGTACCGAAAAACTGTCCGAACGAGTACCGAAAAATGGTAGAATCAGGGTCAATACAGGAAAATGATAGAATCCGGGCGAGTACCTGGAAAATGTAGAATCCGTCCGAGTACCGAAAAACTGTCCGAACGAGTACCGAAAAATTGTAGAATCAGGGTCAGTACAGGAAAATGATAGAATCCGGGCGAGTACCTGGAAAAGGTAGAATCCGTCCGAGTACCGAAAAACTGTCCGAACGAGTACCGAAAAATGGTAGAATCAGGGTCAGTACAGGAAAATGATAGAATCCGGGCGAGTACCTGGAGAAGGTAGAATCCGTCCGAGTACCGAAAAACTGTCCGAACGAGTACCGAAAAATTGTAGAATCAGGGTCAGTATAGGAAAAGGATAGAATCCGGGCGAGTACCTGGAAAAGGTAGAATCCGTCCGAGTACCGAACAACTGTCCGAACGAGTACCGAAAAATTGTAGAATCAGGGTCAGTACAGGAAAATGATAGAATCCGGGCGAGTACTTGGAAAAGGTAGAATCCGTCCGAGTACCGAAAAATTGACCGAACGAGTACCGAAAAATTGTAGAATCAGGGTCAGTACAGGAAAATGATACAATCCGGGCGAGTACCTGGAAAAGGTAGAATCCGTCCGAGTACCGAAAAACTGTCCGAACGAGTACCGAAAATTTGTAGAATCAGGGTCAGTACAGGAAAATGATAGAATCCGGGCGAGTACCTGGAGAAGGTAGAATCCGTCCGAGTACCGAAAAACTGTCCGAACGAGTACCGAAAAATGGTAGAATCACGGTCAGTACAGGAAAATGATAGAATCCGGGCGAGTACCTGGAAAAGGTAGAATCCGTCCGAGTACCGAAAAACTGTCTGAACGAGTACCGAAAAATGGTAGAATCAGGGTCAGTATAGGAAAAGGATAGAATCCGGGCGAGTACCTGGAAAAGGTTGAATCCGTCCGAGTACCGAACAACTGTCCGAACGAGTACCGAAAAATGGTAGAATCTGGGTCAGTACAGGAAAATGATAGAATCCGGGCGAGTACCTGGAGAAGGTAGAATCCGTCCGAGTACCGAAAAACTGTCCGAACGAGTACCGAAAAATGGTAGAATCAGGGTCAATACAGGAAAATGATAGAATCCGGGCGAGTACCTGGAAAATGTAGAATCCGTCCGAGTACCGAAAAACTGTCCGAACGAGTACCGAAAAATTGTAGAATCAGGGTCAGTACAGGAAAATGATAGAATCCGGGCGAGTACCTGGAAAAGGTAGAATCCGTCCGAGTACCGAAAAACTGTCCGAACGAGTACCGAAAAATGGTAGAATCAGGGTCAGTACAGGAAAATGATAGAATCCGGGCGAGTACCTGGAGAAGGTAGAATCCGTCCGAGTACCGAAAAACTGTCCGAACGAGTACCGAAAAATGGTAGAATCAGGGTCAATACAGGAAAATGATAGAATCCGGGCGAGTACCTGGAAAATGTAGAATCCGTCCGAGTACCGAAAAACTGTCCGAACGAGTACCGAAAAATTGTAGAATCAGGGTCAGTACAGGAAAATGATAGAATCCGGGCGAGTACCTGGACAAGGTAGAATCCGTCCGAGTATCGAAAAACTGTCCGAACGAGTACCGAAAAATGGTAGAATCAGGGTCAGTATAGGAAAAGGATAGAATCCGGGCGAGTACCTGGAAAAGGTAGAATCCGTCCGAGTACCGAAAAACTGTCCGAACGAGTACCGAAAAATGGTAGAATCTGGGTCAGTACAGGAAAATGATAGAATCCGGGCGAGTACCTGGAGAAGGTAGAATCCGTCCGAGTACCGAAAAACTGTCCGAACGAGTACCGAAAAATGGTAGAATCTGGGTCAGTACAGGAAAATGATAGAATCCGGGCGAGTACCTGGAGAAGGTAGAATCCGTCCGAGTACCGAAAAACTGTCCGAACGAGTACCGAAAAATGGTAGAATCACGGTCAGTACAGGAAAATGATAGAATCCGGGCGAGTACCTGGAAAAGGTAGAATCCGTCCGAGTACCGAAAAACTGTCCGAACGAGTACCGAAAAATGGTAGAATCAGGGTCAGTATAGGAAAAGGATAGAATCCGGGCGAGTACCTGGAAAAGGTTGAATCCGTCCGAGTACCGAAAAACTGTCCGAACGAGTACCGAAAAATGGTAGAATCAGGGTCAGTACAGGAAAATGATAGAATCCGGGCGAGTACCTGGAAAATGTAGAATCCGTCCGAGTACCGAACAACTGTCCGAACGAGTACCGAAAAATTGTAGAATCAGGGATTAGTACAGGAAAATGATAAAATCCGGGCGAGTACCTGGAAAAGGTAGAATCCGTCCGAGTACCGAAAAACTGTCTGAACGAGTACCGAAAAATGGTAGAATCAGGGTCAGTATAGGAAAAGGATAGAATCCGGGCGAGTACCTGGAAAAGGTAGAATCCGTCCGAGTACCGAACAACTGTCCGAACGAGTACCGAAAAATTGTAGAATCAGGGATTAGTACAGGAAAATGATAAAATCCGGGCGAGTACCTGGAAAAGGTAGAATCCGTCCGAGTACCGAAAAACTATCCGAACGAGTACCGAAAAACTATCCGAACGAGTACCGAAAAATGGTAGAATCAGGGTCAATACAGGAAAATGATAGAATCCGGGCGAGTACCTGGAGAAGGTAGAATCCGTCCGAGTACCGAAAAACTGTCCGAACGAGTACCGAAAAATTGTAGAATCAGGGTCAGTACAGGAAAATGATAGAATCCGGGCGAGTACCTGGAAAAGGTAGAATCCGTCCGAGTACCGAAAAACTGTCCGAACGAGTACCGAAAAATGGTAGAATCAGGGTCAGTACAGGAAAATGATAGAATCCGGGCGAGTACCTGGAGAAGGTAGAATCCGTCCGAGTACCGAAAAACTGTCCGAACGAGTACCGAAAAATGGTAGAATCAGGGTCAATACAGGAAAATGATAGAATCCGGGCGAGTACCTGGAAAATGTAGAATCCGTCCGAGTACCGAAAAACTGTCCGAACGAGTACCGAAAAATTGTAGAATCAGGGTCAGTACAGGAAAATGATAGAATCCGGGCGAGTACCTGGACAAGGTAGAATCCGTCCGAGTATCGAAAAACTGTCCGAACGAGTACCGAAAAATGGTAGAATCAGGGTCAGTATAGGAAAAGGATAGAATCCGGGCGAGTACCTGGAAAAGGTAGAATCCGTCCGAGTACCGAAAAACTGTCCGAACGAGTACCGAAAAATGGTAGAATCTGGGTCAGTACAGGAAAATGATAGAATCCGGGCGAGTACCTGGAGAAGGTAGAATCCGTCCGAGTACCGAAAAACTGTCCGAACGAGTACCGAAAAATGGTAGAATCTGGGTCAGTACAGGAAAATGATAGAATCCGGGCGAGTACCTGGAGAAGGTAGAATCCGTCCGAGTACCGAAAAACTGTCCGAACGAGTACCGAAAAATGGTAGAATCAGGGTCAATACAGGAAAATGATAGAATCCGGGCGAGTACCTGGAAAATGTAGAATCCGTCCGAGTACCGAAAAACTGTCCGAACGAGTACCGAAAAATTGTAGAATCAGGGTCACTACAGGAAAATGATAGAATCCGGGCGAGTACCTGGAAAAGGTAGAATCCGTCCGAGTACCGAAAAACTGTCCGAACGAGTACCGAAAAATGGTAGAATCAGGGTCAGTACAGGAAAATGATAGAATCCGGGCGAGTACCTGGAGAAGGTAGAATCCGTCCGAGTACCGAAAAACTGTCCGAACGAGTACCGAAAAATGGTAGAATCAGGGTCAATACAGGAAAATGATAGAATCCGGGCGAGTACCTGGAAAATGTAGAATCCGTCCGAGTACCGAAAAACTGTCCGAACGAGGACCGAAAAATTGTAGAATCAGGGTCAGTACAGGAAAATGATAGAATCCGGGCGAGTACCTGGACAAGGTAGAATCCGTCCGAGTATCGAAAAACTGTCCGAACGAGTACCGAAAAATGGTAGAATCAGGGTCAGTATAGGAAAAGGATAGAATCCGGGCGAGTACCTGGAAAAGGTAGAATCCGTCCGAGTACCGAAAAACTGTCCGAACGAGTACCGAAAAATGGTAGAATCTGGGTCAGTACAGGAAAATGATAGAATCCGGGCGAGTACCTGGAGAAGGTAGAATCCGTCCGAGTACCGAAAAACTGTCCGAACGAGTACCGAAAAATGGTAGAATCTGGGTCAGTACAGGAAAATGATAGAATCCGGGCGAGTACCTGGAGAAGGTAGAATCCGTCCGAGTACCGAAAAACTGTCCGAACGAGTACCGAAAAATTGTAGAATCAGGGTCAGTACAGGAAAATGATAGAATCCGGGCGAGTACCTGGAAAAGGTAGAATCCGTCAGAGTACCGAAAAACTGTCCGAACGAGTACCGAAAAATGGTAGAATCAGGGTCAGTATAGGAAAAGGATAGAATCCGGGCGAGTACCTGGAAAAGGTAGAATCCGTCCGAGTACCGAACAACTGTCCGAACGAGTACCGAAAAATTGTAGAATCAGGGATTAGTACAGGAAAATGATAAAATCCGGGCGAGTACCTGGAAAAGGTAGAATCCGTCCGAGTACCGAAAAACTATCCGAACGAGTACCGAAAAACTATCCGAACGAGTACCGAAAAATGGTAGAATCAGGGTCAATACAGGAAAATGATAGAATCCGGGCGAGTACCTGGAGAAGGTAGAATCCGTCCGAGTACCGAAAAACTGTCCGAACGAGTACCGAAAAATGGTAGAATCAGGGTCAGTATAGGAAAAGGATAGAA
Organism: Vitis vinifera; assembly: GCF_030704535.1. NCBI lineage: Eukaryota > Viridiplantae > Streptophyta > Magnoliopsida > Vitales > Vitaceae > Vitis > Vitis vinifera. The sequence continues at coordinate 17,921,789 of NC_081805.1, read as the reverse complement.
TCCGGGCGAGTACCTGGAAAAGGTAGAATCCGTCCGAGTACCGAACAACTGTCCGAACGAGTACCGAAAAATTGTAGAATCAGGGTCAGTACAGGAAAATGATAGAATCCGGGCGAGTACTTGGAAAAGGTAGAATCCGTCCGAGTACCGAAAAATTGACCGAACGAGTACCGAAAAATTGTAGAATCAGGGTCAGTACAGGAAAATGATACAATCCGGGCGAGTACCTGGAAAAGGTAGAATCCGTCCGAGTACCGAAAAACTGTCCGAACGAGTACCGAAAATTTGTAGAATCAGGGTCAGTACAGGAAAATGATAGAATCCGGGCGAGTACCTGGAGAAGGTAGAATCCGTCCGAGTACCGAAAAACTGTCCGAACGAGTACCGAAAAATGGTAGAATCACGGTCAGTACAGGAAAATGATAGAATCCGGGCGAGTACCTGGAAAAGGTAGAATCCGTCCGAGTACCGAAAAACTGTCCGAACGAGTACCGAAAAATGGTAGAATCAGGGTCAGTATAGGAAAAGGATAGAATCCGGGCGAGTACCTGGAAAAGGTTGAATCCGTCCGAGTACCGAAAAACTGTCCGAACGAGTACCGAAAAATGGTAGAATGAGGGTCAGTACAGGAAAATGATAGAATCCGGGCGAGTACCTGGAAAATGTAGAATCCGTCCGAGTACCGAACAACTGTCCGAACGAGTACCGAAAAATTGTAGAATCAGGGATTAGTACAGGAAAATGATAAAATCCGGGCGAGTACCTGGAAAAGGTAGAATCCGTCCGAGTACCGAAAAACTATCCGAACGAGTACCGAAAAATGGTAGAATCAGGGTCAATACAGGAAAATGATAGAATCCGGGCGAGTACCTGGAGAAGGTAGAATCCGTCCGAGTACCGAAAAACTGTCCGAACGAGTACCGAAAAATGGTAGAATCAGGGTCAGTATAGGAAAAGGATAGAATCCGGGCGAGTACCTGGAAAAGGTAGAATCCGTCCGAGTACCGAACAACTGTCCGAACGAGTACCGAAAAATTGTAGAATCAGGGTCAGTACAGGAAAATGATAGAATCCGGGCGAGTACTTGGAAAAGGTAGAATCCGTCCGAGTACCGAAAAATTGACCGAACGAGTACCGAAAAATTGTAGAATCAGGGTCAGTACAGGAAAATGATACAATCCGGGCGAGTACCTGGAAAAGGTAGAATCCGTCCGAATACCGAAAAACTGTCCGAACGAGTACCGAAAATTTGTAGAATCAGGGTCAGTACAGGAAAATGATAGAATCCGGGCGAGTACCTGGAGAAGGTAGAATCCGTCCGAGTACCGAAAAACTGTCCGAACGAGTACCGAAAAATGGTAGAATCACGGTCAGTACAGGAAAATGATAGAATCCGGGCGAGTACCTGGAAAAGGTAGAATCCGTCCGAGTACCGAAAAACTGTCCGAACGAGTACCGAAAAATGGTAGAATCAGGGTCAGTACAGGAAAATGATAGAATCCGGGCGAGTACCTGGAGAAGGTAGAATCCGTCCGAGTACCGAAAAACTGTCCGAACGAGTACCGAAAAATGGTAGAATCTGGGTCAGTACAGGAAAATGATAGAATCCGGGCGAGTACCTGGAGAAGGTAGAATCCGTCCGAGTACCGAAAAACTGTCCGAACGAGTACCGAAAAATGGTAGAATCAGGGTCAATACAGGAAAATGATAGAATCCGGGCGAGTACCTGGAAAATGTAGAATCCGTCCGAGTACCGAAAAACTGTCCGAACGAGTACCGAAAAATTGTAGAATCAGGGTCAGTACAGGAAAATGATAGAATCCGGGCGAGTACCGAAAAACTGTCCGAACGAGTACCGAAAAATGGTAGAATCAGGGTCAGTACAGGAAAATGATAGAATCCGGGCGAGTACCTGGAGAAGGTAGAATCCGTCCGAGTACCGAAAAACTGTCCGAACGAGTACCGAAAAATTGTAGAATCAGGGTCAGTATAGGAAAAGGATAGAATCCGGGCGAGTACCTGGAAAAGGTAGAATCCGTCCGAGTACCGAACAACTGTCCGAACGAGTACCGAAAAATTGTAGAATCAGGGTCAGTACAGGAAAATGATAGAATCCGGGCGAGTACTTGGAAAAGGTAGAATCCGTCCGAGTACCGAAAAATTGACCGAACGAGTACCGAAAAATTGTAGAATCAGGGTCAGTACAGGAAAATGATACAATCCGGGCGAGTACCTGGAAAAGGTAGAATCCGTCCGAGTACCGAAAAACTGTCCGAACGAGTACCGAAAATTTGTAGAATCAGGGTCAGTACAGGAAAATGATAGAATCCGGGCGAGTACCTGGAGAAGGTAGAATCCGTCCGAGTACCGAAAAACTGTCCGAACGAGTACCGAAAAATGGTAGAATCAGGGTCAGTATAGGAAAAGGATAGAATCCGGGCGAGTACCTGGAAAAGGTAGAATCCGTCCGAGTACCGAACAACTGTCCGAACGAGTACCGAAAAATTGTAGAATCAGGGTCAGTACAGGAAAATGATAGAATCCGGGCGAGTACTTGGAAAAGGTAGAATCCGTCCGAGTACCGAAAAATTGACCGAACGAGTACCGAAAAATTGTAGAATCAGGGTCAGTACAGGAAAATGATACAATCCGGGCGAGTACCTGGAAAAGGTAGAATCCGTCCGAGTACCGAAAAACTGTCCGAACGAGTACCGAAAATTTGTAGAATCAGGGTCAGTACAGGAAAATGATAGAATCCGGGCGAGTACCTGGAGAAGGTAGAATCCGTCCGAGTACCGAAAAACTGTCCGAACGAGTACCGAAAAATGGTAGAATCACGGTCAGTACAGGAAAATGATAGAATCCGGGCGAGTACCTGGAAAAGGTAGAATCCGTCCGAGTACCGAAAAACTGTCCGAACGAGTACCGAAAAATTGTAGAATCAGGGTCAGTACAGGAAAATGATAGAATCCGGGCGAGTACCTGGAGAAGGTAGAATCCGTCCGAGTACCGAAAAACAGTCCGAACGAGTACCGAAAAATTGTAGAATCAGGGTCAGTACAGGAAAATGATAGAATCCGGGCGAGTACCTGGAAAAGGTAGAATCCGTCAGAGTACCGAAAAACTGTCTGAACGAGTACCGAAAAATGGTAGAATCAGGGTCAGTATAGGAAAAGGATAGAATCCGGGCGAGTACCTGGAAAAGGTTGAATCCGTCCGAGTACCGAACAACTGTCCGAACGAGTACCGAAAAATGGTAGAATCTGGGTCAGTACAGGAAAATGATAGAATCCGGGCGAGTACCTGGAGAAGGTAGAATCCGTCCGAGTACCGAAAAACTGTCCGAACGAGTACCGAAAAATGGTAGAATCAGGGTCAATATAGGAAAAGGATAGAATCCGGGCGAGTACCTGGAAAAGGTAGAATCCGTCCGAGTACCGAACAACTGTCCGAACGAGTACCGAAAAATTGTAGAATCAGGGATTAGTACAGGAAAATGATAAAATCCGGGCGAGTACCTGGAAAAGGTAGAATCCGTCCGAGTACCGAAAAACTATCCGAACGAGTACCGAAAAACTATCCGAACGAGTACCGAAAAATGGTAGAATCAGGGTCAATACAGGAAAATGATAGAATCCGGGCGAGTACCTGGAGAAGGTAGAATCCGTCCGAGTACCGAAAAACTGTCCGAACGAGTACCGAAAAATGGTAGAATCAGGGTCAGTATAGGAAAAGGATAGAATCCGGGCGAGTACCTGGAAAAGGTAGAATCCGTCCGAGTACCGAACAACTGTCCGAACGAGTACCGAAAAATTGTAGAATCAGGGTCAGTACAGGAAAATGATAGAATCCGGGCGAGTACTTGGAAAAGGTAGAATCCGTCCGAGTACCGAAAAATTGACCGAACGAGTACCGAAAAATTGTAGAATCAGGGTCAGTACAGGAAAATGATACAATCCGGGCGAGTACCTGGAAAAGGTAGAATCCGTCCGAGTACCGAAAAACTGTCCGAACGAGTACCGAAAATTTGTAGAATCAGGGTCAGTACAGGAAAATGATAGAATCCGGGCGAGTACCTGGAGAAGGTAGAATCCGTCCGAGTACCGAAAAACTGTCCGAACGAGTACCGAAAAATGGTAGAATCACGGTCAGTACAGGAAAATGATAGAATCCGGGCGAGTACCTGGAAAAGGTAGAATCCGTCCGAGTACCGAAAAACTGTCCGAACGAGTACCGAAAAATGGTAGAATCAGGGTCAGTATAGGAAAAGGATAGAATCCGGGCGAGTACCTGGAAAAGGTTGAATCCGTCCGAGTACCGAAAAACTGTCCGAACGAGTACCGAAAAATGGTAGAATGAGGGTCAGTACAGGAAAATGATAGAATCCGGGCGAGTACCTGGAAAATGTAGAATCCGTCCGAGTACCGAACAACTGTCCGAACGAGTACCGAAAAATTGTAGAATCAGGGATTAGTACAGGAAAATGATAAAATCCGGGCGAGTACCTGGAAAAGGTAGAATCCGTCCGAGTACCGAAAAACTATCCGAACGAGTACCGAAAAATGGTAGAATCAGGGTCAATACAGGAAAATGATAGAATCCGGGCGAGTACCTGGAGAAGGTAGAATCCGTCCGAGTACCGAAAAACTGTCCGAACGAGTACCGAAAAATGGTAGAATCAGGGTCAGTATAGGAAAAGGATAGAATCCGGGCGAGTACCTGGAAAAGGTAGAATCCGTCCGAGTACCGAACAACTGTCCGAACGAGTACCGAAAAATTGTAGAATCAGGGTCAGTACAGGAAAATGATAGAATCCGGGCGAGTACTTGGAAAAGGTAGAATCCGTCCGAGTACCGAAAAATTGACCGAACGAGTACCGAAAAATTGTAGAATCAGGGTCAGTACAGGAAAATGATACAATCCGGGCGAGTACCTGGAAAAGGTAGAATCCGTCCGAGTACCGAAAAACTGTCCGAACGAGTACCGAAAATTTGTAGAATCAGGGTCAGTACAGGAAAATGATAGAATCCGGGCGAGTACCTGGAGAAGGTAGAATCCGTCCGAGTACCGAAAAACTGTCCGAACGAGTACCGAAAAATGGTAGAATCACGGTCAGTACAGGAAAATGATAGAATCCGGGCGAGTACCTGGAAAAGGTAGAATCCGTCCGAGTACCGAAAAACTGTCCGAACGAGTACCGAAAAATGGTAGAATCAGGGTCAGTATAGGAAAAGGATAGAATCCGGGCGAGTACCTGGAAAAGGTTGAATCCGTCCGAGTACCGAAAAACTGTCCGAACGAGTACCGAAAAATGGTAGAATGAGGGTCAGTACAGGAAAATGATAGAATCCGGGCGAGTACCTGGAAAATGTAGAATCCGTCCGAGTACCGAACAACTGTCCGAACGAGTACCGAAAAATTGTAGAATCAGGGATTAGTACAGGAAAATGATAAAATCCGGGCGAGTACCTGGAAAAGGTAGAATCCGTCCGAGTACCGAAAAACTATCCGAACGAGTACCGAAAAATGGTAGAATCAGGGTCAATACAGGAAAATGATAGAATCCGGGCGAGTACCTGGAGAAGGTAGAATCCGTCCGAGTACCGAAAAACTGTCCGAACGAGTACCGAAAAATGGTAGAATCAGGGTCAGTATAGGAAAAGGATAGAATCCGGGCGAGTACCTGGAAAAGGTAGAATCCGTCCGAGTACCGAACAACTGTCCGAACGAGTACCGAAAAATTGTAGAATCAGGGTCAGTACAGGAAAATGATAGAATCCGGGCGAGTACTTGGAAAAGGTAGAATCCGTCCGAGTACCGAAAAATTGACCGAACGAGTACCGAAAAATTGTAGAATCAGGGTCAGTACAGGAAAATGATACAATCCGGGCGAGTACCTGGAAAAGGTAGAATCCGTCCGAATACCGAAAAACTGTCCGAACGAGTACCGAAAATTTGTAGAATCAGGGTCAGTACAGGAAAATGATAGAATCCGGGCGAGTACCTGGAGAAGGTAGAATCCGTCCGAGTACCGAAAAACTGTCCGAACGAGTACCGAAAAATGGTAGAATCACGGTCAGTACAGGAAAATGATAGAATCCGGGCGAGTACCTGGAAAAGGTAGAATCCGTCCGAGTACCGAAAAACTGTCCGAACGAGTACCGAAAAATGGTAGAATCAGGGTCAGTACAGGAAAATGATAGAATCCGGGCGAGTACCTGGAGAAGGTAGAATCCGTCCGAGTACCGAAAAACTGTCCGAACGAGTACCGAAAAATGGTAGAATCTGGGTCAGTACAGGAAAATGATAGAATCCGGGCGAGTACCTGGAGAAGGTAGAATCCGTCCGAGTACCGAAAAACTGTCCGAACGAGTACCGAAAAATGGTAGAATCAGGGTCAATACAGGAAAATGATAGAATCCGGGCGAGTACCTGGAAAATGTAGAATCCGTCCGAGTACCGAAAAACTGTCCGAACGAGTACCGAAAAATTGTAGAATCAGGGTCAGTACAGGAAAATGATAGAATCCGGGCGAGTACCGAAAAACTGTCCGAACGAGTACCGAAAAATGGTAGAATCAGGGTCAGTACAGGAAAATGATAGAATCCGGGCGAGTACCTGGAGAAGGTAGAATCCGTCCGAGTACCGAAAAACTGTCCGAACGAGTACCGAAAAATTGTAGAATCAGGGTCAGTATAGGAAAAGGATAGAATCCGGGCGAGTACCTGGAAAAGGTAGAATCCGTCCGAGTACCGAACAACTGTCCGAACGAGTACCGAAAAATTGTAGAATCAGGGTCAGTACAGGAAAATGATAGAATCCGGGCGAGTACTTGGAAAAGGTAGAATCCGTCCGAGTACCGAAAAATTGACCGAACGAGTACCGAAAAATTGTAGAATCAGGGTCAGTACAGGAAAATGATACAATCCGGGCGAGTACCTGGAAAAGGTAGAATCCGTCCGAGTACCGAAAAACTATCCGAACGAGTACCGAAAAATGGTAGAATCAGGGTCAATACAGGAAAATGATAGAATCCGGGCGAGTACCTGGAGAAGGTAGAATCCGTCCGAGTACCGAAAAACTGTCCGAACGAGTACCGAAAAATGGTAGAATCAGGGTCAGTATAGGAAAAGGATAGAATCCGGGCGAGTACCTGGAAAAGGTAGAATCCGTCCGAGTACCGAACAACTGTCCGAACGAGTACCGAAAAATTGTAGAATCAGGGTCAGTACAGGAAAATGATAGAATCCGGGCGAGTACTTGGAAAAGGTAGAATCCGTCCGAGTACCGAAAAATTGACCGAACGAGTACCGAAAAATTGTAGAATCAGGGTCAGTACAGGAAAATGATACAATCCGGGCGAGTACCTGGAAAAGGTAGAATCCGTCCGAGTACCGAAAAACTGTCCGAACGAGTACCGAAAATTTGTAGAATCAGGGTCAGTACAGGAAAATGATAGAATCCGGGCGAGTACCTGGAGAAGGTAGAATCCGTCCGAGTACCGAAAAACTGTCCGAACGAGTACCGAAAAATGGTAGAATCACGGTCAGTACAGGAAAATGATAGAATCCGGGCGAGTACCTGGAAAAGGTAGAATCCGTCCGAGTACCGAAAAACTGTCCGAACGAGTACCGAAAAATGGTAGAATCAGGGTCAGTATAGGAAAAGGATAGAATCCGGGCGAGTACCTGGAAAAGGTTGAATCCGTCCGAGTACCGAAAAACTGTCCGAACGAGTACCGAAAAATGGTAGAATGAGGGTCAGTACAGGAAAATGATAGAATCCGGGCGAGTACCTGGAAAATGTAGAATCCGTCCGAGTACCGAACAACTGTCCGAACGAGTACCGAAAAATTGTAGAATCAGGGATTAGTACAGGAAAATGATAAAATCCGGGCGAGTACCTGGAAAAGGTAGAATCCGTCCGAGTACCGAAAAACTATCCGAACGAGTACCGAAAAATGGTAGAATCAGGGTCAATACAGGAAAATGATAGAATCCGGGCGAGTACCTGGAGAAGGTAGAATCCGTCCGAGTACCGAAAAACTGTCCGAACGAGTACCGAAAAATGGTAGAATCAGGGTCAGTATAGGAAAAGGATAGAATCCGGGCGAGTACCTGGAAAAGGTAGAATCCGTCCGAGTACCGAACAACTGTCCGAACGAGTACCGAAAAATTGTAGAATCAGGGTCAGTACAGGAAAATGATAGAATCCGGGCGAGTACTTGGAAAAGGTAGAATCCGTCCGAGTACCGAAAAATTGACCGAACGAGTACCGAAAAATTGTAGAATCAGGGTCAGTACAGGAAAATGATACAATCCGGGCGAGTACCTGGAAAAGGTAGAATCCGTCCGAATACCGAAAAACTGTCCGAACGAGTACCGAAAATTTGTAGAATCAGGGTCAGTACAGGAAAATGATAGAATCCGGGCGAGTACCTGGAGAAGGTAGAATCCGTCCGAGTACCGAAAAACTGTCCGAACGAGTACCGAAAAATGGTAGAATCACGGTCAGTACAGGAAAATGATAGAATCCGGGCGAGTACCTGGAAAAGGTAGAATCCGTCCGAGTACCGAAAAACTGTCCGAACGAGTACCGAAAAATGGTAGAATCAGGGTCAGTACAGGAAAATGATAGAATCCGGGCGAGTACCTGGAGAAGGTAGAATCCGTCCGAGTACCGAAAAACTGTCCGAACGAGTACCGAAAAATGGTAGAATCTGGGTCAGTACAGGAAAATGATAGAATCCGGGCGAGTACCTGGAGAAGGTAGAATCCGTCCGAGTACCGAAAAACTGTCCGAACGAGTACCGAAAAATGGTAGAATCAGGGTCAATACAGGAAAATGATAGAATCCGGGCGAGTACCTGGAAAATGTAGAATCCGTCCGAGTACCGAAAAACTGTCCGAACGAGTACCGAAAAATTGTAGAATCAGGGTCAGTACAGGAAAATGATAGAATCCGGGCGAGTACCGAAAAACTGTCCGAACGAGTACCGAAAAATGGTAGAATCAGGGTCAGTACAGGAAAATGATAGAATCCGGGCGAGTACCTGGAGAAGGTAGAATCCGTCCGAGTACCGAAAAACTGTCCGAACGAGTACCGAAAAATTGTAGAATCAGGGTCAGTATAGGAAAAGGATAGAATCCGGGCGAGTACCTGGAAAAGGTAGAATCCGTCCGAGTACCGAACAACTGTCCGAACGAGTACCGAAAAATTGTAGAATCAGGGTCAGTACAGGAAAATGATAGAATCCGGGCGAGTACTTGGAAAAGGTAGAATCCGTCCGAGTACCGAAAAATTGACCGAACGAGTACCGAAAAATTGTAGAATCAGGGTCAGTACAGGAAAATGATACAATCCGGGCGAGTACCTGGAAAAGGTAGAATCCGTCCGAGTACCGAAAAACTGTCCGAACGAGTACCGAAAATTTGTAGAATCAGGGTCAGTACAGGAAAATGATAGAATCCGGGCGAGTACCTGGAGAAGGTAGAATCCGTCCGAGTACCGAAAAACTGTCCGAACGAGTACCGAAAAATGGTAGAATCAGGGTCAGTATAGGAAAAGGATAGAATCCGGGCGAGTACCTGGAAAAGGTAGAATCCGTCCGAGTACCGAACAACTGTCCGAACGAGTACCGAAAAATTGTAGAATCAGGGTCAGTACAGGAAAATGATAGAATCCGGGCGAGTACTTGGAAAAGGTAGAATCCGTCCGAGTACCGAAAAATTGACCGAACGAGTACCGAAAAATTGTAGAATCAGGGTCAGTACAGGAAAATGATACAATCCGGGCGAGTACCTGGAAAAGGTAGAATCCGTCCGAGTACCGAAAAACTGTCCGAACGAGTACCGAAAATTTGTAGAATCAGGGTCAGTACAGGAAAATGATAGAATCCGGGCGAGTACCTGGAGAAGGTAGAATCCGTCCGAGTACCGAAAAACTGTCCGAACGAGTACCGAAAAATGGTAGAATCACGGTCAGTACAGGAAAATGATAGAATCCGGGCGAGTACCTGGAAAAGGTAGAATCCGTCCGAGTACCGAAAAACTGTCCGAACGAGTACCGAAAAATTGTAGAATCAGGGTCAGTACAGGAAAATGATAGAATCCGGGCGAGTACCTGGAGAAGGTAGAATCCGTCCGAGTACCGAAAAACAGTCCGAACGAGTACCGAAAAATTGTAGAATCAGGGTCAGTACAGGAAAATGATAGAATCCGGGCGAGTACCTGGAAAAGGTAGAATCCGTCAGAGTACCGAAAAACTGTCTGAACGAGTACCGAAAAATGGTAGAATCAGGGTCAGTATAGGAAAAGGATAGAATCCGGGCGAGTACCTGGAAAAGGTTGAATCCGTCCGAGTACCGAACAACTGTCCGAACGAGTACCGAAAAATGGTAGAATCTGGGTCAGTACAGGAAAATGATAGAATCCGGGCGAGTACCTGGAGAAGGTAGAATCCGTCCGAGTACCGAAAAACTGTCCGAACGAGTACCGAAAAATGGTAGAATCAGGGTCAATACAGGAAAATGATAGAATCCGGGCGAGTACCTGGAAAATGTAGAATCCGTCCGAGTACCGAAAAACTGTCCGAACGAGTACCGAAAAATTGTAGAATCAGGGTCAGTACAGGAAAATGATAGAATCCGGGCGAGTACCTGGAAAAGGTAGAATCCGTCCGAGTACGGAAAAACTGTCCGAACGAGTACCGAAAAATGGTAGAATCAGGGTCAGTACAGGAAAATGATAGAATCCGGGCGAGTACCTGGAGAAGGTAGAATCCGTCCGAGTACCGAAAAACTGTCCGAACGAGTACCGAAAAATGGTAGAATCAGGGTCAATACAGGAAAATGATAGAATCCGGGCGAGTACCTGGAAAATGTAGAATCCGTCCGAGTACCGAAAAACTGTCCGAACGAGTACCGAAAAATTGTAGAATCAGGGTCAGTACAGGAAAATGATAGAATCCGGGCGAGTACCTGGACAAGGTAGAATCCGTCCGAGTATCGAAAAACTGTCCGAACGAGTACCGAAAAATGGTAGAATCAGGGTCAGTATAGGAAAAGGATAGAATCCGGGCGAGTACCTGGAAAAGGTAGAATCCGTCCGAGTACCGAAAAACTGTCCGAACGAGTACCGAAAAATGGTAGAATCTGGGTCAGTACAGGAAAATGATAGAATCCGGGCGAGTACCTGGAGAAGGTAGAATCCGTCCGAGTACCGAAAAACTGTCCGAACGAGTACCGAAAAATGGTAGAATCTGGGTCAGTACAGGAAAATGATAGAATCCGGGCGAGTACCTGGAGAAGGTAGAATCCGTCCGAGTACCGAAAAACTGTCCGAACGAGTACCGAAAAATTGTAGAATCAGGGTCAGTACAGGAAAATGATAGAATCCGGGCGAGTACCTGGAAAAGGTAGAATCCGTCAGAGTACCGAAAAACTGTCCGAACGAGTACCGAAAAATGGTAGAATCAGGGTCAGTATAGGAAAAGGATAGAATCCGGGCGAGTACCTGGAAAAGGTTGAATCCGTCCGAGTACCGAAAAACTGTCCGAACGAGTACCGAAAAATGGTAGAATCAGGGTCAGTACAGGAAAATGATAGAATCCGGGCGAGTACCTGGAAAATGTAGAATCCGTCCGAGTACCGAACAACTGTCCGAACGAGTACCGAAAAATTGTAGAATCAAGGATTAGTACAGGAAAATGATAAAATCCGGGCGAGTACCTGGAAAAGGTAGAATCCGTCCGAGTACCGAAAAACTATCTGAACGAGTACCGAAAAATGGTAGAATCAGGGTCAATACAGGAAAATGATAGAATCCGGGCGAGTACCTGGAGAAGGTAGAATCCGTCCGAGTACCGAAAAACTGTCCGAACGAGTACCGAAAAATGGTAGAATCAGGGTCAGTATAGGAAAAGGATAGAATCCGGGCGAGTACCTGGAAAAGGTAGAATCCGTCCGAGTACCGAACAACTGTCCGAACGAGTACCGAAAAATTGTAGAATCAGGGTCAGTACAGGAAAATGATAGAATCCGGGCGAGTACTTGGAAAAGGTAGAATCCGTCCGAGTACCGAAAAATTGACCGAACGAGTACCGAAAAATTGTAGAATCAGGGTCAGTACAGGAAAATGATACAATCCGGGCGAGTACCTGGAAAAGGTAGAATCCGTCCGAGTACCGAAAAACTGTCCGAACGAGTACCGAAAATTTGTAGAATCAGGGTCAGTACAGGAAAATGATAGAATCCGGGCGAGTACCTGGAGAAGGTAGAATCCGTCCGAGTACCGAAAAACTGTCCGAACGAGTACCGAAAAATGGTAGAATCTGGGTCAGTACAGGAAAATGATAGAATCCGGGCGAGTACCTGGAGAAGGTAGAATCCGTCTGAGTACCGAAAAACTGTCCGAACGAGTACCGAAAAATGGTAGAATCAGGGATTAGTACAGGAAAATGATAGAATCCGGGCGAGTACCTGGAAAATGTAGAATCCGTCCGAGTACCGAAAAACTGTCCGAACGAGTACCGAAAAATGGTAGAATCAGGGTCAATACAGGAAAATGATAGAATCCGGGCGAGTACCTGGAAAAGGTAGAATCCGTCCGAGTACCGAAAAACTGTCCGAACGAGTACCGAAAAATGGTAGAATCAGGGTCAGTACAGGAAAATGATAGAATCCGGGCGAGTACCTGGAAAATGTAGAATCCGTCCGAGTACCGAAAAACTGTCCGAACGAGTACCGAAAAATTGTAGAATCAGGGTCAGTACAGGAAAATGATAGAATCCGGGCGAGTACCTGGAAAAGGTAGAATCCGTCCGAGTACCGAAAAACTGTCCGAACGAGTACCGAAAAATGGTAGAATCAGGGTCAGTACAGGAAAATGATAGAATCCGGGCGAGTACCTGGACAAGGTAGAATCCGTCCGAGTACCGAAAAACTGTCCGAACGAGTACCGAAAAATGGTAGAATCAGGGTCAGTATAGGAAAAGGATAGAATCCGGGCGAGTACCTGGAAAAGGTAGAATCCGTCCGAGTACCGAAAAACTGTCCGAACGAGTACCGAAAAATGGTAGAATCTGGGTCAGTACAGGAAAATGATAGAATCCGGGCGAGTACCTGGAGAAGGTAGAATCCGTCCGAGTACCGAAAAACTGTCCGAACGAGTACCGAAAAATTGTAGAATCAGGGTCAGTACAGGAAAATGATAGAATCCGGGCGAGTACCTGGAAAAGGTAGAATCCGTCAGAGTACCGAAAAACTGTCCGAACGAGTACCGAAAAATGGTAGAATCAGGGTCAGTATAGGAAAAGGATAGAATCCGGGCGAGTACCTGGAAAAGGTAGAATCCGTCCGAGTACCGAAAAACTGTCCGAACGAGTACCGAAAAATGGTAGAATCAGGGTCAGTACAGGAAAATGATAGAATCCGGGCGAGTACCTGGAAAATGTAGAATCCGTCCGAGTACCGAAAAACTGTCCGAACGAGTACCGAAAAATTGTAGAATCAGGGTCAGTACAGGAAAATGATAGAATCCGGGCGAGTACCTGGAAAAGGTAGAATCCGTCCGAGTACCGAAAAACTGTCCGAACGAGTACCGAAAAATGGTAGAATCAGGGTCAGTACAGGAAAATGATAGAATCCGGGCGAGTACCTGGACAAGGTAGAATCCGTCCGAGTACCGAAAAACTGTCCGAACGAGTACCGAAAAATGGTAGAATCAGGGTCAGTATAGGAAAAGGATAGAATCCGGGCGAGTACCTGGAAAAGGTAGAATCCGTCCGAGTACCGAAAAACTGTCCGAACGAGTACCGAAAAATGGTAGAATCTGGGTCAGTACAGGAAAATGATAGAATCCGGGCGAGTACCTGGAGAAGGTAGAATCCGTCCGAGTACCGAAAAACTGTCCGAACGAGTACCGAAAAATTGTAGAATCAGGGTCAGTACAGGAAAATGATAGAATCCGGGCGAGTACCTGGAAAAGGTAGAATCCGTCAGAGTACCGAAAAACTGTCCGAACGAGTACCGAAAAATGGTAGAATCAGGGTCAGTATAGGAAAAGGATAGAATCCGGGCGAGTACCTGGAAAAGGTTGAATCCGTCCGAGTACCGAAAAACTGTCCGAACGAGTACCGAAAAATGGTAGAATCAGGGTCAGTACAGGAAAATGATAGAATCCGGGCGAGTACCTGGAAAATGTAGAATCCGTCCGAGTACCGAAAAACTGTCCGAACGAGTACCGAAAAATGGTAGAATCAGGGTCAGTATAGGAAAAGGATAGAATCCGGGCGAGTACCTGGAAAAGGTAGAATCCGTCAGAGTACCGAAAAACTGTCCGAACGAGTACCGAAAAATGGTAGAATCAGGGTCAGTATAGGAAAAGGATAGAATCCGGGCGAGTACCTGGAAAAGGTTGAATCCGTCCGAGTACCGAAAAACTGTCCGAACGAGTACCGAAAAATTGTAGAATCAGGGTCAGTACAGGAAAATGATAGAATCCGGGCGAGTACCTGGAAAAGGTAGAATCCGTCAGAGTACCGAAAAACTGTCCGAACGAGTACCGAAAAATGGTAGAATCAGGGTCAGTATAGGAAAAGGATAGAATCCGGGCGAGTACCTGGAAAAGGTTGAATCCGTCCGAGTACCGAAAAACTGTCCGAACGAGTACCGAAAAATGGTAGAATCAGGGTCAGTACAGGAAAATGATAGAATCCGGGCGAGTACCTGGAAAATGTAGAATCCGTCCGAGTACCGAACAACTGTCCGAACGAGTACCGAAAAATTGTAGAATCAAGGATTAGTACAGGAAAATGATAAAATCCGGGCGAGTACCTGGAAAAGGTAGAATCCGTCCGAGTACCGAAAAACTATCTGAACGAGTACCGAAAAATGGTAGAATCAGGGTCAATACAGGAAAATGATAGAATCCGGGCGAGTACCTGGAGAAGGTAGAATCCGTCCGAGTACCGAAAAACTGTCCGAACGAGTACCGAAAAATGGTAGAATCAGGGTCAGTATAGGAAAAGGATAGAATCCGGGCGAGTACCTGGAAAAGGTAGAATCCGTCCGAGTACCGAACAACTGTCCGAACGAGTACCGAAAAATTGTAGAATCAGGGTCAGTACAGGAAAATGATAGAATCCGGGCGAGTACTTGGAAAAGGTAGAATCCGTCCGAGTACCGAAAAATTGACCGAACGAGTACCGAAAAATTGTAGAATCAGGGTCAGTACAGGAAAATGATACAATCCGGGCGAGTACCTGGAAAAGGTAGAATCCGTCCGAGTACCGAAAAACTGTCCGAACGAGTACCGAAAATTTGTAGAATCAGGGTCAGTACAGGAAAATGATAGAATCCGGGCGAGTACCTGGAGAAGGTAGAATCCGTCCGAGTACCGAAAAACTGTCCGAACGAGTACCGAAAAATGGTAGAATCTGGGTCAGTACAGGAAAATGATAGAATCCGGGCGAGTACCTGGAGAAGGTAGAATCCGTCTGAGTACCGAAAAACTGTCCGAACGAGTACCGAAAAATGGTAGAATCAGGGATTAGTACAGGAAAATGATAGAATCCGGGCGAGTACCTGGAAAATGTAGAATCCGTCCGAGTACCGAAAAACTGTCCGAACGAGTACCGAAAAATGGTAGAATCAGGGTCAATACAGGAAAATGATAGAATCCGGGCGAGTACCTGGAAAAGGTAGAATCCGTCCGAGTACCGAAAAACTGTCCGAACGAGTACCGAAAAATGGTAGAATCAGGGTCAGTACAGGAAAATGATAGAATCCGGGCGAGTACCTGGAAAATGTAGAATCCGTCCGAGTACCGAAAAACTGTCCGAACGAGTACCGAAAAATTGTAGAATCAGGGTCAGTACAGGAAAATGATAGAATCCGGGCGAGTACCTGGAAAAGGTAGAATCCGTCCGAGTACCGAAAAACTGTCCGAACGAGTACCGAAAAATGGTAGAATCAGGGTCAGTACAGGAAAATGATAGAATCCGGGCGAGTACCTGGACAAGGTAGAATCCGTCCGAGTACCGAAAAACTGTCCGAACGAGTACCGAAAAATGGTAGAATCAGGGTCAGTATAGGAAAAGGATAGAATCCGGGCGAGTACCTGGAAAAGGTAGAATCCGTCCGAGTACCGAAAAACTGTCCGAACGAGTACCGAAAAATGGTAGAATCTGGGTCAGTACAGGAAAATGATAGAATCCGGGCGAGTACCTGGAGAAGGTAGAATCCGTCCGAGTACCGAAAAACTGTCCGAACGAGTACCGAAAAATTGTAGAATCAGGGTCAGTACAGGAAAATGATAGAATCCGGGCGAGTACCTGGAAAAGGTAGAATCCGTCAGAGTACCGAAAAACTGTCCGAACGAGTACCGAAAAATGGTAGAATCAGGGTCAGTATAGGAAAAGGATAGAATCCGGGCGAGTACCTGGAAAAGGTAGAATCCGTCCGAGTACCGAAAAACTGTCCGAACGAGTACCGAAAAATGGTAGAATCAGGGTCAGTACAGGAAAATGATAGAATCCGGGCGAGTACCTGGAAAATGTAGAATCCGTCCGAGTACCGAAAAACTGTCCGAACGAGTACCGAAAAATTGTAGAATCAGGGTCAGTACAGGAAAATGATAGAATCCGGGCGAGTACCTGGAAAAGGTAGAATCCGTCCGAGTACCGAAAAACTGTCCGAACGAGTACCGAAAAATGGTAGAATCAGGGTCAGTACAGGAAAATGATAGAATCCGGGCGAGTACCTGGACAAGGTAGAATCCGTCCGAGTACCGAAAAACTGTCCGAACGAGTACCGAAAAATGGTAGAATCAGGGTCAGTATAGGAAAAGGATAGAATCCGGGCGAGTACCTGGAAAAGGTAGAATCCGTCCGAGTACCGAAAAACTGTCCGAACGAGTACCGAAAAATGGTAGAATCTGGGTCAGTACAGGAAAATGATAGAATCCGGGCGAGTACCTGGAGAAGGTAGAATCCGTCCGAGTACCGAAAAACTGTCCGAACGAGTACCGAAAAATTGTAGAATCAGGGTCAGTACAGGAAAATGATAGAATCCGGGCGAGTACCTGGAAAAGGTAGAATCCGTCAGAGTACCGAAAAACTGTCCGAACGAGTACCGAAAAATGGTAGAATCAGGGTCAGTATAGGAAAAGGATAGAATCCGGGCGAGTACCTGGAAAAGGTTGAATCCGTCCGAGTACCGAAAAACTGTCCGAACGAGTACCGAAAAATAGTAGAATCAGGGTCAGTATAGGAAAAGGATAGAATCCGGGCGAGTACCTGGAAAAGGTAGAATCCGTCCGAGTACCGAAAAACTGTCCGAACGAGTACCGAAAATTTGTAGAATCAGGGTCAGTACAGGAAAATGATAGAATCCGGGCGAGTACCTGCAGAAGGTAGAATCCGTCCGAGTACCGAAAAACTGTCCGAACGAGTACCGAAAAATGGTAGAATCTGGGTCAGTACAGGAAAATGATAGAATCCGGGCGAGTACCTGGAGAAGGTAGAATCCGTCTGAGTACCGAAAAACTGTCCGAACGAGTACCGAAAAATGGTAGAATCAGGGATTAGTACAGGAAAATGATAGAATCCGGGCGAGTACCTGGAAAATGTAGAATCCGTCCGAGTACCGAAAAACTGTCCGAACGAGTACCGAAAAATGGTAGAATCAGGGTCAAAACAGGAAAATGATAGAATCCGGGCGAGTACCTGGAAAAGGTAGAATCCGTCCGAGTACCGAAAAACTGTCCGAACGAGTACCGAAAAATGGTAGAATCAGGGTCAGTACAGGAAAATGATAGAATCCGGGCGAGTACCTGGAAAATGTAGAATCCGTCCGAGTACCGAAAAACTGTCCGAACGAGTACCGAAAAATTGTAGAATCAGGGTCAGTACAGGAAAATGATAGAATCCGGGCGAGTACCTGGAAAAGGTAGAATCCGTCCGAGTACCGAAAAACTGTCCGAACGAGTACCGAAAAATGGTAGAATCAGGGTCAGTACAGGAAAATGATAGAATCCGGGCGAGTACCTGGACAAGGTAGAATCCGTCCGAGTACCGAAAAACTGTCCGAACGAGTACCGAAAAATGGTAGAATCAGGGTCAGTATAGGAAAAGGATAGAATCCGGGCGAGTACCTGGAAAAGGTAGAATCCGTCCGAGTACCGAAAAACTGTCCGAACGAGTACCGAAAAATGGTAGAATCTGGGTCAGTACAGGAAAATGATAGAATCCGGGCGAGTACCTGGAGAAGGTAGAATCCGTCCGAGTACCGAAAAACTGTCCGAACGAGTACCGAAAAATTGTAGAATCAGGGTCAGTACAGGAAAATGATAGAATCCGGTCGAGTACCTGGAAAAGGTAGAATCCGTCAGAGTACCGAAAAACTGTCCGAACGAGTACCGAAAAATGGTAGAATCAGGGTCAGTATAGGAAAAGGATAGAATCCGGGCGAGTACCTGGAAAAGGTTGAATCCGTCCGAGTACCGAAAAACTGTCCGAACGAGTACCGAAAAATGGTAGAATCAGGGTCAGTACAGGAAAATGATAGAATCCGGGCGAGTACCTGGAAAATGTAGAATCCGTCCGAGTACCGAAAAACTGTCCGAACGAGTACCGAAAAATGGTAGAATTAGGGTCAGTATAGGAAAAGGATAGAATCCGGGCGAGTACCTGGAAAAGGTAGAATCCGTCCGAGTACCGAAAAATTGACCGAACGAGTACCGAAAAATTGTAGAATCAGGGTCAGTACAGGAAAATGATAAAATCCGGGCGAGTACCTGGAAAAGGTAGAATCCGTCCGAGTACCGAACAACTGTCCGAACGAGTACCGAAAAATTGTAGAATCAGGGATTAGTACAGGAAAATGATAAAATCCGGGCGAGTACCTGGAAAAGGTAGAATCCGTCCGAGTACCGAAAAACTATCCGAACGAGTACCGAAAAATGGTAGAATCAGGGTCAATACAGGAAAATGATAGAATCCGGGCGAGTACCTGGAGAAGGTAGAATCCGTCCGAGTACCGAAAAACTGTCCGAACGAGTACCGAAAAATAGTAGAATCAGGGTCAGTATAGGAAAAGGATAGAATCCGGGCGAGTACCTGGAAAAGGTAGAATCCGTCCGAGTACCGAAAAATTGACCGAACGAGTACCGAAAAATTGTAGAATCAGGGTCAGTACAGGAAAATGATAAAATCCGGGCGAGTACCTGGAAAAGGTAGAATCCGTCCGAGTACCGAACAACTGTCCGAACGAGTACCGAAAAATTGTAGAATCAGGGATTAGTACAGGAAAATGATAAAATCCGGGCGAGTACCTGGAAAAGGTAGAATCCGTCCGAGTACCGAAAAACTATCCGAACGAGTATCGAAAAATGGTAGAATCAGGGTCAATACAGGAAAATGATAGAATCCGGGCGAGTACCTGGAGAAGGTAGAATCCGTCCGAGTACCGAAAAACTGTCCGAACGAGTACCGAAAAATAGTAGAATCAGGGTCAGTATAGGAAAAGGATAGAATCCGGGCGAGTACCTGGAAAAGGTAGAATCCGTCCGAGTACCGAACAACTGTCCGAACGAGTACCGAAAAATTGTAGAATCAGGGTCAGTACAGGAAAATGATAGAATCCGGGCGAGTACCTGGAAAAGGTAGAATCCGTCCGAGTACCGAAAAACTGTCCGAACGAGTACCGAAAAATGGTAGAATCAGGGTCAGTACAGGAAAATGATAGAATCCGGGCGAGTACCTGGACAAGGTAGAATCCGTCCGAGTACCGAAAAACTGTCCGAACGAGTACCGAAAAATGGTAGAATCAGGGTCAGTATAGGAAAAGGATAGAATCCGGGCGAGTACCTGGAAAAGGTAGAATCCGTCCGAGTACCGAAAAACTGTCCGAACGAGTACCGAAAAATGGTAGAATCTGGGTCAGTACAGGAAAATGATAGAATCCGGGCGAGTACCTGGAGAAGGTAGAATCCGTCCGAGTACCGAAAAACTGTCCGAACGAGTACCGAAAAATGGTAGAATCACGGTCAGTACAGGAAAATGATAGAATCCGGGCGAGTACCTGGAAAAGGTAGAATCCGTCCGAGTACCGAAAAACTGTCCGAACGAGTACCGAAAAATGGTAGAATCAGGGTCAGTACAGGAAAATGATAGAATCCGGGCGAGTACCTGGAGAAGGTAGAATCCGTCCGAGTACCGAAAAACTGTCCGAACGAGTACCGAAAAATGGTAGAATCACGGTCAGTACAGGAAAATGATACAATCCGGGCGAGTACCTGGAAAAGGTAGAATCCGTCCGAATACCGAAAAACTGTCCGAACGAGTACCGAAAATTTGTAGAATCAGGGTCAGTACAGGAAAATGATAGAATCCGGGCGAGTACCTGGAGAAGGTAGAATCCGTCCGAGTACCGAAAAACTGTCCGAACGAGTACCGAAAAATGGTAGAATCACGGTCAGTACAGGAAAATGATAGAATCCGGGCGAGTACCTGGAAAAGGTAGAATCCGTCCGAGTACCGAAAAACTGTCCGAACGAGTACCGAAAAATGGTAGAATCAGGGTCAGTACAGGAAAATGATAGAATCCGGGCGAGTACCTGGAGAAGGTAGAATCCGTCCGAGTACCGAAAAACAGTCCGAACGAGTACCGAAAAATTGTAGAATCAGGGTCAGTACAGGAAAATGATAGAATCCGGGCGAGTACCTGGAAAAGGTAGAATCCGTCAGAGTACCGAAAAACTGTCTGAACGAGTACCGAAAAATGGTAGAATCAGGGTCAGTATAGGAAAAGGATAGAATCCGGGCGAGTACCTGGAAAAGGTTGAATCCGTCCGAGTACCGAACAACTGTCCGAACGAGTACCGAAAAATGGTAGAATCTGGGTCAGTACAGGAAAATGATAGAATCCGGGCGAGTACCTGGAGAAGGTAGAATCCGTCCGAGTACCGAAAAACTGTCCGAACGAGTACCGAAAAATGGTAGAATCAGGGTCAATACAGGAAAATGATAGAATCCGGGCGAGTACCTGGAAAATGTAGAATCCGTCCGAGTACCGAAAAACTGTCCGAACGAGTACCGAAAAATTGTAGAATCAGGGTCAGTACAGGAAAATGATAGAATCCGGGCGAGTACCGAAAAACTGTCCGAACGAGTACCGAAAAATGGTAGAATCAGGGTCAGTACAGGAAAATGATAGAATCCGGGCGAGTACCTGGAGAAGGTAGAATCCGTCCGAGTACCGAAAAACTGTCCGAACGAGTACCGAAAAATTGTAGAATCAGGGTCAGTATAGGAAAAGGATAGAATCCGGGCGAGTACCTGGAAAAGGTAGAATCCGTCCGAGTACCGAACAACTGTCCGAACGAGTACCGAAAAATTGTAGAATCAGGGTCAGTACAGGAAAATGATAGAATCCGGGCGAGTACTTGGAAAAGGTAGAATCCGTCCGAGTACCGAAAAATTGACCGAACGAGTACCGAAAAATTGTAGAATCAGGGTCAGTACAGGAAAATGATACAATCCGGGCGAGTACCTGGAAAAGGTAGAATCCGTCCGAGTACCGAAAAACTGTCCGAACGAGTACCGAAAATTTGTAGAATCAGGGTCAGTACAGGAAAATGATAGAATCCGGGCGAGTACCTGGAGAAGGTAGAATCCGTCCGAGTACCGAAAAACTGTCCGAACGAGTACCGAAAAATGGTAGAATCACGGTCAGTACAGGAAAATGATAGAATCCGGGCGAGTACCTGGAAAAGGTAGAATCCGTCCGAGTACCGAAAAACTGTCCGAACGAGTACCGAAAAATGGTAGAATCAGGGTCAGTACAGGAAAATGATAGAATCCGGGCGAGTACCTGGAGAAGGTAGAATCCGTCCGAGTACCGAAAAACAGTCCGAACGAGTACCGAAAAATTGTAGAATCAGGGTCAGTACAGGAAAATGATAGAATCCGGGCGAGTACCTGGAAAAGGTAGAATCCGTCAGAGTACCGAAAAACTGTCTGAACGAGTACCGAAAAATGGTAGAATCAGGGTCAGTATAGGAAAAGGATAGAATCCGGGCGAGTACCTGGAAAAGGTTGAATCCGTCCGAGTACCGAACAACTGTCCGAACGAGTACCGAAAAATGGTAGAATCTGGGTCAGTACAGGAAAATGATAGAATCCGGGCGAGTACCTGGAGAAGGTAGAATCCGTCCGAGTACCGAAAAACTGTCCGAACGAGTACCGAAAAATGGTAGAATCAGGGTCAATACAGGAAAATGATAGAATCCGGGCGAGTACCTGGAAAATGTAGAATCCGTCCGAGTACCGAAAAACTGTCCGAACGAGTACCGAAAAATTGTAGAATCAGGGTCAGTACAGGAAAATGATAGAATCCGGGCGAGTACCTGGAAAAGGTAGAATCCGTCCGAGTACGGAAAAACTGTCCGAACGAGTACCGAAAAATGGTAGAATCAGGGTCAGTACAGGAAAATGATAGAATCCGGGCGAGTACCTGGAGAAGGTAGAATCCGTCCGAGTACCGAAAAACTGTCCGAACGAGTACCGAAAAATGGTAGAATCAGGGTCAATACAGGAAAATGATAGAATCCGGGCGAGTACCTGGAAAATGTAGAATCCGTCCGAGTACCGAAAAACTGTCCGAACGAGTACCGAAAAATTGTAGAATCAGGGTCAGTACAGGAAAATGATAGAATCCGGGCGAGTACCTGGACAAGGTAGAATCCGTCCGAGTATCGAAAAACTGTCCGAACGAGTACCGAAAAATGGTAGAATCAGGGTCAGTATAGGAAAAGGATAGAATCCGGGCGAGTACCTGGAAAAGGTAGAATCCGTCCGAGTACCGAAAAACTGTCCGAACGAGTACCGAAAAATGGTAGAATCTGGGTCAGTACAGGAAAATGATAGAATCCGGGCGAGTACCTGGAGAAGGTAGAATCCGTCCGAGTACCGAAAAACTGTCCGAACGAGTACCGAAAAATGGTAGAATCTGGGTCAGTACAGGAAAATGATAGAATCCGGGCGAGTACCTGGAGAAGGTAGAATCCGTCCGAGTACCGAAAAACTGTCCGAACGAGTACCGAAAAATTGTAGAATCAGGGTCAGTACAGGAAAATGATAGAATCCGGGCGAGTACCTGGAAAAGGTAGAATCCGTCAGAGTACCGAAAAACTGTCCGAACGAGTACCGAAAAATGGTAGAATCAGGGTCAGTATAGGAAAAGGATAGAATCCGGGCGAGTACCTGGAAAAGGTTGAATCCGTCCGAGTACCGAAAAACTGTCCGAACGAGTACCGAAAAATGGTAGAATCTGGGTCAGTACAGGAAAATGATAGAATCCGGGCGAGTACCTGGAGAAGGTAGAATCCGTCCGAGTACCGAAAAACTGTCCGAACGAGTACCGAAAAATGGTAGAATCTGGGTCAGTACAGGAAAATGATAGAATCCGGGCGAGTACCTGGAGAAGGTAGAATCCGTCCGAGTACCGAAAAACTGTCCGAACGAGTACCGAAAAATTGTAGAATCAGGGTCAGTACAGGAAAATGATAGAATCCGGGCGAGTACCTGGAAAAGGTAGAATCCGTCAGAGTACCGAAAAACTGTCCGAACGAGTACCGAAAAATGGTAGAATCAGGGTCAGTATAGGAAAAGGATAGAATCCGGGCGAGTACCTGGAAAAGGTTGAATCCGTCCGAGTACCGAAAAACAGTCCGAACGAGTACCGAAAAATTGTAGAATCAGGGTCAGTACAGGAAAATGATAGAATCCGGGCGAGTACCTGGAAAAGGTAGAATCCGTCAGAGTACCGAAAAACTGTCTGAACGAGTACCGAAAAATGGTAGAATCAGGGTCAGTATAGGAAAAGGATAGAATCCGGGCGAGTACCTGGAAAAGGTTGAATCCGTCCGAGTACCGAACAACTGTCCGAACGAGTACCGAAAAATGGTAGAATCTGGGTCAGTACAGGAAAATGATAGAATCCGGGCGAGTACCTGGAGAAGGTAGAATCCGTCCGAGTACCGAAAAACTGTCCGAACGAGTACCGAAAAATGGTAGAATCAGGGTCAATACAGGAAAATGATAGAATCCGGGCGAGTACCTGGAAAATGTAGAATCCGTCCGAGTACCGAAAAACTGTCCGAACGAGTACCGAAAAATTGTAGAATCAGGGTCAGTACAGGAAAATGATAGAATCCGGGCGAGTACCGAAAAACTGTCCGAACGAGTACCGAAAAATGGTAGAATCAGGGTCAGTACAGGAAAATGATAGAATCCGGGCGAGTACCTGGAGAAGGTAGAATCCGTCCGAGTACCGAAAAACTGTCCGAACGAGTACCGAAAAATTGTAGAATCAGGGTCAGTATAGGAAAAGGATAGAATCCGGGCGAGTACCTGGAAAAGGTAGAATCCGTCCGAGTACCGAACAACTGTCCGAACGAGTACCGAAAAATTGTAGAATCAGGGTCAGTACAGGAAAATGATAGAATCCGGGCGAGTACTTGGAAAAGGTAGAATCCGTCCGAGTACCGAAAAATTGACCGAACGAGTACCGAAAAATTGTAGAATCAGGGTCAGTACAGGAAAATGATACAATCCGGGCGAGTACCTGGAAAAGGTAGAATCCGTCCGAGTACCGAAAAACTGTCCGAACGAGTACCGAAAATTTGTAGAATCAGGGTCAGTACAGGAAAATGATAGAATCCGGGCGAGTACCTGGAGAAGGTAGAATCCGTCCGAGTACCGAAAAACTGTCCGAACGAGTACCGAAAAATGGTAGAATCACGGTCAGTACAGGAAAATGATAGAATCCGGGCGAGTACCTGGAAAAGGTAGAATCCGTCCGAGTACCGAAAAACTGTCCGAACGAGTACCGAAAAATGGTAGAATCAGGGTCAGTACAGGAAAATGATAGAATCCGGGCGAGTACCTGGAGAAGGTAGAATCCGTCCGAGTACCGAAAAACAGTCCGAACGAGTACCGAAAAATTGTAGAATCAGGGTCAGTACAGGAAAATGATAGAATCCGGGCGAGTACCTGGAAAAGGTAGAATCCGTCAGAGTACCGAAAAACTGTCTGAACGAGTACCGAAAAATGGTAGAATCAGGGTCAGTATAGGAAAAGGATAGAATCCGGGCGAGTACCTGGAAAAGGTTGAATCCGTCCGAGTACCGAACAACTGTCCGAACGAGTACCGAAAAATGGTAGAATCTGGGTCAGTACAGGAAAATGATAGAATCCGGGCGAGTACCTGGAGAAGGTAGAATCCGTCCGAGTACCGAAAAACTGTCCGAACGAGTACCGAAAAATGGTAGAATCAGGGTCAATACAGGAAAATGATAGAATCCGGGCGAGTACCTGGAAAATGTAGAATCCGTCCGAGTACCGAAAAACTGTCCGAACGAGTACCGAAAAATTGTAGAATCAGGGTCAGTACAGGAAAATGATAGAATCCGGGCGAGTACCTGGAAAAGGTAGAATCCGTCCGAGTACGGAAAAACTGTCCGAACGAGTACCGAAAAATGGTAGAATCAGGGTCAGTACAGGAAAATGATAGAATCCGGGCGAGTACCTGGAGAAGGTAGAATCCGTCCGAGTACCGAAAAACTGTCCGAACGAGTACCGAAAAATGGTAGAATCAGGGTCAATACAGGAAAATGATAGAATCCGGGCGAGTACCTGGAAAATGTAGAATCCGTCCGAGTACCGAAAAACTGTCCGAACGAGTACCGAAAAATTGTAGAATCAGGGTCAGTACAGGAAAATGATAGAATCCGGGCGAGTACCTGGACAAGGTAGAATCCGTCCGAGTATCGAAAAACTGTCCGAACGAGTACCGAAAAATGGTAGAATCAGGGTCAGTATAGGAAAAGGATAGAATCCGGGCGAGTACCTGGAAAAGGTAGAATCCGTCCGAGTACCGAAAAACTGTCCGAACGAGTACCGAAAAATGGTAGAATCTGGGTCAGTACAGGAAAATGATAGAATCCGGGCGAGTACCTGGAGAAGGTAGAATCCGTCCGAGTACCGAAAAACTGTCCGAACGAGTACCGAAAAATGGTAGAATCTGGGTCAGTACAGGAAAATGATAGAATCCGGGCGAGTACCTGGAGAAGGTAGAATCCGTCCGAGTACCGAAAAACTGTCCGAACGAGTACCGAAAAATTGTAGAATCAGGGTCAGTACAGGAAAATGATAGAATCCGGGCGAGTACCTGGAAAAGGTAGAATCCGTCAGAGTACCGAAAAACTGTCCGAACGAGTACCGAAAAATGGTAGAATCAGGGTCAGTATAGGAAAAGGATAGAATCCGGGCGAGTACCTGGAAAAGGTTGAATCCGTCCGAGTACCGAAAAACTGTCCGAACGAGTACCGAAAAATGGTAGAATCAGGGTCAGTACAGGAAAATGATAGAATCCGGGCGAGTACCTGGAAAATGTAGAATCCGTCCGAGTACCGAACAACTGTCCGAACGAGTACCGAAAAATTGTAGAATCAAGGATTAGTACAGGAAAATGATAAAATCCGGGCGAGTACCTGGAAAAGGTAGAATCCGTCCGAGTACCGAAAAACTATCCGAACGAGTACCGAAAAATGGTAGAATCAGGGTCAATACAGGAAAATGATAGAATCCGGGCGAGTACCTGGAGAAGGTAGAATCCGTCCGAGTACCGAAAAACTGTCCGAACGAGTACCGAAAAATGGTAGAATCAGGGTCAGTATAGGAAAAGGATAGAATCCGGGCGAGTACCTGGAAAAGGTAGAATCCGTCCGAGTACCGAACAACTGTCCGAACGAGTACCGAAAAATTGTAGAATCAGGGTCAGTACAGGAAAATGATAGAATCCGGGCGAGTACTTGGAAAAGGTAGAATCCGTCCGAGTACCGAAAAATTGACCGAACGAGTACCGAAAAATTGTAGAATCAGGGTCAGTACAGGAAAATGATACAATCCGGGCGAGTACCTGGAAAAGGTAGAATCCGTCCGAGTACCGAAAAACTGTCCGAACGAGTACCGAAAATTTGTAGAATCAGGGTCAGTACAGGAAAATGATAGAATCCGGGCGAGTACCTGGAGAAGGTAGAATCCGTCCGAGTACCGAAAAACTGTCCGAACGAGTACCGAAAAATGGTAGAATCTGGGTCAGTACAGGAAAATGATAGAATCCGGGCGAGTACCTGGAGAAGGTAGAATCCGTCTGAGTACCGAAAAACTGTCCGAACGAGTACCGAAAAATGGTAGAATCAGGGATTAGTACAGGAAAATGATAGAATCCGGGCGAGTACCTGGAAAATGTAGAATCCGTCCGAGTACCGAAAAACTGTCCGAACGAGTACCGAAAAATGGTAGAATCAGGGTCAATACAGGAAAATGATAGAATCCGGGCGAGTACCTGGAAAAGGTAGAATCCGTCCGAGTACCGAAAAACTGTCCGAACGAGTACCGAAAAATGGTAGAATCAGGGTCAGTACAGGAAAATGATAGAATCCGGGCGAGTACCTGGAAAATGTAGAATCCGTCCGAGTACCGAAAAACTGTCCGAACGAGTACCGAAAAATTGTAGAATCAGGGTCAGTACAGGAAAATGATAGAATCCGGGCGAGTACCTGGAAAAGGTAGAATCCGTCCGAGTACCGAAAAACTGTCCGAACGAGTACCGAAAAATGGTAGAATCAGGGTCAGTACAGGAAAATGATAGAATCCGGGCGAGTACCTGGACAAGGTAGAATCCGTCCGAGTACCGAAAAACTGTCCGAACGAGTACCGAAAAATGGTAGAATCAGGGTCAGTATAGGAAAAGGATAGAATCCGGGCGAGTACCTGGAAAAGGTAGAATCCGTCCGAGTACCGAAAAACTGTCCGAACGAGTACCGAAAAATGGTAGAATCTGGGTCAGTACAGGAAAATGATAGAATCCGGGCGAGTACCTGGAGAAGGTAGAATCCGTCCGAGTACCGAAAAACTGTCCGAACGAGTACCGAAAAATTGTAGAATCAGGGTCAGTACAGGAAAATGATAGAATCCGGGCGAGTACCTGGAAAAGGTAGAATCCGTCAGAGTACCGAAAAACTGTCCGAACGAGTACCGAAAAATGGTAGAATCAGGGTCAGTATAGGAAAAGGATAGAATCCGGGCGAGTACCTGGAAAAGGTTGAATCCGTCCGAGTACCGAAAAACTGTCCGAACGAGTACCGAAAAATGGTAGAATCAGGGTCAGTACAGGAAAATGATAGAATCCGGGCGAGTACCTGGAAAATGTAGAATCCGTCCGAGTACCGAAAAACTGTCCGAACGAGTACCGAAAAATGGTAGAATCAGGGTCAGTATAGGAAAAGGATAGAATCCGGGCGAGTACCTGGAAAAGGTAGAATCCGTCCGAGTACCGAAAAATTGACCGAACGAGTACCGAAAAATTGTAGAATCAGGGTCAGTACAGGAAAATGATAAAATCCGGGCGAGTACCTGGAAAAGGTAGAATCCGTCCGAGTACCGAACAACTGTCCGAACGAGTACCGAAAAATTGTAGAATCAGGGATTAGTACAGGAAAATGATAAAATCCGGGCGAGTACCTGGAAAAGGTAGAATCCGTCCGAGTACCGAAAAACTATCCGAACGAGTACCGAAAAATGGTAGAATCAGGGTCAATACAGGAAAATGATAGAATCCGGGCGAGTACCTGGAGAAGGTAGAATCCGTCCGAGTACCGAAAAACTGTCCGAACGAGTACCGAAAAATAGTAGAATCAGGGTCAGTATAGGAAAAGGATAGAATCCGGGCGAGTACCTGGAAAAGGTAGAATCCGTCCGAGTACCGAAAAATTGACCGAACGAGTACCGAAAAATTGTAGAATCAGGGTCAGTACAGGAAAATGATAAAATCCGGGCGAGTACCTGCAAAAGGTAGAATCCGTCCGAGTACCGAACAACTGTCCGAACGAGTACCGAAAAATTGTAGAATCAGGGATTAGTACAGGAAAATGATAAAATCCGGGCGAGTACCTGGAAAAGGTAGAATCCGTCCGAGTACCGAAAAACTATCCGAACGAGTACCGAAAAATGGTAGAATCAGGGTCAATACAGGAAAATGATAGAATCCGGGCGAGTACCTGGAGAAGGTAGAATCCGTCCGAGTACGGAAAAACTGTCCGAACGAGTACCGAAAAATGGTAGAATCAGGGTCAGTACAGGAAAATGATAGAATCCGGGCGAGTACCTGGAGAAGGTAGAATCCGTCCGAGTACCGAAAAACTGTCCGAACGAGTACCGAAAAATGGTAGAATCAGGGTCAATACAGGAAAATGATAGAATCCGGGCGAGTACCTGGAAAATGTAGAATCCGTCCGAGTACCGAAAAACTGTCCGAACGAGTACCGAAAAATTGTAGAATCAGGGTCAGTACAGGAAAATGATAGAATCCGGGCGAGTACCTGGACAAGGTAGAATCCGTCCGAGTATCGAAAAACTGTCCGAACGAGTACCGAAAAATGGTAGAATCAGGGTCAGTAGAGGAAAAGGATAGAATCCGGGCGAGTACCTGGAAAAGGTAGAATCCGTCCGAGTACCGAAAAACTGTCCGAACGAGTACCGAAAAATGGTAGAATCTGGGTCAGTACAGGAAAATGATAGAATCCGGGCGAGTACCTGGAGAAGGTAGAATCCGTCCGAGTACCGAAAAACTGTCCGAACGAGTACCGAAAAATGGTAGAATCTGGGTCAGTACAGGAAAATGATAGAATCCGGGCGAGTACCTGGAGAAGGTAGAATCCGTCCGAGTACCGAAAAACTGTCCGAACGAGTACCGAAAAATTGTAGAATCAGGGTCAGTACAGGAAAATGATAGAATCCGGGCGAGTACCTGGAAAAGGTAGAATCCGTCAGAGTACCGAAAAACTGTCCGAACGAGTACCGAAAAATGGTAGAATCAGGGTCAGTATAGGAAAAGGATAGAATCCGGGCGAGTACCTGGAAAAGGTTGAATCCGTCCGAGTACCGAAAAACTGTCCGAACGAGTACCGAAAAATGGTAGAATCAGGGTCAGTACAGGAAAATGATAGAATCCGGGCGAGTACCTGGAAAATGTAGAATCCGTCCGAGTACCGAACAACTGTCCGAACGAGTACCGAAAAATTGTAGAATCAAGGATTAGTACAGGAAAATGATAAAATCCGGGCGAGTACCTGGAAAAGGTAGAATCCGTCCGAGTACCGAAAAACTATCCGAACGAGTACCGAAAAATGGTAGAATCAGGGTCAATACAGGAAAATGATAGAATCCGGGCGAGTACCTGGAGAAGGTAGAATCCGTCCGAGTACCGAAAAACTGTCCGAACGAGTACCGAAAAATGGTAGAATCAGGGTCAGTATAGGAAAAGGATAGAATCCGGGCGAGTACCTGGAAAAGGTAGAATCCGTCCGAGTACCGAACAACTGTCCGAACGAGTACCGAAAAATTGTAGAATCAGGGTCAGTACAGGAAAATGATAGAATCCGGGCGAGTACTTGGAAAAGGTAGAATCCGTCCGAGTACCGAAAAATTGACCGAACGAGTACCGAAAAATTGTAGAATCAGGGTCAGTACAGGAAAATGATACAATCCGGGCGAGTACCTGGAAAAGGTAGAATCCGTCCGAGTACCGAAAAACTGTCCGAACGAGTACCGAAAATTTGTAGAATCAGGGTCAGTACAGGAAAATGATAGAATCCGGGCGAGTACCTGGAGAAGGTAGAATCCGTCCGAGTACCGAAAAACTGTCCGAACGAGTACCGAAAAATGGTAGAATCTGGGTCAGTACAGGAAAATGATAGAATCCGGGCGAGTACCTGGAGAAGGTAGAATCCGTCTGAGTACCGAAAAACTGTCCGAACGAGTACCGAAAAATGGTAGAATCAGGGATTAGTACAGGAAAATGATAGAATCCGGGCGAGTACCTGGAAAATGTAGAATCCGTCCGAGTACCGAAAAACTGTCCGAACGAGTACCGAAAAATGGTAGAATCAGGGTCAATACAGGAAAATGATAGAATCCGGGCGAGTACCTGGAAAAGGTAGAATCCGTCCGAGTACCGAAAAATTGACCGAACGAGTACCGAAAAATTGTAGAATCAGGGTCAGTACAGGAAAATGATAAAATCCGGGCGAGTACCTGGAAAAGGTAGAATCCGTCCGAGTACCGAACAACTGTCCGAACGAGTACCGAAAAATTGTAGAATCAGGGATTAGTACAGGAAAATGATAAAATCCGGGCGAGTACCTGGAAAAGGTAGAATCCGTCCGAGTACCGAAAAACTATCCGAACGAGTACCGAAAAATGGTAGAATCAGGGTCAATACAGGAAAATGATAGAATCCGGGCGAGTACCTGGAGAAGGTAGAATCCGTCCGAGTACGGAAAAACTGTCCGAACGAGTACCGAAAAATGGTAGAATCAGGGTCAGTACAGGAAAATGATAGAATCCGGGCGAGTACCTGGAGAAGGTAGAATCCGTCCGAGTACCGAAAAACTGTCCGAACGAGTACCGAAAAATGGTAGAATCAGGGTCAATACAGGAAAATGATAGAATCCGGGCGAGTACCTGGAAAATGTAGAATCCGTCCGAGTACCGAAAAACTGTCCGAACGAGTACC
This sequence comes from Vitis vinifera, assembly GCF_030704535.1. Classification (NCBI taxonomy): domain Eukaryota; kingdom Viridiplantae; phylum Streptophyta; class Magnoliopsida; order Vitales; family Vitaceae; genus Vitis; species Vitis vinifera. The sequence continues at coordinate 17,890,150 of NC_081805.1, read as the reverse complement.
GAAAAATTGTAGAATCAGGGTCAGTACAGGAAAATGATAGAATCCGGGCGAGTACCTGGACAAGGTAGAATCCGTCCGAGTATCGAAAAACTGTCCGAACGAGTACCGAAAAATGGTAGAATCAGGGTCAGTAGAGGAAAAGGATAGAATCCGGGCGAGTACCTGGAAAAGGTAGAATCCGTCCGAGTACCGAAAAACTGTCCGAACGAGTACCGAAAAATGGTAGAATCTGGGTCAGTACAGGAAAATGATAGAATCCGGGCGAGTACCTGGAGAAGGTAGAATCCGTCCGAGTACCGAAAAACTGTCCGAACGAGTACCGAAAAATGGTAGAATCTGGGTCAGTACAGGAAAATGATAGAATCCGGGCGAGTACCTGGAGAAGGTAGAATCCGTCCGAGTACCGAAAAACTGTCCGAACGAGTACCGAAAAATTGTAGAATCAGGGTCAGTACAGGAAAATGATAGAATCCGGGCGAGTACCTGGAAAAGGTAGAATCCGTCAGAGTACCGAAAAACTGTCCGAACGAGTACCGAAAAATGGTAGAATCAGGGTCAGTATAGGAAAAGGATAGAATCCGGGCGAGTACCTGGAAAAGGTTGAATCCGTCCGAGTACCGAAAAACTGTCCGAACGAGTACCGAAAAATGGTAGAATCAGGGTCAGTACAGGAAAATGATAGAATCCGGGCGAGTACCTGGAAAATGTAGAATCCGTCCGAGTACCGAACAACTGTCCGAACGAGTACCGAAAAATTGTAGAATCAAGGATTAGTACAGGAAAATGATAAAATCCGGGCGAGTACCTGGAAAAGGTAGAATCCGTCCGAGTACCGAAAAACTATCCGAACGAGTACCGAAAAATGGTAGAATCAGGGTCAATACAGGAAAATGATAGAATCCGGGCGAGTACCTGGAGAAGGTAGAATCCGTCCGAGTACCGAAAAACTGTCCGAACGAGTACCGAAAAATGGTAGAATCAGGGTCAGTATAGGAAAAGGATAGAATCCGGGCGAGTACCTGGAAAAGGTAGAATCCGTCCGAGTACCGAACAACTGTCCGAACGAGTACCGAAAAATTGTAGAATCAGGGTCAGTACAGGAAAATGATAGAATCCGGGCGAGTACTTGGAAAAGGTAGAATCCGTCCGAGTACCGAAAAATTGACCGAACGAGTACCGAAAAATTGTAGAATCAGGGTCAGTACAGGAAAATGATACAATCCGGGCGAGTACCTGGAAAAGGTAGAATCCGTCCGAGTACCGAAAAACTGTCCGAACGAGTACCGAAAATTTGTAGAATCAGGGTCAGTACAGGAAAATGATAGAATCCGGGCGAGTACCTGGAGAAGGTAGAATCCGTCCGAGTACCGAAAAACTGTCCGAACGAGTACCGAAAAATGGTAGAATCAGGGTCAATACAGGAAAATGATAGAATCCGGGCGAGTACCTGGAGAAGGTAGAATCCGTCCGAGTACCGAAAAACTGTCCGAACGAGTACCGAAAAATGGTAGAATCAGGGTCAGTATAGGAAAAGGATAGAATCCGGGCGAGTACCTGGAAAAGGTAGAATCCGTCCGAGTACCGAACAACTGTCCGAACGAGTACCGAAAAATTGTAGAATCAGGGATTAGTACAGGAAAATGATAAAATCCGGGCGAGTACCTGGAAAAGGTAGAATCCGTCCGAGTACCGAAAAACTATCCGAACGAGTACCGAAAAATGGTAGAATCAGGGTCAATACAGGAAAATGATAGAATCCGGGCGAGTACCTGGAGAAGGTAGAATCCGTCCGAGTACGGAAAAACTGTCCGAACGAGTACCGAAAAATGGTAGAATCAGGGTCAGTACAGGAAAATGATAGAATCCGGGCGAGTACCTGGAGAAGGTAGAATCCGTCCGAGTACCGAAAAACTGTCCGAACGAGTACCGAAAAATGGTAGAATCAGGGTCAATACAGGAAAATGATAGAATCCGGGCGAGTACCTGGAAAATGTAGAATCCGTCCGAGTACCGAAAAACTGTCCGAACGAGTACCGAAAAATTGTAGAATCAGGGTCAGTACAGGAAAATGATAGAATCCGGGCGAGTACCTGGACAAGGTAGAATCCGTCCGAGTATCGAAAAACTGTCCGAACGAGTACCGAAAAATGGTAGAATCAGGGTCAGTAGAGGAAAAGGATAGAATCCGGGCGAGTACCTGGAAAAGGTAGAATCCGTCCGAGTACCGAAAAACTGTCCGAACGAGTACCGAAAAATGGTAGAATCTGGGTCAGTACAGGAAAATGATAGAATCCGGGCGAGTACCTGGAGAAGGTAGAATCCGTCCGAGTACCGAAAAACTGTCCGAACGAGTACCGAAAAATGGTAGAATCTGGGTCAGTACAGGAAAATGATAGAATCCGGGCGAGTACCTGGAGAAGGTAGAATCCGTCCGAGTACCGAAAAACTGTCCGAACGAGTACCGAAAAATTGTAGAATCAGGGTCAGTACAGGAAAATGATAGAATCCGGGCGAGTACCTGGAAAAGGTAGAATCCGTCAGAGTACCGAAAAACTGTCCGAACGAGTACCGAAAAATGGTAGAATCAGGGTCAGTATAGGAAAAGGATAGAATCCGGGCGAGTACCTGGAAAAGGTTGAATCCGTCCGAGTACCGAAAAACTGTCCGAACGAGTACCGAAAAATGGTAGAATCAGGGTCAGTACAGGAAAATGATAGAATCCGGGCGAGTACCTGGAAAATGTAGAATCCGTCCGAGTACCGAACAACTGTCCGAACGAGTACCGAAAAATTGTAGAATCAAGGATTAGTACAGGAAAATGATAAAATCCGGGCGAGTACCTGGAAAAGGTAGAATCCGTCCGAGTACCGAAAAACTATCCGAACGAGTACCGAAAAATGGTAGAATCAGGGTCAATACAGGAAAATGATAGAATCCGGGCGAGTACCTGGAGAAGGTAGAATCCGTCCGAGTACCGAAAAACTGTCCGAACGAGTACCGAAAAATGGTAGAATCAGGGTCAGTATAGGAAAAGGATAGAATCCGGGCGAGTACCTGGAAAAGGTAGAATCCGTCCGAGTACCGAACAACTGTCCGAACGAGTACCGAAAAATTGTAGAATCAGGGTCAGTACAGGAAAATGATAGAATCCGGGCGAGTACTTGGAAAAGGTAGAATCCGTCCGAGTACCGAAAAATTGACCGAACGAGTACCGAAAAATTGTAGAATCAGGGTCAGTACAGGAAAATGATACAATCCGGGCGAGTACCTGGAAAAGGTAGAATCCGTCCGAGTACCGAAAAACTGTCCGAACGAGTACCGAAAATTTGTAGAATCAGGGTCAGTACAGGAAAATGATAGAATCCGGGCGAGTACCTGGAGAAGGTAGAATCCGTCCGAGTACCGAAAAACTGTCCGAACGAGTACCGAAAAATGGTAGAATCAGGGTCAATACAGGAAAATGATAGAATCCGGGCGAGTACCTGGAGAAGGTAGAATCCGTCCGAGTACCGAAAAACTGTCCGAACGAGTACCGAAAAATGGTAGAATCAGGGTCAGTATAGGAAAAGGATAGAATCCGGGCGAGTACCTGGAAAAGGTAGAATCCGTCCGAGTACCGAACAACTGTCCGAACGAGTACCGAAAAATTGTAGAATCAGGGTCAGTACAGGAAAATGATAGAATCCGGGCGAGTACTTGGAAAAGGTAGAATCCGTCCGAGTACCGAAAAATTGACCGAACGAGTACCGAAAAATTGTAGAATCAGGGTCAGTACAGGAAAATGATACAATCCGGGCGAGTACCTGGAAAAGGTAGAATCCGTCCGAGTACCGAAAAACTGTCCGAACGAGTACCGAAAATTTGTAGAATCAGGGTCAGTACAGGAAAATGATAGAATCCGGGCGAGTACCTGGAGAAGGTAGAATCCGTCCGAGTACCGAAAAACTGTCCGAACGAGTACCGAAAAATGGTAGAATCTGGGTCAGTACAGGAAAATGATAGAATCCGGGCGAGTACCTGGAGAAGGTAGAATCCGTCTGAGTACCGAAAAACTGTCCGAACGAGTACCGAAAAATGGTAGAATCAGGGATTAGTACAGGAAAATGATAGAATCCGGGCGAGTACCTGGAAAATGTAGAATCCGTCCGAGTACCGAAAAACTGTCCGAACGAGTACCGAAAAATGGTAGAATCAGGGTCAATACAGGAAAATGATAGAATCCGGGCGAGTACCTGGAAAAGGTAGAATCCGTCCGAGTACCGAAAAATTGACCGAACGAGTACCGAAAAATTGTAGTATCAGGGTCAGTACAGGAAAATGATAAAATCCGGGCGAGTACCTGGAAAAGGTAGAATCCGTCCGAGTACCGAACAACTGTCCGAACGAGTACCGAAAAATTGTAGAATCAGGGATTAGTACAGGAAAATGATAAAATCCGGGCGAGTACCTGGAAAAGGTAGAATCCGTCCGAGTACCGAAAAACTATCCGAACGAGTACCGAAAAATGGTAGAATCAGGGTCAATACAGGAAAATGATAGAATCCGGGCGAGTACCTGGAGAAGGTAGAATCCGTCCGAGTACGGAAAAACTGTCCGAACGAGTACCGAAAAATGGTAGAATCAGGGTCAGTACAGGAAAATGATAGAATCCGGGCGAGTACCTGGAGAAGGTAGAATCCGTCCGAGTACCGAAAAACTGTCCGAACGAGTACCGAAAAATGGTAGAATCAGGGTCAATACAGGAAAATGATAGAATCCGGGCGAGTACCTGGAAAATGTAGAATCCGTCCGAGTACCGAAAAACTGTCCGAACGAGTACCGAAAAATTGTAGAATCAGGGTCAGTACAGGAAAATGATAGAATCCGGGCGAGTACCTGGACAAGGTAGAATCCGTCCGAGTATCGAAAAACTGTCCGAACGAGTACCGAAAAATGGTAGAATCAGGGTCAGTAGAGGAAAAGGATAGAATCCGGGCGAGTACCTGGAAAAGGTAGAATCCGTCCGAGTACCGAAAAACTGTCCGAACGAGTACCGAAAAATGGTAGAATCTGGGTCAGTACAGGAAAATGATAGAATCCGGGCGAGTACCTGGAGAAGGTAGAATCCGTCCGAGTACCGAAAAACTGTCCGAACGAGTACCGAAAAATGGTAGAATCTGGGTCAGTACAGGAAAATGATAGAATCCGGGCGAGTACCTGGAGAAGGTAGAATCCGTCCGAGTACCGAAAAACTGTCCGAACGAGTACCGAAAAATTGTAGAATCAGGGTCAGTACAGGAAAATGATAGAATCCGGGCGAGTACCTGGAAAAGGTAGAATCCGTCAGAGTACCGAAAAACTGTCCGAACGAGTACCGAAAAATGGTAGAATCAGGGTCAGTATAGGAAAAGGATAGAATCCGGGCGAGTACCTGGAAAAGGTTGAATCCGTCCGAGTACCGAAAAACTGTCCGAACGAGTACCGAAAAATGGTAGAATCAGGGTCAGTACAGGAAAATGATAGAATCCGGGCGAGTACCTGGAAAATGTAGAATCCGTCCGAGTACCGAACAACTGTCCGAACGAGTACCGAAAAATTGTAGAATCAAGGATTAGTACAGGAAAATGATAAAATCCGGGCGAGTACCTGGAAAAGGTAGAATCCGTCCGAGTACCGAAAAACTATCCGAACGAGTACCGAAAAATGGTAGAATCAGGGTCAATACAGGAAAATGATAGAATCCGGGCGAGTACCTGGAGAAGGTAGAATCCGTCCGAGTACCGAAAAACTGTCCGAACGAGTACCGAAAAATGGTAGAATCAGGGTCAGTATAGGAAAAGGATAGAATCCGGGCGAGTACCTGGAAAAGGTAGAATCCGTCCGAGTACCGAACAACTGTCCGAACGAGTACCGAAAAATTGTAGAATCAGGGTCAGTACAGGAAAATGATAGAATCCGGGCGAGTACTTGGAAAAGGTAGAATCCGTCCGAGTACCGAAAAATTGACCGAACGAGTACCGAAAAATTGTAGAATCAGGGTCAGTACAGGAAAATGATACAATCCGGGCGAGTACCTGGAAAAGGTAGAATCCGTCCGAGTACCGAAAAACTGTCCGAACGAGTACCGAAAATTTGTAGAATCAGGGTCAGTACAGGAAAATGATAGAATCCGGGCGAGTACCTGGAGAAGGTAGAATCCGTCCGAGTACCGAAAAACTGTCCGAACGAGTACCGAAAAATGGTAGAATCTGGGTCAGTACAGGAAAATGATAGAATCCGGGCGAGTACCTGGAGAAGGTAGAATCCGTCTGAGTACCGAAAAACTGTCCGAACGAGTACCGAAAAATGGTAGAATCAGGGATTAGTACAGGAAAATGATAGAATCCGGGCGAGTACCTGGAAAATGTAGAATCCGTCCGAGTACCGAAAAACTGTCCGAACGAGTACCGAAAAATGGTAGAATCAGGGTCAATACAGGAAAATGATAGAATCCGGGCGAGTACCTGGAAAAGGTAGAATCCGTCCGAGTACCGAAAAATTGACCGAACGAGTACCGAAAAATTGTAGAATCAGGGTCAGTACAGGAAAATGATAAAATCCGGGCGAGTACCTGGAAAAGGTAGAATCCGTCCGAGTACCGAACAACTGTCCGAACGAGTACCGAAAAATTGTAGAATCAGGGATTAGTACAGGAAAATGATAAAATCCGGGCGAGTACCTGGAAAAGGTAGAATCCGTCCGAGTACCGAAAAACTATCCGAACGAGTACCGAAAAATGGTAGAATCAGGGTCAATACAGGAAAATGATAGAATCCGGGCGAGTACCTGGAGAAGGTAGAATCCGTCCGAGTACGGAAAAACTGTCCGAACGAGTACCGAAAAATGGTAGAATCAGGGTCAGTACAGGAAAATGATAGAATCCGGGCGAGTACCTGGAGAAGGTAGAATCCGTCCGAGTACCGAAAAACTGTCCGAACGAGTACCGAAAAATGGTAGAATCAGGGTCAATACAGGAAAATGATAGAATCCGGGCGAGTACCTGGAAAATGTAGAATCCGTCCGAGTACCGAAAAACTGTCCGAACGAGTACCGAAAAATTGTAGAATCAGGGTCAGTACAGGAAAATGATAGAATCCGGGCGAGTACCTGGACAAGGTAGAATCCGTCCGAGTATCGAAAAACTGTCCGAACGAGTACCGAAAAATGGTAGAATCAGGGTCAGTAGAGGAAAAGGATAGAATCCGGGCGAGTACCTGGAAAAGGTAGAATCCGTCCGAGTACCGAAAAACTGTCCGAACGAGTACCGAAAAATGGTAGAATCTGGGTCAGTACAGGAAAATGATAGAATCCGGGCGAGTACCTGGAGAAGGTAGAATCCGTCCGAGTACCGAAAAACTGTCCGAACGAGTACCGAAAAATGGTAGAATCTGGGTCAGTACAGGAAAATGATAGAATCCGGGCGAGTACCTGGAGAAGGTAGAATCCGTCCGAGTACCGAAAAACTGTCCGAACGAGTACCGAAAAATTGTAGAATCAGGGTCAGTACAGGAAAATGATAGAATCCGGGCGAGTACCTGGAAAAGGTAGAATCCGTCAGAGTACCGAAAAACTGTCCGAACGAGTACCGAAAAATGGTAGAATCAGGGTCAGTATAGGAAAAGGATAGAATCCGGGCGAGTACCTGGAAAAGGTTGAATCCGTCCGAGTACCGAAAAACTGTCCGAACGAGTACCGAAAAATGGTAGAATCAGGGTCAGTACAGGAAAATGATAGAATCCGGGCGAGTACCTGGAAAATGTAGAATCCGTCCGAGTACCGAACAACTGTCCGAACGAGTACCGAAAAATTGTAGAATCAAGGATTAGTACAGGAAAATGATAAAATCCGGGCGAGTACCTGGAAAAGGTAGAATCCGTCCGAGTACCGAAAAACTATCCGAACGAGTACCGAAAAATGGTAGAATCAGGGTCAATACAGGAAAATGATAGAATCCGGGCGAGTACCTGGAGAAGGTAGAATCCGTCCGAGTACCGAAAAACTGTCCGAACGAGTACCGAAAAATGGTAGAATCAGGGTCAGTATAGGAAAAGGATAGAATCCGGGCGAGTACCTGGAAAAGGTAGAATCCGTCCGAGTACCGAACAACTGTCCGAACGAGTACCGAAAAATTGTAGAATCAGGGTCAGTACAGGAAAATGATAGAATCCGGGCGAGTACTTGGAAAAGGTAGAATCCGTCCGAGTACCGAAAAATTGACCGAACGAGTACCGAAAAATTGTAGAATCAGGGTCAGTACAGGAAAATGATACAATCCGGGCGAGTACCTGGAAAAGGTAGAATCCGTCCGAGTACCGAAAAACTGTCCGAACGAGTACCGAAAATTTGTAGAATCAGGGTCAGTACAGGAAAATGATAGAATCCGGGCGAGTACCTGGAGAAGGTAGAATCCGTCCGAGTACCGAAAAACTGTCCGAACGAGTACCGAAAAATGGTAGAATCTGGGTCAGTACAGGAAAATGATAGAATCCGGGCGAGTACCTGGAGAAGGTAGAATCCGTCTGAGTACCGAAAAACTGTCCGAACGAGTACCGAAAAATGGTAGAATCAGGGATTAGTACAGGAAAATGATAGAATCCGGGCGAGTACCTGGAAAATGTAGAATCCGTCCGAGTACCGAAAAACTGTCCGAACGAGTACCGAAAAATGGTAGAATCAGGGTCAATACAGGAAAATGATAGAATCCGGGCGAGTACCTGGAAAAGGTAGAATCCGTCCGAGTACCGAAAAATTGACCGAACGAGTACCGAAAAATTGTAGAATCAGGGTCAGTACAGGAAAATGATAAAATCCGGGCGAGTACCTGGAAAAGGTAGAATCCGTCCGAGTACCGAACAACTGTCCGAACGAGTACCGAAAAATTGTAGAATCAGGGATTAGTACAGGAAAATGATAAAATCCGGGCGAGTACCTGGAAAAGGTAGAATCCGTCCGAGTACCGAAAAACTATCCGAACGAGTACCGAAAAATGGTAGAATCAGGGTCAATACAGGAAAATGATAGAATCCGGGCGAGTACCTGGAGAAGGTAGAATCCGTCCGAGTACGGAAAAACTGTCCGAACGAGTACCGAAAAATGGTAGAATCAGGGTCAGTACAGGAAAATGATAGAATCCGGGCGAGTACCTGGAGAAGGTAGAATCCGTCCGAGTACCGAAAAACTGTCCGAACGAGTACCGAAAAATGGTAGAATCAGGGTCAATACAGGAAAATGATAGAATCCGGGCGAGTACCTGGAAAATGTAGAATCCGTCCGAGTACCGAAAAACTGTCCGAACGAGTACCGAAAAATTGTAGAATCAGGGTCAGTACAGGAAAATGATAGAATCCGGGCGAGTACCTGGACAAGGTAGAATCCGTCCGAGTATCGAAAAACTGTCCGAACGAGTACCGAAAAATGGTAGAATCAGGGTCAGTAGAGGAAAAGGATAGAATCCGGGCGAGTACCTGGAAAAGGTAGAATCCGTCCGAGTACCGAAAAACTGTCCGAACGAGTACCGAAAAATGGTAGAATCTGGGTCAGTACAGGAAAATGATAGAATCCGGGCGAGTACCTGGAGAAGGTAGAATCCGTCCGAGTACCGAAAAACTGTCCGAACGAGTACCGAAAAATGGTAGAATCTGGGTCAGTACAGGAAAATGATAGAATCCGGGCGAGTACCTGGAGAAGGTAGAATCCGTCCGAGTACCGAAAAACTGTCCGAACGAGTACCGAAAAATTGTAGAATCAGGGTCAGTACAGGAAAATGATAGAATCCGGGCGAGTACCTGGAAAAGGTAGAATCCGTCAGAGTACCGAAAAACTGTCCGAACGAGTACCGAAAAATGGTAGAATCAGGGTCAGTATAGGAAAAGGATAGAATCCGGGCGAGTACCTGGAAAAGGTTGAATCCGTCCGAGTACCGAAAAACTGTCCGAACGAGTACCGAAAAATGGTAGAATCAGGGTCAGTACAGGAAAATGATAGAATCCGGGCGAGTACCTGGAAAATGTAGAATCCGTCCGAGTACCGAACAACTGTCCGAACGAGTACCGAAAAATTGTAGAATCAAGGATTAGTACAGGAAAATGATAAAATCCGGGCGAGTACCTGGAAAAGGTAGAATCCGTCCGAGTACCGAAAAACTATCCGAACGAGTACCGAAAAATGGTAGAATCAGGGTCAATACAGGAAAATGATAGAATCCGGGCGAGTACCTGGAGAAGGTAGAATCCGTCCGAGTACCGAAAAACTGTCCGAACGAGTACCGAAAAATGGTAGAATCAGGGTCAGTATAGGAAAAGGATAGAATCCGGGCGAGTACCTGGAAAAGGTAGAATCCGTCCGAGTACCGAACAACTGTCCGAACGAGTACCGAAAATTTGTAGAATCAGGGTCAGTACAGGAAAATGATAGAATCCGGGCGAGTACCTGGAGAAGGTAGAATCCGTCCGAGTACCGAAAAACTGTCCGAACGAGTACCGAAAAATGGTAGAATCTGGGTCAGTACAGGAAAATGATAGAATCCGGGCGAGTACCTGGAGAAGGTAGAATCCGTCTGAGTACCGAAAAACTGTCCGAACGAGTACCGAAAAATGGTAGAATCAGGGATTAGTACAGGAAAATGATAGAATCCGGGCGAGTACCTGGAAAATGTAGAATCCGTCCGAGTACCGAAAAACTGTCCGAACGAGTACCGAAAAATGGTAGAATCAGGGTCAATACAGGAAAATGATAGAATCCGGGCGAGTACCTGGAAAAGGTAGAATCCGTCCGAGTACCGAAAAACTGTCCGAACGAGTACCGAAAAATGGTAGAATCAGGGTCAGTACAGGAAAATGATAGAATCCGGGCGAGTACCTGGAAAATGTAGAATCCGTCCGAGTACCGAAAAACTGTCCGAACGAGTACCGAAAAATTGTAGAATCAGGGTCAGTACAGGAAAATGATAGAATCCGGGCGAGTACCTGGAAAAGGTAGAATCCGTCCGAGTACCGAAAAACTGTCCGAACGAGTACCGAAAAATGGTAGAATCAGGGTCAGTACAGGAAAATGATAGAATCCGGGCGAGTACCTGGACAAGGTAGAATCCGTCCGAGTACCGAAAAACTGTCCGAACGAGTACCGAAAAATGGTAGAATCAGGGTCAGTATAGGAAAAGGATAGAATCCGGGCGAGTACCTGGAAAAGGTAGAATCCGTCCGAGTACCGAAAAACTGTCCGAACGAGTACCGAAAAATGGTAGAATCTGGGTCAGTACAGGAAAATGATAGAATCCGGGCGAGTACCTGGAGAAGGTAGAATCCGTCCGAGTACCGAAAAACTGTCCGAACGAGTACCGAAAAATTGTAGAATCAGGGTCAGTACAGGAAAATGATAGAATCCGGGCGAGTACCTGGAAAAGGTAGAATCCGTCAGAGTACCGAAAAACTGTCCGAACGAGTACCGAAAAATGGTAGAATCAGGGTCAGTATAGGAAAAGGATAGAATCCGGGCGAGTACCTGGAAAAGGTTGAATCCGTCCGAGTACCGAAAAACTGTCCGAACGAGTACCGAAAAATGGTAGAATCAGGGTCAGTACAGGAAAATGATAGAATCCGGGCGAGTACCTGGAAAATGTAGAATCCGTCCGAGTACCGAAAAACTGTCCGAACGAGTACCGAAAAATGGTAGAATCAGGGTCAGTATAGGAAAAGGATAGAATCCGGGCGAGTACCTGGAAAAGGTAGAATCCGTCCGAGTACCGAAAAATTGACCGAACGAGTACCGAAAAATTGTAGAATCAGGGTCAGTACAGGAAAATGATAAAATCCGGGCGAGTACCTGGAAAAGGTAGAATCCGTCCGAGTACCGAACAACTGTCCGAACGAGTACCGAAAAATTGTAGAATCAGGGATTAGTACAGGAAAATGATAAAATCCGGGCGAGTACCTGGAAAAGGTAGAATCCGTCCGAGTACCGAAAAACTATCCGAACGAGTACCGAAAAATGGTAGAATCAGGGTCAATACAGGAAAATGATAGAATCCGGGCGAGTACCTGGAGAAGGTAGAATCCGTCCGAGTACCGAAAAACTGTCCGAACGAGTACCGAAAAATAGTAGAATCAGGGTCAGTACAGGAAAATGATAAAATCCGGGCGAGTACCTGGAAAAGGTAGAATCCGTCCGAGTACCGAACAACTGTCCGAACGAGTACCGAAAAATTGTAGAATCAGGGATTAGTACAGGAAAATGATAAAATCCGGGCGAGTACCTGGAAAAGGTAGAATCCGTCCGAGTACCGAAAAACTATCCGAACGAGTATCGAAAAATGGTAGAATCAGGGTCAATACAGGAAAATGATAGAATCCGGGCGAGTACCTGGAGAAGGTAGAATCCGTCCGAGTACCGAAAAACTGTCCGAACGAGTACCGAAAAATAGTAGAATCAGGGTCAGTATAGGAAAAGGATAGAATCCGGGCGAGTACCTGGAAAAGGTAGAATCCGTCCGAGTACCGAAAAACTGTCCGAACGAGTACCGAAAATTTGTAGAATCAGGGTCAGTACAGGAAAATGATAGAATCCGGGCGAGTACCTGCAGAAGGTAGAATCCGTCCGAGTACCGAAAAACTGTCCGAACGAGTACCGAAAAATGGTAGAATCTGGGTCAGTACAGGAAAATGATAGAATCCGGGCGAGTACCTGGAGAAGGTAGAATCCGTCTGAGTACCGAAAAACTGTCCGAACGAGTACCGAAAAATGGTAGAATCAGGGATTAGTACAGGAAAATGATAGAATCCGGGCGAGTACCTGGAAAATGTAGAATCCGTCCGAGTACCGAAAAACTGTCCGAACGAGTACCGAAAAATGGTAGAATCAGGGTCAAAACAGGAAAATGATAGAATCCGGGCGAGTACCTGGAAAAGGTAGAATCCGTCCGAGTACCGAAAAACTGTCCGAACGAGTACCGAAAAATGGTAGAATCAGGGTCAGTACAGGAAAATGATAGAATCCGGGCGAGTACCTGGAAAATGTAGAATCCGTCCGAGTACCGAAAAACTGTCCGAACGAGTACCGAAAAATTGTAGAATCAGAGTCAGTACAGGAAAATGATAGAATCCGGGCGAGTACCTGGAAAAGGTAGAATCCGTCCGAGTACCGAAAAACTGTCCGAACGAGTACCGAAAAATGGTAGAATCAGGGTCAGTACAGGAAAATGATAGAATCCGGGCGAGTACCTGGACAAGGTAGAATCCGTCCGAGTACCGAAAAACTGTCCGAACGAGTACCGAAAAATGGTAGAATCAGGGTCAGTATAGGAAAAGGATAGAATCCGGGCGAGTACCTGGAAAAGGTAGAATCCGTCCGAGTACCGAAAAACTGTCCGAACGAGTACCGAAAAATGGTAGAATCTGGGTCAGTACAGGAAAATGATAGAATCCGGGCGAGTACCTGGAGAAGGTAGAATCCGTCCGAGTACCGAAAAACTGTCCGAACGAGTACCGAAAAATTGTAGAATCAGGGTCAGTACAGGAAAATGATAGAATCCGGGCGAGTACCTGGAAAAGGTAGAATCCGTCAGAGTACCGAAAAACTGTCCGAACGAGTACCGAAAAATGGTAGAATCAGGGTCAGTATAGGAAAAGGATAGAATCCGGGCGAGTACCTGGAAAAGGTTGAATCCGTCCGAGTACCGAAAAACTGTCCGAACGAGTACCGAAAAATGGTAGAATCAGGGTCAGTACAGGAAAATGATAGAATCCGGGCGAGTACCTGGAAAATGTAGAATCCGTCCGAGTACCGAAAAACTGTCCGAACGAGTACCGAAAAATGGTAGAATTAGGGTCAGTATAGGAAAAGGATAGAATCCGGGCGAGTACCTGGAAAAGGTAGAATCCGTCCGAGTACCGAAAAATTGACCGAACGAGTACCGAAAAATGGTAGAATCTGGGTCAGTACAGGAAAATGATAGAATCCGGGCGAGTACCTGGAGAAGGTAGAATCCGTCTGAGTACCGAAAAACTGTCCGAACGAGTACCGAAAAATGGTAGAATCTGGGTCAGTACAGGAAAATGATAGAATCCGGGCGAGTACCTGGAGAAGGTAGAATCCGTCTGAGTACCGAAAAACTGTCCGAACGAGTACCGAAAAATGGTAGAATCAGGGATTAGTACAGGAAAATGATAGAATCCGGGCGAGTACCTGGAAAATGTAGAATCCGTCCGAGTACCGAAAAACTGTCCGAACGAGTACCGAAAAATGGTAGAATCAGGGTCAAAACAGGAAAATGATAGAATCCGGGCGAGTACCTGGAAAAGGTAGAATCCGTCCGAGTACCGAAAAACTGTCCGAACGAGTACCGAAAAATGGTAGAATCAGGGTCAGTACAGGAAAATGATAGAATCCGGGCGAGTACCTGGAAAATGTAGAATCCGTCCGAGTACCGAAAAACTGTCCGAACGAGTACCGAAAAATTGTAGAATCAGGGTCAGTACAGGAAAATGATAGAATCCGGGCGAGTACCTGGAAAAGGTAGAATCCGTCCGAGTACCGAAAAACTGTCCGAACGAGTACCGAAAAATGGTAGAATCAGGGTCAGTACAGGAAAATGATAGAATCCGGGCGAGTACCTGGACAAGGTAGAATCCGTCCGAGTACCGAAAAACTGTCCGAACGAGTACCGAAAAATGGTAGAATCAGGGTCAGTATAGGAAAAGGATAGAATCCGGGCGAGTACCTGGAAAAGGTAGAATCCGTCCGAGTACCGAAAAACTGTCCGAACGAGTACCGAAAAATGGTAGAATCTGGGTCAGTACAGGAAAATGATAGAATCCGGGCGAGTACCTGGAGAAGGTAGAATCCGTCCGAGTACCGAAAAACTGTCCGAACGAGTACCGAAAAATTGTAGAATCAGGGTCAGTACAGGAAAATGATAGAATCCGGGCGAGTACCTGGAAAAGGTAGAATCCGTCAGAGTACCGAAAAACTGTCCGAACGAGTACCGAAAAATGGTAGAATCAGGGTCAGTATAGGAAAAGGATAGAATCCGGGCGAGTACCTGGAAAAGGTTGAATCCGTCCGAGTACCGAAAAACTGTCCGAACGAGTACCGAAAAATGGTAGAATCAGGGTCAGTACAGGAAAATGATAGAATCCGGGCGAGTACCTGGAAAATGTAGAATCCGTCCGAGTACCGAAAAACTGTCCGAACGAGTACCGAAAAATGGTAGAATTAGGGTCAGTATAGGAAAAGGATAGAATCCGGGCGAGTACCTGGAAAAGGTAGAATCCGTCCGAGTACCGAAAAATTGACCGAACGAGTACCGAAAAATTGTAGAATCAGGGTCAGTACAGGAAAATGATAAAATCCGGGCGAGTACCTGGAAAAGGTAGAATCCGTCCGAGTACCGAACAACTGTCCGAACGAGTACCGAAAAATTGTAGAATCAGGGATTAGTACAGGAAAATGATAAAATCCGGGCGAGTACCTGGAAAAGGTAGAATCCGTCCGAGTACCGAAAAACTATCCGAACGAGTACCGAAAAATGGTAGAATCAGGGTCAATACAGGAAAATGATAGAATCCGGGCGAGTACCTGGAGAAGGTAGAATCCGTCCGAGTACCGAAAAACTGTCCGAACGAGTACCGAAAAATAGTAGAATCAGGGTCAGTATAGGAAAAGGATAGAATCCGGGCGAGTACCTGGAAAAGGTAGAATCCGTCCGAGTACCGAAAAATTGACCGAACGAGTACCGAAAAATTGTAGAATCAGGGTCAGTACAGGAAAATGATAAAATCCGGGCGAGTACCTGGAAAAGGTAGAATCCGTCCGAGTACCGAACAACTGTCCGAACGAGTACCGAAAAATTGTAGAATCAGGGATTAGTACAGGAAAATGATAAAATCCGGGCGAGTACCTGGAAAAGGTAGAATCCGTCCGAGTACCGAAAAACTATCCGAACGAGTATCGAAAAATGGTAGAATCAGGGTCAATACAGGAAAATGATAGAATCCGGGCGAGTACCTGGAGAAGGTAGAATCCGTCCGAGTACCGAAAAACTGTCCGAACGAGTACCGAAAAATAGTAGAATCAGGGTCAGTATAGGAAAAGGATAGAATCCGGGCGAGTACCTGGAAAAGGTAGAATCCGTCCGAGTACCGAACAACTGTCCGAACGAGTACCGAAAAATTGTAGAATCAGGGTCAGTACAGGAAAATGATAGAATCCGGGCGAGTACCTGGAAAAGGTAGAATCCGTCCGAGTACCGAAAAACTGTCCGAACGAGTACCGAAAAATGGTAGAATCAGGGTCAGTACAGGAAAATGATAGAATCCGGGCGAGTACCTGGACAAGGTAGAATCCGTCCGAGTACCGAAAAACTGTCCGAACGAGTACCGAAAAATGGTAGAATCAGGGTCAGTATAGGAAAAGGATAGAATCCGGGCGAGTACCTGGAAAAGGTAGAATCCGTCCGAGTACCGAAAAACTGTCCGAACGAGTACCGAAAAATGGTAGAATCTGGGTCAGTACAGGAAAATGATAGAATCCGGGCGAGTACCTGGAGAAGGTAGAATCCGTCCGAGTACCGAAAAACTGTCCGAACGAGTACCGAAAAATTGTAGAATCAGGGTCAGTACAGGAAAATGATAGAATCCGGGCGAGTACCTGGAAAAGGTAGAATCCGTCAGAGTACCGAAAAACTGTCCGAACGAGTACCGAAAAATGGTAGAATCAGGGTCAGTATAGGAAAAGGATAGAATCCGGGCGAGTACCTGGAAAAGGTTGAATCCGTCCGAGTACCGAAAAACTGTCCGAACGAGTACCGAAAAATGGTAGAATCAGGGTCAGTACAGGAAAATGATAGAATCCGGGCGAGTACCTGGAAAATGTAGAATCCGTCCGAGTACCGAAAAACTGTCCGAACGAGTACCGAAAAATGGTAGAATCAGGGTCAGTATAGGAAAAGGATAGAATCCGGGCGAGTACCTGGAAAAGGTAGAATCCGTCCGAGTACCGAAAAATTGACCGAACGAGTACCGAAAAATTGTAGAATCAGGGTCAGTACAGGAAAATGATAAAATCCGGGCGAGTACCTGGAAAAGGTAGAATCCGTCCGAGTACCGAACAACTGTCCGAACGAGTACCGAAAAATTGTAGAATCAGGGATTAGTACAGGAAAATGATAAAATCCGGGCGAGTACCTGGAAAAGGTAGAATCCGTCCGAGTACCGAAAAACTATCCGAACGAGTATCGAAAAATGGTAGAATCAGGGTCAATACAGGAAAATGATAGAATCCGGGCGAGTACCTGGAGAAGGTAGAATCCGTCCGAGTACCGAAAAACTGTCCGAACGAGTACCGAAAAATAGTAGAATCAGGGTCAGTATAGGAAAAGGATAGAATCCGGGCGAGTACCTGGAAAAGGTAGAATCCGTCCGAGTACCGAACAACTGTCCGAACGAGTACCGAAAAATTGTAGAATCAGGGTCAGTACAGGAAAATGATAGAATCCGGGCGAGTACCTGGAAAAGGTAGAATCCGTCCGAGTACCGAAAAACTGTCCGAACGAGTACCGAAAAATGGTAGAATCAGGGTCAGTACAGGAAAATGATAGAATCCGGGCGAGTACCTGGACAAGGTAGAATCCGTCCGAGTACCGAAAAACTGTCCGAACGAGTACCGAAAAATGGTAGAATCAGGGTCAGTATAGGAAAAGGATAGAATCCGGGCGAGTACCTGGAAAAGGTAGAATCCGTCCGAGTACCGAAAAACTGTCCGAACGAGTACCGAAAAATGGTAGAATCTGGGTCAGTACAGGAAAATGATAGAATCCGGGCGAGTACCTGGAGAAGGTAGAATCCGTCCGAGTACCGAAAAACTGTCCGAACGAGTACCGAAAAATTGTAGAATCAGGGTCAGTACAGGAAAATGATAGAATCCGGGCGAGTACCTGGAAAAGGTAGAATCCGTCAGAGTACCGAAAAACTGTCCGAACGAGTACCGAAAAATGGTAGAATCAGGGTCAGTATAGGAAAAGGATAGAATCCGGGCGAGTACCTGGAAAAGGTTGAATCCGTCCGAGTACCGAAAAACTGTCCGAACGAGTACCGAAAAATGGTAGAATCAGGGTCAGTACAGGAAAATGATAGAATCCGGGCGAGTACCTGGAAAATGTAGAATCCGTCCGAGTACCGAAAAACTGTCCGAACGAGTACCGAAAAATGGTAGAATCAGGGTCAGTATAGGAAAAGGATAGAATCCGGGCGAGTACCTGGAAAAGGTAGAATCCGTCCGAGTACCGAAAAATTGACCGAACGAGTACCGAAAAATTGTAGAATCAGGGTCAGTACAGGAAAATGATAAAATCCGGGCGAGTACCTGGAAAAGGTAGAATCCGTCCGAGTACCGAACAACTGTCCGAACGAGTACCGAAAAATTGTAGAATCAGGGATTAGTACAGGAAAATGATAAAATCCGGGCGAGTACCTGGAAAAGGTAGAATCCGTCCGAGTACCGAAAAACTATCCGAACGAGTACCGAAAAATGGTAGAATCAGGGTCAATACAGGAAAATGATAGAATCCGGGCGAGTACCTGGAGAAGGTAGAATCCGTCCGAGTACCGAAAAACTGTCCGAACGAGTACCGAAAAATAGTAGAATCAGGGTCAGTATAGGAAAAGGATAGAATCCGGGCGAGTACCTGGAAAAGGTAGAATCCGTCCGAGTACCGAAAAATTGACCGAACGAGTACCGAAAAATTGTAGAATCAGGGTCAGTACAGGAAAATGATAAAATCCGGGCGAGTACCTGGAAAAGGTAGAATCCGTCCGAGTACCGAACAACTGTCCGAACGAGTACCGAAAAATTGTAGAATCAGGGATTAGTACAGGAAAATGATAAAATCCGGGCGAGTACCTGGAAAAGGTAGAATCCGTCCGAGTACCGAAAAACTATCCGAACGAGTATCGAAAAATGGTAGAATCAGGGTCAATACAGGAAAATGATAGAATCCGGGCGAGTACCTGGAGAAGGTAGAATCCGTCCGAGTACCGAAAAACTGTCCGAACGAGTACCGAAAAATAGTAGAATCAGGGTCAGTATAGGAAAAGGATAGAATCCGGGCGAGTACCTGGAAAAGGTAGAATCCGTCCGAGTACCGAACAACTGTCCGAACGAGTACCGAAAAATTGTAGAATCAGGGTCAGTACAGGAAAATGATAGAATCCGGGCGAGTACCTGGAAAAGGTAGAATCCGTCCGAGTACCGAAAAACTGTCCGAACGAGTACCGAAAAATGGTAGAATCAGGGTCAGTACAGGAAAATGATAGAATCCGGGCGAGTACCTGGACAAGGTAGAATCCGTCCGAGTACCGAAAAACTGTCCGAACGAGTACCGAAAAATGGTAGAATCAGGGTCAGTATAGGAAAAGGATAGAATCCGGGCGAGTACCTGGAAAAGGTAGAATCCGTCCGAGTACCGAAAAACTGTCCGAACGAGTACCGAAAAATGGTAGAATCTGGGTCAGTACAGGAAAATGATAGAATCCGGGCGAGTACCTGGAGAAGGTAGAATCCGTCCGAGTACCGAAAAACTGTCCGAACGAGTACCGAAAAATTGTAGAATCAGGGTCAGTACAGGAAAATGATAGAATCCGGGCGAGTACCTGGAAAAGGTTGAATCCGTCCGAGTACCGAAAAACTGTCCGAACGAGTACCGAAAAATGGTAGAATCAGGGTCAGTACAGGAAAATGATAGAATCCGGGCGAGTACCTGGAAAATGTAGAATCCGTCCGAGTACCGAAAAACTGTCCGAACGAGTACCGAAAAATGGTAGAATCAGGGTCAGTATAGGAAAAGGATAGAATCCGGGCGAGTACCTGGAAAAGGTAGAATCCGTCCGAGTACCGAAAAATTGACCGAACGAGTACCGAAAAATTGTAGAATCAGGGTCAGTACAGGAAAATGATAAAATCCGGGCGAGTACCTGGAAAAGGTAGAATCCGTCCGAGTACCGAACAACTGTCCGAACGAGTACCGAAAAATTGTAGAATCAGGGATTAGTACAGGAAAATGATAAAATCCGGGCGAGTACCTGGAAAAGGTAGAATCCGTCCGAGTACCGAAAAACTATCCGAACGAGTATCGAAAAATGGTAGAATCAGGGTCAATACAGGAAAATGATAGAATCCGGGCGAGTACCTGGAGAAGGTAGAATCCGTCCGAGTACCGAAAAACTGTCCGAACGAGTACCGAAAAATAGTAGAATCAGGGTCAGTATAGGAAAAGGATAGAATCCGGGCGAGTACCTGGAAAAGGTAGAATCCGTCCGAGTACCGAACAACTGTCCGAACGAGTACCGAAAAATTGTAGAATCAGGGTCAGTACAGGAAAATGATAGAATCCGGGCGAGTACCTGGAAGGTAGAATCCGTCCGAGTACCGAACAACTGTCCGAACGAGTACCGAAAAATTGTAGAATCAGGGTCAGTACAGGAAAATGATAGAATCCGGGCGAGTACCTGGAAAAGGTAGAATCCGTCCGAGTACCGAAAAACTGTCCGAACGAGTACCGAAAAATGGTAGAATCAGGGTCAGTACAGGAAAATGATAGAATCCGGGCGAGTACCTGGACAAGGTAGAATCCGTCCGAGTACCGAAAAACTGTCCGAACGAGTACCGAAAAATGGTAGAATCAGGGTCAGTATAGGAAAAGGATAGAATCCGGGCGAGTACCTGGAAAAGGTAGAATCCGTCCGAGTACCGAAAAACTGTCCGAACGAGTACCGAAAAATGGTAGAATCTGGGTCAGTACAGGAAAATGATAGAATCCGGGCGAGTACCTGGAAGGTAGAATCCGTCCGAGTACCGAACAACTGTCCGAACGAGTACCGAAAAATTGTAGAATCAGGGTCAGTACAGGAAAATGATAGAATCCGGGCGAGTACCTGGAAAAGGTAGAATCCGTCCGAGTACCGAAAAACTGTCCGAACGAGTACCGAAAAATGGTAGAATCAGGGTCAGTACAGGAAAATGATAGAATCCGGGCGAGTACCTGGACAAGGTAGAATCCGTCCGAGTACCGAAAAACTGTCCGAACGAGTACCGAAAAATGGTAGAATCAGGGTCAGTATAGGAAAAGGATAGAATCCGGGCGAGTACCTGGAAAAGGTAGAATCCGTCCGAGTACCGAAAAACTGTCCGAACGAGTACCGAAAAATGGTAGAATCTGGGTCAGTACAGGAAAATGATAGAATCCGGGCGAGTACCTGGAGAAGGTAGAATCCGTCAGAGTACCGAAAAACTGTCCGAACGAGTACCGAAAAATGGTAGAATCAGGGTCAGTATAGGAAAAGGATAGAATCCGGGCGAGTACCTGGAAAAGGTTGAATCCGTCCGAGTACCGAAAAACTGTCCGAACGAGTACCGAAAAATGGTAGAATCAGGGTCAGTACAGGAAAATGATAGAATCCGGGCGAGTACCTGGAAAATGTAGAATCCGTCCGAGTACCGAAAAACTGTCCGAACGAGTACCGAAAAATGGTAGAATCAGGGTCAGTATAGGAAAAGGATAGAATCCGGGCGAGTACCTGGAAAAGGTAGAATCCGTCCGAGTACCGAAAAATTGACCGAACGAGTACCGAAAAATTGTAGAATCAGGGTCAGTACAGGAAAATGATAAAATCCGGGCGAGTACCTGGAAAAGGTAGAATCCGTCCGAGTACCGAACAACTGTCCGAACGAGTACCGAAAAATTGTAGAATCAGGGATTAGTACAGGAAAATGATAAAATCCGGGCGAGTACCTGGAAAAGGTAGAATCCGTCCGAGTACCGAAAAACTATCCGAACGAGTACCGAAAAATGGTAGAATCAGGGTCAATACAGGAAAATGATAGAATCCGGGCGAGTACCTGGAGAAGGTAGAATCCGTCCGAGTACCGAAAAACTGTCCGAACGAGTACCGAAAAATAGTAGAATCAGGGTCAGTATAGGAAAAGGATAGAATCCGGGCGAGTACCTGGAAAAGGTAGAATCCGTCCGAGTACCGAAAAATTGACCGAACGAGTACCGAAAAATTGTAGAATCAGGGTCAGTACAGGAAAATGATAAAATCCGGGCGAGTACCTGGAAAAGGTAGAATCCGTCCGAGTACCGAACAACTGTCCGAACGAGTACCGAAAAATTGTAGAATCAGGGATTAGTACAGGAAAATGATAAAATCCGGGCGAGTACCTGGAAAAGGTAGAATCCGTCCGAGTACCGAAAAACTATCCGAACGAGTATCGAAAAATGGTAGAATCAGGGTCAATACAGGAAAATGATAGAATCCGGGCGAGTACCTGGAGAAGGTAGAATCCGTCCGAGTACCGAAAAACTGTCCGAACGAGTACCGAAAAATAGTAGAATCAGGGTCAGTATAGGAAAAGGATAGAATCCGGGCGAGTACCTGGAAAAGGTAGAATCCGTCCGAGTACCGAAAAACTGTCCGAACGAGTACCGAAAATTTGTAGAATCAGGGTCAGTACAGGAAAATGATAGAATCCGGGCGAGTACCTGGAGAAGGTAGAATCCGTCCGAGTACCGAAAAACTGTCCGAACGAGTACCGAAAAATGGTAGAATCTGGGTCAGTACAGGAAAATGATAGAATCCGGGCGAGTACCTGGAGAAGGTAGAATCCGTCTGAGTACCGAAAAACTGTCCGAACGAGTACCGAAAAATGGTAGAATCAGGGATTAGTACAGGAAAATGATAGAATCCGGGCGAGTACCTGGAAAATGTAGAATCCGTCCGAGTACCGAAAAACTGTCCGAACGAGTACCGAAAAATGGTAGAATCAGGGTCAGTACAGGAAAATGATAGAATCCGGGCGAGTACCTGGAAAATGTAGAATCCGTCCGAGTACCGAAAAACTGTCCGAACGAGTACCGAAAAATTGTAGAATCAGGGTCAGTACAGGAAAATGATAGAATCCGGGCGAGTACCTGGAAAAGGTAGAATCCGTCCGAGTACCGAAAAACTGTCCGAACGAGTACCGAAAAATGGTAGAATCAGGGTCAGTACAGGAAAATGATAGAATCCGGGCGAGTACCTGGACAAGGTAGAATCCGTCCGAGTACCGAAAAACTGTCCGAACGAGTACCGAAAAATGGTAGAATCAGGGTCAGTATAGGAAAAGGATAGAATCCGGGCGAGTACCTGGAAAAGGTAGAATCCGTCCGAGTACCGAAAAACTGTCCGAACGAGTACCGAAAAATGGTAGAATCTGGGTCAGTACAGGAAAATGATAGAATCCGGGCGAGTACCTGGAGAAGGTAGAATCCGTCCGAGTACCGAAAAACTGTCCGAACGAGTACCGAAAAATGGTAGAATCAGGGTCAGTACAGGAAAATGATAGAATCCGGGCGAGTACCTGGAGAAGGTAGAATCCGTCAGAGTACCGAAAAACTGTCCGAACGAGTACCGAAAAATGGTAGAATCAGGGTCAGTATAGGAAAAGGATAGAATCCGGGCGAGTACCTGGAAAAGGTTGAATCCGTCCGAGTACCGAAAAACTGTCCGAACGAGTACCGAAAAATGGTAGAATCAGGGTCAGTACAGGAAAATGATAGAATCCGGGCGAGTACCTGGAAAATGTAGAATCCGTCCGAGTACCGAAAAACTGTCCGAACGAGTACCGAAAAATGGTAGAATCAGGGTCAGTATAGGAAAAGGATAGAATCCGGGCGAGTACCTGGAAAAGGTAGAATCCGTCCGAGTACCGAAAAATTGACCGAACGAGTACCGAAAAATTGTAGAATCAGGGTCAGTACAGGAAAATGATAAAATCCGGGCGAGTACCTGGAAAAGGTAGAATCCGTCCGAGTACCGAACAACTGTCCGAACGAGTACCGAAAAATTGTAGAATCAGGGATTAGTACAGGAAAATGATAAAATCCGGGCGAGTACCTGGAAAAGGTAGAATCCGTCCGAGTACCGAAAAACTATCCGAACGAGTACCGAAAAATGGTAGAATCAGGGTCAATACAGGAAAATGATAGAATCCGGGCGAGTACCTGGAGAAGGTAGAATCCGTCCGAGTACCGAAAAACTGTCCGAACGAGTACCGAAAAATAGTAGAATCAGGGTCAGTATAGGAAAAGGATAGAATCCGGGCGAGTACCTGGAAAAGGTAGAATCCGTCCGAGTACCGAAAAATTGACCGAACGAGTACCGAAAAATTGTAGAATCAGGGTCAGTACAGGAAAATGATAAAATCCGGGCGAGTACCTGGAAAAGGTAGAATCCGTCCGAGTACCGAACAACTGTCCGAACGAGTACCGAAAAATTGTAGAATCAGGGATTAGTACAGGAAAATGATAAAATCCGGGCGAGTACCTGGAAAAGGTAGAATCCGTCCGAGTACCGAAAAACTATCCGAACGAGTATCGAAAAATGGTAGAATCAGGGTCAATACAGGAAAATGATAGAATCCGGGCGAGTACCTGGAGAAGGTAGAATCCGTCCGAGTACCGAAAAACTGTCCGAACGAGTACCGAAAAATAGTAGAATCAGGGTCAGTATAGGAAAAGGATAGAATCCGGGCGAGTACCTGGAAAAGGTAGAATCCGTCCGAGTACCGAAAAACTGTCCGAACGAGTACCGAAAATTTGTAGAATCAGGGTCAGTACAGGAAAATGATAGAATCCGGGCGAGTACCTGGAGAAGGTAGAATCCGTCCGAGTACCGAAAAACTGTCCGAACGAGTACCGAAAAATGGTAGAATCTGGGTCAGTACAGGAAAATGATAGAATCCGGGCGAGTACCTGGAGAAGGTAGAATCCGTCTGAGTACCGAAAAACTGTCCGAACGAGTACCGAAAAATGGTAGAATCAGGGATTAGTACAGGAAAATGATAGAATCCGGGCGAGTACCTGGAAAATGTAGAATCCGTCCGAGTACCGAAAAACTGTCCGAACGAGTACCGAAAAATGGTAGAATCAGGGTCAGTACAGGAAAATGATAGAATCCGGGCGAGTACCTGGAAAATGTAGAATCCGTCCGAGTACCGAAAAACTGTCCGAACGAGTACCGAAAAATTGTAGAATCAGGGTCAGTACAGGAAAATGATAGAATCCGGGCGAGTACCTGGAAAAGGTAGAATCCGTCCGAGTACCGAAAAACTGTCCGAACGAGTACCGAAAAATGGTAGAATCAGGGTCAGTACAGGAAAATGATAGAATCCGGGCGAGTACCTGGACAAGGTAGAATCCGTCCGAGTACCGAAAAACTGTCCGAACGAGTACCGAAAAATGGTAGAATCAGGGTCAGTATAGGAAAAGGATAGAATCCGGGCGAGTACCTGGAAAAGGTAGAATCCGTCCGAGTACCGAAAAACTGTCCGAACGAGTACCGAAAAATGGTAGAATCTGGGTCAGTACAGGAAAATGATAGAATCCGGGCGAGTACCTGGAGAAGGTAGAATCCGTCCGAGTACCGAAAAACTGTCCGAACGAGTACCGAAAAATGGTAGAATCAGGGTCAGTACAGGAAAATGATAGAATCCGGGCGAGTACCTGGAAAAGGTAGAATCCGTCAGAGTACCGAAAAACTGTCCGAACGAGTACCGAAAAATGGTAGAATCAGGGTCAGTATAGGAAAAGGATAGAATCCGGGCGAGTACCTGGAAAAGGTTGAATCCGTCCGAGTACCGAAAAACTGTCCGAACGAGTACCGAAAAATGGTAGAATCAGGGTCAGTACAGGAAAATGATAGAATCCGGGCGAGTACCTGGAAAATGTAGAATCCGTCCGAGTACCGAAAAACTGTCCGAACGAGTACCGAAAAATGGTAGAATCAGGGTCAGTATAGGAAAAGGATAGAATCCGGGCGAGTACCTGGAAAAGGTAGAATCCGTCCGAGTACCGAAAAATTGACCGAACGAGTACCGAAAAATTGTAGAATCAGGGTCAGTACAGGAAAATGATAAAATCCGGGCGAGTACCTGGAAAAGGTAGAATCCGTCCGAGTACCGAACAACTGTCCGAACGAGTACCGAAAAATTGTAGAATCAGGGATTAGTACAGGAAAATGATAAAATCCGGGCGAGTACCTGGAAAAGGTAGAATCCGTCCGAGTACCGAAAAACTATCCGAACGAGTACCGAAAAATGGTAGAATCAGGGTCAATACAGGAAAATGATAGAATCCGGGCGAGTACCTGGAGAAGGTAGAATCCGTCCGAGTACCGAAAAACTGTCCGAACGAGTACCGAAAAATGGTAGAATCTGGGTCAGTACAGGAAAATGATAGAATCCGGGCGAGTACCTGGAGAAGGTAGAATCCGTCCGAGTACCGAAAAACTGTCCGAACGAGTACCGAAAAATTGTAGAATCAGGGTCAGTACAGGAAAATGATAGAATCCGGGCGAGTACCTGGAAAAGGTAGAATCCGTCCGAGTACCGAAAAACTGTCCGAACGAGTACCGAAAAATGGTAGAATCAGGGTCAGTACAGGAAAATGATAGAATCCGGGCGAGTACCTGGACAAGGTAGAATCCGTCCGAGTACCGAAAAACTGTCCGAACGAGTACCGAAAAATGGTAGAATCAGGGTCAGTATAGGAAAAGGATAGAATCCGGGCGAGTACCTGGAAAAGGTAGAATCCGTCCGAGTACCGAAAAACTGTCCGAACGAGTACCGAAAAATGGTAGAATCTGGGTCAGTACAGGAAAATGATAGAATCCGGGCGAGTACCTGGAGAAGGTAGAATCCGTCCGAGTACCGAAAAACTGTCCGAACGAGTACCGAAAAATGGTAGAATCAGGGTCAGTACAGGAAAATGATAGAATCCGGGCGAGTACCTGGAAAAGGTAGAATCCGTCAGAGTACCGAAAAACTGTCCGAACGAGTACCGAAAAATGGTAGAATCAGGGTCAGTATAGGAAAAGGATAGAATCCGGGCGAGTACCTGGAAAAGGTAGAATCCGTCCGAGTACCGAACAACTGTCCGAACGAGTACCGAAAAATTGTAGAATCAGGGTCAGTACAGGAAAATGATAGAATCCGGGCGAGTACCTGGAAAAGGTAGAATCCGTCCGAGTACCGAAAAACTGTCCGAACGAGTACCGAAAAATGGTAGAATCAGGGTCAGTATAGGAAAAGGATAGAATCCGGGCGAGTACCTGGAAAAGGTAGAATCCGTCCGAGTACCGAAAAACTGTCCGAACGAGTACCGAAAAATGGTAGAATCAGGGTCAGTATAGGAAAAGGATAGAATCCGGGCGAGTACCTGGAAAAGGTAGAATCCGTCCGAGTACCGAAAAACTGTCCGAACGAGTACCGAAAAATGGTAGAATCTGGGTCAGTACAGGAAAATGATAGAATCCGGGCGAGTACCTGGAGAAGGTAGAATCCGTCCGAGTACCGAAAAACTGTCCGAACGAGTACCGAAAAATGGTAGAATCAGGGTCAGTACAGGAAAATGATAGAATCCGGGCGAGTACCTGGAAAACGTAGAATCCGTCCGAGTACCGAAAAACTGTCCGAACGAGTACCGAAAAATTGTAGAATCAGGGTCAGTACAGGAAAATGATAGAATCCGGGCGAGTACCTGGAAAAGGTAGAATCCGTCCGAGTACCGAAAAACTGTCCGAACGAGTACCGAAAAATGGTAGAATCAGGGTCAGTATAGGAAAAGGATAGAATCCGGGCGAGTACCTGGAAAAGGTAGAATCCGTCCGAGTACCGAAAAATTGACCGAACGAGTACCGAAAAATTGTAGAATCAGGGTCAGTACAGGAAAATGATAAAATCCGGGCGAGTACCTGGAAAAGGTAGAATCCGTCCGAGTACCGAACAACTGTCCGAACGAGTACCGAAAAATTGTAGAATCAGGGATTAGTACAGGAAAATGATAAAATCCGGGCGAGTACCTGGAAAAGGTAGAATCCGTCCGAGTACCGAAAAACTATCCGAACGAGTACCGAAAAATGGTAGAATCAGGGTCAATACAGGAAAATGATAGAATCCGGGCGAGTACCTGGAGAAGGTAGAATCCGTCCGAGTACCGAAAAACTGTCCGAACGAGTACCGAAAAATGGTAGAATCTGGGTCAGTACAGGAAAATGATAGAATCCGGGCGAGTACCTGGAGAAGGTAGAATCCGTCCGAGTACCGAAAAACTGTCCGAACGAGTACCGAAAAATTGTAGAATCAGGGTCAGTACAGGAAAATGATAGAATCCGGGCGAGTACCTGGAAAAGGTAGAATCCGTCCGAGTACCGAAAAACTGTCCGAACGAGTACCGAAAAATGGTAGAATCAGGGTCAGTACAGGAAAATGATAGAATCCGGGCGAGTACCTGGACAAGGTAGAATCCGTCCGAGTACCGAAAAACTGTCCGAACGAGTACCGAAAAATGGTAGAATCAGGGTCAGTATAGGAAAAGGATAGAATCCGGGCGAGTACCTGGAAAAGGTAGAATCCGTCCGAGTACCGAAAAACTGTCCGAACGAGTACCGAAAAATGGTAGAATCTGGGTCAGTACAGGAAAATGATAGAATCCGGGCGAGTACCTGGAGAAGGTAGAATCCGTCCGAGTACCGAAAAACTGTCCGAACGAGTACCGAAAAATGGTAGAATCAGGGTCAGTACAGGAAAATGATAGAATCCGGGCGAGTACCTGGAAAAGGTAGAATCCGTCAGAGTACCGAAAAACTGTCCGAACGAGTACCGAAAAATGGTAGAATCAGGGTCAGTATAGGAAAAGGATAGAATCCGGGCGAGTACCTGGAAAAGGTAGAATCCGTCCGAGTACCGAACAACTGTCCGAACGAGTACCGAAAAATTGTAGAATCAGGGTCAGTACAGGAAAATGATAGAATCCGGGCGAGTACCTGGAAAAGGTAGAATCCGTCCGAGTACCGAAAAACTGTCCGAACGAGTACCGAAAAATGGTAGAATCAGGGTCAGTATAGGAAAAGGATAGAATCCGGGCGAGTACCTGGAAAAGGTAGAATCCGTCCGAGTACCGAAAAACTGTCCGAACGAGTACCGAAAAATGGTAGAATCAGGGTCAGTATAGGAAAAGGATAGAATCCGGGCGAGTACCTGGAAAAGGTAGAATCCGTCCGAGTACCGAAAAACTGTCCGAACGAGTACCGAAAAATGGTAGAATCTGGGTCAGTACAGGAAAATGATAGAATCCGGGCGAGTACCTGGAGAAGGTAGAATCCGTCCGAGTACCGAAAAACTGTCCGAACGAGTACCGAAAAATGGTAGAATCAGGGTCAGTACAGGAAAATGATAGAATCCGGGCGAGTACCTGGAAAACGTAGAATCCGTCCGAGTACCGAAAAACTGTCCGAACGAGTACCGAAAAATTGTAGAATCAGGGTCAGTACAGGAAAATGATAGAATCCGGGCGAGTACCTGGAAAAGGTAGAATCCGTCCGAGTACCGAAAAACTGTCCGAACGAGTACCGAAAAATGGTAGAATCAGGGTCAGTATAGGAAAAGGATAGAATCCGGGCGAGTACCTGGAAAAGGTAGAATCCGTCCGAGTACCGAAAAATTGACCGAACGAGTACCGAAAAATTGTAGAATCAGGGTCAGTACAGGAAAATGATAAAATCCGGGCGAGTACCTGGAAAAGGTAGAATCCGTCCGAGTACCGAACAACTGTCCGAACGAGTACCGAAAAATTGTAGAATCAGGGATTAGTACAGGAAAATGATAAAATCCGGGCGAGTACCTGGAAAAGGTAGAATCCGTCCGAGTACCGAAAAACTATCCGAACGAGTACCGAAAAATGGTAGAATCAGGGTCAATACAGGAAAATGATAGAATCCGGGCGAGTACCTGGAGAAGGTAGAATCCGTCCGAGTACCGAAAAACTGTCCGAACGAGTACCGAAAAATGGTAGAATCTGGGTCAGTACAGGAAAATGATAGAATCCGGGCGAGTACCTGGAGAAGGTAGAATCCGTCCGAGTACCGAAAAACTGTCCGAACGAGTACCGAAAAATTGTAGAATCAGGGTCAGTACAGGAAAATGATAGAATCCGGGCGAGTACCTGGAAAAGGTAGAATCCGTCCGAGTACCGAAAAACTGTCCGAACGAGTACCGAAAAATGGTAGAATCAGGGTCAGTACAGGAAAATGATAGAATCCGGGCGAGTACCTGGACAAGGTAGAATCCGTCCGAGTACCGAAAAACTGTCCGAACGAGTACCGAAAAATGGTAGAATCAGGGTCAGTATAGGAAAAGGATAGAATCCGGGCGAGTACCTGGAAAAGGTAGAATCCGTCCGAGTACCGAAAAACTGTCCGAACGAGTACCGAAAAATGGTAGAATCTGGGTCAGTACAGGAAAATGATAGAATCCGGGCGAGTACCTGGAGAAGGTAGAATCCGTCCGAGTACCGAAAAACTGTCCGAACGAGTACCGAAAAATGGTAGAATCAGGGTCAGTACAGGAAAATGATAGAATCCGGGCGAGTACCTGGAAAAGGTAGAATCCGTCAGAGTACCGAAAAACTGTCCGAACGAGTACCGAAAAATGGTAGAATCAGGGTCAGTATAGGAAAAGGATAGAATCCGGGCGAGTACCTGGAAAAGGTAGAATCCGTCCGAGTACCGAACAACTGTCCGAACGAGTACCGAAAAATTGTAGAATCAGGGTCAGTACAGGAAAATGATAGAATCCGGGCGAGTACCTGGAAAAGGTAGAATCCGTCCGAGTACCGAAAAACTGTCCGAACGAGTACCGAAAAATGGTAGAATCAGGGTCAGTATAGGAAAAGGATAGAATCCGGGCGAGTACCTGGAAAAGGTAGAATCCGTCCGAGTACCGAAAAACTGTCCGAACGAGTACCGAAAAATGGTAGAATCAGGGTCAGTATAAGAAAAGGATAGAATCCGGGCGAGTACCTGGAAAAGGTAGAATCCGTCCGAGTACCGAAAAACTGTCCGAACGAGTACCGAAAAATGGTAGAATCAGGGTCAGTATAGGAAAAGGATAGAATCCGGGCGAGTACCTGGAAAAGGTAGAATCCGTCCGAGTACCGAAAAACTGTCCGAACGAGTACCGAAAAATAGTAGAATCAGGGTCAGTATAGGAAAAGGATAGAATCCGGGCGAGTACCTGGAAAAGGTAGAATCCGTCCGAGTACCGAAAAACTGTCCGAACGAGTACCGAAAAATGGTAGAATCAGGGTCAGTACAGGAAAATGATAGAATCCGGGCGAGTACCTGGAGAAGGTAGAATCCGTCCGAGTACCGAAAAACTGTCCGAACGAGTACCGAAAAATGGTAGAATCAGGGTCAGTACAGGAAAATGATAGAATCCGGGCGAGTACCTGGAAAAGGTAGAATCCGTCAGAGTACCGAAAAACTGTCCGAACGAGTACCGAAAAATGGTAGAATCAGGGTCAGTATAGGAAAAGGATAGAATCCGGGCGAGTACCTGGAAAAGGTAGAATCCGTCCGAGTACCGAACAACTGTCCGAACGAGTACCGAAAAATTGTAGAATCAGGGTCAGTACAGGAAAATGATAGAATCCGGGCGAGTACCTGGAAAAGGTAGAATCCGTCCGAGTACCGAAAAACTGTCCGAACGAGTACCGAAAAATGGTAGAATCAGGGTCAGTATAGGAAAAGGATAGAATCCGGGCGAGTACCTGGAAAAGGTAGAATCCGTCCGAGTACCGAAAAACTGTCCGAACGAGTACCGAAAAATGGTAGAATCAGGGTCAGTATAGGAAAAGGATAGAATCCGGGCGAGTACCTGGAAAAGGTAGAATCCGTCCGAGTACCGAAAAACTGTCCGAACGAGTACCGAAAAATGGTAGAATCTGGGTCAGTACAGGAAAATGATAGAATCCGGGCGAGTACCTGGAGAAGGTAGAATCCGTCCGAGTACCGAAAAACTGTCCGAACGAGTACCGAAAAATGGTAGAATCAGGGTCAGTACAGGAAAATGATAGAATCCGGGCGAGTACCTGGAAAACGTAGAATCCGTCCGAGTACCGAAAAACTGTCCGAACGAGTACCGAAAAATTGTAGAATCAGGGTCAGTACAGGAAAATGATAGAATCCGGGCGAGTACCTGGAAAAGGTAGAATCCGTCCGAGTACCGAAAAACTGTCCGAACGAGTACCGAAAAATGGTAGAATCAGGGTCAGTATAGGAAAAGGATAGAATCCGGGCGAGTACCTGGAAAAGGTAGAATCCGTCCGAGTACCGAAAAATTGACCGAACGAGTACCGAAAAATTGTAGAATCAGGGTCAGTACAGGAAAATGATAAAATCCGGGCGAGTACCTGGAAAAGGTAGAATCCGTCCGAGTACCGAACAACTGTCCGAACGAGTACCGAAAAATTGTAGAATCAGGGATTAGTACAGGAAAATGATAAAATCCGGGCGAGTACCTGGAAAAGGTAGAATCCGTCCGAGTACCGAAAAACTATCCGAACGAGTACCGAAAAATGGTAGAATCAGGGTCAATACAGGAAAATGATAGAATCCGGGCGAGTACCTGGAGAAGGTAGAATCCGTCCGAGTACCGAAAAACTGTCCGAACGAGTACCGAAAAATGGTAGAATCTGGGTCAGTACAGGAAAATGATAGAATCCGGGCGAGTACCTGGAGAAGGTAGAATCCGTCCGAGTACCGAAAAACTGTCCGAACGAGTACCGAAAAATTGTAGAATCAGGGTCAGTACAGGAAAATGATAGAATCCGGGCGAGTACCTGGAAAAGGTAGAATCCGTCCGAGTACCGAAAAACTGTCCGAACGAGTACCGAAAAATGGTAGAATCAGGGTCAGTACAGGAAAATGATAGAATCCGGGCGAGTACCTGGACAAGGTAGAATCCGTCCGAGTACCGAAAAACTGTCCGAACGAGTACCGAAAAATGGTAGAATCAGGGTCAGTATAGGAAAAGGATAGAATCCGGGCGAGTACCTGGAAAAGGTAGAATCCGTCCGAGTACCGAAAAACTGTCCGAACGAGTACCGAAAAATGGTAGAATCTGGGTCAGTACAGGAAAATGATAGAATCCGGGCGAGTACCTGGAGAAGGTAGAATCCGTCCGAGTACCGAAAAACTGTCCGAACGAGTACCGAAAAATGGTAGAATCAGGGTCAGTACAGGAAAATGATAGAATCCGGGCGAGTACCTGGAAAAGGTAGAATCCGTCAGAGTACCGAAAAACTGTCCGAACGAGTACCGAAAAATGGTAGAATCAGGGTCAGTATAGGAAAAGGATAGAATCCGGGCGAGTACCTGGAAAAGGTAGAATCCGTCCGAGTACCGAACAACTGTCCGAACGAGTACCGAAAAATTGTAGAATCAGGGTCAGTACAGGAAAATGATAGAATCCGGGCGAGTACCTGGAAAAGGTAGAATCCGTCCGAGTACCGAAAAACTGTCCGAACGAGTACCGAAAAATGGTAGAATCAGGGTCAGTATAGGAAAAGGATAGAATCCGGGCGAGTACCTGGAAAAGGTAGAATCCGTCCGAGTACCGAAAAACTGTCCGAACGAGTACCGAAAAATGGTAGAATCAGGGTCAGTATAAGAAAAGGATAGAATCCGGGCGAGTACCTGGAAAAGGTAGAATCCGTCCGAGTACCGAAAAACTGTCCGAACGAGTACCGAAAAATGGTAGAATCTGGGTCAGTACAGGAAAATGATAGAATCCGGGCGAGTACCTGGAGAAGGTAGAATCCGTCCGAGTACCGAAAAACTGTCCGAACGAGTACCGAAAAATGGTAGAATCAGGGTCAGTACAGGAAAATGATAGAATCCGGGCGAGTACCTGGAAAACGTAGAATCCGTCCGAGTACCGAAAAACTGTCCGAACGAGTACCGAAAAATTGTAGAATCAGGGTCAGTACAGGAAAATGATAGAATCCGGGCGAGTACCTGGAAAAGGTAGAATCCGTCCGAGTACCGAAAAACTGTCCGAACGAGTACCGAAAAATGGTAGAATCAGGGTCAGTACAGGAAAATGATAGAATCCGGGCGAGTACCTGGACAAGGTAGAATCCGTCCGAGTACCGAAAAACTGTCCGAACGAGTACCGAAAAATGGTAGAATCAGGGTCAGTATAGGAAAAGGATAGAATCCGGGCGAGTACCTGGAAAAGGTAGAATCCGTCCGAGTACCGAAAAACTGTCCGAACGAGTACCGAAAAATGGTAGAATCTGGGTCAGTACAGGAAAATGATAGAATCCGGGCGAGTACCTGGAGAAGGTAGAATCCGTCCGAGTACCGAAAAACTGTCCGAACGAGTACCGAAAAATGGTAGAATCAGGGTCAATACAGGAAAATGATAGAATCCGGGCGAGTACCTGGAGAAGGTAGAATCCGTCCGAGTACCGAAAAACTGTCCGAACGAGTACCGAAAAATAGTAGAATCAGGGTCAGTATAGGAAAAGGATAGAATCCGGGCGAGTACCTGGAAAAGGTAGAATCCGTCCGAGTACCGAACAACTGTCCGAACGAGTACCGAAAAATTGTAGAATCAGGGTCAGTACAGGAAAATGATAGAATCCGGGCGAGTACTTGGAAAAGGTAGAATCCGTCCGAGTACCGAAAAATTGACCGAACGAGTACCGAAAAATTGTAGAATCAGGGTCAGTACAGGAAAATGATACAATCCGGGCGAGTACCTGGAAAAGGTAGAATCCGTCCGAGTACCGAAAAACTGTCCGAACGAGTACCGAAAATTTGTAGAATCAGGGTCAGTACAGGAAAATGATAGAATCCGGGCGAGTACCTGGAGAAGGTAGAATCCGTCCGAGTACCGAAAAACTGTCCGAACGAGTACCGAAAAATGGTAGAATCACGGTCAGTACAGGAAAATGATAGAATCCGGGCGAGTACCTGGAAAAGGTAGAATCCGTCCGAGTACCGAAAAACTGTCCGAACGAGTACCGAAAAATGGTAGAATCAGGGTCAGTACAGGAAAATGATAGAATCCGGGCGAGTACCTGGAGAAGGTAGAATCCGTCCGAGTACCGAAAAACTGTCCGAACGAGTACCGAAAAATAGTAGAATCAGGGTCAGTATAGGAAAAGGATAGAATCCGGGCGAGTACCTGGAAAAGGTAGAATCCGTCCGAGTACCGAAAAATTGACCGAACGAGTACCGAAAAATTGTAGAATCAGGGTCAGTACAGGAAAATGATAAAATCCGGGCGAGTACCTGGAAAAGGTAGAATCCGTCCGAGTACCGAACAACTGTCCGAACGAGTACCGAAAAATTGTAGAATCAGGGATTAGTACAGGAAAATGATAAAATCCGGGCGAGTACCTGGAAAAGGTAGAATCCGTCCGAGTACCGAAAAACTATCCGAACGAGTACCGAAAAATGGTAGAATCAGGGTCAATACAGGAAAATGATAGAATCCGGGCGAGTACCTGGAGAAGGTAGAATCCGTCCGAGTACCGAAAAACTGTCCGAACGAGTACCGAAAAATAGTAGAATCAGGGTCAGTATAGGAAAAGGATAGAATCCGGGCGAGTACCTGGAAAAGGTAGAATCCGTCCGAGTACCGAACAACTGTCCGAACGAGTACCGAAAAATTGTAGAATCAGGGTCAGTACAGGAAAATGATAGAATCCGGGCGAGTACCTGGAAAAGGTAGAATCCGTCCGAGTACCGAAAAACTGTCCGAACGAGTACCGAAAAATGGTAGAATCAGGGTCAGTACAGGAAAATGATAGAATCCGGACGAGTACCTGGACAAGGTAGAATCCGTCCGAGTACCGAAAAACTGTCCGAACGAGTACCGAAAAATGGTAGAATCAGGGTCAGTATAGGAAAAGGATAGAATCCGGGCGAGTACCTGGAAAAGGTAGAATCCGTCCGAGTACCGAAAAACTGTCCGAACGAGTACCGAAAAATGGTAGAATCTGGGTCAGTACAGGAAAATGATAGAATCCGGGCGAGTACCTGGAGAAGGTAGAATCCGTCCGAGTACCGAAAAACTGTCCGAACGAGTACCGAAAAATGGTAGAATCAGGGTCAGTACAGGAAAATGATAGAATCCGGGCGAGTACCTGGAAAATGTAGAATCCGTCCGAGTACCGAAAAACTGTCCGAACGAGTACCGAAAAATGGTAGAATCAGGGTCAGTATAGGAAAAGGATAGAATCCGGGCGAGTACCTGGAAAAGGTAGAATCCGTCCGAGTACCGAACAACTGTCCGAACGAGTACCGAAAAATTGTAGAATCAGGGTCAGTACAGGAAAATGATAGAATCCGGGCGAGTACCTGGAAAAGGTAGAATCCGTCCGAGTACCGAACAACTGTCCGAACGAGTACCGAAAAATGGTAGAATCAGGGATTAGTACAGGAAAATGATAAAATCCGGGCGAGTACCTGGAAAAGGTAGAATCCGTCCGAGTACCGAAAAACTATCCGAACGAGTACCGAAAAATGGTAGAATCAGGGTCAATACAGGAAAATGATAGAATCCGGGCGAGTACCTGGAGAAGGTAGAATCCGTCCGAGTACCGAAAAACTGTCCGAACGAGTACCGAAAAATAGTAGAATCAGGGTCAGTATAGGAAAAGGATAGAATCCGGGCGAGTACCTGGAAAAGGTAGAATCCGTCCGAGTACCGAACAACTGTCCGAACGAGTACCGAAAAATTGTAGAATCAGGGTCAGTACAGGAAAATGATAGAATCCGGGCGAGTACTTGGAAAAGGTAGAATCCGTCCGAGTACCGAAAAATTGACCGAACGAGTACCGAAAAATTGTAGAATCAGGGTCAGTACAGGAAAATGATAAAATCCGGGCGAGTACCTGGAAAAGGTAGAATCCGTCCGAGTACCGAACAACTGTCCGAACGAGTACCGAAAAATTGTAGAATCAGGGATTAGTACAGGAAAATGATAAAATCCGGGCGAGTACCTGGAAAAGGTAGAATCCGTCCGAGTACCGAAAAACTATCCGAACGAGTACCGAAAAATGGTAGAATCAGGGTCAATACAGGAAAATGATAGAATCCGGGCGAGTACCTGGAGAAGGTAGAATCCGTCCGAGTACCGAAAAACTGTCCGAACGAGTACCGAAAAATAGTAGAATCAGGGTCAGTATAGGAAAAGGATAGAATCCGGGCGAGTACCTGGAAAAGGTAGAATCCGTCCGAGTACCGAACAACTGTCCGAACGAGTACCGAAAAATTGTAGAATCAGGGTCAGTACAGGAAAATGATAGAATCCGGGCGAGTACCTGGAAAAGGTAGAATCCGTCCGAGTACCGAAAAACTGTCCGAACGAGTACCGAAAAATGGTAGAATCAGGGTCAGTACAGGAAAATGATAGAATCCGGACGAGTACCTGGACAAGGTAGAATCCGTCCGAGTACCGAAAAACTGTCCGAACGAGTACCGAAAAATGGTAGAATCAGGGTCAGTATAGGAAAAGGATAGAATCCGGGCGAGTACCTGGAAAAGGTAGAATCCGTCCGAGTACCGAAAAACTGTCCGAACGAGTACCGAAAAATGGTAGAATCTGGGTCAGTACAGGAAAATGATAGAATCCGGGCGAGTACCTGGAGAAGGTAGAATCCGTCCGAGTACCGAAAAACTGTCCGAACGAGTACCGAAAAATGGTAGAATCAGGGTCAGTACAGGAAAATGATAGAATCCGGGCGAGTACCTGGAAAATGTAGAATCCGTCCGAGTACCGAAAAACTGTCCGAACGAGTACCGAAAAATGGTAGAATCAGGGTCAGTATAGGAAAAGGATAGAATCCGGGCGAGTACCTGGAAAAGGTAGAATCCGTCCGAGTACCGAAAAATTGACCGAACGAGTACCGAAAAATTGTAGAATCAGGGTCAGTACAGGAAAATGATAAAATCCGGGCGAGTACCTGGAAAAGGTAGAATCCGTCCGAGTACCGAACAACTGTCCGAACGAGTACCGAAAAATTGTAGAATCACGGATTAGTACAGGAAAATGATAAAATCCGGGCGAGTACCTGGAAAAGGTAGAATCCGTCCGAGTACCGAAAAACTATCCGAACGAGTACCGAAAAATGGTAGAATCAGGGTCAATACAGGAAAATGATAGAATCCGGGCGAGTACCTGGAGAAGGTAGAATCCGTCCGAGTACCGAAAAACTGTCCGAACGAGTACCGAAAAATAGTAGAATCAGGGTCAGTATAGGAAAAGGATAGAATCCGGGCGAGTACCTGGAAAAGGTAGAATCCGTCCGAGTACCGAACAACTGTCCGAACGAGTACCGAAAAATTGTAGAATCAGGGTCAGTACAGGAAAATGATAGAATCCGGGCGAGTACTTGGAAAAGGTAGAATCCGTCCGAGTACCGAAAAATTGACCGAACGAGTACCGAAAAATTGTAGAATCAGGGTCAGTACAGGAAAATGATACAATCCGGGCGAGTACCTGGAAAAGGTAGAATCCGTCCGAGTACCGAAAAACTGTCCGAACGAGTACCGAAAATTTGTAGAATCAGGGTCAGTACAGGAAAATGATAGAATCCGGGCGAGTACCTGGAGAAGGTAGAATCCGTCCGAGTACCGAAAAACTGTCCGAACGAGTACCGAAAAATGGTAGAATCACGGTCAGTACAGGAAAATGATAGAATCCGGGCGAGTACCTGGAAAAGGTAGAATCCGTCCGAGTACCGAAAAACTGTCCGAACGAGTACCGAAAAATGGTAGAATCAGGGTCAGTACAGGAAAATGATAGAATCCGGGCGAGTACCTGGAGAAGGTAGAATCCGTCCGAGTACCAAAAAACAGTCCGAACGAGTACCGAAAAATTGTAGAATCAGGGTCAGTACAGGAAAATGATAGAATCCGGGCGAGTACCTGGAAAAGGTAGAATCCGTCAGAGTACCGAAAAACTGTCCGAACGAGTACCGAAAAATGGTAGAATCAGGGTCAGTATAGGAAAAGGATAGAATCCGGGCGAGTACCTGGAAAAGGTTGAATCCGTCCGAGTACCGAACAACTGTCCGAACGAGTACCGAAAAATTGTAGAATCAGGGTCAGTACAGGAAAATGATAGAATCCGGGCGAGTACCTGGACAAGGTAGAATCCGTCCGAGTACCGAAAAACTGTCCGAACGAGTACCGAAAAATGGTAGAATCAGGGTCAGTATAGGAAAAGGATAGAATCCGGGCGAGTACCTGGAAAAGGTAGAATCCGTCCGAGTACCGAAAAACTGTCCGAACGAGTACCGAAAAATGGTAGAATCTGGGTCAGTACAGGAAAATGATAGAATCCGGGCGAGTACCTGGAGAAGGTAGAATCCGTCCGAGTACCGAAAAACTGTCCGAACGAGTACCGAAAAATGGTAGAATCAGGGTCAGTACAGGAAAATGATAGAATCCGGGCGAGTACCTGGAAAATGTAGAATCCGTCCGAGTACCGAAAAACTGTCCGAACGAGTACCGAAAAATGGTAGAATCAGGGTCAGTATAGGAAAAGGATAGAATCCGGGCGAGTACCTGGAAAAGGTAGAATCCGTCCGAGTACCGAAAAATTGACCGAACGAGTACCGAAAAATTGTAGAATCAGGGTCAGTACAGGAAAATGATAAAATCCGGGCGAGTACCTGGAAAAGGTAGAATCCGTCCGAGTACCGAACAACTGTCCGAACGAGTACCGAAAAATTGTAGAATCACGGATTAGTACAGGAAAATGATAAAATCCGGGCGAGTACCTGGAAAAGGTAGAATCCGTCCGAGTACCGAAAAACTATCCGAACGAGTACCGAAAAATGGTAGAATCAGGGTCAATACAGGAAAATGATAGAATCCGGGCGAGTACCTGGAGAAGGTAGAATCCGTCCGAGTACCGAAAAACTGTCCGAACGAGTACCGAAAAATAGTAGAATCAGGGTCAGTATAGGAAAAGGATAGAATCCGGGCGAGTACCTGGAAAAGGTAGAATCCGTCCGAGTACCGAACAACTGTCCGAACGAGTACCGAAAAATTGTAGAATCAGGGTCAGTACAGGAAAATGATAGAATCCGGGCGAGTACTTGGAAAAGGTAGAATCCGTCCGAGTACCGAAAAATTGACCGAACGAGTACCGAAAAATTGTAGAATCAGGGTCAGTACAGGAAAATGATACAATCCGGGCGAGTACCTGGAAAAGGTAGAATCCGTCCGAGTACCGAAAAACTGTCCGAACGAGTACCGAAAATTTGTAGAATCAGGGTCAGTACAGGAAAATGATAGAATCCGGGCGAGTACCTGGAGAAGGTAGAATCCGTCCGAGTACCGAAAAACTGTCCGAACGAGTACCGAAAAATGGTAGAATCACGGTCAGTACAGGAAAATGATAGAATCCGGGCGAGTACCTGGAAAAGGTAGAATCCGTCCGAGTACCGAAAAACTGTCCGAACGAGTACCGAAAAATGGTAGAATCAGGGTCAGTACAGGAAAATGATAGAATCCGGGCGAGTACCTGGAGAAGGTAGAATCCGTCCGAGTACCAAAAAACAGTCCGAACGAGTACCGAAAAATTGTAGAATCAGGGTCAGTACAGGAAAATGATAGAATCCGGGCGAGTACCTGGAAAAGGTAGAATCCGTCAGAGTACCGAAAAACTGTCCGAACGAGTACCGAAAAATGGTAGAATCAGGGTCAGTATAGGAAAAGGATAGAATCCGGGCGAGTACCTGGAAAAGGTTGAATCCGTCCGAGTACCGAACAACTGTCCGAACGAGTACCGAAAAATTGTAGAATCAGGGTCAGTACAGGAAAATGATAGAATCCGGGCGAGTACCTGGACAAGGTAGAATCCGTCCGAGTACCGAAAAACTGTCCGAACGAGTACCGAAAAATGGTAGAATCAGGGTCAGTATAGGAAAAGGATAGAATCCGGGCGAGTACCGAAAAACTGTCCGAACGAGTACCGAAAAATGGTAGAATCTGGGTCAGTACAGGAAAATGATAGAATCCGGGCGAGTACCTGGAGAAGGTAGAATCCGTCCGAGTACCGAAAAACTGTCCGAACGAGTACCGAAAAATGGTAGAATCAGGGTCAGTACAGGAAAATGATAGAATCCGGGCGAGTACCTGGAAAAGGTAGAATCCGTCAGAGTACCGAAAAACTGTCCGAACGAGTACCGAAAAATGGTAGAATCAGGGTCAGTATAGGAAAAGGATAGAATCCGGGCGAGTACCTGGAAAAGGTAGAATCCGTCCGAGTACCGAACAACTGTCCGAACGAGTACCGAAAAATTGTAGAATCAGGGTCAGTACAGGAAAATGATAGAATCCGGGCGAGTACCTGGAAAAGGTAGAATCCGTCCGAGTACCGAAAAACTGTCCGAACGAGTACCGAAAAATGGTAGAATCAGGGTCAGTATAGGAAAAGGATAGAATCCGGGCGAGTACCTGGAAAAGGTAGAATCCGTCCGAGTACCGAAAAACTGTCCGAACGAGTACCGAAAAATGGTAGAATCAGGGTCAGTATAAGAAAAGGATAGAATCCGGGCGAGTACCTGGAAAAGGTAGAATCCGTCCGAGTACCGAAAAACTGTCCGAACGAGTACCGAAAAATGGTAGAATCAGGGTCAGTATAGGAAAAGGATAGAATCCGGGCGAGTACCTGGAAAAGGTAGAATCCGTCCGAGTACCGAAAAACTGTCCGAACGAGTACCGAAAAATAGTAGAATCAGGGTCAGTATAGGAAAAGGATAGAATCCGGGCGAGTACCTGGAAAAGGTAGAATCCGTCCGAGTACCGAAAAACTGTCCGAACGAGTACCGAAAAATGGTAGAATCAGGGTCAGTACAGGAAAATGATAGAATCCGGGCGAGTACCTGGAGAAGGTAGAATCCGTCCGAGTACCGAAAAACTGTCCGAACGAGTACCGAAAAATGGTAGAATCAGGGTCAGTACAGGAAAATGATAGAATCCGGGCGAGTACCTGGAAAAGGTAGAATCCGTCAGAGTACCGAAAAACTGTCCGAACGAGTACCGAAAAATGGTAGAATCAGGGTCAGTATAGGAAAAGGATAGAATCCGGGCGAGTACCTGGAAAAGGTAGAATCCGTCCGAGTACCGAACAACTGTCCGAACGAGTACCGAAAAATTGTAGAATCAGGGTCAGTACAGGAAAATGATAGAATCCGGGCGAGTACCTGGAAAAGGTAGAATCCGTCCGAGTACCGAAAAACTGTCCGAACGAGTACCGAAAAATGGTAGAATCAGGGTCAGTATAGGAAAAGGATAGAATCCGGGCGAGTACCTGGAAAAGGTAGAATCCGTCCGAGTACCGAAAAACTGTCCGAACGAGTACCGAAAAATGGTAGAATCAGGGTCAGTATAGGAAAAGGATAGAATCCGGGCGAGTACCTGGAAAAGGTAGAATCCGTCCGAGTACCGAAAAACTGTCCGAACGAGTACCGAAAAATGGTAGAATCTGGGTCAGTACAGGAAAATGATAGAATCCGGGCGAGTACCTGGAGAAGGTAGAATCCGTCCGAGTACCGAAAAACTGTCCGAACGAGTACCGAAAAATGGTAGAATCAGGGTCAGTACTGGAAAATGATAGAATCCGGGCGAGTACCTGGAAAACGTAGAATCCGTCCGAGTACCGAAAAACTGTCCGAACGAGTACCGAAAAATTGTAGAATCAGGGTCAGTACAGGAAAATGATAGAATCCGGGCGAGTACCTGGAAAAGGTAGAATCCGTCCGAGTACCGAAAAACTGTCCGAACGAGTACCGAAAAATGGTAGAATCAGGGTCAGTATAGGAAAAGGATAGAATCCGGGCGAGTACCTGGAAAAGGTAGAATCCGTCCGAGTACCGAAAAATTGACCGAACGAGTACCGAAAAATTGTAGAATCAGGGTCAGTACAGGAAAATGATAAAATCCGGGCGAGTACCTGGAAAAGGTAGAATCCGTCCGAGTACCGAACAACTGTCCGAACGAGTACCGAAAAATTGTAGAATCAGGGATTAGTACAGGAAAATGATAAAATCCGGGCGAGTACCTGGAAAAGGTAGAATCCGTCCGAGTACCGAAAAACTATCCGAACGAGTACCGAAAAATGGTAGAATCAGGGTCAATACAGGAAAATGATAGAATCCGGGCGAGTACCTGGAGAAGGTAGAATCCGTCCGAGTACCGAAAAACTGTCCGAACGAGTACCGAAAAATGGTAGAATCTGGGTCAGTACAGGAAAATGATAGAATCCGGGCGAGTACCTGGAGAAGGTAGAATCCGTCCGAGTACCGAAAAACTGTCCGAACGAGTACCGAAAAATTGTAGAATCAGGGTCAGTACAGGAAAATGATAGAATCCGGGCGAGTACCTGGAAAAGGTAGAATCCGTCCGAGTACCGAAAAACTGTCCGAACGAGTACCGAAAAATGGTAGAATCAGGGTCAGTACAGGAAAATGATAGAATCCGGGCGAGTACCTGGACAAGGTAGAATCCGTCCGAGTACCGAAAAACTGTCCGAACGAGTACCGAAAAATGGTAGAATCAGGGTCAGTATAGGAAAAGGATAGAATCCGGGCGAGTACCTGGAAAAGGTAGAATCCGTCCGAGTACCGAAAAACTGTCCGAACGAGTACCGAAAAATGGTAGAATCTGGGTCAGTACAGGAAAATGATAGAATCCGGGCGAGTACCTGGAGAAGGTAGAATCCGTCCGAGTACCGAAAAACTGTCCGAACGAGTACCGAAAAATGGTAGAATCAGGGTCAGTACAGGAAAATGATAGAATCCGGGCGAGTACCTGGAAAAGGTAGAATCCGTCAGAGTACCGAAAAACTGTCCGAACGAGTACCGAAAAATGGTAGAATCAGGGTCAGTATAGGAAAAGGATAGAATCCGGGCGAGTACCTGGAAAAGGTAGAATCCGTCCGAGTACCGAACAACTGTCCGAACGAGTACCGAAAAATTGTAGAATCAGGGTCAGTACAGGAAAATGATAGAATCCGGGCGAGTACCTGGAAAAGGTAGAATCCGTCCGAGTACCGAAAAACTGTCCGAACGAGTACCGAAAAATGGTAGAATCAGGGTCAGTATAGGAAAAGGATAGAATCCGGGCGAG
Source organism: Vitis vinifera (assembly GCF_030704535.1). NCBI lineage: Eukaryota > Viridiplantae > Streptophyta > Magnoliopsida > Vitales > Vitaceae > Vitis > Vitis vinifera. The sequence continues at coordinate 17,846,114 of NC_081805.1, read as the reverse complement.
TACCTGGAAAAGGTAGAATCCGTCCGAGTACCGAAAAACTGTCCGAACGAGTACCGAAAAATGGTAGAATCAGGGTCAGTATAAGAAAAGGATAGAATCCGGGCGAGTACCTGGAAAAGGTAGAATCCGTCCGAGTACCGAAAAACTGTCCGAACGAGTACCGAAAAATGGTAGAATCTGGGTCAGTACAGGAAAATGATAGAATCCGGGCGAGTACCTGGAGAAGGTAGAATCCGTCCGAGTACCGAAAAACTGTCCGAACGAGTACCGAAAAATGGTAGAATCAGGGTCAGTACAGGAAAATGATAGAATCCGGGCGAGTACCTGGAAAACGTAGAATCCGTCCGAGTACCGAAAAACTGTCCGAACGAGTACCGAAAAATTGTAGAATCAGGGTCAGTACAGGAAAATGATAGAATCCGGGCGAGTACCTGGAAAAGGTAGAATCCGTCCGAGTACCGAAAAACTGTCCGAACGAGTACCGAAAAATGGTAGAATCAGGGTCAGTACAGGAAAATGATAGAATCCGGGCGAGTACCTGGACAAGGTAGAATCCGTCCGAGTACCGAAAAACTGTCCGAACGAGTACCGAAAAATGGTAGAATCAGGGTCAGTATAGGAAAAGGATAGAATCCGGGCGAGTACCTGGAAAAGGTAGAATCCGTCCGAGTACCGAAAAACTGTCCGAACGAGTACCGAAAAATGGTAGAATCTGGGTCAGTACAGGAAAATGATAGAATCCGGGCGAGTACCTGGAGAAGGTAGAATCCGTCCGAGTACCGAAAAACTGTCCGAACGAGTACCGAAAAATGGTAGAATCAGGGTCAATACAGGAAAATGATAGAATCCGGGCGAGTACCTGGAGAAGGTAGAATCCGTCCGAGTACCGAAAAACTGTCCGAACGAGTACCGAAAAATAGTAGAATCAGGGTCAGTATAGGAAAAGGATAGAATCCGGGCGAGTACCTGGAAAAGGTAGAATCCGTCCGAGTACCGAACAACTGTCCGAACGAGTACCGAAAAATTGTAGAATCAGGGTCAGTACAGGAAAATGATAGAATCCGGGCGAGTACTTGGAAAAGGTAGAATCCGTCCGAGTACCGAAAAATTGACCGAACGAGTACCGAAAAATTGTAGAATCAGGGTCAGTACAGGAAAATGATACAATCCGGGCGAGTACCTGGAAAAGGTAGAATCCGTCCGAGTACCGAAAAACTGTCCGAACGAGTACCGAAAATTTGTAGAATCAGGGTCAGTACAGGAAAATGATAGAATCCGGGCGAGTACCTGGAGAAGGTAGAATCCGTCCGAGTACCGAAAAACTGTCCGAACGAGTACCGAAAAATGGTAGAATCACGGTCAGTACAGGAAAATGATAGAATCCGGGCGAGTACCTGGAAAAGGTAGAATCCGTCCGAGTACCGAAAAACTGTCCGAACGAGTACCGAAAAATGGTAGAATCAGGGTCAGTACAGGAAAATGATAGAATCCGGGCGAGTACCTGGAGAAGGTAGAATCCGTCCGAGTACCGAAAAACTGTCCGAACGAGTACCGAAAAATAGTAGAATCAGGGTCAGTATAGGAAAAGGATAGAATCCGGGCGAGTACCTGGAAAAGGTAGAATCCGTCCGAGTACCGAAAAATTGACCGAACGAGTACCGAAAAATTGTAGAATCAGGGTCAGTACAGGAAAATGATAAAATCCGGGCGAGTACCTGGAAAAGGTAGAATCCGTCCGAGTACCGAACAACTGTCCGAACGAGTACCGAAAAATTGTAGAATCAGGGATTAGTACAGGAAAATGATAAAATCCGGGCGAGTACCTGGAAAAGGTAGAATCCGTCCGAGTACCGAAAAACTATCCGAACGAGTACCGAAAAATGGTAGAATCAGGGTCAATACAGGAAAATGATAGAATCCGGGCGAGTACCTGGAGAAGGTAGAATCCGTCCGAGTACCGAAAAACTGTCCGAACGAGTACCGAAAAATAGTAGAATCAGGGTCAGTATAGGAAAAGGATAGAATCCGGGCGAGTACCTGGAAAAGGTAGAATCCGTCCGAGTACCGAACAACTGTCCGAACGAGTACCGAAAAATTGTAGAATCAGGGTCAGTACAGGAAAATGATAGAATCCGGGCGAGTACCTGGAAAAGGTAGAATCCGTCCGAGTACCGAAAAACTGTCCGAACGAGTACCGAAAAATGGTAGAATCAGGGTCAGTACAGGAAAATGATAGAATCCGGACGAGTACCTGGACAAGGTAGAATCCGTCCGAGTACCGAAAAACTGTCCGAACGAGTACCGAAAAATGGTAGAATCAGGGTCAGTATAGGAAAAGGATAGAATCCGGGCGAGTACCTGGAAAAGGTAGAATCCGTCCGAGTACCGAAAAACTGTCCGAACGAGTACCGAAAAATGGTAGAATCTGGGTCAGTACAGGAAAATGATAGAATCCGGGCGAGTACCTGGAGAAGGTAGAATCCGTCCGAGTACCGAAAAACTGTCCGAACGAGTACCGAAAAATGGTAGAATCAGGGTCAGTACAGGAAAATGATAGAATCCGGGCGAGTACCTGGAAAATGTAGAATCCGTCCGAGTACCGAAAAACTGTCCGAACGAGTACCGAAAAATGGTAGAATCAGGGTCAGTATAGGAAAAGGATAGAATCCGGGCGAGTACCTGGAAAAGGTAGAATCCGTCCGAGTACCGAACAACTGTCCGAACGAGTACCGAAAAATTGTAGAATCAGGGTCAGTACAGGAAAATGATAGAATCCGGGCGAGTACCTGGAAAAGGTAGAATCCGTCCGAGTACCGAACAACTGTCCGAACGAGTACCGAAAAATGGTAGAATCAGGGATTAGTACAGGAAAATGATAAAATCCGGGCGAGTACCTGGAAAAGGTAGAATCCGTCCGAGTACCGAAAAACTATCCGAACGAGTACCGAAAAATGGTAGAATCAGGGTCAATACAGGAAAATGATAGAATCCGGGCGAGTACCTGGAGAAGGTAGAATCCGTCCGAGTACCGAAAAACTGTCCGAACGAGTACCGAAAAATAGTAGAATCAGGGTCAGTATAGGAAAAGGATAGAATCCGGGCGAGTACCTGGAAAAGGTAGAATCCGTCCGAGTACCGAACAACTGTCCGAACGAGTACCGAAAAATTGTAGAATCAGGGTCAGTACAGGAAAATGATAGAATCCGGGCGAGTACTTGGAAAAGGTAGAATCCGTCCGAGTACCGAAAAATTGACCGAACGAGTACCGAAAAATTGTAGAATCAGGGTCAGTACAGGAAAATGATAAAATCCGGGCGAGTACCTGGAAAAGGTAGAATCCGTCCGAGTACCGAACAACTGTCCGAACGAGTACCGAAAAATTGTAGAATCAGGGATTAGTACAGGAAAATGATAAAATCCGGGCGAGTACCTGGAAAAGGTAGAATCCGTCCGAGTACCGAAAAACTATCCGAACGAGTACCGAAAAATGGTAGAATCAGGGTCAATACAGGAAAATGATAGAATCCGGGCGAGTACCTGGAGAAGGTAGAATCCGTCCGAGTACCGAAAAACTGTCCGAACGAGTACCGAAAAATAGTAGAATCAGGGTCAGTATAGGAAAAGGATAGAATCCGGGCGAGTACCTGGAAAAGGTAGAATCCGTCCGAGTACCGAACAACTGTCCGAACGAGTACCGAAAAATTGTAGAATCAGGGTCAGTACAGGAAAATGATAGAATCCGGGCGAGTACCTGGAAAAGGTAGAATCCGTCCGAGTACCGAAAAACTGTCCGAACGAGTACCGAAAAATGGTAGAATCAGGGTCAGTACAGGAAAATGATAGAATCCGGACGAGTACCTGGACAAGGTAGAATCCGTCCGAGTACCGAAAAACTGTCCGAACGAGTACCGAAAAATGGTAGAATCAGGGTCAGTATAGGAAAAGGATAGAATCCGGGCGAGTACCTGGAAAAGGTAGAATCCGTCCGAGTACCGAAAAACTGTCCGAACGAGTACCGAAAAATGGTAGAATCTGGGTCAGTACAGGAAAATGATAGAATCCGGGCGAGTACCTGGAGAAGGTAGAATCCGTCCGAGTACCGAAAAACTGTCCGAACGAGTACCGAAAAATGGTAGAATCAGGGTCAGTACAGGAAAATGATAGAATCCGGGCGAGTACCTGGAAAAGGTAGAATCCGTCAGAGTACCGAAAAACTGTCCGAACGAGTACCGAAAAATGGTAGAATCAGGGTCAGTATAGGAAAAGGATAGAATCCGGGCGAGTACCTGGAAAAGGTAGAATCCGTCCGAGTACCGAACAACTGTCCGAACGAGTACCGAAAAATTGTAGAATCAGGGTCAGTACAGGAAAATGATAGAATCCGGGCGAGTACCTGGAAAAGGTAGAATCCGTCCGAGTACCGAAAAACTGTCCGAACGAGTACCGAAAAATGGTAGAATCAGGGTCAGTATAGGAAAAGGATAGAATCCGGGCGAGTACCTGGAAAAGGTAGAATCCGTCCGAGTACCGAAAAACTGTCCGAACGAGTACCGAAAAATGGTAGAATCAGGGTCAGTATAAGAAAAGGATAGAATCCGGGCGAGTACCTGGAAAAGGTAGAATCCGTCCGAGTACCGAAAAACTGTCCGAACGAGTACCGAAAAATGGTAGAATCTGGGTCAGTACAGGAAAATGATAGAATCCGGGCGAGTACCTGGAGAAGGTAGAATCCGTCCGAGTACCGAAAAACTGTCCGAACGAGTACCGAAAAATGGTAGAATCAGGGTCAGTACAGGAAAATGATAGAATCCGGGCGAGTACCTGGAAAACGTAGAATCCGTCCGAGTACCGAAAAACTGTCCGAACGAGTACCGAAAAATTGTAGAATCAGGGTCAGTACAGGAAAATGATAGAATCCGGGCGAGTACCTGGAAAAGGTAGAATCCGTCCGAGTACCGAAAAACTGTCCGAACGAGTACCGAAAAATGGTAGAATCAGGGTCAGTACAGGAAAATGATAGAATCCGGGCGAGTACCTGGACAAGGTAGAATCCGTCCGAGTACCGAAAAACTGTCCGAACGAGTACCGAAAAATGGTAGAATCAGGGTCAGTATAGGAAAAGGATAGAATCCGGGCGAGTACCTGGAAAAGGTAGAATCCGTCCGAGTACCGAAAAACTGTCCGAACGAGTACCGAAAAATGGTAGAATCTGGGTCAGTACAGGAAAATGATAGAATCCGGGCGAGTACCTGGAGAAGGTAGAATCCGTCCGAGTACCGAAAAACTGTCCGAACGAGTACCGAAAAATGGTAGAATCAGGGTCAATACAGGAAAATGATAGAATCCGGGCGAGTACCTGGAGAAGGTAGAATCCGTCCGAGTACCGAAAAACTGTCCGAACGAGTACCGAAAAATAGTAGAATCAGGGTCAGTATAGGAAAAGGATAGAATCCGGGCGAGTACCTGGAAAAGGTAGAATCCGTCCGAGTACCGAACAACTGTCCGAACGAGTACCGAAAAATTGTAGAATCAGGGTCAGTACAGGAAAATGATAGAATCCGGGCGAGTACTTGGAAAAGGTAGAATCCGTCCGAGTACCGAAAAATTGACCGAACGAGTACCGAAAAATTGTAGAATCAGGGTCAGTACAGGAAAATGATACAATCCGGGCGAGTACCTGGAAAAGGTAGAATCCGTCCGAGTACCGAAAAACTGTCCGAACGAGTACCGAAAATTTGTAGAATCAGGGTCAGTACAGGAAAATGATAGAATCCGGGCGAGTACCTGGAGAAGGTAGAATCCGTCCGAGTACCGAAAAACTGTCCGAACGAGTACCGAAAAATGGTAGAATCACGGTCAGTACAGGAAAATGATAGAATCCGGGCGAGTACCTGGAAAAGGTAGAATCCGTCCGAGTACCGAAAAACTGTCCGAACGAGTACCGAAAAATGGTAGAATCAGGGTCAGTACAGGAAAATGATAGAATCCGGGCGAGTACCTGGAGAAGGTAGAATCCGTCCGAGTACCGAAAAACTGTCCGAACGAGTACCGAAAAATAGTAGAATCAGGGTCAGTATAGGAAAAGGATAGAATCCGGGCGAGTACCTGGAAAAGGTAGAATCCGTCCGAGTACCGAAAAATTGACCGAACGAGTACCGAAAAATTGTAGAATCAGGGTCAGTACAGGAAAATGATAAAATCCGGGCGAGTACCTGGAAAAGGTAGAATCCGTCCGAGTACCGAACAACTGTCCGAACGAGTACCGAAAAATTGTAGAATCAGGGATTAGTACAGGAAAATGATAAAATCCGGGCGAGTACCTGGAAAAGGTAGAATCCGTCCGAGTACCGAAAAACTATCCGAACGAGTACCGAAAAATGGTAGAATCAGGGTCAATACAGGAAAATGATAGAATCCGGGCGAGTACCTGGAGAAGGTAGAATCCGTCCGAGTACCGAAAAACTGTCCGAACGAGTACCGAAAAATAGTAGAATCAGGGTCAGTATAGGAAAAGGATAGAATCCGGGCGAGTACCTGGAAAAGGTAGAATCCGTCCGAGTACCGAACAACTGTCCGAACGAGTACCGAAAAATTGTAGAATCAGGGTCAGTACAGGAAAATGATAGAATCCGGGCGAGTACCTGGAAAAGGTAGAATCCGTCCGAGTACCGAAAAACTGTCCGAACGAGTACCGAAAAATGGTAGAATCAGGGTCAGTACAGGAAAATGATAGAATCCGGACGAGTACCTGGACAAGGTAGAATCCGTCCGAGTACCGAAAAACTGTCCGAACGAGTACCGAAAAATGGTAGAATCAGGGTCAGTATAGGAAAAGGATAGAATCCGGGCGAGTACCTGGAAAAGGTAGAATCCGTCCGAGTACCGAAAAACTGTCCGAACGAGTACCGAAAAATGGTAGAATCTGGGTCAGTACAGGAAAATGATAGAATCCGGGCGAGTACCTGGAGAAGGTAGAATCCGTCCGAGTACCGAAAAACTGTCCGAACGAGTACCGAAAAATGGTAGAATCAGGGTCAGTACAGGAAAATGATAGAATCCGGGCGAGTACCTGGAAAATGTAGAATCCGTCCGAGTACCGAAAAACTGTCCGAACGAGTACCGAAAAATGGTAGAATCAGGGTCAGTATAGGAAAAGGATAGAATCCGGGCGAGTACCTGGAAAAGGTAGAATCCGTCCGAGTACCGAACAACTGTCCGAACGAGTACCGAAAAATTGTAGAATCAGGGTCAGTACAGGAAAATGATAGAATCCGGGCGAGTACCTGGAAAAGGTAGAATCCGTCCGAGTACCGAACAACTGTCCGAACGAGTACCGAAAAATGGTAGAATCAGGGATTAGTACAGGAAAATGATAAAATCCGGGCGAGTACCTGGAAAAGGTAGAATCCGTCCGAGTACCGAAAAACTATCCGAACGAGTACCGAAAAATGGTAGAATCAGGGTCAATACAGGAAAATGATAGAATCCGGGCGAGTACCTGGAGAAGGTAGAATCCGTCCGAGTACCGAAAAACTGTCCGAACGAGTACCGAAAAATAGTAGAATCAGGGTCAGTATAGGAAAAGGATAGAATCCGGGCGAGTACCTGGAAAAGGTAGAATCCGTCCGAGTACCGAACAACTGTCCGAACGAGTACCGAAAAATTGTAGAATCAGGGTCAGTACAGGAAAATGATAGAATCCGGGCGAGTACTTGGAAAAGGTAGAATCCGTCCGAGTACCGAAAAATTGACCGAACGAGTACCGAAAAATTGTAGAATCAGGGTCAGTACAGGAAAATGATAAAATCCGGGCGAGTACCTGGAAAAGGTAGAATCCGTCCGAGTACCGAACAACTGTCCGAACGAGTACCGAAAAATTGTAGAATCAGGGATTAGTACAGGAAAATGATAAAATCCGGGCGAGTACCTGGAAAAGGTAGAATCCGTCCGAGTACCGAAAAACTATCCGAACGAGTACCGAAAAATGGTAGAATCAGGGTCAATACAGGAAAATGATAGAATCCGGGCGAGTACCTGGAGAAGGTAGAATCCGTCCGAGTACCGAAAAACTGTCCGAACGAGTACCGAAAAATAGTAGAATCAGGGTCAGTATAGGAAAAGGATAGAATCCGGGCGAGTACCTGGAAAAGGTAGAATCCGTCCGAGTACCGAACAACTGTCCGAACGAGTACCGAAAAATTGTAGAATCAGGGTCAGTACAGGAAAATGATAGAATCCGGGCGAGTACCTGGAAAAGGTAGAATCCGTCCGAGTACCGAAAAACTGTCCGAACGAGTACCGAAAAATGGTAGAATCAGGGTCAGTACAGGAAAATGATAGAATCCGGACGAGTACCTGGACAAGGTAGAATCCGTCCGAGTACCGAAAAACTGTCCGAACGAGTACCGAAAAATGGTAGAATCAGGGTCAGTATAGGAAAAGGATAGAATCCGGGCGAGTACCTGGAAAAGGTAGAATCCGTCCGAGTACCGAAAAACTGTCCGAACGAGTACCGAAAAATGGTAGAATCTGGGTCAGTACAGGAAAATGATAGAATCCGGGCGAGTACCTGGAGAAGGTAGAATCCGTCCGAGTACCGAAAAACTGTCCGAACGAGTACCGAAAAATGGTAGAATCAGGGTCAGTACAGGAAAATGATAGAATCCGGGCGAGTACCTGGAAAATGTAGAATCCGTCCGAGTACCGAAAAACTGTCCGAACGAGTACCGAAAAATGGTAGAATCAGGGTCAGTATAGGAAAAGGATAGAATCCGGGCGAGTACCTGGAAAAGGTAGAATCCGTCCGAGTACCGAAAAATTGACCGAACGAGTACCGAAAAATTGTAGAATCAGGGTCAGTACAGGAAAATGATAAAATCCGGGCGAGTACCTGGAAAAGGTAGAATCCGTCCGAGTACCGAACAACTGTCCGAACGAGTACCGAAAAATTGTAGAATCACGGATTAGTACAGGAAAATGATAAAATCCGGGCGAGTACCTGGAAAAGGTAGAATCCGTCCGAGTACCGAAAAACTATCCGAACGAGTACCGAAAAATGGTAGAATCAGGGTCAATACAGGAAAATGATAGAATCCGGGCGAGTACCTGGAGAAGGTAGAATCCGTCCGAGTACCGAAAAACTGTCCGAACGAGTACCGAAAAATAGTAGAATCAGGGTCAGTATAGGAAAAGGATAGAATCCGGGCGAGTACCTGGAAAAGGTAGAATCCGTCCGAGTACCGAACAACTGTCCGAACGAGTACCGAAAAATTGTAGAATCAGGGTCAGTACAGGAAAATGATAGAATCCGGGCGAGTACTTGGAAAAGGTAGAATCCGTCCGAGTACCGAAAAATTGACCGAACGAGTACCGAAAAATTGTAGAATCAGGGTCAGTACAGGAAAATGATACAATCCGGGCGAGTACCTGGAAAAGGTAGAATCCGTCCGAGTACCGAAAAACTGTCCGAACGAGTACCGAAAATTTGTAGAATCAGGGTCAGTACAGGAAAATGATAGAATCCGGGCGAGTACCTGGAGAAGGTAGAATCCGTCCGAGTACCGAAAAACTGTCCGAACGAGTACCGAAAAATGGTAGAATCACGGTCAGTACAGGAAAATGATAGAATCCGGGCGAGTACCTGGAAAAGGTAGAATCCGTCCGAGTACCGAAAAACTGTCCGAACGAGTACCGAAAAATGGTAGAATCAGGGTCAGTACAGGAAAATGATAGAATCCGGGCGAGTACCTGGAGAAGGTAGAATCCGTCCGAGTACCAAAAAACAGTCCGAACGAGTACCGAAAAATTGTAGAATCAGGGTCAGTACAGGAAAATGATAGAATCCGGGCGAGTACCTGGAAAAGGTAGAATCCGTCAGAGTACCGAAAAACTGTCCGAACGAGTACCGAAAAATGGTAGAATCAGGGTCAGTATAGGAAAAGGATAGAATCCGGGCGAGTACCTGGAAAAGGTTGAATCCGTCCGAGTACCGAACAACTGTCCGAACGAGTACCGAAAAATTGTAGAATCAGGGTCAGTACAGGAAAATGATAGAATCCGGGCGAGTACCTGGACAAGGTAGAATCCGTCCGAGTACCGAAAAACTGTCCGAACGAGTACCGAAAAATGGTAGAATCAGGGTCAGTATAGGAAAAGGATAGAATCCGGGCGAGTACCTGGAAAAGGTAGAATCCGTCCGAGTACCGAAAAACTGTCCGAACGAGTACCGAAAAATGGTAGAATCTGGGTCAGTACAGGAAAATGATAGAATCCGGGCGAGTACCTGGAGAAGGTAGAATCCGTCCGAGTACCGAAAAACTGTCCGAACGAGTACCGAAAAATGGTAGAATCAGGGTCAGTACAGGAAAATGATAGAATCCGGGCGAGTACCTGGAAAATGTAGAATCCGTCCGAGTACCGAAAAACTGTCCGAACGAGTACCGAAAAATGGTAGAATCAGGGTCAGTATAGGAAAAGGATAGAATCCGGGCGAGTACCTGGAAAAGGTAGAATCCGTCCGAGTACCGAAAAATTGACCGAACGAGTACCGAAAAATTGTAGAATCAGGGTCAGTACAGGAAAATGATAAAATCCGGGCGAGTACCTGGAAAAGGTAGAATCCGTCCGAGTACCGAACAACTGTCCGAACGAGTACCGAAAAATTGTAGAATCACGGATTAGTACAGGAAAATGATAAAATCCGGGCGAGTACCTGGAAAAGGTAGAATCCGTCCGAGTACCGAAAAACTATCCGAACGAGTACCGAAAAATGGTAGAATCAGGGTCAATACAGGAAAATGATAGAATCCGGGCGAGTACCTGGAGAAGGTAGAATCCGTCCGAGTACCGAAAAACTGTCCGAACGAGTACCGAAAAATAGTAGAATCAGGGTCAGTATAGGAAAAGGATAGAATCCGGGCGAGTACCTGGAAAAGGTAGAATCCGTCCGAGTACCGAACAACTGTCCGAACGAGTACCGAAAAATTGTAGAATCAGGGTCAGTACAGGAAAATGATAGAATCCGGGCGAGTACTTGGAAAAGGTAGAATCCGTCCGAGTACCGAAAAATTGACCGAACGAGTACCGAAAAATTGTAGAATCAGGGTCAGTACAGGAAAATGATACAATCCGGGCGAGTACCTGGAAAAGGTAGAATCCGTCCGAGTACCGAAAAACTGTCCGAACGAGTACCGAAAATTTGTAGAATCAGGGTCAGTACAGGAAAATGATAGAATCCGGGCGAGTACCTGGAGAAGGTAGAATCCGTCCGAGTACCGAAAAACTGTCCGAACGAGTACCGAAAAATGGTAGAATCACGGTCAGTACAGGAAAATGATAGAATCCGGGCGAGTACCTGGAAAAGGTAGAATCCGTCCGAGTACCGAAAAACTGTCCGAACGAGTACCGAAAAATGGTAGAATCAGGGTCAGTACAGGAAAATGATAGAATCCGGGCGAGTACCTGGAGAAGGTAGAATCCGTCCGAGTACCAAAAAACAGTCCGAACGAGTACCGAAAAATTGTAGAATCAGGGTCAGTACAGGAAAATGATAGAATCCGGGCGAGTACCTGGAAAAGGTAGAATCCGTCAGAGTACCGAAAAACTGTCCGAACGAGTACCGAAAAATGGTAGAATCAGGGTCAGTATAGGAAAAGGATAGAATCCGGGCGAGTACCTGGAAAAGGTTGAATCCGTCCGAGTACCGAACAACTGTCCGAACGAGTACCGAAAAATTGTAGAATCAGGGTCAGTACAGGAAAATGATAGAATCCGGGCGAGTACCTGGACAAGGTAGAATCCGTCCGAGTACCGAAAAACTGTCCGAACGAGTACCGAAAAATGGTAGAATCAGGGTCAGTATAGGAAAAGGATAGAATCCGGGCGAGTACCTGGAAAAGGTAGAATCCGTCCGAGTACCGAAAAACTGTCCGAACGAGTACCGAAAAATGGTAGAATCTGGGTCAGTACAGGAAAATGATAGAATCCGGGCGAGTACCTGGAGAAGGTAGAATCCGTCCGAGTACCGAAAAACTGTCCGAACGAGTACCGAAAAATGGTAGAATCAGGGTCAATACAGGAAAATGATAGAATCCGGGCGAGTACCTGGAAAAGGTAGAATCCGTCCGAGTACCGAACAACTGTCCGAACGAGTACCGAAAAATTGTAGAATCAGGGTCAGTACAGGAAAATGATAGAATCCGGGCGAGTACTTGGAAAAGGTAGAATCCGTCCGAGTACCGAAAAATTGACCGAACGAGTACCGAAAAATTGTAGAATCAGGGTCAGTACAGGAAAATGATACAATCCGGGCGAGTACCTGGAAAAGGTAGAATCCGTCCGAGTACCGAAAAACTGTCCGAACGAGTACCGAAAATTTGTAGAATCAGGGTCAGTACAGGAAAATGATAGAATCCGGGCGAGTACCTGGAGAAGGTAGAATCCGTCCGAGTACCGAAAAACTGTCCGAACGAGTACCGAAAAATGGTAGAATCACGGTCAGTACAGGAAAATGATAGAATCCGGGCGAGTACCTGGAAAAGGTAGAATCCGTCCGAGTACCGAAAAACTGTCCGAACGAGTACCGAAAAATGGTAGAATCTGGGTCAGTACAGGAAAATGATAGAATCCGGGCGAGTACCTGGAGAAGGTAGAATCCGTCCGAGTACCGAAAAACTGTCCGAACGAGTACCGAAAAATTGTAGAATCAGGGTCAGTACAGGAAAATGATAGAATCCGGGCGAGTACCTGGAAAAGGTAGAATCCGTCAGAGTACCGAAAAACTGTCCGAACGAGTACCGAAAAATGGTAGAATCAGGGTCAGTATAGGAAAAGGATAGAATCCGGGCGAGTACCTGGAAAAGGTTGAATCCGTCCGAGTACCGAAAAACTGTCCGAACGAGTACCGAAAAATGGTAGAATCAGGGTCAGTACAGGAAAATGATAGAATCCGGGCGAGTACCTGGAAAATGTAGAATCCGTCCGAGTACCGAAAAACTGTCCGAACGAGTACCGAAAAATGGTAGAATCAGGGTCAGTATAGGAAAAGGATAGAATCCGGGCGAGTACCTGGAAAAGGTAGAATCCGTCCGAGTACCGAAAAATTGACCGAACGAGTACCGAAAAATTGTAGAATCAGGGTCAGTACAGGAAAATGATAAAATCCGGGCGAGTACCTGGAAAAGGTAGAATCCGTCCGAGTACCGAACAACTGTCCGAACGAGTACCGAAAAATTGTAGAATCAGGGATTAGTACAGGAAAATGATAAAATCCGGGCGAGTACCTGGAAAAGGTAGAATCCGTCCGAGTACCGAAAAACTATCCGAACGAGTATCGAAAAATGGTAGAATCAGGGTCAATACAGGAAAATGATAGAATCCGGGCGAGTACCTGGAGAAGGTAGAATCCGTCCGAGTACCGAAAAACTGTCCGAACGAGTACCGAAAAATAGTAGAATCAGGGTCAGTATAGGAAAAGGATAGAATCCGGGCGAGTACCTGGAAAAGGTAGAATCCGTCCGAGTACCGAACAACTGTCCGAACGAGTACCGAAAAATTGTAGAATCAGGGTCAGTACAGGAAAATGATAGAATCCGGGCGAGTACCTGGAAAAGGTAGAATCCGTCCGAGTACCGAAAAACTGTCCGAACGAGTACCGAAAAATGGTAGAATCAGGGTCAGTACAGGAAAATGATAGAATCCGGACGAGTACCTGGACAAGGTAGAATCCGTCCGAGTACCGAAAAACTGTCCGAACGAGTACCGAAAAATGGTAGAATCAGGGTCAGTATAGGAAAAGGATAGAATCCGGGCGAGTACCTGGAAAAGGTAGAATCCGTCCGAGTACCGAAAAACTGTCCGAACGAGTACCGAAAAATGGTAGAATCTGGGTCAGTACAGGAAAATGATAGAATCCGGGCGAGTACCTGGAGAAGGTAGAATCCGTCCGAGTACCGAAAAACTGTCCGAACGAGTACCGAAAAATGGTAGAATCAGGGTCAGTACAGGAAAATGATAGAATCCGGGCGAGTACCTGGAAAATGTAGAATCCGTCCGAGTACCGAAAAACTGTCCGAACGAGTACCGAAAAATTGTAGAATCAGGGTCAGTACAGGAAAATGATAGAATCCGGGCGAGTACCTGGAAAAGGTAGAATCCGTCCGAGTACCGAAAAACTGTCCGAACGAGTACCGAAAAATGGTAGAATAAGGGTCAGTACAGGAAAATGATAGAATCCGGGCGAGTACCTGGACAAGGTAGAATCCGTCCGAGTACCGAAAAACTGTCCGAACGAGTACCGAAAAATGGTAGAATCAGGGTCAGTATAGGAAAAGGATAGAATCCGGGCGAGTACCTGGAAAAGGTAGAATCCGTCCGAGTACCGAAAAACTGTCCGAACGAGTACCGAAAAATGGTAGAATCTGGGTCAGTACAGGAAAATGATAGAATCCGGGCGAGTACCTGGAGAAGGTAGAATCCGTCCGAGTACCGAAAAACTGTCCGAACGAGTACCGAAAAATTGTAGAATCAGGGTCAGTACAGGAAAATGATAGAATCCGGGCGAGTACCTGGAAAAGGTAAAATCCGTCAGAGTACCGAAAAACTGTCCGAACGAGTACCGAAAAATGGTAGAATCAGGGTCAGTATAGGAAAAGGATAGAATCCGGGCGAGTACCTGGAAAAGGTTGAATCCGTCCGAGTACCGAAAAACTGTCCGAACGAGTACCGAAAAATGGTAGAATCAGGGTCAGTACAGGAAAATGATAGAATCCGGGCGAGTACCTGGAAAATGTAGAATCCGTCCGAGTACCGAAAAACTGTCCGAACGAGTACCGAAAAATGGTAGAATCAGGGTCAGTATAGGAAAAGGATAGAATCCGGGCGAGTACCTGGAAAAGGTAGAATCCGTCCGAGTACCGAAAAACTGTCCGAACGAGTACCGAAAAATGGTAGAATCAGGGTCAGTATAGGAAAAGGATAGAATCCGGGCGAGTACCTGGAAAAGGTAGAATCCGTCCGAGTACCGAACAACTGTCCGAACGAGTACCGAAAAATTGTAGAATCAGGGTCAGTACAGGAAAATGATAGAATCCGGGCGAGTACTTGGAAAAGGTAGAATCCGTCCGAGTACCGAAAAATTGACCGAACGAGTACCGAAAAATTGTAGAATCAGGGTCAGTACAGGAAAATGATAGAATCCGGGCGAGTACCTGGACAAGGTAGAATCCGTCCGAGTACCGAAAAATTGGCCGAACGAGTACCGAAAAATTGTAGAATCAGGGTCAGTACAGGAAAATGATAGAATCCGGGCGAGTCTTGGATAAGGTAGAATCCGTCCGAGTACCAAAAAACTGTCCGAACGAGTACCGAAAAATGGTAGAATCAGGGTCAGTGTAGGAAAAGGATAGAATCCGGGCGAGTACCTGGAAAAGGTAGAATCCGTCCGAGTACCGAACAACTGTCCGAACGAGTACCGAAAAATTGTAGAATCAGGGTCAGTACAGGAAAATGATAGAATCCGGGCGAGTACCTGGAAAAGGTAGAATCCGTCCGAGTACCGAACAACTGTCCGAACGAGTACCGAAAAATTGTAGAATCAGGGTCAGTACAGGAAAATGATAGAATCCGGGCGAGTACCTGGAAAAGGTAGAATCCGTCCGAGTACCGAACAACTGTCCGAACGAGTACAGAAAAATGGTAGAATCAGGGTCAGTACAGGAAAATGATAGAATCCGGGCGAGTACCTGGACAAGGTAGAATCCGTCCGAGTACCGAAAAACTGTCCGAACGAGTACCGAAAAATGGTAGAATCAGGGTCAGTATAGGAAAAGGATAGAATCCGGGCGAGTACCTGGAAAAGGTAGAATCCGTCCGAGTACCGAACAACTGTCCGAACGAGTACCGAAAAATTGTAGAATCAGGGTCAGTACAGGAAAATGATAGAATCCGGGCGAGTACCTGGACAAGGTAGAATCCGTCCGAGTACCGAAAAATTGGCCGAACGAGTACCGAAAAATTGTAGAATCAGGGTCAGTACAGGAAAATGATAGAATCCGGGCGAGTCTTGGATAAGGTAGAATCCGTCCGAGTACCAAAAAACTGTCCGAACGAGTACCGAAAAATGGTAGAATCAGGGTCAGTGTAGGAAAAGGATAGAATCCGGGCGAGTACCTGGAAAAGGTAGAATCCGTCCGAGTACCGAACAACTGTCCGAACGAGTACCGAAAAATTGTAGAATCAGGGTCAGTACAGGAAAATGATAGAATCCGGGCGAGTACCTGGAAAAGGTAGAATCCGTCCGAGTACCGAACAACTGTCCGAACGAGTACCGAAAAATTGTAGAATCAGGGTCAGTACAGGAAAATGATAGAATCCGGGCGAGTACCTGGAAAAGGTAGAATCCGTCCGAGTACCGAACAACTGTCCGAACGAGTACAGAAAAATGGTAGAATCAGGGTCAGTACAGGAAAATGATAGAATCCGGGCGAGTACCTGGACAAGGTAGAATCCGTCCGAGTACCGAAAAACTGTCCGAACGAGTACCGAAAAATGGTAGAATCAGGGTCAGTATAGGAAAAGGATAGAATCCGGGCGAGTACCTGGAAAAGGTAGAATCCGTCCGAGTACCGAACAACTGTCCGAACGAGTACCGAAAAATTGTAGAATCAGGGTCAGTACAGGAAAATGATAGAATCCGGGCGAGTACCTGGAAAAGGTAGAATCCGTCAGAGTACCGAAAAACTGTCCGAACGAGTACCGAAAAATGGTAGAATCAGGGTCAGTATAGGAAAAGGATAGAATCCGGGCGAGTACCTGGAAAAGGTTGAATCCGTCCGAGTACCGAAAAACTGTCCGAACGAGTACCGAAAAATGGTAGAATCAGGGTCAGTACAGGAAAATGATAGAATCCGGGCGAGTACCTGGAAAATGTAGAATCCGTCCGAGTACCGAAAAACTGTCCGAACGAGTACCGAAAAATGGTAGAATCAGGGTCAGTATAGGAAAAGGATAGAATCCGGGCGAGTACCTGGAAAAGGTAGAATCCGTCCGAGTACCGAAAAATTGACCGAACGAGTACCGAAAAATTGTAGAATCAGGGTCAGTACAGGAAAATGATAAAATCCGGGCGAGTACCTGGAAAAGGTAGAATCCGTCCGAGTACCGAACAACTGTCCGAACGAGTACCGAAAAATTGTAGAATCAGGGATTAGTACAGGAAAATGATAAAATCCGGGCGAGTACCTGGAAAAGGTAGAATCCGTCCGAGTACCGAAAAACTATCCGAACGAGTATCGAAAAATGGTAGAATCAGGGTCAATACAGGAAAATGATAGAATCCGGGCGAGTACCTGGAGAAGGTAGAATCCGTCCGAGTACCGAAAAACTGTCCGAACGAGTACCGAAAAATAGTAGAATCAGGGTCAGTATAGGAAAAGGATAGAATCCGGGCGAGTACCTGGAAAAGGTAGAATCCGTCCGAGTACCGAACAACTGTCCGAACGAGTACCGAAAAATTGTAGAATCAGGGTCAGTACAGGAAAATGATAGAATCCGGGCGAGTACCTGGAAAAGGTAGAATCCGTCCGAGTACCGAAAAACTGTCCGAACGAGTACCGAAAAATGGTAGAATCAGGGTCAGTACAGGAAAATGATAGAATCCGGACGAGTACCTGGACAAGGTAGAATCCGTCCGAGTACCGAAAAACTGTCCGAACGAGTACCGAAAAATGGTAGAATCAGGGTCAGTATAGGAAAAGGATAGAATCCGGGCGAGTACCTGGAAAAGGTAGAATCCGTCCGAGTACCGAAAAACTGTCCGAACGAGTACCGAAAAATGGTAGAATCTGGGTCAGTACAGGAAAATGATAGAATCCGGGCGAGTACCTGGAGAAGGTAGAATCCGTCCGAGTACCGAAAAACTGTCCGAACGAGTACCGAAAAATGGTAGAATCAGGGTCAGTACAGGAAAATGATAGAATCCGGGCGAGTACCTGGAAAATGTAGAATCCGTCCGAGTACCGAAAAACTGTCCGAACGAGTACCGAAAAATTGTAGAATCAGGGTCAGTACAGGAAAATGATAGAATCCGGGCGAGTACCTGGAAAAGGTAGAATCCGTCCGAGTACCGAAAAACTGTCCGAACGAGTACCGAAAAATGGTAGAATAAGGGTCAGTACAGGAAAATGATAGAATCCGGGCGAGTACCTGGACAAGGTAGAATCCGTCCGAGTACCGAAAAACTGTCCGAACGAGTACCGAAAAATGGTAGAATCAGGGTCAGTATAGGAAAAGGATAGAATCCGGGCGAGTACCTGGAAAAGGTAGAATCCGTCCGAGTACCGAAAAACTGTCCGAACGAGTACCGAAAAATGGTAGAATCTGGGTCAGTACAGGAAAATGATAGAATCCGGGCGAGTACCTGGAGAAGGTAGAATCCGTCCGAGTACCGAAAAACTGTCCGAACGAGTACCGAAAAATTGTAGAATCAGGGTCAGTACAGGAAAATGATAGAATCCGGGCGAGTACCTGGAAAAGGTAAAATCCGTCAGAGTACCGAAAAACTGTCCGAACGAGTACCGAAAAATGGTAGAATCAGGGTCAGTATAGGAAAAGGATAGAATCCGGGCGAGTACCTGGAAAAGGTTGAATCCGTCCGAGTACCGAAAAACTGTCCGAACGAGTACCGAAAAATGGTAGAATCAGGGTCAGTACAGGAAAATGATAGAATCCGGGCGAGTACCTGGAAAATGTAGAATCCGTCCGAGTACCGAAAAACTGTCCGAACGAGTACCGAAAAATGGTAGAATCAGGGTCAGTATAGGAAAAGGATAGAATCCGGGCGAGTACCTGGAAAAGGTAGAATCCGTCCGAGTACCGAAAAACTGTCCGAACGAGTACCGAAAAATGGTAGAATCAGGGTCAGTATAGGAAAAGGATAGAATCCGGGCGAGTACCTGGAAAAGGTAGAATCCGTCCGAGTACTGAACAACTGTCCGAACGAGTACCGAAAAATTGTAGAATCAGGGTCAGTACAGGAAAATGATAGAATCCGGGCGAGTACTTGGAAAAGGTAGAATCCGTCCGAGTACCGAAAAATTGACCGAACGAGTACCGAAAAATTGTAGAATCAGGGTCAGTACAGGAAAATGATAGAATCCGGGCGAGTACCTGGACAAGGTAGAATCCGTCCGAGTACCGAAAAACTATCCGAACGAGTATCGAAAAATGGTAGAATCAGGGTCAATACAGGAAAATGATAGAATCCGGGCGAGTACCTGGAGAAGGTAGAATCCGTCCGAGTACCGAAAAACTGTCCGAACGAGTACCGAAAAATAGTAGAATCAGGGTCAGTATAGGAAAAGGATAGAATCCGGGCGAGTACCTGGAAAAGGTAGAATCCGTCCGAGTACCGAACAACTGTCCGAACGAGTACCGAAAAATTGTAGAATCAGGGTCAGTACAGGAAAATGATAGAATCCGGGCGAGTACCTGGAAAAGGTAGAATCCGTCCGAGTACCGAAAAACTGTCCGAACGAGTACCGAAAAATGGTAGAATCAGGGTCAGTACAGGAAAATGATAGAATCCGGACGAGTACCTGGACAAGGTAGAATCCGTCCGAGTACCGAAAAACTGTCCGAACGAGTACCGAAAAATGGTAGAATCAGGGTCAGTATAGGAAAAGGATAGAATCCGGGCGAGTACCTGGAAAAGGTAGAATCCGTCCGAGTACCGAAAAACTGTCCGAACGAGTACCGAAAAATGGTAGAATCTGGGTCAGTACAGGAAAATGATAGAATCCGGGCGAGTACCTGGAGAAGGTAGAATCCGTCCGAGTACCGAAAAACTGTCCGAACGAGTACCGAAAAATGGTAGAATCAGGGTCAGTACAGGAAAATGATAGAATCCGGGCGAGTACCTGGAAAATGTAGAATCCGTCCGAGTACCGAAAAACTGTCCGAACGAGTACCGAAAAATTGTAGAATCAGGGTCAGTACAGGAAAATGATAGAATCCGGGCGAGTACCTGGAAAAGGTAGAATCCGTCCGAGTACCGAAAAACTGTCCGAACGAGTACCGAAAAATGGTAGAATAAGGGTCAGTACAGGAAAATGATAGAATCCGGGCGAGTACCTGGACAAGGTAGAATCCGTCCGAGTACCGAAAAACTGTCCGAACGAGTACCGAAAAATGGTAGAATCAGGGTCAGTATAGGAAAAGGATAGAATCCGGGCGAGTACCTGGAAAAGGTAGAATCCGTCCGAGTACCGAAAAACTGTCCGAACGAGTACCGAAAAATGGTAGAATCTGGGTCAGTACAGGAAAATGATAGAATCCGGGCGAGTACCTGGAGAAGGTAGAATCCGTCCGAGTACCGAAAAACTGTCCGAACGAGTACCGAAAAATTGTAGAATCAGGGTCAGTACAGGAAAATGATAGAATCCGGGCGAGTACCTGGAAAAGGTAAAATCCGTCAGAGTACCGAAAAACTGTCCGAACGAGTACCGAAAAATGGTAGAATCAGGGTCAGTATAGGAAAAGGATAGAATCCGGGCGAGTACCTGGAAAAGGTTGAATCCGTCCGAGTACCGAAAAACTGTCCGAACGAGTACCGAAAAATGGTAGAATCAGGGTCAGTACAGGAAAATGATAGAATCCGGGCGAGTACCTGGAAAATGTAGAATCCGTCCGAGTACCGAAAAACTGTCCGAACGAGTACCGAAAAATGGTAGAATCAGGGTCAGTATAGGAAAAGGATAGAATCCGGGCGAGTACCTGGAAAAGGTAGAATCCGTCCGAGTACCGAAAAACTGTCCGAACGAGTACCGAAAAATGGTAGAATCAGGGTCAGTATAGGAAAAGGATAGAATCCGGGCGAGTACCTGGAAAAGGTAGAATCCGTCCGAGTACTGAACAACTGTCCGAACGAGTACCGAAAAATTGTAGAATCAGGGTCAGTACAGGAAAATGATAGAATCCGGGCGAGTACTTGGAAAAGGTAGAATCCGTCCGAGTACCGAAAAATTGACCGAACGAGTACCGAAAAATTGTAGAATCAGGGTCAGTACAGGAAAATGATAGAATCCGGGCGAGTACCTGGACAAGGTAGAATCCGTCCGAGTACCGAAAAATTGGCCGAACGAGTACCGAAAAATTGTAGAATCAGGGTCAGTACAGGAAAATGATAGAATCCGGGCGAGTCTTGGATAAGGTAGAATCCGTCCGAGTACCAAAAAACTGTCCGAACGAGTACCGAAAAATGGTAGAATCAGGGTCAGTGTAGGAAAAGGATAGAATCCGGGCGAGTACCTGGAAAAGGTAGAATCCGTCCGAGTACCGAACAACTGTCCGAACGAGTACCGAAAAATTGTAGAATCAGGGTCAGTACAGGAAAATGATAGAATCCGGGCGAGTACCTGGAAAAGGTAGAATCCGTCCGAGTACCGAACAACTGTCCGAACGAGTACCGAAAAATTGTAGAATCAGGGTCAGTACAGGAAAATGATAGAATCCGGGCGAGTACCTGGAAAAGGTAGAATCCGTCCGAGTACCGAACAACTGTCCGAACGAGTACAGAAAAATGGTAGAATCAGGGTCAGTACAGGAAAATGATAGAATCCGGGCGAGTACCTGGACAAGGTAGAATCCGTCCGAGTACCGAAAAACTGTCCGAACGAGTACCGAAAAATGGTAGAATCAGGGTCAGTATAGGAAAAGGATAGAATCCGGGCGAGTACCTGGAAAAGGTAGAATCCGTCCGAGTACCGAACAACTGTCCGAACGAGTACCGAAAAATTGTAGAATCAGGGTCAGTACAGGAAAATGATAGAATCCGGGCGAGTACCTGGACAAGGTAGAATCCGTCCGAGTACCGAAAAATTGGCCGAACGAGTACCGAAAAATTGTAGAATCAGGGTCAGTACAGGAAAATGATAGAATCCGGGCGAGTCTTGGATAAGGTAGAATCCGTCCGAGTACCAAAAAACTGTCCGAACGAGTACCGAAAAATGGTAGAATCAGGGTCAGTGTAGGAAAAGGATAGAATCCGGGCGAGTACCTGGAAAAGGTAGAATCCGTCCGAGTACCGAACAACTGTCCGAACGAGTACCGAAAAATTGTAGAATCAGGGTCAGTACAGGAAAATGATAGAATCCGGGCGAGTACCTGGAAAAGGTAGAATCCGTCCGAGTACCGAACAACTGTCCGAACGAGTACCGAAAAATTGTAGAATCAGGGTCAGTACAGGAAAATGATAGAATCCGGGCGAGTACCTGGAAAAGGTAGAATCCGTCCGAGTACCGAACAACTGTCCGAACGAGTACAGAAAAATGGTAGAATCAGGGTCAGTACAGGAAAATGATAGAATCCGGGCGAGTACCTGGACAAGGTAGAATCCGTCCGAGTACCGAAAAACTGTCCGAACGAGTACCGAAAAATGGTAGAATCAGGGTCAGTATAGGAAAAGGATAGAATCCGGGCGAGTACCTGGAAAAGGTAGAATCCGTCCGAGTACCGAACAACTGTCCGAACGAGTACCGAAAAATTGTAGAATCAGGGTCAGTACAGGAAAATGATAGAATCCGGGCGAGTACCTGGAAAAGGTAGAATCCGTCCGAGTACCGAAAAACTGTCCGAACGAGTACCGAAAAATGGTAGAATCAGGGTCAGTACAGGAAAATGATACAATCCGGGCGAGTACCTGGAAAAGGTAGAATCCGTCCGAGTACCGAAAAACTGTCCGAACGAGTACCGAAAAATGGTAGAATCAGGGTCAGTATAGGAGAAGGATAGAATCCGGGCGAGTACCTGGAAAAGGTAGAATCCGTCCGAGTACCGAACAACTGTCCGAACGAGTACCGAAAAATTGTAGAATCAGGGTCAGTACAGGAAAATGATAGAATCCGGGCGAGTACTTGGAAAAGGTAGAATCCGTCCGAGTACCGAAAAATTGACCGAACGAGTACCGAAAAATTGTAGAATCAGGGTCAGTACAGGAAAATGATAGAATCCGGGCGAGTACCTGGACAAGGTAGAATCCGTCCGAGTACCGAAAAATTGGCCGAACGAGTACCGAAAAATTGTAGAATCAGGGTCAGTACAGGAAAATGATAGAATCCGGGCGAGTCTTGGATAAGGTAGAATCCGTCCGAGTACCAAAAAACTGTCCGAACGAGTACCGAAAAATGGTAGAATCAGGGTCAGTGTAGGAAAAGGATAGAATCCGGGCGAGTACCTGGAAAAGGTAGAATCCGTCCGAGTACCGAACAACTGTCCGAACGAGTACCGAAAAATTGTAGAATCAGGGTCAGTACAGGAAAATGATAGAATCCGGGCGAGTACCTGGAAAAGGTAGAATCCGTCCGAGTACCGAACAACTGTCCGAACGAGTACCGAAAAATTGTAGAATCAGGGTCAGTACAGGAAAATGATAGAATCCGGGCGAGTACCTGGAAAAGGTAGAATCCGTCCGAGTACCGAACAACTGTCCGAACGAGTACCGAAAAATGGTAGAATCAGGGTCAGTACAGGAAAATGATAGAATACGGGCGAGTACCTGGAAAAGGTAGAATCCGTCCGAGTACCGAACAACTGTCCGAACGAGTACCGAAAAATGGTAGAATCAGGGTCAGTACAGGAAAATGATAGAATCCGGGCGAGTACCTGGACAAGGTAGAATCCGTCCGAGTACCGAAAAACTGTCCGAACGAGTACCGAAAAATGGTAGAATCAGGGTCAGTATAGGAAAAGGATAGAATCCGGGCGAGTACCTGGAAAAGGTAGAATCCGTCCGAGTACCGAACAACTGTCCGAACGAGTACCGAAAAATTGTAGAATCAGGGTCAGTACAGGAAAATGATAGAATCCGGGCGAGTACCTGGAAAAGGTAGAATCCGTCCGAGTACCGAAAAACTGTCCGAACGAGTACCGAAAAATGGTAGAATCAGGGTCAGTACAGGAAAATGATACAATCCGGGCGAGTACCTGGAAAAGGTAGAATCCGTCCGAGTACCGAAAAACTGTCCGAACGAGTACCGAAAAATGGTAGAATCAGGGTCAGTATAGGAGAAGGATAGAATCCGGGCGAGTACCTGGAAAAGGTAGAATCCGTCCGAGTACCGAACAACTGTCCGAACGAGTACCGAAAAATTGTAGAATCAGGGTCAGTACAGGAAAATGATAGAATCCGGGCGAGTACTTGGAAAAGGTAGAATCCGTCCGAGTACCGAAAAATTGACCGAACGAGTACCGAAAAATTGTAGAATCAGGGTCAGTACAGGAAAATGATAGAATCCGGGCGAGTACCTGGACAAGGTAGAATCCGTCCGAGTACCGAAAAATTGGCCGAACGAGTACCGAAAAATTGTAGAATCAGGGTCAGTACAGGAAAATGATAGAATCCGGGCGAGTCTTGGATAAGGTAGAATCCGTCCGAGTACCAAAAAACTGTCCGAACGAGTACCGAAAAATGGTAGAATCAGGGTCAGTGTAGGAAAAGGATAGAATCCGGGCGAGTACCTGGAAAAGGTAGAATCCGTCCGAGTACCGAACAACTGTCCGAACGAGTACCGAAAAATTGTAGAATCAGGGTCAGTACAGGAAAATGATAGAATCCGGGCGAGTACCTGGAAAAGGTAGAATCCGTCCGAGTACCGAACAACTGTCCGAACGAGTACCGAAAAATTGTAGAATCAGGGTCAGTACAGGAAAATGATAGAATCCGGGCGAGTACCTGGAAAAGGTAGAATCCGTCCGAGTACCGAACAACTGTCCGAACGAGTACCGAAAAATGGTAGAATCAGGGTCAGTACAGGAAAATGATAGAATACGGGCGAGTACCTGGAAAAGGTAGAATCCGTCCGAGTACCGAACAACTGTCCGAACGAGTACCGAAAAATGGTAGAATCAGGGTCAGTACAGGAAAATGATAGAATCCGGGCGAGTACCTGGACAAGGTAGAATCCGTCCGAGTACCGAAAAACTGTCCGAACGAGTACCGAAAAATGGTAGAATCAGGGTCAGTATAGGAAAAGGATAGAATCCGGGCGAGTACCTGGAAAAGGTAGAATCCGTCCGAGTACCGAACAACTGTCCGAACGAGTACCGAAAAATTGTAGAATCAGGGTCAGTACAGGAAAATGATAGAATCCGGGCGAGTACCTGGAAAAGGTAGAATCCGTCCGAGTACCGAAAAACTGTCCGAACGAGTACCGAAAAATGGTAGAATCAGGGTCAGTACAGGAAAATGATACAATCCGGGCGAGTACCTGGAAAAGGTAGAATCCGTCCGAGTACCGAAAAACTGTCCGAACGAGTACCGAAAAATGGTAGAATCAGGGTCAGTATAGGAGAAGGATAGAATCCGGGCGAGTACCTGGAAAAGGTAGAATCCGTCCGAGTACCGAACAACTGTCCGAACGAGTACCGAAAAATTGTAGAATCAGGGTCAGTACAGGAAAATGATAGAATCCGGGCGAGTACTTGGAAAAGGTAGAATCCGTCCGAGTACCGAAAAATTGACCGAACGAGTACCGAAAAATTGTAGAATCAGGGTCAGTACAGGAAAATGATAGAATCCGGGCGAGTACCTGGACAAGGTAGAATCCGTCCGAGTACCGAAAAATTGGCCGAACGAGTACCGAAAAATTGTAGAATCAGGGTCAGTACAGGAAAATGATAGAATCCGGGCGAGTCTTGGATAAGGTAGAATCCGTCCGAGTACCAAAAAACTGTCCGAACGAGTACCGAAAAATGGTAGAATCAGGGTCAGTATAGGAAAAGGATAGAATCCGGGCGAGTACCTGGAAAAGGTAGAATCCGTCCGAGTACCGAAAAATTGACCGAACGAGTACCGAAAAATTGTAGAATCAGGGTCAGTACAGGAAAATGATAAAATCCGGGCGAGTACCTGGAAAAGGTAGAATCCGTCCGAGTACCGAACAACTGTCCGAACGAGTACCGAAAAATTGTAGAATCAGGGATTAGTACAGGAAAATGATAAAATCCGGGCGAGTACCTGGAAAAGGTAGAATCCGTCCGAGTACCGAAAAACTATCCGAACGAGTATCGAAAAATGGTAGAATCAGGGTCAATACAGGAAAATGATAGAATCCGGGCGAGTACCTGGAGAAGGTAGAATCCGTCCGAGTACCGAAAAACTGTCCGAACGAGTACCGAAAAATAGTAGAATCAGGGTCAGTATAGGAAAAGGATAGAATCCGGGCGAGTACCTGGAAAAGGTAGAATCCGTCCGAGTACCGAACAACTGTCCGAACGAGTACCGAAAAATTGTAGAATCAGGGTCAGTACAGGAAAATGATAGAATCCGGGCGAGTACCTGGAAAAGGTAGAATCCGTCCGAGTACCGAAAAACTGTCCGAACGAGTACCGAAAAATGGTAGAATCAGGGTCAGTACAGGAAAATGATAGAATCCGGACGAGTACCTGGACAAGGTAGAATCCGTCCGAGTACCGAAAAACTGTCCGAACGAGTACCGAAAAATGGTAGAATCAGGGTCAGTATAGGAAAAGGATAGAATCCGGGCGAGTACCTGGAAAAGGTAGAATCCGTCCGAGTACCGAAAAACTGTCCGAACGAGTACCGAAAAATGGTAGAATCTGGGTCAGTACAGGAAAATGATAGAATCCGGGCGAGTACCTGGAGAAGGTAGAATCCGTCCGAGTACCGAAAAACTGTCCGAACGAGTACCGAAAAATGGTAGAATCAGGGTCAGTACAGGAAAATGATAGAATCCGGGCGAGTACCTGGAAAATGTAGAATCCGTCCGAGTACCGAAAAACTGTCCGAACGAGTACCGAAAAATTGTAGAATCAGGGTCAGTACAGGAAAATGATAGAATCCGGGCGAGTACCTGGAAAAGGTAGAATCCGTCCGAGTACCGAAAAACTGTCCGAACGAGTACCGAAAAATGGTAGAATAAGGGTCAGTACAGGAAAATGATAGAATCCGGGCGAGTACCTGGACAAGGTAGAATCCGTCCGAGTACCGAAAAACTGTCCGAACGAGTACCGAAAAATGGTAGAATCAGGGTCAGTATAGGAAAAGGATAGAATCCGGGCGAGTACCTGGAAAAGGTAGAATCCGTCCGAGTACCGAAAAACTGTCCGAACGAGTACCGAAAAATGGTAGAATCTGGGTCAGTACAGGAAAATGATAGAATCCGGGCGAGTACCTGGAGAAGGTAGAATCCGTCCGAGTACCGAAAAACTGTCCGAACGAGTACCGAAAAATTGTAGAATCAGGGTCAGTACAGGAAAATGATAGAATCCGGGCGAGTACCTGGAAAAGGTAAAATCCGTCAGAGTACCGAAAAACTGTCCGAACGAGTACCGAAAAATGGTAGAATCAGGGTCAGTATAGGAAAAGGATAGAATCCGGGCGAGTACCTGGAAAAGGTTGAATCCGTCCGAGTACCGAAAAACTGTCCGAACGAGTACCGAAAAATGGTAGAATCAGGGTCAGTACAGGAAAATGATAGAATCCGGGCGAGTACCTGGAAAATGTAGAATCCGTCCGAGTACCGAAAAACTGTCCGAACGAGTACCGAAAAATGGTAGAATCAGGGTCAGTATAGGAAAAGGATAGAATCCGGGCGAGTACCTGGAAAAGGTAGAATCCGTCCGAGTACCGAAAAACTGTCCGAACGAGTACCGAAAAATTGTAGAATCAGGGTCAGTATAGGAAAAGGATAGAATCCGGGCGAGTACCTGGAAAAGGTAGAATCCGTCCGAGTACCGAACAACTGTCCGAACGAGTACCGAAAAATTGTAGAATCAGGGTCAGTACAGGAAAATGATAGAATCCGGGCGAGTACTTGGAAAAGGTAGAATCCGTCCGAGTACCGAAAAATTGACCGAACGAGTACCGAAAAATTGTAGAATCAGGGTCAGTACAGGAAAATGATAGAATCCGGGCGAGTACCTGGACAAGGTAGAATCCGTCCGAGTACCGAAAAATTGGCCGAACGAGTACCGAAAAATTGTAGAATCAGGGTCAGTACAGGAAAATGATAGAATCCGGGCGAGTCTTGGATAAGGTAGAATCCGTCCGAGTACCAAAAAACTGTCCGAACGAGTACCGAAAAATGGTAGAATCAGGGTCAGTGTAGGAAAAGGATAGAATCCGGGCGAGTACCTGGAAAAGGTAGAATCCGTCCGAGTACCGAACAACTGTCCGAACGAGTACCGAAAAATTGTAGAATCAGGGTCAGTACAGGAAAATGATAGAATCCGGGCGAGTACCTGGAAAAGGTAGAATCCGTCCGAGTACCGAACAACTGTCCGAACGAGTACCGAAAAATTGTAGAATCAGGGTCAGTACAGGAAAATGATAGAATCCGGGCGAGTACCTGGAAAAGGTAGAATCCGTCCGAGTACCGAACAACTGTCCGAACGAGTACAGAAAAATGGTAGAATCAGGGTCAGTACAGGAAAATGATAGAATCCGGGCGAGTACCTGGACAAGGTAGAATCCGTCCGAGTACCGAAAAACTGTCCGAACGAGTACCGAAAAATGGTAGAATCAGGGTCAGTATAGGAAAAGGATAGAATCCGGGCGAGTACCTGGAAAAGGTAGAATCCGTCCGAGTACCGAACAACTGTCCGAACGAGTACCGAAAAATTGTAGAATCAGGGTCAGTACAGGAAAATGATAGAATCCGGGCGAGTACCTGGACAAGGTAGAATCCGTCCGAGTACCGAAAAATTGGCCGAACGAGTACCGAAAAATTGTAGAATCAGGGTCAGTACAGGAAAATGATAGAATCCGGGCGAGTCTTGGATAAGGTAGAATCCGTCCGAGTACCAAAAAACTGTCCGAACGAGTACCGAAAAATGGTAGAATCAGGGTCAGTGTAGGAAAAGGATAGAATCCGGGCGAGTACCTGGAAAAGGTAGAATCCGTCCGAGTACCGAACAACTGTCCGAACGAGTACCGAAAAATTGTAGAATCAGGGTCAGTACAGGAAAATGATAGAATCCGGGCGAGTACCTGGAAAAGGTAGAATCCGTCCGAGTACCGAACAACTGTCCGAACGAGTACCGAAAAATTGTAGAATCAGGGTCAGTACAGGAAAATGATAGAATCCGGGCGAGTACCTGGAAAAGGTAGAATCCGTCCGAGTACCGAACAACTGTCCGAACGAGTACAGAAAAATGGTAGAATCAGGGTCAGTACAGGAAAATGATAGAATCCGGGCGAGTACCTGGACAAGGTAGAATCCGTCCGAGTACCGAAAAACTGTCCGAACGAGTACCGAAAAATGGTAGAATCAGGGTCAGTATAGGAAAAGGATAGAATCCGGGCGAGTACCTGGAAAAGGTAGAATCCGTCCGAGTACCGAACAACTGTCCGAACGAGTACCGAAAAATTGTAGAATCAGGGTCAGTACAGGAAAATGATAGAATCCGGGCGAGTACCTGGAAAAGGTAGAATCCGTCAGAGTACCGAAAAACTGTCCGAACGAGTACCGAAAAATGGTAGAATAAGGGTCAGTACAGGAAAATGATAGAATCCGGGCGAGTACCTGGACAAGGTAGAATCCGTCCGAGTACCGAAAAACTGTCCGAACGAGTACCGAAAAATGGTAGAATCAGGGTCAGTATAGGAAAAGGATAGAATCCGGGCGAGTACCTGGAAAAGGTAGAATCCGTCCGAGTACCGAAAAACTGTCCGAACGAGTACCGAAAAATGGTAGAATCTGGGTCAGTACAGGAAAATGATAGAATCCGGGCGAGTACCTGGAGAAGGTAGAATCCGTCCGAGTACCGAAAAACTGTCCGAACGAGTACCGAAAAATTGTAGAATCAGGGTCAGTACAGGAAAATGATAGAATCCGGGCGAGTACCTGGAAAAGGTAAAATCCGTCAGAGTACCGAAAAACTGTCCGAACGAGTACCGAAAAATGGTAGAATCAGGGTCAGTATAGGAAAAGGATAGAATCCGGGCGAGTACCTGGAAAAGGTTGAATCCGTCCGAGTACCGAAAAACTGTCCGAACGAGTACCGAAAAATGGTAGAATCAGGGTCAGTACAGGAAAATGATAGAATCCGGGCGAGTACCTGGAAAATGTAGAATCCGTCCGAGTACCGAAAAACTGTCCGAACGAGTACCGAAAAATGGTAGAATCAGGGTCAGTATAGGAAAAGGATAGAATCCGGGCGAGTACCTGGAAAAGGTAGAATCCGTCCGAGTACCGAAAAACTGTCCGAACGAGTACCGAAAAATTGTAGAATCAGGGTCAGTATAGGAAAAGGATAGAATCCGGGCGAGTACCTGGAAAAGGTAGAATCCGTCCGAGTACCGAACAACTGTCCGAACGAGTACCGAAAAATTGTAGAATCAGGGTCAGTACAGGAAAATGATAGAATCCGGGCGAGTACTTGGAAAAGGTAGAATCCGTCCGAGTACCGAAAAATTGACCGAACGAGTACCGAAAAATTGTAGAATCAGGGTCAGTACAGGAAAATGATAGAATCCGGGCGAGTACCTGGACAAGGTAGAATCCGTCCGAGTACCGAAAAATTGGCCGAACGAGTACCGAAAAATTGTAGAATCAGGGTCAGTACAGGAAAATGATAGAATCCGGGCGAGTCTTGGATAAGGTAGAATCCGTCCGAGTACCAAAAAACTGTCCGAACGAGTACCGAAAAATGGTAGAATCAGGGTCAGTGTAGGAAAAGGATAGAATCCGGGCGAGTACCTGGAAAAGGTAGAATCCGTCCGAGTACCGAACAACTGTCCGAACGAGTACCGAAAAATTGTAGAATCAGGGTCAGTACAGGAAAATGATAGAATCCGGGCGAGTACCTGGAAAAGGTAGAATCCGTCCGAGTACCGAACAACTGTCCGAACGAGTACCGAAAAATTGTAGAATCAGGGTCAGTACAGGAAAATGATAGAATCCGGGCGAGTACCTGGAAAAGGTAGAATCCGTCCGAGTACCGAACAACTGTCCGAACGAGTACAGAAAAATGGTAGAATCAGGGTCAGTACAGGAAAATGATAGAATCCGGGCGAGTACCTGGACAAGGTAGAATCCGTCCGAGTACCGAAAAACTGTCCGAACGAGTACCGAAAAATGGTAGAATCAGGGTCAGTATAGGAAAAGGATAGAATCCGGGCGAGTACCTGGAAAAGGTAGAATCCGTCCGAGTACCGAACAACTGTCCGAACGAGTACCGAAAAATTGTAGAATCAGGGTCAGTACAGGAAAATGATAGAATCCGGGCGAGTACCTGGACAAGGTAGAATCCGTCCGAGTACCGAAAAATTGGCCGAACGAGTACCGAAAAATTGTAGAATCAGGGTCAGTACAGGAAAATGATAGAATCCGGGCGAGTCTTGGATAAGGTAGAATCCGTCCGAGTACCAAAAAACTGTCCGAACGAGTACCGAAAAATGGTAGAATCAGGGTCAGTGTAGGAAAAGGATAGAATCCGGGCGAGTACCTGGAAAAGGTAGAATCCGTCCGAGTACCGAACAACTGTCCGAACGAGTACCGAAAAATTGTAGAATCAGGGTCAGTACAGGAAAATGATAGAATCCGGGCGAGTACCTGGAAAAGGTAGAATCCGTCCGAGTACCGAACAACTGTCCGAACGAGTACCGAAAAATTGTAGAATCAGGGTCAGTACAGGAAAATGATAGAATCCGGGCGAGTACCTGGAAAAGGTAGAATCCGTCCGAGTACCGAACAACTGTCCGAACGAGTACAGAAAAATGGTAGAATCAGGGTCAGTACAGGAAAATGATAGAATCCGGGCGAGTACCTGGACAAGGTAGAATCCGTCCGAGTACCGAAAAACTGTCCGAACGAGTACCGAAAAATGGTAGAATCAGGGTCAGTATAGGAAAAGGATAGAATCCGGGCGAGTACCTGGAAAAGGTAGAATCCGTCCGAGTACCGAACAACTGTCCGAACGAGTACCGAAAAATTGTAGAATCAGGGTCAGTACAGGAAAATGATAGAATCCGGGCGAGTACCTGGAAAAGGTAGAATCCGTCCGAGTACCGAAAAACTGTCCGAACGAGTACCGAAAAATGGTAGAATCAGGGTCAGTACAGGAAAATGATACAATCCGGGCGAGTACCTGGAAAAGGTAGAATCCGTCCGAGTACCGAAAAACTGTCCGAACGAGTACCGAAAAATGGTAGAATCAGGGTCAGTATAGGAGAAGGATAGAATCCGGGCGAGTACCTGGAAAAGGTAGAATCCGTCCGAGTACCGAACAACTGTCCGAACGAGTACCGAAAAATTGTAGAATCAGGGTCAGTACAGGAAAATGATAGAATCCGGGCGAGTACTTGGAAAAGGTAGAATCCGTCCGAGTACCGAAAAATTGACCGAACGAGTACCGAAAAATTGTAGAATCAGGGTCAGTACAGGAAAATGATAGAATCCGGGCGAGTACCTGGACAAGGTAGAATCCGTCCGAGTACCGAAAAATTGGCCGAACGAGTACCGAAAAATTGTAGAATCAGGGTCAGTACAGGAAAATGATAGAATCCGGGCGAGTCTTGGATAAGGTAGAATCCGTCCGAGTACCAAAAAACTGTCCGAACGAGTACCGAAAAATGGTAGAATCAGGGTCAGTGTAGGAAAAGGATAGAATCCGGGCGAGTACCTGGAAAAGGTAGAATCCGTCCGAGTACCGAACAACTGTCCGAACGAGTACCGAAAAATTGTAGAATCAGGGTCAGTACAGGAAAATGATAGAATCCGGGCGAGTACCTGGAAAAGGTAGAATCCGTCCGAGTACCGAACAACTGTCCGAACGAGTACCGAAAAATTGTAGAATCAGGGTCAGTACAGGAAAATGATAGAATCCGGGCGAGTACCTGGAAAAGGTAGAATCCGTCCGAGTACCGAACAACTGTCCGAACGAGTACCGAAAAATGGTAGAATCAGGGTCAGTACAGGAAAATGATAGAATACGGGCGAGTACCTGGAAAAGGTAGAATCCGTCCGAGTACCGAACAACTGTCCGAACGAGTACCGAAAAATGGTAGAATCAGGGTCAGTACAGGAAAATGATAGAATCCGGGCGAGTACCTGGACAAGGTAGAATCCGTCCGAGTACCGAAAAACTGTCCGAACGAGTACCGAAAAATGGTAGAATCAGGGTCAGTATAGGAAAAGGATAGAATCCGGGCGAGTACCTGGAAAAGGTAGAATCCGTCCGAGTACCGAACAACTGTCCGAACGAGTACCGAAAAATTGTAGAATCAGGGTCAGTACAGGAAAATGATAGAATCCGGGCGAGTACCTGGAAAAGGTAGAATCCGTCCGAGTACCGAAAAACTGTCCGAACGAGTACCGAAAAATGGTAGAATCAGGGTCAGTACAGGAAAATGATACAATCCGGGCGAGTACCTGGAAAAGGTAGAATCCGTCCGAGTACCGAAAAACTGTCCGAACGAGTACCGAAAAATGGTAGAATCAGGGTCAGTATAGGAGAAGGATAGAATCCGGGCGAGTACCTGGAAAAGGTAGAATCCGTCCGAGTACCGAACAACTGTCCGAACGAGTACCGAAAAATTGTAGAATCAGGGTCAGTACAGGAAAATGATAGAATCCGGGCGAGTACTTGGAAAAGGTAGAATCCGTCCGAGTACCGAAAAATTGACCGAACGAGTACCGAAAAATTGTAGAATCAGGGTCAGTACAGGAAAATGATAGAATCCGGGCGAGTACCTGGACAAGGTAGAATCCGTCCGAGTACCGAAAAATTGGCCGAACGAGTACCGAAAAATTGTAGAATCAGGGTCAGTACAGGAAAATGATAGAATCCGGGCGAGTCTTGGATAAGGTAGAATCCGTCCGAGTACCAAAAAACTGTCCGAACGAGTACCGAAAAATGGTAGAATCAGGGTCAGTGTAGGAAAAGGATAGAATCCGGGCGAGTACCTGGAAAAGGTAGAATCCGTCCGAGTACCGAACAACTGTCCGAACGAGTACCGAAAAATTGTAGAATCAGGGTCAGTACAGGAAAATGATAGAATCCGGGCGAGTACCTGGAAAAGGTAGAATCCGTCCGAGTACCGAACAACTGTCCGAACGAGTACCGAAAAATTGTAGAATCAGGGTCAGTACAGGAAAATGATAGAATCCGGGCGAGTACCTGGAAAAGGTAGAATCCGTCCGAGTACCGAACAACTGTCCGAACGAGTACCGAAAAATGGTAGAATCAGGGTCAGTACAGGAAAATGATAGAATACGGGCGAGTACCTGGAAAAGGTAGAATCCGTCCGAGTACCGAACAACTGTCCGAACGAGTACCGAAAAATGGTAGAATCAGGGTCAGTACAGGAAAATGATAGAATCCGGGCGAGTACCTGGAAAAGGTAGAATCCGTCCGAGTACCGAAAAACTGTCCGAACGAGTACCGAAAAATGGTAGAATCAGGGTCAGTATAGGAAAAGGATAGAATCCGGGCGAGTACCTGGAAAAGGTAGAATCCGTCCGAGTACCGAACAACTGTCCGAACGAGTACCGAAAAATTGTAGAATCAGGGTCAGTACAGGAAAATGATAGAATCCGGGCGAGTACCTGGAAAAGGTAGAATCCGTCCGAGTACCGAAAAACTGTCCGAACGAGTACCGAAAAATGGTAGAATCAGGGTCAGTACAGGAAAATGATAGAATCCGGGCGAGTACCTGGAAAAGGTAGAATCCGTCCGAGTACCGAAAAACTGTCCGAACGAGTACCGAAAAATGGTAGAATCAGGGTCAGTATAGGAAAAGGATAGAATCCGGGCGAGTACCTGGAAAAGGTAGAATCCGTCCGAGTACCGAACAACTGTCCGAACGAGTACCGAAAAATTGTAGAATCAGGGTCAGTACAGGAAAATGATAGAATCCGGGCGAGTACTTGGAAAAGGTTGAATCCGTCCGAGTACCGAAAAATTGACCGAACGAGTACCGAAAAATTGTAGAATCAGGGTCAGTACAGGAAAATGATAGAATCCGGGCGAGTACCTGGACAAGGTAGAATCCGTCCGAGTACCGAAAAATTGGCCGAACGAGTACCGAAAAATTGTAGAATCAGGGTCAGTACAGGAAAATGATAGAATCCGGGCGAGTCTTGGATAAGGTAGAATCCGTCCGAGTACCAAAAAACTGTCCGAACGAGTACCGAAAAATGGTAGAATCAGGGTCAGTGTAGGAAAAGGATAGAATCCGGGCGAGTACCTGGAAAAGGTAGAATCCGTCCGAGTACCGAACAACTGTCCGAACGAGTACCGAAAAATTGTAGAATCAGGGTCAGTACAGGAAAATGATAGAATCCGGGCGAGTACCTGGAAAAGGTAGAATCCGTCCGAGTACCGAACAACTGTCCGAACGAGTACCGAAAAATTGTAGAATCAGGGTCAGTACAGGAAAAGGATAGAATCCGGGCGAGTACCTGGAAAAGGTAGAATCCGTCCGAGTACCGAACAACTGTCCGAACGAGTACCGAAAAATGGTAGAATCAGGGTCAGTACAGGAAAATGATAGAATCCGGGCGAGTACCTGGAAAAGGTAGAATCCGTCCGAGTACCGAAAAACTGTCCGAACGAGTACCGAAAAATGGTAGAATCAGGGTCAATACAGGAAAATGATAGAATCCGGGCGAGTACCAGGAAAAGGTAGAATCCGTCCGAGTACCGAACAACTGTCCGAACGAGTACCGAAAAATTGTAGAATCAGGGTCAGTACAGGAAAATGATAGAATCCGGGCGAGTACTTGGAAAAGGTAGAATCCGTCCGAGTACCGAAAAATTGACCGAACGAGTACCGAAAAATTGTAGAATCAGGGTCAGTACAGGAAAATGATAGAATCCGGGCGAGTATCTGGACAAGGTAGAATCCGTCCGAGTACCGAAAAATTGGCCGAACGAGTACCGAAAAATTGTAGAATCAGGGTCAGTACAGGAAAATGATAGAATCCGGGCGAGTACCTGGAAAAGGTAGAATCCGTCCGAGTACCAAAAAACTGTCCGAACGAGTACCGAAAAATGGTAGAATCAGGGTCAGTATAGGAAAAGGATAGAATCCGGGCGAGTACCTGGAAAAGGTAGAATCCGTCCGAGTACCGAACAACTGTCCGAACGAGTACCGAAAAATTGTAGAATCAGGGTCAGTACAGGAAAATGATAGAATCCGGGCGAGTACCTGGAAAAGGTAGAATCCGTCCGAGTACCGAACTACTGTCCGAACGAGTACCGAAAAATTGTAGAATCAGGGTCAGTACAGGAAAATGATAGAATCCGGGCGAGTACCTGGACAAGGTAGAATCCGTCCGAGTACCGAAAAATTGGCCGAACGAGTACCGAAAAATTGTAGAATCAGGGTCAGTACAGGAAAATGATAGAATCCGGGCGAGTCTTGGATAAGGTAGAATCCGTCCGAGTACCAAAAAACTGTCCGAACGAGTACCGAAAAATGGTAGAATCAGGGTCAGTGTAGGAAAAGGATAGAATCCGGGCGAGTACCTGGAAAAGGTAGAATCCGTCCGAGTACCGAACAACTGTCCGAACGAGTACCGAAAAATTGTAGAATCAGGGTCAGTACAGGAAAATGATAGAATCCGGGCGAGTACCTGGAAAAGGTAGAATCCGTCCGAGTACCGAACAACTGTCCGAACGAGTACCGAAAAATTGTAGAATCAGGGTCAGTACAGGAACATGATAGAATCCGGGCGAGTACCTGGAAAAGGTAGAATCCGTCCGAGTACCGAACAACTGTCCGAACGAGTACCGAAAAATGGTAGAATCAGGGTCAGTACAGGAAAATGATAGAATCCGGGCGAGTACCTGGAAAAGGTAGAATCCGTCCGAGTACCGAAAAACTGTCCGAACGAGTACCGAAAAATGGTAGAATCAGGGTCAGTACAGGAAAATGATAGAATCCGGGCGAGTACCAGGAAAAGGTAGAATCCGTCCGAGTACCGAAAAACTGTCCGAACGAGTACCGAAAAATGGTAGAATCAGGGTCAGTATAGGAAAAGGATAGAATCCGGGCGAGTACCTGGAAAAGGTAGAATCCGTCCGAGTACCGAACAACTGTCCGAACGAGTACCGAAAAATTGTAGAATCAGGGTCAGTACAGGAAAATGATAGAATCCGGGCGAGTACCTGGAAAAGGTAGAATCCGTCCGAGTACCGAAAAACTGTCCGAACGAGTACCGAAAAATGGTAGAATCAGGGTCAGTACAGGAAAATGATAGAATCCGGGCGAGTACCTGGAAAAGGTAGAATCCGTCCGAGTACCGAAAAACTGTCCGAACGAGTACCGAAAAATGGTAGAATCAGGGTCAGTATAGGAAAAGGATAGAATCCGGGCGAGTACCTGGAAAAGGTAGAATCCGTCCGAGTACCGAACAACTGTCCGAACGAGTACCGAAAAATTGTAGAATCAGGGTCAGTACAGGAAAATGATAGAATCCGGGCGAGTACTTGGAAAAGGTAGAATCCGTCCGAGTACCGAAAAATTGACCGAACGAGTACCGAAAAATTGTAGAATCAGGGTCAGTACAGGAAAATGATAGAATCCGGGCGAGTACCTGGACAAGGTAGAATCCGTCCGAGTACCGAAAAACTGTCCGAACGAGTACCGAAAAATGGTAGAATCAGGGTCAGTATAGGAAAAGGATAGAATCCGGGCGAGTACCTGGAAAAGGTAGAATCCGTCCGAGTACCGAACAACTGTCCGAACGAGTACAGAAAAATGGTAGAATCAGGGTCAGTACAGGAAAATGATAGAATCCGGGCGAGTTCCTGGAAAAGGTAGAATCCGTCCGAGTACCGAAAAACTGTCCGAACGAGTACCGAAAAATGGTAGAATCAGGGTCAGTGTAGGAAAAGGATAGAATCCGGGCGAGTACCTGGAAAAGGTAGAATCCGTCCGAGTACCGAACAACTGTCCGAACGAGTACCGAAAAATTGTAGAATCAGGGTCAGTACAGGAAAATGATAGAATCCGGGCGAGTACCTGGAAAAGGTAGAATCCGTCCGAGTACCGAACAACTGTCCGAACGAGTACCGAAAAATTGTAGAATCAGGGTCAGTACAGGAAAAGGATAGAATCCGGGCGAGTACCTGGAAAAGGTAGAATCCGTCCGAGTACCGAACAACTGTCCGAACGAGTACCGAAAAATGGTAGAATCAGGGTCAGTACAGGAAAATGATAGAATCCGGGCGAGTACCTGGAAAAGGTAGAATCCGTCCGAGTACCGAAAAACTGTCCGAACGAGTACCGAAAAATGGTAGAATCAGGGTCAATACAGGAAAATGATAGAATCCGGGCGAGTACCAGGAAAAGGTAGAATCCGTCCGAGTACCGAACAACTGTCCGAACGAGTACCGAAAAATTGTAGAATCAGGGTCAGTACAGGAAAATGATAGAATCCGGGCGAGTACTTGGAAAAGGTAGAATCCGTCCGAGTACCGAAAAATTGACCGAACGAGTACCGAAAAATTGTAGAATCAGGGTCAGTACAGGAAAATGATAGAATCCGGGCGAGTATCTGGACAAGGTAGAATCCGTCCGAGTACCGAAAAATTGGCCGAACGAGTACCGAAAAATTGTAGAATCAGGGTCAGTACAGGAAAATGATAGAATCCGGGCGAGTACCTGGAAAAGGTAGAATCCGTCCGAGTACCAAAAAACTGTCCGAACGAGTACCGAAAAATGGTAGAATCAGGGTCAGTATAGGAAAAGGATAGAATCCGGGCGAGTACCTGGAAAAGGTAGAATCCGTCCGAGTACCGAACAACTGTCCGAACGAGTACCGAAAAATTGTAGAATCAGGGTCAGTACAGGAAAATGATAGAATCCGGGCGAGTACCTGGAAAAGGTAGAATCCGTCCGAGTACCGAACTACTGTCCGAACGAGTACCGAAAAATTGTAGAATCAGGGTCAGTACAGGAAAATGATAGAATCCGGGCGAGTACCTGGACAAGGTAGAATCCGTCCGAGTACCGAAAAATTGGCCGAACGAGTACCGAAAAATTGTAGAATCAGGGTCAGTACAGGAAAATGATAGAATCCGGGCGAGTCTTGGATAAGGTAGAATCCGTCCGAGTACCAAAAAACTGTCCGAACGAGTACCGAAAAATGGTAGAATCAGGGTCAGTGTAGGAAAAGGATAGAATCCGGGCGAGTACCTGGAAAAGGTAGAATCCGTCCGAGTACCGAACAACTGTCCGAACGAGTACCGAAAAATTGTAGAATCAGGGTCAGTACAGGAAAATGATAGAATCCGGGCGAGTACCTGGAAAAGGTAGAATCCGTCCGAGTACCGAACAACTGTCCGAACGAGTACCGAAAAATTGTAGAATCAGGGTCAGTACAGGAACATGATAGAATCCGGGCGAGTACCTGGAAAAGGTAGAATCCGTCCGAGTACCGAACAACTGTCCGAACGAGTACCGAAAAATGGTAGAATCAGGGTCAGTACAGGAAAATGATAGAATCCGGGCGAGTACCTGGAAAAGGTAGAATCCGTCCGAGTACCGAAAAACTGTCCGAACGAGTACCGAAAAATGGTAGAATCAGGGTCAGTACAGGAAAATGATAGAATCCGGGCGAGTACCAGGAAAAGGTAGAATCCGTCCGAGTACCGAAAAACTGTCCGAACGAGTACCGAAAAATGGTAGAATCAGGGTCAGTATAGGAAAAGGATAGAATCCGGGCGAGTACCTGGAAAAGGTAGAATCCGTCCGAGTACCGAACAACTGTCCGAACGAGTACCGAAAAATTGTAGAATCAGGGTCAGTACAGGAAAATGATAGAATCCGGGCGAGTACCTGGAAAAGGTAGAATCCGTCCGAGTACCGAACTACTGTCCGAACGAGTACCGAAAAATTGTAGAATCAGGGTCAGTACAGGAAAATGATAGAATCCGGGAGAGTACCTGGAAAAGGTAGAATCCGTCCGAGTACCGAACAACTGTCCGAACGAGTACAGAAAAATGGTAGAATCAGGGTCAGTACAGGAAAATGATAGAATCCGGGCGAGTACCTGGAAAAGGTAGAATCCGTCCGAGTACCGAAAAACTGTCCGAACGAGTACCGAAAAATGGTAGAATCAGGGTCAGTATAGGAAAAGGATAGAATCCGGGCGAGTACCTGGAAAAGGTAGAATCCGTCCGAGTACCGAACAACTGTCCGAACGAGTACCGAAAAATTGTAGAATCAGGGTCAGTACAGGAAAATGATAGAATCCGGGCGAGTACTTGGAAAAGGTAGAATCCGTCCGAGTACCGAAAAATTGACCGAACGAGTACCGAAAAATTGTAGAATCAGGGTCAGTACAGGAAAATGATAGAATCCGGGCGAGTACCTGGACAAGGTAGAATCCGTCCGAGTACCGAAAAATTGGCCGAACGAGTACCGAAAAATTGTAGAATCAGGGTCAGTACAGGAAAAAGATAGAATCCGGGCGAGTACCTGGACAAGGTAGAATCCGTCCGAGTACCGAAAAATTGGCCGAACGAGTACCGAAAAATTGTAGAATCAGGGTCAGTACAGGAAAATGATAGAATCCGGGCGAGTACCTGGAAAAGGTAGAATCCGTCCGAGT
Source organism: Vitis vinifera (assembly GCF_030704535.1). NCBI lineage: Eukaryota > Viridiplantae > Streptophyta > Magnoliopsida > Vitales > Vitaceae > Vitis > Vitis vinifera. The sequence goes on along the minus strand of NC_081805.1, from coordinate 17,805,537 downwards.
ACCAAAAAACTGTCCGAACGAGTACCGAAAAATTGTAGAATCAGGGTCAGTGTAGGAAAAGGATAAAATCCGGGCGAGTACCTGGAAAAGGTAGAATCCGTCCGAGTACCGAACAACTGTCCGAACGAGTACCGAAAAATTGTAGAATCAGGGTCAGTACAGGAAAATGATAGAATCCGGGCGAGTACCTGGAAAAGGTAGAATCCGTCCGAGTACCGAACAACTGTCCGAACGAGTACCGAAAAATGGTAGAATCAGGGTCAGTACAGGAAAATGATAGAATCCGGGCGAGTACCTGGAAAAGGTAGAATCCGTCCGAGTACCGAAAAACTGTCCGAACGAGTACCGAAAAATGGTAGAATCAGGGTCAGTACAGGAAAATGATAGAATCCGGGCGAGTACCAGGAAAAGGTAGAATCCGTCCGAGTACCGAAAAACTGTCCGAACGAGTACCGAAAAATGGTAGAATCAGGGTCAGTATAGGAAAAGGATAGAATCCGGGCGAGTACCTGGAAAAGGTAGAATCCGTCCGAGTACCGAACAACTGTCCGAACGAGTACCGAAAAATTGTAGAATCAGGGTCAGTACAGGAAAATGATAGAATCCGGGCGAGTACCTGGAAAAGGTAGAATCCGTCCGAGTACCGAAAAACTGTCCGAACGAGTACCGAAAAATGGTAGAATCAGGGTCAGTACAGGAAAATGATAGAATCCGGGCGAGTACCTGGAAAAGGTAGAATCCGTCCGAGTACCGAAAAACTGTCCGAACGAGTACCGAAAAATGGTAGAATCAGGGTCAGTATAGGAAAAGGATAGAATCCGGGCGAGTACCTGGAAAAGGTAGAATCCGTCCGAGTACCGAACAACTGTCCGAACGAGTACCGAAAAATTGTAGAATCAGGGTCAGTACAGGAAAATGATAGAATCCGGGCGAGTACTTGGAAAAGGTAGAATCCGTCCGAGTACCGAAAAATTGACCGAACGAGTACCGAAAAATTGTAGAATCAGGGTCAGTACAGGAAAATGATAGAATCCGGGCGAGTACCTGGACAAGGTAGAATCCGTCCGAGTACCGAAAAACTGTCCGAACGAGTACCGAAAAATGGTAGAATCAGGGTCAGTATAGGAAAAGGATAGAATCCGGGCGAGTACCTGGAAAAGGTAGAATCCGTCCGAGTACCGAACAACTGTCCGAACGAGTACAGAAAAATGGTAGAATCAGGGTCAGTACAGGAAAATGATAGAATCCGGGCGAGTACCTGGAAAAGGTAGAATCCGTCCGAGTACCGAAAAACTGTCCGAACGAGTACCGAAAAATGGTAGAATCAGGGTCAGTATAGGAAAAGGATAGAATCCGGGCGAGTACCTGGAAAAGGTAGAATCCGTCCGAGTACCGAACAACTGTCCGAACGAGTACCGAAAAATTGTAGAATCAGGGTCAGTACAGGAAAATGATAGAATCCGGGCGAGTACCTGGAAAAGGTAGAATCCGTCCGAGTACCGAACAACTGTCCGAACGAGTACAGAAAAATGGTAGAATCAGGGTCAGTACAGGAAAATGATAGAATCCGGGCGAGTACCTGGAAAAGGTAGAATCCGTCCGAGTACCGAAAAACTGTCCGAACGAGTACCGAAAAATGGTAGAATCAGGGTCAGTATAGGAAAAGGATAGAATCCGGGCGAGTACCTGGAAAAGGTAGAATCCGTCCGAGTACCGAACAACTGTCCGAACGAGTACAGAAAAATGGTAGAATCAGGGTCAGTACAGGAAAATGATAGAATCCGGGCGAGTACCTGGAAAAGGTAGAATCCGTCCGAGTACCGAAAAACTGTCCGAACGAGTACCGAAAAATGGTAGAATCAGGGTCAGTATAGGAAAAGGATAGAATCCGGGCGAGTACCTGGAAAAGGTAGAATCCGTCCGAGTACCGAACAACTGTCCGAACGAGTACCGAAAAATTGTAGAATCAGGGTCAGTACAGGAAAATGATAGAATCCGGGCGAGTACCTGGAAAAGGTAGAATCCGTCCGAGTACCGAGCAACTGTCCGAACGAGTACCGAAAAATGGTAGAATCAGGGTCAGTACAGGAAAATGATACAATCCGGGCGAGTACCTGGAAAAGGTAGAATCCGTCCGAGTACCGAAAAACTGTCCGAACGAGTACCGAAAAATGGTAGAATCAGGGTCAGTATAGGAAAAGGATAGAATCCGGGCGAGTACCTGGAAAAGGTAGAATCCGTCCGAGTACCGAACAACTGTCCGAACGAGTACCGAAAAATTGTAGAATCAGGGTCAGTACAGGAAAATGATAGAATCCGGGCGAGTACTTGGAAAAGGTAGAATCCGTCCGAGTACCGAAAAATTGACCGAACGAGTACCGAAAAATTGTAGAATCAGGGTCAGTACAGGAAAATGATAGAATCCGGGCGAGTATCTGGACAAGGTAGAATCCGTCCGAGTACCGAAAAATTGGCCGAACGAGTACCGAAAAATTGTAGAATCAGGGTCAGTACAGGAAAATGATAGAATCCGGGCGAGTACCTGGAAAAGGTAGAATCCGTCCGAGTACCAAAAAACTGTCCGAACGAGTACCGAAAAATGGTAGAATCAGGGTCAGTATAGGAAAAGGATAGAATCCGGGCGAGTACCTGGAAAAGGTAGAATCCGTCCGAGTACCGAACAACTGTCCGAACGAGTACCGAAAAATTGTAGAATCAGGGTCAGTACAGGAAAATGATAGAATCCGGGCGAGTACCTGGAAAAGGTAGAATCCGTCCGAGTACCGAACTACTGTCCGAACGAGTACCGAAAAATTGTAGAATCAGGGTCAGTACAGGAAAATGATAGAATCCGGGCGAGTACCTGGAAAAGGTAGAATCCGTCCGAGTACCGAACAACTGTCCGAACGAGTACAGAAAAATGGTAGAATCAGGGTCAGTACAGGAAAATGATAGAATCCGGGCGAGTACCTGGAAAAGGTAGAATCCGTCCGAGTACCGAAAAACTGTCCGAACGAGTACCGAAAAATGGTAGAATCAGGGTCAGTATAGGAAAAGGATAGAATCCGGGCGAGTACCTGGAAAAGGTAGAATCCGTCCGAGTACCGAACAACTGTCCGAACGAGTACCGAAAAATTGTAGAATCAGGGTCAGTACAGGAAAATGATAGAATCCGGGCGAGTACTTGGAAAAGGTAGAATCCGTCCGAGTACCGAAAAATTGACCGAACGAGTACCGAAAAATTGTAGAATCAGGGTCAGTACAGGAAAATGATAGAATCCGGGCGAGTACCTGGACAAGGTAGAATCCGTCCGAGTACCGAAAAATTGGCCGAACGAGTACCGAAAAATTGTAGAATCAGGGTCAGTACAGGAAAAAGATAGAATCCGGGCGAGTACCTGGACAAGGTAGAATCCGTCCGAGTACCGAAAAATTGGCCGAACGAGTACCGAAAAATTGTAGAATCAGGGTCAGTACAGGAAAATGATAGAATCCGGGCGAGTACCTGGAAAAGGTAGAATCCGTCCGAGTACCAAAAAACTGTCCGAACGAGTACCGAAAAATGGTAGAATCAGGGTCAGTGTAGGAAAAGGATAAAATCCGGGCGAGTACCTGGAAAAGGTAGAATCCGTCCGAGTACCGAACAACTGTCCGAACGAGTACCGAAAAATTGTAGAATCAGGGTCAGTACAGGAAAATGATAGAATCCGGGCGAGTACCTGGAAAAGGTAGAATCCGTCCGAGTACCGAACAACTGTCCGAACGAGTACCGAAAAATTGTAGAATCAGGGTCAGTACAGGAAAATGATAGAATCCGGGCGAGTACCTGGAAAAGGTAGAATCCGTCCGAGTACCGAACAACTGTCCGAACGAGTACCGAAAAATGGTAGAATCAGGGTCAGTACAGGAAAATGATACAATCCGGGCGAGTACCAGGAAAAGGTAGAATCCGTCCGAGTACCGAAAAACTGTCCGAACGAGTACCGAAAAATGGTAGAATCAGGGTCAGTATAGGAAAAGGATAGAATCCGGGCGAGTACCTGGAAAAGGTAGAATCCGTCCGAGTACCGAACAACTGTCCGAACGAGTACCGAAAAATTGTAGAATCAGGGTCAGTACAGGAAAATGATAGAATCCGGGCGAGTACTTGGAAAAGGTAGAATCCGTCCGAGTACCGAAAAATTGACCGAACGAGTACCGAAAAATTGTAGAATCAGGGTCAGTACAGGAAAATGATAGAATCCGGGCGAGTATCTGGACAAGGTAGAATCCGTCCGAGTACCGAAAAATTGGCCGAACGAGTACCGAAAAATTGTAGAATCAGGGTCAGTACAGGAAAATGATAGAATCCGGGCGAGTACCTGGAAAAGGTAGAATCCGTCCGAGTACCAAAAAACTGTCCGAACGAGTACCGAAAAATGGTAGAATCAGGGTCAGTATAGGAAAAGGATAGAATCCGGGCGAGTACCTGGAAAAGGTAGAATCCGTCCGAGTACCGAACAACTGTCCGAACGAGTACCGAAAAATTGTAGAATCAGGGTCAGTACAGGAAAATGATAGAATCCGGGCGAGTACCTGGAAAAGGTAGAATCCGTCCGAGTACCGAACTACTGTCCGAACGAGTACCGAAAAATTGTAGAATCAGGGTCAGTACAGGAAAATGATAGAATCCGGGCGAGTACTTGGAAAAGGTAGAATCCGTCCGAGTACCGAAAAATTGACCGAACGAGTACCGAAAAATTGTAGAATCAGGGTCAGTACAGGAAAATGATAGAATCCGGGCGAGTACCTGGACAAGGTAGAATCCGTCCGAGTACCGAAAAATTGGCCGAACGAGTACCGAAAAATTGTAGAATCAGGGTCAGTACAGGAAAAAGATAGAATCCGGGCGAGTACCTGGACAAGGTAGAATCCGTCCGAGTACCGAAAAATTGGCCGAACGAGTACCGAAAAATTGTAGAATCAGGGTCAGTACAGGAAAATGATAGAATCCGGGCGAGTACCTGGAAAAGGTAGAATCCGTCCGAGTACCAAAAAACTGTCCGAACGAGTACCGAAAAATGGTAGAATCAGGGTCAGTGTAGGAAAAGGATAAAATCCGGGCGAGTACCTGGAAAAGGTAGAATCCGTCCGAGTACCGAACAACTGTCCGAACGAGTACCGAAAAATTGTAGAATCAGGGTCAGTACAGGAAAATGATAGAATCCGGGCGAGTACCTGGAAAAGGTAGAATCCGTCCGAGTACCGAACAACTGTCCGAACGAGTACCGAAAAATTGTAGAATCAGGGTCAGTACAGGAAAATGATAGAATCCGGGCGAGTACCTGGAAAAGGTAGAATCCGTCCGAGTACCGAACAACTGTCCGAACGAGTACCGAAAAATGGTAGAATCAGGGTCAGTACAGGAAAATGATACAATCCGGGCGAGTACCAGGAAAAGGTAGAATCCGTCCGAGTACCGAAAAACTGTCCGAACGAGTACCGAAAAATGGTAGAATCAGGGTCAGTATAGGAAAAGGATAGAATCCGGGCGAGTACCTGGAAAAGGTAGAATCCGTCCGAGTACCGAACAACTGTCCGAACGAGTACCGAAAAATTGTAGAATCAGGGTCAGTACAGGAAAATGATAGAATCCGGGCGAGTACTTGGAAAAGGTAGAATCCGTCCGAGTACCGAAAAATTGACCGAACGAGTACCGAAAAATTGTAGAATCAGGGTCAGTACAGGAAAATGATAGAATCCGGGCGAGTATCTGGACAAGGTAGAATCCGTCCGAGTACCGAAAAATTGGCCGAACGAGTACCGAAAAATTGTAGAATCAGGGTCAGTACAGGAAAATGATAGAATCCGGGCGAGTACCTGGAAAAGGTAGAATCCGTCCGAGTACCAAAAAACTGTCCGAACGAGTACCGAAAAATGGTAGAATCAGGGTCAGTATAGGAAAAGGATAGAATCCGGGCGAGTACCTGGAAAAGGTAGAATCCGTCCGAGTACCGAACAACTGTCCGAACGAGTACCGAAAAATTGTAGAATCAGGGTCAGTACAGGAAAATGATAGAATCCGGGCGAGTACCTGGAAAAGGTAGAATCCGTCCGAGTACCGAACTACTGTCCGAACGAGTACCGAAAAATTGTAGAATCAGGGTCAGTACAGGAAAATGATAGAATCCGGGCGAGTACCTGGAAAAGGTAGAATCCGTCCGAGTACCGAACAACTGTCCGAACGAGTACAGAAAAATGGTAGAATCAGGGTCAGTACAGGAAAATGATAGAATCCGGGCGAGTACCTGGAAAAGGTAGAATCCGTCCGAGTACCGAAAAACTGTCCGAACGAGTACCGAAAAATGGTAGAATCAGGGTCAGTATAGGAAAAGGATAGAATCCGGGCGAGTACCTGGAAAAGGTAGAATCCGTCCGAGTACCGAACAACTGTCCGAACGAGTACCGAAAAATTGTAGAATCAGGGTCAGTACAGGAAAATGATAGAATCCGGGCGAGTACTTGGAAAAGGTAGAATCCGTCCGAGTACCGAAAAATTGACCGAACGAGTACCGAAAAATTGTAGAATCAGGGTCAGTACAGGAAAATGATAGAATCCGGGCGAGTACCTGGACAAGGTAGAATCCGTCCGAGTACCGAAAAATTGGCCGAACGAGTACCGAAAAATTGTAGAATCAGGGTCAGTACAGGAAAAAGATAGAATCCGGGCGAGTACCTGGACAAGGTAGAATCCGTCCGAGTACCGAAAAATTGGCCGAACGAGTACCGAAAAATTGTAGAATCAGGGTCAGTACAGGAAAATGATAGAATCCGGGCGAGTACCTGGAAAAGGTAGAATCCGTCCGAGTACCAAAAAACTGTCCGAACGAGTACCGAAAAATGGTAGAATCAGGGTCAGTGTAGGAAAAGGATAAAATCCGGGCGAGTACCTGGAAAAGGTAGAATCCGTCCGAGTACCGAACAACTGTCCGAACGAGTACCGAAAAATTGTAGAATCAGGGTCAGTACAGGAAAATGATAGAATCCGGGCGAGTACCTGGAAAAGGTAGAATCCGTCCGAGTACCGAACAACTGTCCGAACGAGTACCGAAAAATTGTAGAATCAGGGTCAGTACAGGAAAATGATAGAATCCGGGCGAGTACCTGGAAAAGGTAGAATCCGTCCGAGTACCGAACAACTGTCCGAACGAGTACCGAAAAATGGTAGAATCAGGGTCAGTACAGGAAAATGATACAATCCGGGCGAGTACCAGGAAAAGGTAGAATCCGTCCGAGTACCGAAAAACTGTCCGAACGAGTACCGAAAAATGGTAGAATCAGGGTCAGTATAGGAAAAGGATAGAATCCGGGCGAGTACCTGGAAAAGGTAGAATCCGTCCGAGTACCGAACAACTGTCCGAACGAGTACCGAAAAATTGTAGAATCAGGGTCAGTACAGGAAAATGATAGAATCCGGGCGAGTACTTGGAAAAGGTAGAATCCGTCCGAGTACCGAAAAATTGACCGAACGAGTACCGAAAAATTGTAGAATCAGGGTCAGTACAGGAAAATGATAGAATCCGGGCGAGTATCTGGACAAGGTAGAATCCGTCCGAGTACCGAAAAATTGGCCGAACGAGTACCGAAAAATTGTAGAATCAGGGTCAGTACAGGAAAATGATAGAATCCGGGCGAGTACCTGGAAAAGGTAGAATCCGTCCGAGTACCAAAAAACTGTCCGAACGAGTACCGAAAAATGGTAGAATCAGGGTCAGTATAGGAAAAGGATAGAATCCGGGCGAGTACCTGGAAAAGGTAGAATCCGTCCGAGTACCGAACAACTGTCCGAACGAGTACCGAAAAATTGTAGAATCAGGGTCAGTACAGGAAAATGATAGAATCCGGGCGAGTACCTGGAAAAGGTAGAATCCGTCCGAGTACCGAACTACTGTCCGAACGAGTACCGAAAAATTGTAGAATCAGGGTCAGTACAGGAAAATGATAGAATCCGGGCGAGTACTTGGAAAAGGTAGAATCCGTCCGAGTACCGAAAAATTGACCGAACGAGTACCGAAAAATTGTAGAATCAGGGTCAGTACAGGAAAATGATAGAATCCGGGCGAGTACCTGGACAAGGTAGAATCCGTCCGAGTACCGAAAAATTGGCCGAACGAGTACCGAAAAATTGTAGAATCAGGGTCAGTACAGGAAAAAGATAGAATCCGGGCGAGTACCTGGACAAGGTAGAATCCGTCCGAGTACCGAAAAATTGGCCGAACGAGTACCGAAAAATTGTAGAATCAGGGTCAGTACAGGAAAATGATAGAATCCGGGCGAGTACCTGGAAAAGGTAGAATCCGTCCGAGTACCAAAAAACTGTCCGAACGAGTACCGAAAAATGGTAGAATCAGGGTCAGTGTAGGAAAAGGATAAAATCCGGGCGAGTACCTGGAAAAGGTAGAATCCGTCCGAGTACCGAACAACTGTCCGAACGAGTACCGAAAAATTGTAGAATCAGGGTCAGTACAGGAAAATGATAGAATCCGGGCGAGTACCTGGAAAAGGTAGAATCCGTCCGAGTACCGAACAACTGTCCGAACGAGTACCGAAAAATTGTAGAATCAGGGTCAGTACAGGAAAATGATAGAATCCGGGCGAGTACCTGGAAAAGGTAGAATCCGTCCGAGTACCGAACAACTGTCCGAACGAGTACCGAAAAATGGTAGAATCAGGGTCAGTACAGGAAAATGATACAATCCGGGCGAGTACCAGGAAAAGGTAGAATCCGTCCGAGTACCGAAAAACTGTCCGAACGAGTACCGAAAAATGGTAGAATCAGGGTCAGTATAGGAAAAGGATAGAATCCGGGCGAGTACCTGGAAAAGGTAGAATCCGTCCGAGTACCGAACAACTGTCCGAACGAGTACCGAAAAATTGTAGAATCAGGGTCAGTACAGGAAAATGATAGAATCCGGGCGAGTACTTGGAAAAGGTAGAATCCGTCCGAGTACCGAAAAATTGACCGAACGAGTACCGAAAAATTGTAGAATCAGGGTCAGTACAGGAAAATGATAGAATCCGGGCGAGTATCTGGACAAGGTAGAATCCGTCCGAGTACCGAAAAATTGGCCGAACGAGTACCGAAAAATTGTAGAATCAGGGTCAGTACAGGAAAATGATAGAATCCGGGCGAGTACCTGGAAAAGGTAGAATCCGTCCGAGTACCAAAAAACTGTCCGAACGAGTACCGAAAAATGGTAGAATCAGGGTCAGTATAGGAAAAGGATAGAATCCGGGCGAGTACCTGGAAAAGGTAGAATCCGTCCGAGTACCGAACAACTGTCCGAACGAGTACCGAAAAATTGTAGAATCAGGGTCAGTACAGGAAAATGATAGAATCCGGGCGAGTACCTGGAAAAGGTAGAATCCGTCCGAGTACCGAACTACTGTCCGAACGAGTACCGAAAAATTGTAGAATCAGGGTCAGTACAGGAAAATGATAGAATCCGGGCGAGTACTTGGAAAAGGTAGAATCCGTCCGACTACCGAAAAATTGACCGAACGAGTACCGAAAAATTGTAGAATCAGGGTCAGTACAGGAAAATGATAGAATCCGGGCGAGTACCTGGACAAGGTAGAATCCGTCCGAGTACCGAAAAATTGGCCGAACGAGTACCGAAAAATTGTAGAATCAGGGTCAGTACAGGAAAAAGATAGAATCCGGGCGAGTACCTGGACAAGGTAGAATCCGTCCGAGTACCGAAAAATTGGCCGAACGAGTACCGAAAAATTGTAGAATCAGGGTCAGTACAGGAAAATGATAGAATCCGGGCGAGTACCTGGAAAAGGTAGAATCCGTCCGAGTACCAAAAAACTGTCCGAACGAGTACCGAAAAATGGTAGAATCAGGGTCAGTGTAGGAAAAGGATAAAATCCGGGCGAGTACCTGGAAAAGGTAGAATCCGTCCGAGTACCGAACAACTGTCCGAACGAGTACCGAAAAATTGTAGAATCAGGGTCAGTACAGGAAAATGATAGAATCCGGGCGAGTACCTGGAAAAGGTAGAATCCGTCCGAGTACCGAACAACTGTCCGAACGAGTACCGAAAAATTGTAGAATCAGGGTCAGTACAGGAAAATGATAGAATCCGGGCGAGTACCTGGAAAAGGTAGAATCCGTCCGAGTACCGAACAACTGTCCGAACGAGTACCGAAAAATGGTAGAATCAGGGTCAGTACAGGAAAATGATACAATCCGGGCGAGTACCAGGAAAAGGTAGAATCCGTCCGAGTACCGAAAAACTGTCCGAACGAGTACCGAAAAATGGTAGAATCAGGGTCAGTATAGGAAAAGGATAGAATCCGGGCGAGTACCTGGAAAAGGTAGAATCCGTCCGAGTACCGAACAACTGTCCGAACGAGTACCGAAAAATTGTAGAATCAGGGTCAGTACAGGAAAATGATAGAATCCGGGCGAGTACTTGGAAAAGGTAGAATCCGTCCGAGTACCGAAAAATTGACCGAACGAGTACCGAAAAATTGTAGAATCAGGGTCAGTACAGGAAAATGATAGAATCCGGGCGAGTACCTGGACAAGGTAGAATCCGTCCGAGTACCGAAAAATTGGCCGAACGAGTACCGAAAAATTGTAGAATCAGGGTCAGTACAGGAAAATGATAGAATCCGGGCGAGTACCTGGAAAAGGTAGAATCCGTCCGAGTACCAAAAAACTGTCCGAACGAGTACCGAAAAATGGTAGAATCAGGGTCAGTATAGGAAAAGGATAGAATCCGGGCGAGTACCTGGAAAAGGTAGAATCCGTCCGAGTACCGAACAACTGTCCGAACGAGTACCGAAAAATTGTAGAATCAGGGTCAGTACAAGAAAATGATAGAATCCGGGCGAGTACCTGGAAAAGGTAGAATCCGTCCGAGTACCGAACTACTGTCCGAACGAGTACCGAAAAATTGTAGAATCAGGGTCAGTACAGGAAAATGATAGAATCCGGGCGAGTACCTGGAAAAGGTAGAATCCGTCCGAGTACCGAACAACTGTCCGAACGAGTACAGAAAAATGGTAGAATCAGGGTCAGTACAGGAAAATGATACAATCCGGGCGAGTACCTGGAAAAGGTAGAATCCGTCCGAGTACCGAAAAACTGTCCGAACGAGTACCGAAAAATGGTAGAATCAGGGTCAGTATAGGAAAAGGATAGAATCCGGGCGAGTACCTGGAAAAGGTAGAATCCGTCCGAGTACCGAACAACTGTCCGAACGAGTACCGAAAAATTGTAGAATCAGGGTCAGTACAGGAAAATGATAGAATCCGGGCGAGTACTTGGAAAAGGTAGAATCCGTCCGAGTACCGAAAAATTGACCGAACGAGTACCGAAAAATTGTAGAATCAGGGTCAGTACAGGAAAATGATAGAATCCGGGCGAGTACCTGGACAAGGTAGAATCCGTCCGAGTACCGAACAACTGTCCGAACGAGTACCGAAAAATTGTAGAATCAGGGTCAGTATAGGAAAAGGATAGAATCCGGGCGAGTACCTGGAAAAGGTAGAATCCGTCCGAGTACCGAAAAACTGTCCGAACGAGTACCGAAAAATGGTAGAATCAGGGTCAGTATAGGAAAAGGATAGAATCCGGGCGAGTACCTGGAAAAGGTAGAATCCGTCCGAGTACCGAACAACTGTCCGAACGAGTACCGAAAAATTGTAGAATCAGGGTCAGTACATGAAAATGATAGAATCCGGGCGAGTACTTGGAAAAGGTAGAATCCGTCCGAGTACCGAAAAATTGACCGAACGAGTACCGAAAAATTGTAGAATCAGGGTCAGTACAGGAAAATGATAGAATCCGGGCGAGTACCTGGACAAGGTAGAATCCGTCCGAGTACCGAAAAATTGGCCGAACGAGTACCGAAAAATTGTAGAATCAGGGTCAGTACAGGAAAATGATAGAATCCGGGCGAGTCTTGGATAAGGTAGAATCCGTCCGAGTACCAAAAAACTGTCCGAACGAGTACCGAAAAATGGTAGAATCAGGGTCAGTGTAGGAAAAGGATAGAATCCGGGCGAGTACCTGGAAAAGGTAGAATCCGTCCGAGTACCGAACAACTGTCCGAACGAGTACCGAAAAATGGTAGAATCAGGGTCAGTACAGGAAAAGGATAGAATCCGGGCGAGTACCTGGAAAAGGTAGAATCCGTCCGAGTACCGAACAACTGTCCGAACGAGTACCGAAAAATTGTAGAATCAGGGTCAGTACAGGAAAATGATAGAATCCGGGCGAGTACCTGGAAAAGGTAGAATCCGTCCGAGTACCGAACAACTGTCCGAACGAGTACCGAAAAATTGTAGAATCAGGGTCAGTACAGGAAAATGATAGAATCCGGGCGAGTACCTGGAAAAGGTAGAATCCGTCCGAGTACCGAACAACTGTCCGAACGAGTACCGAAAAATGGTAGAATCAGGGTCAGTACAGGAAAATGATAGAATCCGGGCGAGTACCTGGAAAAGGTAGAATCCGTCCGAGTACCGAAAAACTGTCCGAACGAGTACCGAAAAATGGTAGAATCAGGGTCAGTACAGGAAAATGATAGAATCCGGGCGAGTACCAGGAAAAGGTAGAATCCGTCCGAGTACCGAAAAACTGTCCGAACGAGTACCGAAAAATGGTAGAATCAGGGTCAGTATAGGAAAAGGATAGAATCCGGGCGAGTACCTGGAAAAGGTAGAATCCGTCCGAGTACCGAACAACTGTCCGAACGAGTACCGAAAAATTGTAGAATCAGGGTCAGTACAGGAAAATGATAGAATCCGGGCGAGTACCTGGAAAAGGTAGAATCCGTCCGAGTACCGAAAAACTGTCCGAACGAGTACCGAAAAATGGTAGAATCAGGGTCAGTACAGGAAAATGATAGAATCCGGGCGAGTACCTGGAAAAGGTAGAATCCGTCCGAGTACCGAAAAACTGTCCGAACGAGTACCGAAAAATGGTAGAATCAGGGTCAGTATAGGAAAAGGATAGAATCCGGGCGAGTACCTGGAAAAGGTAGAATCCGTCCGAGTACCGAACAACTGTCCGAACGAGTACCGAAAAATTGTAGAATCAGGGTCAGTACAGGAAAATGATAGAATCCGGGCGAGTACTTGGAAAAGGTAGAATCCGTCCGAGTACCGAAAAATTGACCGAACGAGTACTGAAAAATTGTAGAATCAGGGTCAGTACAGGAAAATGATAGAATCCGGGCGAGTACCTGGACAAGGTAGAATCCGTCCGAGTACCGAAAAATTGGCCGAACGAGTACCGAAAAATTGTAGAATCAGGGTCAGTACAGGAAAATGATAGAATCCGGGCGAGTCTTGGATAAGGTAGAATCCGTCCGAGTACCAAAAAACTGTCCGAACGAGTACCGAAAAATGGTAGAATCAGGGTCAGTGTAGGAAAAGGATAGAATCCGGGCGAGTACCTGGAAAAGGTAGAATCCGTCCGAGTACCGAACAACTGTCCGAACGAGTACCGAAAAATGGTAGAATCAGGGTCAGTACAGGAAAAGGATAGAATCCGGGCGAGTACCTGGAAAAGGTAGAATCCGTCCGAGTACCGAACAACTGTCCGAACGAGTACCGAAAAATTGTAGAATCAGGGTCAGTACAGGAAAATGATAGAATCCGGGCGAGTACCTGGAAAAGGTAGAATCCGTCCGAGTACCGAACAACTGTCCGAACGAGTACAGAAAAATGGTAGAATCAGGGTCAGTACAGGAAAATGATAGAATCCGGGCGAGTACCTGGAAAAGGTAGAATCCGTCCGAGTACCGAAAAACTGTCCGAACGAGTACCGAAAAATGGTAGAATCAGGGTCAGTATAGGAAAAGGATAGAATCCGGGCGAGTACCTGGAAAAGGTAGAATCCGTCCGAGTACCGAACAACTGTCCGAACGAGTACAGAAAAATGGTAGAATCAGGGTCAGTACAGGAAAATGATAGAATCCGGGCGAGTACCTGGAAAAGGTAGAATCCGTCCGAGTACCGAAAAACTGTCCGAACGAGTACCGAAAAATGGTAGAATCAGGGTCAGTATAGGAAAAGGATAGAATCCGGGCGAGTACCTGGAAAAGGTAGAATCCGTCCGAGTACCGAACAACTGTCCGAACGAGTACCGAAAAATTGTAGAATCAGGGTCAGTACAGGAAAATGATAGAATCCGGGCGAGTACCTGGAAAAGGTAGAATCCGTCCGAGTACCGAACAACTGTCCGAACGAGTACCGAAAAATGGTAGAATCAGGGTCAGTACAGGAAAATGATACAATCCGGGCGAGTACCTGGAAAAGGTAGAATCCGTCCGAGTACCGAAAAACTGTCCGAACGAGTACCGAAAAATGGTAGAATCAGGGTCAGTATAGGAAAAGGATAGAATCCGGGCGAGTACCTGGAAAAGGTAGAATCCGTCCGAGTACCGAACAACTGTCCGAACGAGTACCGAAAAATTGTAGAATCAGGGTCAGTACAGGAAAATGATAGAATCCGGGCGAGTACTTGGAAAAGGTAGAATCCGTCCGAGTACCGAAAAATTGACCGAACGAGTACCGAAAAATTGTAGAATCAGGGTCAGTACAGGAAAATGATAGAATCCGGGCGAGTAGCTGGACAAGGTAGAATCCGTCCGAGTACCGAAAAATTGGCCGAACGAGTACCGAAAAATTGTAGAATCAGGGTCAGTACAGGAAAATGATAGAATCCGGGCGAGTACCTGGAAAAGGTAGAATCCGTCCGAGTACCGAAAAACTGTCCGAACGAGTACCGAAAAATGGTAGAATCAGGGTCAGTATAGGAAAAGGATAGAATCCGGGCGAGTACCTGGAAAAGGTAGAATCCGTCCGAGTACCGAACAACTGTCCGAACGAGTACCGAAAAATTGTAGAATCAGGGTCAGTACAGGAAAATGATAGAATCCGGGCGAGTACTTGGAAAAGGTAGAATCCGTCCGAGTACCGAAAAATTGACCGAACGAGTACCGAAAAATTGTAGAATCAGGGTCAGTACAGGAAAATGATAGAATCCGGGCGAGTACCTGGACAAGGTAGAATCCGTCCGAGTACCGAAAAATTGGCCGAACGAGTACCGAAAAATTGTAGAATCAGGGTCAGTACAGGAAAATGATAGAATCCGGGCGAGTCTTGGATAAGGTAGAATCCGTCCGAGTACCAAAAAACTGTCCGAACGAGTACCGAAAAATGGTAGAATCAGGGTCAGTGTAGGAAAAGGATAGAATCCGGGCGAGTACCTGGAAAAGGTAGAATCCGTCCGAGTACCGAACAACTGTCCGAACGAGTACCGAAAAATGGTAGAATCAGGGTCAGTACAGGAAAAGGATAGAATCCGGGCGAGTACCTGGAAAAGGTAGAATCCGTCCGAGTACCGAACAACTGTCCGAACGAGTACCGAAAAATTGTAGAATCAGGGTCAGTACAGGAAAATGATAGAATCCGGGCGAGTACCTGGAAAAGGTAGAATCCGTCCGAGTACCGAACAACTGTCCGAACGAGTACAGAAAAATGGTAGAATCAGGGTCAGTACAGGAAAATGATAGAATCCGGGCGAGTACCTGGAAAAGGTAGAATCCGTCCGAGTACCGAAAAACTGTCCGAACGAGTACCGAAAAATGGTAGAATCAGGGTCAGTATAGGAAAAGGATAGAATCCGGGCGAGTACCTGGAAAAGGTAGAATCCGTCCGAGTACCGAACAACTGTCCGAACGAGTACAGAAAAATGGTAGAATCAGGGTCAGTACAGGAAAATGATAGAATCCGGGCGAGTACCTGGAAAAGGTAGAATCCGTCCGAGTACCGAAAAACTGTCCGAACGAGTACCGAAAAATGGTAGAATCAGGGTCAGTATAGGAAAAGGATAGAATCCGGGCGAGTACCTGGAAAAGGTAGAATCCGTCCGAGTACCGAACAACTGTCCGAACGAGTACCGAAAAATTGTAGAATCAGGGTCAGTACAGGAAAATGATAGAATCCGGGCGAGTACCTGGAAAAGGTAGAATCCGTCCGAGTACCGAACAACTGTCCGAACGAGTACAGAAAAATGGTAGAATCAGGGTCAGTACAGGAAAATGATAGAATCCGGGCGAGTACCTGGAAAAGGTAGAATCCGTCCGAGTACCGAAAAACTGTCCGAACGAGTACCGAAAAATGGTAGAATCAGGGTCAGTATAGGAAAAGGATAGAATCCGGGCGAGTACCTGGAAAAGGTAGAATCCGTCCGAGTACCGAACAACTGTCCGAACGAGTACAGAAAAATGGTAGAATCAGGGTCAGTACAGGAAAATGATAGAATCCGGGCGAGTACCTGGAAAAGGTAGAATCCGTCCGAGTACCGAAAAACTGTCCGAACGAGTACCGAAAAATGGTAGAATCAGGGTCAGTACAGGAAAATGATAGAATCCGGGCGAGTACCTGGAAAAGGTAGAATCCGTCCGAGTACCGAACAACTGTCCGAACGAGTACAGAAAAATGGTAGAATCAGGGTCAGTACAGGAAAATGATAGAATCCGGGCGAGTACCTGGAAAAGGTAGAATCCGTCCGAGTACCGAACAACTGTCCGAACGAGTACAGAAAAATGGTAGAATCAGGGTCAGTACAGGAAAATGATAGAATCCGGGCGAGTACCTGGAAAAGGTAGAATCCGTCCGAGTACCGAAAAACTGTCCGAACGAGTACCGAAAAATGGTAGAATCAGGGTCAGTACAGGAAAATGATAGAATCCGGGCGAGTACCTGGAAAAGGTAGAATCCGTCCGAGTACCGAACAACTGTCCGAACGAGTACAGAAAAATGGTAGAATCAGGGTCAGTACAGGAAAATGATACAATCCGGGCGAGTACCTGGAAAAGGTAGAATCCGTCCGAGTACCGAAAAACTGTCCGAACGAGTACCGAAAAATGGTAGAATCAGGGTCAGTATAGGAAAAGGATAGAATCCGGGCGAGTACCTGGAAAAGGTAGAATCCGTCCGAGTACCGAACAACTGTCCGAACGAGTACCGAAAAATTGTAGAATCAGGGTCAGTACAGGAAAATGATAGAATCCGGGCGAGTACTTGGAAAAGGTAGAATCCGTCCGAGTACCGAAAAATTGACCGAACGAGTACCGAAAAATTGTAGAATCAGGGTCAGTACAGGAAAATGATAGAATCCGGGCGAGTATCTGGACAAGGTAGAATCCGTCCGAGTACCGAAAAATTGGCCGAACGAGTACCGAAAAATTGTAGAATCAGGGTCAGTACAGGAAAATGATAGAATCCGGGCGAGTACCTGGAAAAGGTAGAATCCGTCCGAGTACCAAAAAACTGTCCGAACGAGTACCGAAAAATGGTAGAATCAGGGTCAGTATAGGAAAAGGATAGAATCCGGGCGAGTACCTGGAAAAGGTAGAATCCGTCCGAGTACCGAACAACTGTCCGAACGAGTACCGAAAAATTGTAGAATCAGGGTCAGTACAGGAAAATGATAGAATCCGGGCGAGTACCTGGAAAAGGTAGAATCCGTCCGAGTACCGAACTACTGTCCGAACGAGTACCGAAAAATTGTAGAATCAGGGTCAGTACAGGAAAATGATAGAATCCGGGCGAGTACCTGGAAAATGTAGAATCCGTCCGAGTACCGAACAACTGTCCGAACGAGTACAGAAAAATGGTAGAATCAGGGTCAGTACAGGAAAATGATAGAATCCGGGCGAGTACCTGGAAAAGGTAGAATCCGTCCGAGTACCGAAAAACTGTCCGAACGAGTACCGAAAAATGGTAGAATCAGGGTCAGTATAGGAAAAGGATAGAATCCGGGCGAGTACCTGGAAAAGGTAGAATCCGTCCGAGTACCGAACAACTGTCCGAACGAGTACCGAAAAATTGTAGAATCAGGGTCAGTACAGGAAAATGATAGAATCCGGGCGAGTACCTGGAAAAGGTAGAATCCGTCCGAGTACCGAACAACTGTCCGAACGAGTACAGAAAAATGGTAGAATCAGGGTCAGTACAGGAAAATGATAGAATCCGGGCGAGTACCTGGAAAAGGTAGAATCCGTCCGAGTACCGAAAAACTGTCCGAACGAGTACCGAAAAATGGTAGAATCAGGGTCAGTATAGGAAAAGGATAGAATCCGGGCGAGTACCTGGAAAAGGTAGAATCCGTCCGAGTACCGAACAACTGTCCGAACGAGTACAGAAAAATGGTAGAATCAGGGTCAGTACAGGAAAATGATAGAATCCGGGCGAGTACCTGGAAAAGGTAGAATCCGTCCGAGTACCGAAAAACTGTCCGAACGAGTACCGAAAAATGGTAGAATCAGGGTCAGTATAGGAAAAGGATAGAATCCGGGCGAGTACCTGGAAAAGGTAGAATCCGTCCGAGTACCGAACAACTGTCCGAACGAGTACAGAAAAATGGTAGAATCAGGGTCAGTACAGGAAAATGATAGAATCCGGGCGAGTACCTGGAAAAGGTAGAATCCGTCCGAGTACCGAAAAACTGTCCGAACGAGTACCGAAAAATGGTAGAATCAGGGTCAGTATAGGAAAAGGATAGAATCCGGGCGAGTACCTGGAAAAGGTAGAATCCGTCCGAGTACCGAACAACTGTCCGAACGAGTACCGAAAAATTGTAGAATCAGGGTCAGTACAGGAAAATGATAGAATCCGGGCGAGTACCTGGAAAAGGTAGAATCCGTCCGAGTACCGAACAACTGTCCGAACGAGTACAGAAAAATGGTAGAATCAGGGTCAGTACAGGAAAATGATAGAATCCGGGCGAGTACCTGGAAAAGGTAGAATCCGTCCGAGTACCGAAAAACTGTCCGAACGAGTACCGAAAAATGGTAGAATCAGGGTCAGTATAGGAAAAGGATAGAATCCGGGCGAGTACCTGGAAAAGGTAGAATCCGTCCGAGTACCGAACAACTGTCCGAACGAGTACAGAAAAATGGTAGAATCAGGGTCAGTACAGGAAAATGATAGAATCCGGGCGAGTACCTGGAAAAGGTAGAATCCGTCCGAGTACCGAAAAACTGTCCGAACGAGTACCGAAAAATGGTAGAATCAGGGTCAGTATAGGAAAAGGATAGAATCCGGGCGACTACCTGGAAAAGGTAGAATCCGTCCGAGTACCGAACAACTGTCCGAACGAGTACCGAAAAATTGTAGAATCAGGGTCAGTACAGGAAAATGATAGAATCCGGGCGAGTACCTGGAAAAGGTAGAATCCGTCCGAGTACCGAACAACTGTCCGAACGAGTACCGAAAAATGGTAGAATCAGGGTCAGTACAGGAAAATGATACAATCCGGGCGAGTACCTGGAAAAGGTAGAATCCGTCCGAGTACCGAAAAACTGTCCGAACGAGTACCGAAAAATGGTAGAATCAGGGTCAGTATAGGAAAAGGATAGAATCCGGGCGAGTACCTGGAAAAGGTAGAATCCGTCCGAGTACCGAACAACTGTCCGAACGAGTACCGAAAAATTGTAGAATCAGGGTCAGTACAGGAAAATGATAGAATCCGGGCGAGTACTTGGAAAAGGTAGAATCCGTCCGAGTACCGAAAAATTGACCGAACGAGTACCGAAAAATTGTAGAATCAGGGTCAGTACAGGAAAATGATAGAATCCGGGCGAGTATCTGGACAAGGTAGAATCCGTCCGAGTACCGAAAAATTGGCCGAACGAGTACCGAAAAATTGTAGAATCAGGGTCAGTACAGGAAAATGATAGAATCCGGGCGAGTACCTGGAAAAGGTAGAATCCGTCCGAGTACCAAAAAACTGTCCGAACGAGTACCGAAAAATGGTAGAATCAGGGTCAGTATAGGAAAAGGATAGAATCCGGGCGAGTACCTGGAAAAGGTAGAATCCGTCCGAGTACCGAACAACTGTCCGAACGAGTACCGAAAAATTGTAGAATCAGGGTCAGTACAGGAAAATGATAGAATCCGGGCGAGTACCTGGAAAAGGTAGAATCCGTCCGAGTACCGAACTACTGTCCGAACGAGTACCGAAAAATTGTAGAATCAGGGTCAGTACAGGAAAATGATAGAATCCGGGCGAGTACCTGGAAAATGTAGAATCCGTCCGAGTACCGAACAACTGTCCGAACGAGTACAGAAAAATGGTAGAATCAGGGTCAGTACAGGAAAATGATAGAATCCGGGCGAGTACCTGGAAAAGGTAGAATCCGTCCGAGTACCGAAAAACTGTCCGAACGAGTACCGAAAAATGGTAGAATCAGGGTCAGTATAGGAAAAGGATAGAATCCGGGCGAGTACCTGGAAAAGGTAGAATCCGTCCGAGTACCGAACAACTGTCCGAACGAGTACCGAAAAATTGTAGAATCAGGGTCAGTACAGGAAAATGATAGAATCCGGGCGAGTACCTGGAAAAGGTAGAATCCGTCCGAGTACCGAACAACTGTCCGAACGAGTACAGAAAAATGGTAGAATCAGGGTCAGTACAGGAAAATGATAGAATCCGGGCGAGTACCTGGAAAAGGTAGAATCCGTCCGAGTACCGAAAAACTGTCCGAACGAGTACCGAAAAATGGTAGAATCAGGGTCAGTATAGGAAAAGGATAGAATCCGGGCGAGTACCTGGAAAAGGTAGAATCCGTCCGAGTACCGAACAACTGTCCGAACGAGTACAGAAAAATGGTAGAATCAGGGTCAGTACAGGAAAATGATAGAATCCGGGCGAGTACCTGGAAAAGGTAGAATCCGTCCGAGTACCGAAAAACTGTCCGAACGAGTACCGAAAAATGGTAGAATCAGGGTCAGTATAGGAAAAGGATAGAATCCGGGCGAGTACCTGGAAAAGGTAGAATCCGTCCGAGTACCGAACAACTGTCCGAACGAGTACAGAAAAATGGTAGAATCAGGGTCAGTACAGGAAAATGATAGAATCCGGGCGAGTACCTGGAAAAGGTAGAATCCGTCCGAGTACCGAAAAACTGTCCGAACGAGTACCGAAAAATGGTAGAATCAGGGTCAGTATAGGAAAAGGATAGAATCCGGGCGAGTACCTGGAAAAGGTAGAATCCGTCCGAGTACCGAACAACTGTCCGAACGAGTACCGAAAAATTGTAGAATCAGGGTCAGTACAGGAAAATGATAGAATCCGGGCGAGTACCTGGAAAAGGTAGAATCCGTCCGAGTACCGAACAACTGTCCGAACGAGTACCGAAAAATGGTAGAATCAGGGTCAGTACAGGAAAATGATACAATCCGGGCGAGTACCTGGAAAAGGTAGAATCCGTCCGAGTACCGAAAAACTGTCCGAACGAGTACCGAAAAATGGTAGAATCAGGGTCAGTATAGGAAAAGGATAGAATCCGGGCGAGTACCTGGAAAAGGTAGAATCCGTCCGAGTACCGAACAACTGTCCGAACGAGTACCGAAAAATTGTAGAATCAGGGTCAGTACAGGAAAATGATAGAATCCGGGCGAGTACTTGGAAAAGGTAGAATCCGTCCGAGTACCGAAAAATTGACCGAACGAGTACCGAAAAATTGTAGAATCAGGGTCAGTACAGGAAAATGATAGAATCCGGGCGAGTATCTGGACAAGGTAGAATCCGTCCGAGTACCGAAAAATTGGCCGAACGAGTACCGAAAAATTGTAGAATCAGGGTCAGTACAGGAAAATGATAGAATCCGGGCGAGTACCTGGAAAAGGTAGAATCCGTCCGAGTACCAAAAAACTGTCCGAACGAGTACCGAAAAATGGTAGAATCAGGGTCAGTATAGGAAAAGGATAGAATCCGGGCGAGTACCTGGAAAAGGTAGAATCCGTCCGAGTACCGAACAACTGTCCGAACGAGTACCGAAAAATTGTAGAATCAGGGTCAGTACAGGAAAATGATAGAATCCGGGCGAGTACCTGGAAAAGGTAGAATCCGTCCGAGTACCGAACTACTGTCCGAACGAGTACCGAAAAATTGTAGAATCAGGGTCAGTACAGGAAAATGATAGAATCCGGGCGAGTACCTGGAAAAGGTAGAATCCGTCCGAGTACCGAACAACTGTCCGAACGAGTACAGAAAAATGGTAGAATCAGGGTCAGTACAGGAAAATGATAGAATCCGGGCGAGTACCTGGAAAAGGTAGAATCCGTCCGAGTACCGAAAAACTGTCCGAACGAGTACCGAAAAATGGTAGAATCAGGGTCAGTATAGGAAAAGGATAGAATCCGGGCGAGTACCTGGAAAAGGTAGAATCCGTCCGAGTACCGAACAACTGTCCGAACGAGTACCGAAAAATTGTAGAATCAGGGTCAGTACAGGAAAATGATAGAATCCGGGCGAGTACTTGGAAAAGGTAGAATCCGTCCGAGTACCGAAAAATTGACCGAACGAGTACCGAAAAATTGTAGAATCAGGGTCAGTACAGGAAAATGATAGAATCCGGGCGAGTATCTGGACAAGGTAGAATCCGTCCGAGTACCGAAAAATTGGCCGAACGAGTACCGAAAAATTGTAGAATCAGGGTCAGTACAGGAAAATGATAGAATCCGGGCGAGTACCTGGAAAAGGTAGAATCCGTCCGAGTACCAAAAAACTGTCCGAACGAGTACCGAAAAATGGTAGAATCAGGGTCAGTATAGGAAAAGGATAGAATCCGGGCGAGTACCTGGAAAAGGTAGAATCCGTCCGAGTACCGAACAACTGTCCGAACGAGTACCGAAAAATTGTAGAATCAGGGTCAGTACAGGAAAATGATAGAATCCGGGCGAGTACCTGGAAAAGGTAGAATCCGTCCGAGTACCGAACTACTGTCCGAACGAGTACCGAAAAATTGTAGAATCAGGGTCAGTACAGGAAAATGATAGAATCCGGGCGAGTACCTGGAAAATGTAGAATCCGTCCGAGTACCGAACAACTGTCCGAACGAGTACAGAAAAATGGTAGAATCAGGGTCAGTACAGGAAAATGATAGAATCCGGGCGAGTACCTGGAAAAGGTAGAATCCGTCCGAGTACCGAAAAACTGTCCGAACGAGTACCGAAAAATGGTAGAATCAGGGTCAGTATAGGAAAAGGATAGAATCCGGGCGAGTACCTGGAAAAGGTAGAATCCGTCCGAGTACCGAACAACTGTCCGAACGAGTACCGAAAAATTGTAGAATCAGGGTCAGTACAGGAAAATGATAGAATCCGGGCGAGTACCTGGAAAAGGTAGAATCCGTCCGAGTACCGAACAACTGTCCGAACGAGTACAGAAAAATGGTAGAATCAGGGTCAGTACAGGAAAATGATAGAATCCGGGCGAGTACCTGGAAAAGGTAGAATCCGTCCGAGTACCGAAAAACTGTCCGAACGAGTACCGAAAAATGGTAGAATCAGGGTCAGTATAGGAAAAGGATAGAATCCGGGCGAGTACCTGGAAAAGGTAGAATCCGTCCGAGTACCGAACAACTGTCCGAACGAGTACAGAAAAATGGTAGAATCAGGGTCAGTACAGGAAAATGATAGAATCCGGGCGAGTACCTGGAAAAGGTAGAATCCGTCCGAGTACCGAAAAACTGTCCGAACGAGTACCGAAAAATGGTAGAATCAGGGTCAGTATAGGAAAAGGATAGAATCCGGGCGAGTACCTGGAAAAGGTAGAATCCGTCCGAGTACCGAACAACTGTCCGAACGAGTACAGAAAAATGGTAGAATCAGGGTCAGTACAGGAAAATGATAGAATCCGGGCGAGTACCTGGAAAAGGTAGAATCCGTCCGAGTACCGAAAAACTGTCCGAACGAGTACCGAAAAATGGTAGAATCAGGGTCAGTATAGGAAAAGGATAGAATCCGGGCGAGTACCTGGAAAAGGTAGAATCCGTCCGAGTACCGAACAACTGTCCGAACGAGTACCGAAAAATTGTAGAATCAGGGTCAGTACAGGAAAATGATAGAATCCGGGCGAGTACCTGGAAAAGGTAGAATCCGTCCGAGTACCGAACAACTGTCCGAACGAGTACCGAAAAATGGTAGAATCAGGGTCAGTACAGGAAAATGATACAATCCGGGCGAGTACCTGGAAAAGGTAGAATCCGTCCGAGTACCGAAAAACTGTCCGAACGAGTACCGAAAAATGGTAGAATCAGGGTCAGTATAGGAAAAGGATAGAATCCGGGCGAGTACCTGGAAAAGGTAGAATCCGTCCGAGTACCGAACAACTGTCCGAACGAGTACCGAAAAATTGTAGAATCAGGGTCAGTACAGGAAAATGATAGAATCCGGGCGAGTACTTGGAAAAGGTAGAATCCGTCCGAGTACCGAAAAATTGACCGAACGAGTACCGAAAAATTGTAGAATCAGGGTCAGTACAGGAAAATGATAGAATCCGGGCGAGTATCTGGACAAGGTAGAATCCGTCCGAGTACCGAAAAATTGGCCGAACGAGTACCGAAAAATTGTAGAATCAGGGTCAGTACAGGAAAATGATAGAATCCGGGCGAGTACCTGGAAAAGGTAGAATCCGTCCGAGTACCAAAAAACTGTCCGAACGAGTACCGAAAAATGGTAGAATCAGGGTCAGTATAGGAAAAGGATAGAATCCGGGCGAGTACCTGGAAAAGGTAGAATCCGTCCGAGTACCGAACAACTGTCCGAACGAGTACCGAAAAATTGTAGAATCAGGGTCAGTACAGGAAAATGATAGAATCCGGGCGAGTACCTGGAAAAGGTAGAATCCGTCCGAGTACCGAACTACTGTCCGAACGAGTACCGAAAAATTGTAGAATCAGGGTCAGTACAGGAAAATGATAGAATCCGGGCGAGTACCTGGAAAAGGTAGAATCCGTCCGAGTACCGAACAACTGTCCGAACGAGTACAGAAAAATGGTAGAATCAGGGTCAGTACAGGAAAATGATAGAATCCGGGCGAGTACCTGGAAAAGGTAGAATCCGTCCGAGTACCGAAAAACTGTCCGAACGAGTACCGAAAAATGGTAGAATCAGGGTCAGTATAGGAAAAGGATAGAATCCGGGCGAGTACCTGGAAAAGGTAGAATCCGTCCGAGTACCGAACAACTGTCCGAACGAGTACCGAAAAATTGTAGAATCAGGGTCAGTACAGGAAAATGATAGAATCCGGGCGAGTACTTGGAAAAGGTAGAATCCGTCCGAGTACCGAAAAATTGACCGAACGAGTACCGAAAAATTGTAGAATCAGGGTCAGTACAGGAAAATGATAGAATCCGGGCGAGTACCTGGACAAGGTAGAATCCGTCCGAGTACCGAAAAATTGGCCGAACGAGTACCGAAAAATTGTAGAATCAGGGTCAGTACAGGAAAAAGATAGAATCCGGGCGAGTACCTGGACAAGGTAGAATCCGTCCGAGTACCGAAAAATTGGCCGAACGAGTACCGAAAAATTGTAGAATCAGGGTCAGTACAGGAAAATGATAGAATCCGGGCGAGTACCTGGAAAAGGTAGAATCCGTCCGAGTACCAAAAAACTGTCCGAACGAGTACCGAAAAATGGTAGAATCAGGGTCAGTGTAGGAAAAGGATAAAATCCGGGCGAGTACCTGGAAAAGGTAGAATCCGTCCGAGTACCGAACAACTGTCCGAACGAGTACCGAAAAATTGTAGAATCAGGGTCAGTACAGGAAAATGATAGAATCCGGGCGAGTACCTGGAAAAGGTAGAATCCGTCCGAGTACCGAACAACTGTCCGAACGAGTACCGAAAAATGGTAGAATCAGGGTCAGTACAGGAAAATGATAGAATCCGGGCGAGTACCTGGAAAAGGTAGAATCCGTCCGAGTACCGAAAAACTGTCCGAACGAGTACCGAAAAATGGTAGAATCAGGGTCAGTACAGGAAAATGATAGAATCCGGGCGAGTACCAGGAAAAGGTAGAATCCGTCCGAGTACCGAAAAACTGTCCGAACGAGTACCGAAAAATGGTAGAATCAGGGTCAGTATAGGAAAAGGATAGAATCCGGGCGAGTACCTGGAAAAGGTAGAATCCGTCCGAGTACCGAACAACTGTCCGAACGAGTACCGAAAAATTGTAGAATCAGGGTCAGTACAGGAAAATGATAGAATCCGGGCGAGTACCTGGAAAAGGTAGAATCCGTCCGAGTACCGAAAAACTGTCCGAACGAGTACCGAAAAATGGTAGAATCAGGGTCAGTACAGGAAAATGATAGAATCCGGGCGAGTACCTGGAAAAGGTAGAATCCGTCTGAGTACCGAAAAACTGTCCGAACGAGTACCGAAAAATGGTAGAATCAGGGTCAGTATAGGAAAAGGATAGAATCCGGGCGAGTACCTGGAAAAGGTAGAATCCGTCCGAGTACCGAACAACTGTCCGAACGAGTACCGAAAAATTGTAGAATCAGGGTCAGTACAGGAAAATGATAGAATCCGGGCGAGTACTTGGAAAAGGTAGAATCCGTCCGAGTACCGAAAAATTGACCGAACGAGTACCGAAAAATTGTAGAATCAGGGTCAGTACAGGAAAATGATAGAATCCGGGCGAGTACCTGGACAAGGTAGAATCCGTCCGAGTACCGAAAAATTGTAGAATCAGGGTCAGTACAGGAAAATGATAGAATCCGGGCGAGTCTTGGATAAGGTAGAATCCGTCCGAGTACCAAAAAACTGTCCGAACGAGTACCTAAAAATGGTAGAATCAGGGTCAGTGTAGGAAAAGGATAGAATCCGGGCGAGTACCTGGAAAAGGTAGAATCCGTCCGAGTACCGAAAAACTGTCCGAACGAGTACCGAAAAATGGTAGAATCAGGGTCAGTACAGGAAAAGGATAGAATCCGGGCGAGTACCTGGAAAAGGTAGAATCCGTCCGAGTACCGAACAACTGTCCGAACGAGTACCGAAAAATTGTAGAATCAGGGTCAGTACAGGAAAATGATAGAATCCGGGCGAGTACCTGGAAAAGGTAGAATCCGTCCGAGTACCGAACAACTGTCCGAACGAGTACAGAAAAATGGTAGAATCAGGGTCAGTACAGGAAAATGATAGAATCCGGGCGAGTACCTGGAAAAGGTAGAATCCGTCCGAGTACCGAAAAACTGTCCGAACGAGTACCGAAAAATGGTAGAATCAGGGTCAGTATAGGAAAAGGATAGAATCCGGGCGAGTACCTGGAAAAGGTAGAATCCGTCCGAGTACCGAACAACTGTCCGAACGAGTACAGAAAAATGGTAGAATCAGGGTCAGTACAGGAAAATGATAGAATCCGGGCGAGTACCTGGACAAGGTAGAATCCGTCCGAGTACCGAAAAATTGTAGAATCAGGGTCAGTACAGGAAAATGATAGAATCCGGGCGAGTCTTGGATAAGGTAGAATCCGTCCGAGTACCAAAAAACTGTCCGAACGAGTACCTAAAAATGGTAGAATCAGGGTCAGTGTAGGAAAAGGATAGAATCCGGGCGAGTACCTGGAAAAGGTAGAATCCGTCCGAGTACCGAAAAACTGTCCGAACGAGTACCGAAAAATGGTAGAATCAGGGTCAGTATAGGAAAAGGATAGAATCCGGGCGAGTACCTGGAAAAGGTAGAATCCGTCCGAGTACCGAACAACTGTCCGAACGAGTACCGAAAAATTGTAGAATCAGGGTCAGTACAGGAAAATGATAGAATCCGGGCGAGTACCTGGAAAAGGTAGAATCCGTCCGAGTACCGAACAACTGTCCGAACGAGTACCGAAAAATGGTAGAATCAGGGTCAGTACAGGAAAATGATACAATCCGGGCGAGTACCTGGAAAAGGTAGAATCCGTCCGAGTACCGAAAAACTGTCCGAACGAGTACCGAAAAATGGTAGAATCAGGGTCAGTATAGGAAAAGGATAGAATCCGGGCGAGTACCTGGAAAAGGTAGAATCCGTCCGAGTACCGAACAACTGTCCGAACGAGTACCGAAAAATTGTAGAATCAGGGTCAGTACAGGAAAATGATAGAATCCGGGCGAGTACCTGGAAAAGGTAGAATCCGTCCGAGTACCGAACAACTGTCCGAACGAGTACCGAAAAATTGTAGAATCAGGGTCAGTACAGGAAAATGATAGAATCCGGGCGAGTACCTGGAAAAGGTAGAATCCGTCCGAGTACCGAACAACTGTCCGAACGAGTACCGAAAAATGGTAGAATCAGGGTCAGTACAGGAAAATGATACAATCCGGGCGAGTACCTGGAAAAGGTAGAATCCGTCCGAGTACCGAAAAACTGTCCGAACGAGTACCGAAAAATGGTAGAATCAGGGTCAGTATAGGAAAAGGATAGAATCCGGGCGAGTACCTGGAAAAGGTAGAATCCGTCCGAGTACCGAACAACTGTCCGAACGAGTACCGAAAAATTGTAGAATCAGGGTCAGTACAGGAAAATGATAGAATCCGGGCGAGTACTTGGAAAAGGTAGAATCCGTCCGAGTACCGAAAAATTGACCGAACGAGTACCGAAAAATTGTAGAATCAGGGTCAGTACAGGAAAATGATAGAATCCGGGCGAGTACCTGGACAAGGTAGAATCCGTCCGAGTACCGAAAAATTGGCCGAACGAGTACCGAAAAATTGTAGAATCAGGGTCAGTACAGGAAAAAGATAGAATCCGGGCGAGTACCTGGACAAGGTAGAATCCGTCCGAGTACCGAAAAATTGGCCGAACGAGTACCGAAAAATTGTAGAATCAGGGTCAGTACAGGAAAATGATAGAATCCGGGCGAGTACCTGGAAAAGGTAGAATCCGTCCGAGTACCAAAAAACTGTCCGAACGAGTACCGAAAAATGGTAGAATCAGGGTCAGTGTAGGAAAAGGATAAAATCCGGGCGAGTACCTGGAAAAGGTAGAATCCGTCCGAGTACCGAACAACTGTCCGAACGAGTACCGAAAAATTGTAGAATCAGGGTCAGTACAGGAAAATGATAGAATCCGGGCGAGTACCTGGAAAAGGTAGAATCCGTCCGAGTACCGAACAACTGTCCGAACGAGTACCGAAAAATGGTAGAATCAGGGTCAGTACAGGAAAATGATAGAATCCGGGCGAGTACCTGGAAAAGGTAGAATCCGTCCGAGTACCGAAAAACTGTCCGAACGAGTACCGAAAAATGGTAGAATCAGGGTCAGTACAGGAAAATGATAGAATCCGGGCGAGTACCAGGAAAAGGTAGAATCCGTCCGAGTACCGAAAAACTGTCCGAACGAGTACCGAAAAATGGTAGAATCAGGGTCAGTATAGGAAAAGGATAGAATCCGGGCGAGTACCTGGAAAAGGTAGAATCCGTCCGAGTACCGAACAACTGTCCGAACGAGTACCGAAAAATTGTAGAATCAGGGTCAGTACAGGAAAATGATAGAATCCGGGCGAGTACCTGGAAAAGGTAGAATCCGTCCGAGTACCGAAAAACTGTCCGAACGAGTACCGAAAAATGGTAGAATCAGGGTCAGTACAGGAAAATGATAGAATCCGGGCGAGTACCTGGAAAAGGTAGAATCCGTCTGAGTACCGAAAAACTGTCCGAACGAGTACCGAAAAATGGTAGAATCAGGGTCAGTATAGGAAAAGGATAGAATCCGGGCGAGTACCTGGAAAAGGTAGAATCCGTCCGAGTACCGAACAACTGTCCGAACGAGTACCGAAAAATTGTAGAATCAGGGTCAGTACAGGAAAATGATAGAATCCGGGCGAGTACTTGGAAAAGGTAGAATCCGTCCGAGTACCGAAAAATTGACCGAACGAGTACCGAAAAATTGTAGAATCAGGGTCAGTACAGGAAAATGATAGAATCCGGGCGAGTACCTGGACAAGGTAGAATCCGTCCGAGTACCGAAAAATTGTAGAATCAGGGTCAGTACAGGAAAATGATAGAATCCGGGCGAGTCTTGGATAAGGTAGAATCCGTCCGAGTACCAAAAAACTGTCCGAACGAGTACCTAAAAATGGTAGAATCAGGGTCAGTGTAGGAAAAGGATAGAATCCGGGCGAGTACCTGGAAAAGGTAGAATCCGTCCGAGTACCGAAAAACTGTCCGAACGAGTACCGAAAAATGGTAGAATCAGGGTCAGTACAGGAAAAGGATAGAATCCGGGCGAGTACCTGGAAAAGGTAGAATCCGTCCGAGTACCGAACAACTGTCCGAACGAGTACCGAAAAATTGTAGAATCAGGGTCAGTACAGGAAAATGATAGAATCCGGGCGAGTACCTGGAAAAGGTAGAATCCGTCCGAGTACCGAACAACTGTCCGAACGAGTACAGAAAAATGGTAGAATCAGGGTCAGTACAGGAAAATGATAGAATCCGGGCGAGTACCTGGAAAAGGTAGAATCCGTCCGAGTACCGAAAAACTGTCCGAACGAGTACCGAAAAATGGTAGAATCAGGGTCAGTATAGGAAAAGGATAGAATCCGGGCGAGTACCTGGAAAAGGTAGAATCCGTCCGAGTACCGAACAACTGTCCGAACGAGTACAGAAAAATGGTAGAATCAGGGTCAGTACAGGAAAATGATAGAATCCGGGCGAGTACCTGGACAAGGTAGAATCCGTCCGAGTACCGAAAAATTGTAGAATCAGGGTCAGTACAGGAAAATGATAGAATCCGGGCGAGTCTTGGATAAGGTAGAATCCGTCCGAGTACCAAAAAACTGTCCGAACGAGTACCTAAAAATGGTAGAATCAGGGTCAGTGTAGGAAAAGGATAGAATCCGGGCGAGTACCTGGAAAAGGTAGAATCCGTCCGAGTACCGAAAAACTGTCCGAACGAGTACCGAAAAATGGTAGAATCAGGGTCAGTATAGGAAAAGGATAGAATCCGGGCGAGTACCTGGAAAAGGTAGAATCCGTCCGAGTACCGAACAACTGTCCGAACGAGTACCGAAAAATTGTAGAATCAGGGTCAGTACAGGAAAATGATAGAATCCGGGCGAGTACCTGGAAAAGGTAGAATCCGTCCGAGTACCGAACAACTGTCCGAACGAGTACCGAAAAATGGTAGAATCAGGGTCAGTACAGGAAAATGATACAATCCGGGCGAGTACCTGGAAAAGGTAGAATCCGTCCGAGTACCGAAAAACTGTCCGAACGAGTACCGAAAAATGGTAGAATCAGGGTCAGTATAGGAAAAGGATAGAATCCGGGCGAGTACCTGGAAAAGGTAGAATCCGTCCGAGTACCGAACAACTGTCCGAACGAGTACCGAAAAATTGTAGAATCAGGGTCAGTACAGGAAAATGATAGAATCCGGGCGAGTACCTGGAAAAGGTAGAATCCGTCCGAGTACCGAACAACTGTCCGAACGAGTACCGAAAAATTGTAGAATCAGGGTCAGTACAGGAAAATGATAGAATCCGGGCGAGTACCTGGAAAAGGTAGAATCCGTCCGAGTACCGAACAACTGTCCGAACGAGTACCGAAAAATGGTAGAATCAGGGTCAGTACAGGAAAATGATACAATCCGGGCGAGTACCTGGAAAAGGTAGAATCCGTCCGAGTACCGAAAAACTGTCCGAACGAGTACCGAAAAATGGTAGAATCAGGGTCAGTATAGGAAAAGGATAGAATCCGGGCGAGTACCTGGAAAAGGTAGAATCCGTCCGAGTACCGAACAACTGTCCGAACGAGTACCGAAAAATTGTAGAATCAGGGTCAGTACAGGAAAATGATAGAATCCGGGCGAGTACTTGGAAAAGGTAGAATCCGTCCGAGTACCGAAAAATTGACCGAACGAGTACCGAAAAATTGTAGAATCAGGGTCAGTACAGGAAAATGATAGAATCCGGGCGAGTATCTGGACAAGGTAGAATCCGTCCGAGTACCGAAAAATTGGCCGAACGAGTACCGAAAAATTGTAGAATCAGGGTCAGTACAGGAAAATGATAGAATCCGGGCGAGTACCTGGAAAAGGTAGAATCCGTCCGAGTACCAAAAAACTGTCCGAACGAGTACCGAAAAATGGTAGAATCAGGGTCAGTATAGGAAAAGGATAGAATCCGGGCGAGTACCTGGAAAAGGTAGAATCCGTCCGAGTACCGAACAACTGTCCGAACGAGTACCGAAAAATTGTAGAATCAGGGTCAGTACAGGAAAATGATAGAATCCGGGCGAGTACCTGGAAAAGGTAGAATCCGTCCGAGTACCGAACTACTGTCCGAACGAGTACCGAAAAATTGTAGAATCAGGGTCAGTACAGGAAAATGATAGAATCCGGGCGAGTACCTGGAAAAGGTAGAATCCGTCCGAGTACCGAACAACTGTCCGAACGAGTACAGAAAAATGGTAGAATCAGGGTCAGTACAGGAAAATGATACAATCCGGGCGAGTACCTGGAAAAGGTAGAATCCGTCCGAGTACCGAAAAACTGTCCGAACGAGTACCGAAAAATGGTAGAATCAGGGTCAGTATAGGAAAAGGATAGAATCCGGGCGAGTACCTGGAAAAGGTAGAATCCGTCCGAGTACCGAACAACTGTCCGAACGAGTACCGAAAAATTGTAGAATCAGGGTCAGTACAGGAAAATGATAGAATCCGGGCGAGTACTTGGAAAAGGTAGAATCCGTCCGAGTACCGAAAAATTGACCGAACGAGTACCGAAAAATTGTAGAATCAGGGTCAGTACAGGAAAATGATAGAATCCGGGCGAGTACCTGGACAAGGTAGAATCCGTCCGAGTACCGAAAAATTGGCCGAACGAGTACCGAAAAATTGTAGAATCAGGGTCAGTACAGGAAAAAGATAGAATCCGGGCGAGTACCTGGACAAGGTAGAATCCGTCCGAGTACCGAAAAATTGGCCGAACGAGTACCGAAAAATTGTAGAATCAGGGTCAGTACAGGAAAATGATAGAATCCGGGCGAGTACCTGGAAAAGGTAGAATCCGTCCGAGTACCGAACAACTGTCCGAACGAGTACCGAAAAATGGTAGAATCAGGGTCAGTACAGGAAAAGGATAGAATCCGGGCGAGTACCTGGACAAGGTAGAATCCGTCCGAGTACCGAAAAATTGGCCGAACGAGTACCGAAAAATTGTAGAATCAGGGTCAGTACAGGAAAATGATAGAATCCGGGCGAGTACCTGGAAAAGGTAGAATCCGTCCGAGTACCAAAAAACTGTCCGAACGAGTACCGAAAAATGGTAGAATCAGGGTCAGTATAGGAAAAGGATAGAATCCGGGCGAGTACCTGGAAAAGGATAGAATCCGGGCGAGTACCTGGAAAAGGTAGAATCCGTCCGAGTACCGAACAACTGTCCGAACGAGTACCGAAAAATTGTAGAATCAGGGTCAGTACAGGAAAATGATAGAATCCGGGCGAGTACCTGGACAAGGTAGAATCCGTCCGAGTACCGAAAAATTGGCCGAACGAGTACCGAAAAATTGTAGAATCAGGGTCAGTACAGGAAAATGATAGAATCCGGGCGAGTACCTGGAAAAGGTAGAATCCGTCCGAGTACCAAAAAACTGTCCGAACGAGTACCGAAAAATGGTAGAATCAGGGTCAGTATAGGAAAAGGATAGAATCCGGGCGAGTACCTGGAAAAGGTAGAATCCGTCCGAGTACCGAACAACTGTCCGAACGAGTACCGAAAAATTGTAGAATCAGGGTCAGTACAGGAAAATGATAGAATCCGGGCGAGTACCTGGAAAAGGTAGAATCCGTCCGAGTACCGAACTACTGTCCGAACGAGTACCGAAAAATTGTAGAATCAGGGTCAGTACAGGAAAATGATAGAATCCGGGCGAGTACCTGGAAAAGGTAGAATCCGTCCGAGTACCGAACAACTGTCCGAACGAGTACAGAAAAATGGTAGAATCAGGGTCAGTACAGGAAAATGATAGAATCCGGGCGAGTACCTGGAAAAGGTAGAATCCGTCCGAGTACCGAAAAACTGTCCGAACGAGTACCGAAAAATGGTAGAATCAGGGTCAGTATAGGAAAAGGATAGAATCCGGGCGAGTACCTGGAAAAGGTAGAATCCGTCCGAGTACCGAACAACTGTCCGAACGAGTACCGAAAAATTGTAGAATCAGGGTCAGTACAGGAAAATGATAGAATCCGGGCGAGTACTTGGAAAAGGTAGAATCCGTCCGAGTACCGAAAAATTGACCGAACGAGTACCGAAAAATTGTAGAATCAGGGTCAGTACAGGAAAATGATAGAATCGGGGCGAGTACCTGGACAAGGTAGAATCCGTCCGAGTACCGAAAAATTGGCCGAACGAGTACCGAAAAATTGTAGAATCAGGGTCAGTACAGGAAAAAGATAGAATCCGGGCGAGTACCTGGACAAGGTAGAATCCGTCCGAGTACCGAAAAATTGGCCGAACGAGTACCGAAAAATTGTAGAATCAGGGTCAGTACAGGAAAATGATAGAATCCGGGCGAGTACCTGGAAAAGGTAGAATCCGTCCGAGTACCAAAAAACTGTCCGAACGAGTACCGAAAAATGGTAGAATCAGGGTCAGTGTAGGAAAAGGATAGAATCCGGGCGAGTACCTGGAAAAGGTAGAATCCGTCCGAGTACCGAACAACTGTCCGAACGAGTACCGAAAAATTGTAGAATCAGGGTCAGTACAGGAAAAGGATAGAATCCGGGCGAGTACCTGGAAAAGGTAGAATCCGTCCGAGTACCGAACAACTGTCCGAACGAGTACCGAAAAATTGTAGAATCAGGGTCAGTACAGGAAAATGATAGAATCCGGGCGAGTACCTGGAAAAGGTAGAATCCGTCCGAGTACCGAACAACTGTCCGAACGAGTACCGAAAAATGGTAGAATCAGGGTCAGTACAGGAAAATGATACAATCCGGGCGAGTACCTGGAAAAGGTAGAATCCGTCCGAGTACCGAAAAACTGTCCGAACGAGTACCGAAAAATGGTAGAATCAGGGTCAGTATAGGAAAAGGATAGAATCCGGGCGAGTACCTGGAAAAGGTAGAATCCGTCCGAGTACCGAACAACTGTCCGAACGAGTACCGAAAAATGGTAGAATCAGGGTCAGTATAGGAAAAGGATAGAATCCGGGCGAGTACCTGGAAAAGGTAGAATCCGTCCGAGTACCGAACAACTGTCCGAACGAGTACCGAAAAATTGTAGAATCAGGGTCAGTACAGGAAAATGATAGAATCCGGGCGAGTACCTGGAAAAGGTAGATTCCGTCCGAGTACCGAACAACTGTCCGAACGAGTACCGAAAAATTGTAGAATCAGGGTCAGTACAGGAAAATGATAGAATCCGGGCGAGTACCTGGAAAAGGTAGAATCCGTCCGAGTACCGAACAACTGTCCGAACGAGTACCGAAAAATGGTAGAATCAGGGTCAGTACAGGAAAATGATACAATCCGGGCGAGTACCTGGAAAAGGTAGAATCCGTCCGAGTACCAAAAAACTGTCCGAACGAGTACCGAAAAATGGTAGAATCAGGGTCAGTATAGGAAAAGGATAGAATCCGGGCGAGTACCTGGAAAAGGTAGAATCCGTCCGAGTACCGAACAACTGTCCGAACGAGTACCGAAAAATTGTAGAATCAGGGTAAGTACAGGAAAATGATAGAATCCGGGCGAGTACTTGGAAAAGGTAGAATCCGTCCGAGTACCGAAAAATTGACCGAACGAGTACCGAAAAATTGTAGAATCAGGGTCAGTACAGGAAAATGATAGAATCCGGGCGAGTACCTGGACAAGGTAGAATCCGTCCGAGTACCGAACAACTGTCCGAACGAGTACCGAAAAATTGTAGAATCAGGGTCAGTACAGGAAAATGATAGAATCCGGGCGAGTACCTGGAAAAGGTAGAATCCGTCCGAGTACCGAAAAACTGTCCGAACGAGTACCGAAAAATTGTAGAATCACGGTCAGTACAGGAAAATGATAGAATCCGGGCGAGTACCTGGAAAAGGTAGAATCCGTCCGAGTACCGAAAAACTGTCCGAACGAGTACCGAAAAATGGTAGAATCAGGGTCAGTACAGGAAAATGATAGAATCCGGGCGAGTACCTGGAAAAGGTAGAATCCGTCCGAGTACCGAACAACTGTCCGAACGAGTACCGAAAAATGGTAGAATCAGGGTCAGTACAGGAAAATGATACAATCCGGGCGAGTACCTGGAAAAGGTAGAATCCGTCCGAGTACCGAAAAACTGTCCGAACGAGTACCGAAAAATGGTAGAATCAGGGTCAGTATAGGAAAAGGATAGAATCCGGGCGAGTACCTGGAAAAGGTAGAATCCGTCCGAGTACCGAACAACTGTCCGAACGAGTACCGAAAAATTGTAGAATCAGGGTCAGTACAGGAAAATGATAGAATCCGGGCGAGTACTTGGAAAAGGTAGAATCCGTCCGATTACCGAAAAATTGACCGAACGAGTACCGAAAAATTGTAGAATCAGGGTCAGTACAGGAAAATGATAGAATCCGGGCGAGTACCTGGACAAGGTAGAATCCGTCCGAGTACCGAACAACTGTCCGAACGAGTACCGAAAAATGGTAGAATCAGGGTCAGTACAGGAAAATGATACAATCCGGGCGAGTACCTGGAAAAGGTAGAATCCGTCCGAGTACCGAAAAACTGTCCGAACGAGTACCGAAAAATGGTAGAATCAGGGTCAGTATAGGAAAAGGATAGAATCCGGGCGAGTACCTGGAAAAGGTAGAATCCGTCCGAGTACCGAACAACTGTCCGAACGAGTACCGAAAAATTGTAGAATCAGGGTCAGTACAGGAAAATGATAGAATCCGGGCGAGTACTTGGAACAGGTAGAATCCGTCCGAGTACCGAAAAATTGACCGAACGAGTACCGAAAAATTGTAGAATCAGGGTCAGTACAGGAAAATGATAGAATCCGGGCGAGTATCTGGACAAGGTAGAATCCGTCCGAGTACCGAAAAATTGGCCGAACGAGTACCGAAAAATTGTAGAATCAGGGTCAGTACAGGAAAATGATAGAATCCGGGCGAGTACCTGGACAAGGTAGAATCCGTCCGAGTACCGAAAAATTGGCCGAACGAGTACCGAAAAATTGTAGAATCAGGGTCAGTACAGGAAAAAGATAGAATCCGGGCGAGTACCTGGACAAGGTAGAATCCGTCCGAGTACCGAAAAATTGGCCGAACGAGTACCGAAAAATTGTAGAATCAGGGTCAGTACAGGAAAATGATAGAATCCGGGCGAGTACCTGGAAAAGGTAGAATCCGTCCGAGTACCAAAAAACTGTCCGAACGAGTACCGAAAAATGGTAGAATCAGGGTCAGTATAGGAAAAGGATAGAATCCGGGCGAGTACCTGGAAAAGGTAGAATCCGTCCGAGTACCGAAAAACTGTCCGAACGAGTACCGAAAAATTGTATAATCACGGTCAGTACAGGAAAATGATAGAATCCGGGCGAGTACCTGGAAAAGGTAGAATCCGTCCGAGTACCGAAAAACTGTCCGAACGAGTACCGAAAAATGGTAGAATCAGGGTCAGTACAGGAAAATGATAGAATCCGGGCGAGTACCTGGAAAAGGTAGAATCCGTCCGAGTACCGAACAACTATCCGAACGAGTACCGAAAAATGGTAGAATCAGGGTCAGTACAGGAAAATGATACAATCCGGGCGAGTACCTGGAAAAGGTAGAATCCGTCCGAGTACCGAAAAACTGTCCGAACGAGTACCAAAAAATGGTAGAATCAGGGTCAGTATAGGAAAAGGATAGAATCCGGGCGAGTACCAGGAAAAGGTAGAATCCGTCCGAGTACCGAACAACTGTCCGAACGAGTACCGAAAAATTGTAGAATCAGGGTCAGTACAGGAAAATGATAGAATCCGGGCGAGTACTTGGAAAAGGTAGAATCCGTCCGAGTACCGAAAAATTGACCGAACGAGTACCGAAAAATTGTAGAATCAGGGTCAGTACAGGAAAATGATAGAATCCGGGCGAGTACCTGGACAAGGTAGAATCCGTCCGAGTACCGAACAACTGTCCGAACGAGTACCGAAAAATTGTAGAATCAGGGTCAGTATAGGAAAAGGATAGAATCCGGGCGAGTACCTGGAAAAGGTAGAATCCGTCCGAGTACCGAAAAACTGTCCGAACGAGTACCGAAAAATGGTAGAATCAGGGTCAGTATAGGAAAAGGATAGAATCCGGGCGAGTACCTGGAAAAGGTAGAATCCGTCCGAGTACCGAACAACTGTCCGAACGAGTACCGAAAAATTGTAGAATCAGGGTCAGTACAGGAAAATGATAGAATCCGGGCGAGTACCTGGAAAAGGTAGATTCCGTCCGAGTACCGAACAACTGTCCGAACGAGTACCGAAAAATTGTAGAATCAGGGTCAGTACAGGAAAATGATAGAATCCGGGCGAGTACCTGGAAAAGGTAGAATCCGTCCGAGTACCGAACAACTGTCCGAACGAGTACCGAAAAATGGTAGAATCAGGGTCAGTACAGGAAAATGATACAATCCGGGCGAGTACCTGGAAAAGGTAGAATCCGTCCGAGTACCAAAAAACTGTCCGAACGA
This sequence comes from Vitis vinifera, assembly GCF_030704535.1. Lineage (NCBI taxonomy): Eukaryota > Viridiplantae > Streptophyta > Magnoliopsida > Vitales > Vitaceae > Vitis > Vitis vinifera. The sequence continues at coordinate 17,767,066 of NC_081805.1, read as the reverse complement.
GTACCGAAAAATGGTAGAATCAGGGTCAGTATAGGAAAAGGATAGAATCCGGGCGAGTACCAGGAAAAGGTAGAATCCGTCCGAGTACCGAACAACTGTCCGAACGAGTACCGAAAAATTGTAGAATCAGGGTCAGTACAGGAAAATGATAGAATCCGGGCGAGTACTTGGAAAAGGTAGAATCCGTCCGAGTACCGAAAAATTGACCGAACGAGTACCGAAAAATTGTAGAATCAGGGTCAGTACAGGAAAATGATAGAATCCGGGCGAGTACCTGGACAAGGTAGAATCCGTCCGAGTACCGAACAACTGTCCGAACGAGTACCGAAAAATTGTAGAATCAGGGTCAGTATAGGAAAAGGATAGAATCCGGGCGAGTACCTGGAAAAGGTAGAATCCGTCCGAGTACCGAAAAACTGTCCGAACGAGTACCGAAAAATGGTAGAATCAGGGTCAGTATAGGAAAAGGATAGAATCCGGGCGAGTACCTGGAAAAGGTAGAATCCGTCCGAGTACCGAACAACTGTCCGAACGAGTACCGAAAAATTGTAGAATCAGGGTCAGTACAGGAAAATGATAGAATCCGGGCGAGTACCTGGAAAAGGTAGATTCCGTCCGAGTACCGAACAACTGTCCGAACGAGTACCGAAAAATTGTAGAATCAGGGTCAGTACAGGAAAATGATAGAATCCGGGCGAGTACCTGGAAAAGGTAGAATCCGTCCGAGTACCGAACAACTGTCCGAACGAGTACCGAAAAATGGTAGAATCAGGGTCAGTACAGGAAAATGATACAATCCGGGCGAGTACCTGGAAAAGGTAGAATCCGTCCGAGTACCAAAAAACTGTCCGAACGAGTACCGAAAAATGGTAGAATCAGGGTCAGTATAGGAAAAGGATAGAATCCGGGCGAGTACCAGGAAAAGGTAGAATCCGTCCGAGTACCGAACAACTGTCCGAACGAGTACCGAAAAATTGTAGAATCAGGGTCAGTACAGGAAAATGATAGAATCCGGGCGAGTACTTGGAAAAGGTAGAATCCGTCCGAGTACCGAAAAATTGACCGAACGAGTACCGAAAAATTGTAGAATCAGGGTCAGTACAGGAAAATGATAGAATCCGGGCGAGTACCTGGACAAGGTAGAATCCGTCCGAGTACCGAACAACTGTCCGAACGAGTACCGAAAAATGGTAGAATCAGGGTCAGTATAGGAAAAGGATAGAATCCGGGCGAGTACCTGGAAAAGGTAGAATCCGTCCGAGTACCGAACAACTGTCCGAACGAGTACCGAAAAATTGTAGAATCAGGGTCAGTACAGGAAAATGATAGAATCCGGGCGAGTACCTGGAAAAGGTAGATTCCGTCCGAGTACCGAACAACTGTCCGAACGAGTACCGAAAAATTGTAGAATCAGGGTCAGTACAGGAAAATGATAGAATCCGGGCGAGTACCTGGAAAAGGTAGAATCCGTCCGAGTACCGAACAACTGTCCGAACGAGTACCGAAAAATGGTAGAATCAGGGTCAGTACAGGAAAATCATACAATCCGGGCGAGTACCTGGAAAAGGTAGAATCCGTCCGAGTACCAAAAAACTGTCCGAACGAGTACCGAAAAATGGTAGAATCAGGGTTAGTATAGGAAAAGGATAGAATCCGGGCGAGTACCAGGAAAAGGTAGAATCCGTCCGAGTACCGAACAACTGTCCGAACGAGTACCGAAAAATTGTAGAATCAGGGTCAGTACAGGAAAATGATAGAATCCGGGCGAGTACTTGGAAAAGGTAGAATCCGTCCGAGTACCGAAAAATTGACCGAACGAGTACCGAAAAATTGTAGAATCAGGGTCAGTACAGGAAAATGATAGAATCCGGGCGAGTACCTGGACAAGGTAGAATCCGTCCGAGTACCGAACAACTGTCCGAACGAGTACCGAAAAATTGTAGAATCAGGGTCAGTATAGGAAAAGGATAGAATCCGGGCGAGTACCTGGAAAAGGTAGAATCCGTCCGAGTACCGAAAAACTGTCCGAACGAGTACCGAAAAATGGTAGAATCAGGGTCAGTATAGGAAAAGGATAGAATCCGGGCGAGTACCTGGAAAAGGTAGAATCCGTCCGAGTACCGAACAACTGTCCGAACGAGTACCGAAAAATTGTAGAATCAGGGTCAGTACAGGAAAATGATAGAATCCGGGCGAGTACCTGGAAAAGGTAGATTCCGTCCGAGTACCGAACAACTGTCCGAACGAGTACCGAAAAATTGTAGAATCAGGGTCAGTACAGGAAAATGATAGAATCCGGGCGAGTACCTGGAAAAGGTAGAATCCGTCCGAGTACCGAACAACTGTCCGAACGAGTACCGAAAAATGGTAGAATCAGGGTCAGTACAGGAAAATGATACAATCCGGGCGAGTACCTGGAAAAGGTAGAATCCGTCCGAGTACCAAAAAACTGTCCGAACGAGTACCGAAAAATGGTAGAATCAGGGTCAGTATAGGAAAAGGATAGAATCCGGGCGAGTACCTGGAAAAGGTAGAATCCGTCCGAGTACCGAACAACTGTCCGAACGAGTACCGAAAAATTGTAGAATCAGGGTAAGTACAGGAAAATGATAGAATCCGGGCGAGTACTTGGAAAAGGTAGAATCCGTCCGAGTACCGAAAAATTGACCGAACGAGTACCGAAAAATTGTAGAATCAGGGTCAGTACAGGAAAATGATAGAATCCGGGCGAGTACCTGGACAAGGTAGAATCCGTCCGAGTACCGAACAACTGTCCGAAGGAGTACCGAAAAATTGTAGAATCAGGGTCAGTACAGGAAAATGATAGAATCCGGGCGAGTACCTGGAAAAGGTAGAATCCGTCCGAGTACCGAAAAACTGTCCGAACGAGTACCGAAAAATTGTAGAATCACGGTCAGTACAGGAAAATGATAGAATCCGGGCGAGTACCTGGAAAAGGTAGAATCCGTCCGAGTACCGAAAAACTGTCCGAACGAGTACCGAAAAATGGTAGAATCAGGGTCAGTACAGGAAAATGATAGAATCCGGGCGAGTACCTGGAAAAGGTAGAATCCGTCCGAGTACCGAACAACTGTCCGAACGAGTACCGAAAAATGGTAGAATCAGGGTCAGTACAGGAAAATGATACAATCCGGGCGAGTACCTGGAAAAGGTAGAATCCGTCCGAGTACCGAAAAACTGTCCGAACGAGTACCGAAAAATGGTAGAATCAGGGTCAGTATAGGAAAAGGATAGAATCCGGGCGAGTACCTGGAAAAGGTAGAATCCGTCCGAGTACCGAACAACTGTCCGAACGAGTACCGAAAAATTGTAGAATCAGGGTCAGTACAGGAAAATGATAGAATCCGGGCGAGTACTTGGAAAAGGTAGAATCCGTCCGATTACCGAAAAATTGACCGAACGAGTACCGAAAAATTGTAGAATCAGGGTCAGTACAGGAAAATGATAGAATCCGGGCGAGTACCTGGACAAGGTAGAATCCGTCCGAGTACCGAACAACTGTCCGAACGAGTACCGAAAAATTGTAGAATCAGGGTCAGTATAGGAAAAGGATAGAATCCGGGCGAGTACCTGGAAAAGGTAGAATCCGTCCGAGTACCGAAAAACTGTCCGAACGAGTACCGAAAAATGGTAGAATCAGGGTCAGTATAGGAAAAGGATAGAATCCGGGCGAGTACCTGGAAAAGGTAGAATCCGTCCGAGTACCGAACAACTGTCCGAACGAGTACCGAAAAATTGTAGAATCAGGGTCAGTACAGGAAAATGATAGAATCCGGGCGAGTACCTGGAAAAGGTAGATTCCGTCCGAGTACCGAACAACTGTCCGAACGAGTACCGAAAAATTGTAGAATCAGGGTCAGTACAGGAAAATGATAGAATCCGGGCGAGTACCTGGAAAAGGTAGAATCCGTCCGAGTACCGAACAACTGTCCGAACGAGTACCGAAAAATGGTAGAATCAGGGTCAGTACAGGAAAATGATACAATCCGGGCGAGTACCTGGAAAAGGTAGAATCCGTCCGAGTACCAAAAAACTGTCCGAACGAGTACCGAAAAATGGTAGAATCAGGGTCAGTATAGGAAAAGGATAGAATCCGGGCGAGTACCTGGAAAAGGTAGAATCCGTCCGAGTACCGAACAACTGTCCGAACGAGTACCGAAAAATTGTAGAATCAGGGTAAGTACAGGAAAATGATAGAATCCGGGCGAGTACTTGGAAAAGGTAGAATCCGTCCGAGTACCGAAAAATTGACCGAACGAGTACCGAAAAATTGTAGAATCAGGGTCAGTACAGGAAAATGATAGAATCCGGGCGAGTACCTGGACAAGGTAGAATCCGTCCGAGTACCGAACAACTGTCCGAAGGAGTACCGAAAAATTGTAGAATCAGGGTCAGTACAGGAAAATGATAGAATCCGGGCGAGTACCTGGAAAAGGTAGAATCCGTCCGAGTACCGAAAAACTGTCCGAACGAGTACCGAAAAATTGTAGAATCACGGTCAGTACAGGAAAATGATAGAATCCGGGCGAGTACCTGGAAAAGGTAGAATCCGTCCGAGTACCGAAAAACTGTCCGAACGAGTACCGAAAAATGGTAGAATCAGGGTCAGTACAGGAAAATGATAGAATCCGGGCGAGTACCTGGAAAAGGTAGAATCCGTCCGAGTACCGAACAACTGTCCGAACGAGTACCGAAAAATGGTAGAATCAGGGTCAGTACAGGAAAATGATACAATCCGGGCGAGTACCTGGAAAAGGTAGAATCCGTCCGAGTACCGAAAAACTGTCCGAACGAGTACCGAAAAATGGTAGAATCAGGGTCAGTATAGGAAAAGGATAGAATCCGGGCGAGTACCTGGAAAAGGTAGAATCCGTCCGAGTACCGAACAACTGTCCGAACGAGTACCGAAAAATTGTAGAATCAGGGTCAGTACAGGAAAATGATAGAATCCGGGCGAGTACTTGGAAAAGGTAGAATCCGTCCGATTACCGAAAAATTGACCGAACGAGTACCGAAAAATTGTAGAATCAGGGTCAGTACAGGAAAATGATAGAATCCGGGCGAGTACCTGGACAAGGTAGAATCCGTCCGAGTACCGAACAACTGTCCGAACGAGTACCGAAAAATGGTAGAATCAGGGTCAGTACAGGAAAATGATACAATCCGGGCGAGTACCTGGAAAAGGTAGAATCCGTCCGAGTACCGAAAAACTGTCCGAACGAGTACCGAAAAATGGTAGAATCAGGGTCAGTATAGGAAAATGATAGAATCCGGGCGAGTACCTGGAAAAGGTAGAATCCGTCCGAGTACCGAACAACTGTCCGAACGAGTACCGAAAAATTGTAGAATCAGGGTCAGTACAGGAAAATGATAGAATCCGGGCGAGTACTTGGAACAGGTAGAATCCGTCCGAGTACCGAAAAATTGACCGAACGAGTACCGAAAAATTGTAGAATCAGGGTCAGTACAGGAAAATGATAGAATCCGGGCGAGTACCTGGAAAAGGTAGAATCCGTCCGAGTACCGAAAAACTGTCCGAACGAGTACCGAAAAATTGTAGAATCACGGTCAGTACAGGAAAATGATAGAATCCGGGCGAGTACCTGGAAAAGGTAGAATCCGTCCGAGTACCGAAAAACTGTCCGAACGAGTACCGAAAAATGGTAGAATCAGGGTCAGTACAGGAAAATGATAGAATCCGGGCGAGTACCTGGAAAAGGTAGAATCCGTCCGAGTACCGAACAACTGTCCGAACGAGTACCGAAAAATGGTAGAATCAGGGTCAGTACAGGAAAATGATACAATCCGGGCGAGTACCTGGAAAAGGTAGAATCCGTCCGAGTACCGAAAAACTGTCCGAACGAGTACCGAAAAATGGTAGAATCAGGGTCAGTATAGGAAAAGGATAGAATCCGGGCGAGTACCTGGAAAAGGTAGAATCCGTCCGAGTACCGAACAACTGTCCGAACGAGTACCGAAAAATGGTAGAATCAGGGTCAGTACAGGAAAATGATACAATCCGGGCGAGTACCTGGAAAAGGTAGAATCCGTCCGAGTACCGAAAAACTGTCCGAACGAGTACCGAAAAATGGTAGAATCAGGGTCAGTATAGGAAAAGGATAGAATCCGGGCGAGTACCTGGAAAAGGTAGAATCCGTCCGAGTACCGAACAACTGTCCGAACGAGTACCGAAAAATTGTAGAATCAGGGTCAGTACAGGAAAATGATAGAATCCGGGCGAGTACTTGGAAAAGGTAGAATCCGTCCGAGTACCGAAAAATTGACCGAACGAGTACCGAAAAATTGTAGAATCAGGGTCAGTACAGGAAAATGATAGAATCCGGGCGAGTACCTGGACAAGGTAGAATCCGTCCGAGTACCGAACAACTGTCCGAACGAGTACCGAAAAATTGTAGAATCAGGGTCAGTACAGGAAAATGATAGAATCCGGGCGAGTACCTGGAAAAGGTAGAATCCGTCCGAGTACCGAAAAACTGTCCGAACGAGTACCGAAAAATTGTAGAATCACGGTCAGTACAGGAAAATGATAGAATCCGGGCGAGTACCTGGAAAAGGTAGAATCCGTCCGAGTACCGAAAAACTGTCCGAACGAGTACCGAAAAATGGTAGAATCAGGGTCAGTACAGGAAAATGATAGAATCCGGGCGAGTACCTGGAAAAGGTAGAATCCGTCCGAGTACCGAACAACTGTCCGAACGAGTACCGAAAAATGGTAGAATCAGGGTCAGTACAGGAAAATGATACAATCCGGGCGAGTACCTGGAAAAGGTAGAATCCGTCCGAGTACCGAAAAACTGTCCGAACGAGTACCGAAAAATGGTAGAATCAGGGTCAGTATAGGAAAAGGATAGAATCCGGGCGAGTACCTGGAAAAGGTAGAATCCGTCCGAGTACCGAACAACTGTCCGAACGAGTACCGAAAAATTGTAGAATCAGGGTCAGTACAGGAAAATGATAGAATCCGGGCGAGTACTTGGAAAAGGTAGAATCCGTCCGAGTACCGAAAAATTGACCGAACGAGTACCGAAAAATTGTAGAATCAGGGTCAGTACAGGAAAATGATAGAATCCGGGCGAGTACCTGGACAAGGTAGAATCCGTCCGAGTACCGAACAACTGTCCGAACGAGTACCGAAAAATGGTAGAATCAGGGTCAGTACAGGAAAATGATACAATCCGGGCGAGTACCTGGAAAAGGTAGAATCCGTCCGAGTACCGAAAAACTGTCCGAACGAGTACCGAAAAATGGTAGAATCAGGGTCAGTATAGGAAAAGGATAGAATCCGGGCGAGTACCTGGAAAAGGTAGAATCCGTCCGAGTACCGAACAACTGTCCGAACGAGTACCGAAAAATTGTAGAATCAGGGTCAGTACAGGAAAATGATAGAATCCGGGCGAGTACTTGGAAAAGGTAGAATCCGTCCGAGTACCGAAAAATTGACCGAACGAGTACCGAAAAATTGTAGAATCAGGGTCAGTACAGGAAAATGATAGAATCCGGGCGAGTACCTGGACAAGGTAGAATCCGTCCGAGTACCGAACAACTGTCCGAACGAGTACCGAAAAATTGTAGAATCAGGGTCAGTACAGGAAAATGATAGAATCCGGGCGAGTACCTGGAAAAGGTAGAATCCGTCCGAGTACCGAAAAACTGTCCGAACGAGTACCGAAAAATTGTAGAATCACGGTCAGTACAGGAAAATGATAGAATCCGGGCGAGTACCTGGAAAAGGTAGAATCCGTCCGAGTACCGAAAAACTGTCCGAACGAGTACCGAAAAATGGTAGAATCAGGGTCAGTACAGGAAAATGATAGAATCCGGGCGAGTACCTGGAAAAGGTAGAATCCGTCCGAGTACCGAACAACTGTCCGAACGAGTACCGAAAAATGGTAGAATCAGGGTCAGTACAGGAAAATGATACAATCCGGGCGAGTACCTGGAAAAGGTAGAATCCGTCCGAGTACCGAAAAACTGTCCGAACGAGTACCGAAAAATGGTAGAATCAGGGTCAGTATAGGAAAAGGATAGAATCCGGGCGAGTACCTGGAAAAGGTAGAATCCGTCCGAGTACCGAACAACTGTCCGAACGAGTACCGAAAAATTGTAGAATCAGGGTCAGTACAGGAAAATGATAGAATCCGGGCGAGTACTTGGAAAAGGTAGAATCCGTCCGAGTACCGAAAAATTGACCGAACGAGTACCGAAAAATTGTAGAATCAGGGTCAGTACAGGAAAATGATAGAATCCGGGCGAGTACCTGGACAAGGTAGAATCCGTCCGAGTACCGAACAACTGTCCGAACGAGTACCGAAAAATGGTAGAATCAGGGTCAGTACAGGAAAATGATACAATCCGGGCGAGTACCTGGAAAAGGTAGAATCCGTCCGAGTACCGAAAAACTGTCCGAACGAGTACCGAAAAATGGTAGAATCAGGGTCAGTATAGGAAAAGGATAGAATCCGGGCGAGTACCTGGAAAAGGTAGAATCCGTCCGAGTACCGAAAAACTGTCCGAACGAGTACCGAAAAATGGTAGAATCAGGGTCAGTACAGGAAAATGATAGAATCCGGGCGAGTACCTGGAAAAGGTAGAATCCGTCCGAGTACCGAACAACTGTCCGAACGAGTACCGAAAAATGGTAGAATCAGGGTCAGTACAGGAAAATGATACAATCCGGGCGAGTACCTGGAAAAGGTAGAATCCGTCCGAGTACCGAAAAACTGTCCGAACGAGTACCGAAAAATGGTAGAATCAGGGTCAGTATAGGAAAAGGATAGAATCCGGGCGAGTACCTGGAAAAGGTAGAATCCGTCCGAGTACCGAACAACTGTCCGAACGAGTACCGAAAAATTGTAGAATCAGGGTCAGTACAGGAAAATGATAGAATCCGGGCGAGTACTTGGAAAAGGTAGAATCCGTCCGAGTACCGAAAAATTGACCGAACGAGTACCGAAAAATTGTAGAATCAGGGTCAGTACAGGAAAATGATAGAATCCGGGCGAGTACCTGGACAAGGTAGAATCCGTCCGAGTACCGAACAACTGTCCGAACGAGTACCGAAAAATGGTAGAATCAGGGTCAGTACAGGAAAATGATACAATCCGGGCGAGTACCTGGAAAAGGTAGAATCCGTCCGAGTACCGAAAAACTGTCCGAACGAGTACCGAAAAATGGTAGAATCAGGGTCAGTATAGGAAAAGGATAGAATCCGGGCGAGTACCTGGAAAAGGTAGAATCCGTCCGAGTACCGAAAAACTGTCCGAACGAGTACCGAAAAATGGTAGAATCAGGGTCAGTACAGGAAAATGATAGAATCCGGGCGAGTACCTGGAAAAGGTAGAATCCGTCCGAGTACCGAACAACTGTCCGAACGAGTACCGAAAAATGGTAGAATCAGGGTCAGTACAGGAAAATGATACAATCCGGGCGAGTACCTGGAAAAGGTAGAATCCGTCCGAGTACCGAAAAACTGTCCGAACGAGTACCGAAAAATGGTAGAATCAGGGTCAGTATAGGAAAAGGATAGAATCCGGGCGAGTACCTGGAAAAGGTAGAATCCGTCCGAGTACCGAACAACTGTCCGAACGAGTACCGAAAAATTGTAGAATCAGGGTCAGTACAGGAAAATGATAGAATCCGGGCGAGTACTTGGAAAAGGTAGAATCCGTCCGAGTACCGAAAAATTGACCGAACGAGTACCGAAAAATTGTAGAATCAGGGTCAGTACAGGAAAATGATAGAATCCGGGCGAGTACCTGGACAAGGTAGAATCCGTCCGAGTACCGAACAACTGTCCGAACGAGTACCGAAAAATGGTAGAATCAGGGTCAGTACAGGAAAATGATACAATCCGGGCGAGTACCTGGAAAAGGTAGAATCCGTCCGAGTACCGAAAAACTGTCCGAACGAGTACCGAAAAATGGTAGAATCAGGGTCAGTATAGGAAAAGGATAGAATCCGGGCGAGTACCTGGAAAAGGTAGAATCCGTCCGAGTACCGAACAACTGTCCGAACGAGTACCGAAAAATTGTAGAATCAGGGTCAGTACAGGAAAATGATAGAATCCGGGCGAGTACTTGGAACAGGTAGAATCCGTCCGAGTACCGAAAAATTGACCGAACGAGTACCGAAAAATTGTAGAATCAGGGTCAGTACAGGAAAATGATAGAATCCGGGCGAGTATCTGGACAAGGTAGAATCCGTCCGAGTACCGAAAAATTGGCCGAACGAGTACCGAAAAATTGTAGAATCAGGGTCAGTACAGGAAAATGATAGAATCCGGGCGAGTACCTGGAAAAGGTAGAATCCGTCCGAGTACCAAAAAACTGTCCGAACGAGTACCGAAAAATGGTAGAATCAGGGTCAGTATAGGAAAAGGATAGAATCCGGGCGAGTACCTGGAAAAGGTAGAATCCGTCCGAGTACCGAACAACTGTCCGAACGAGTACCGAAAAATTGTAGAATCAGGGTCAGTACAGGAAAATGATAGAATCCGGGCGAGTACCTGGAAAAGGTAGAATCCGTCCGAGTACCGAACTACTGTCCGAACGAGTACCGAAAAATTGTAGAATCAGGGTCAGTACAGGAAAATGATAGAATCCGGGCGAGTACCTGGACAAGGTAGAATCCGTCCGAGTACCGAACAACTGTCCGAACGAGTACCGAAAAATTGTAGAATCAGGGTCAGTACAGGAAAATGATAGAATCCGGGCGAGTACCTGGAAAAGGTAGAATCCGTCCGAGTACCGAACAACTGTCCGAACGAGTACAGAAAAATTGTAGAATCACGGTCAGTACAGGAAAATGATACAATCCGGGCGAGTACCTGGAAAAGGTAGAATCCGTCCGAGTACCGAAAAACTGTCCGAACGAGTACCGAAAAATGGTAGAATCAGGGTCAGTACAGGAAAATGATAGAATCCGGGCGAGTACCTGGAAAAGGTAGAATCCGTCCGAGTACCGAACAACTGTCCGAACGAGTACCGAAAAATGGTAGAATCAGGGTCAGTACAGGAAAATGATACAATCCGGGCGAGTACCTGGAAAAGGTAGAATCCGTCCGAGTACCGAAAAACTGTCCGAACGAGTACCGAAAAATGGTAGAATCAGGGTCAGTATAGGAAAAGGATAGAATCCGGGCGAGTACCTGGAAAAGGTAGAATCCGTCCGAGTACCGAACAACTGTCCGAACGAGTACCGAAAAATTGTAGAATCAGGGTCAGTACAGGAAAATGATAGAATCCGGGCGAGTACTTGGAAAAGGTAGAATCCGTCCGAGTACCGAAAAATTGACCGAACGAGTACCGAAAAATTGTAGAATCAGGGTCAGTACAGGAAAATGATAGAATCCGGGCGAGTACCTGGACAAGGTAGAATCCGTCCGAGTACCGAACAACTGTCCGAACGAGTACCGAAAAATGGTAGAATCAGGGTCAGTACAGGAAAATGATACAATCCGGGCGAGTACCTGGAAAAGGTAGAATCCGTCCGAGTACCGAAAAACTGTCCGAACGAGTACCGAAAAATGGTAGAATCAGGGTCAGTATAGGAAAAGGATAGAATCCGGGCGAGTACCTGGAAAAGGTAGAATCCGTCCGAGTACCGAACAACTGTCCGAACGAGTACCGAAAAATTGTAGAATCAGGGTCAGTACAGGAAAATGATAGAATCCGGGCGAGTACTTGGAAAAGGTAGAATCCGTCCGAGTACCGAAAAATTGACCGAACGAGTACCGAAAAATTGTAGAATCAGGGTCAGTACAGGAAAATGATAGAATCCGGGCGAGTACCTGGACAAGGTAGAATCCGTCCGAGTACCGAACAACTGTCCGAACGAGTACCGAAAAATTGTAGAATCAGGGTCAGTACAGGAAAATGATAGAATCCGGGCGAGTACCTGGAAAAGGTAGAATCCGTCCGAGTACCGAAAAACTGTCCGAACGAGTACCGAAAAATTGTAGAATCACGGTCAGTACAGGAAAATGATAGAATCCGGGCGAGTACCTGGAAAAGGTAGAATCCGTCCGAGTACCGAACTACTGTCCGAACGAGTACCGAAAAATTGTAGAATCAGGGTCAGTACAGGAAAATGATAGAATCCGGGCGAGTACCTGGAAAAGGTAGAATCCGTCCGAGTACCGAACAACTGTCCGAACGAGTACAGAAAAATGGTAGAATCAGGGTCAGTACAGGAAAATGATACAATCCGGGCGAGTACCTGGAAAAGGTAGAATCCGTCCGAGTACCGAAAAACTGTCCGAACGAGTACCGAAAAATGGTAGAATCAGGGTCAGTATAGGAAAAGGATAGAATCCGGGCGAGTACCTGGAAAAGGTAGAATCCGTCCGAGTACCGAACAACTGTCCGAACGAGTACCGAAAAATTGTAGAATCAGGGTCAGTACAGGAAAATGATAGAATCCGGGCGAGTACTTGGAAAAGGTAGAATCCGTCCGAGTACCGAAAAATTGACCGAACGAGTACCGAAAAATTGTAGAATCAGGGTCAGTACAGGAAAATGATAGAATCCGGGCGAGTACCTGGACAAGGTAGAATCCGTCCGAGTACCGAAAAATTGGCCGAACGAGTACCGAAAAATTGTAGAATCAGGGTCAGTACAGGAAAAAGATAGAATCCGGGCGAGTACCTGGACAAGGTAGAATCCGTCCGAGTACCGAAAAATTGGCCGAACGAGTACCGAAAAATTGTAAAATCAGGGTCAGTACAGGAAAATGATAGAATCCGGGCGAGTACCTGGAAAAGGTAGAATCCGTCCGAGTACCAAAAAACTGTCCGAACGAGTACCGAAAAATGGTAGAATCAGGGTCAGTATAGGAAAAGGATAGAATCCGGGCGAGTACCTGGAAAAGGTAGAATCCGTCCGAGTACCGAAAAACTGTCCGAACGAGTACCGAAAAATTGTATAATCACGGTCAGTACAGGAAAATGATAGAATCCGGGCGAGTACCTGGAAAAGGTAGAATCCGTCCGAGTACCGAAAAACTGTCCGAACGAGTACCGAAAAATGGTAGAATCAGGGTCAGTACAGGAAAATGATAGAATCCGGGCGAGTACCTGGAAAAGGTAGAATCCGTCCGAGTACCGAACAACTGTCCGAACGAGTACCGAAAAATGGTAGAATCAGGGTCAGTACAGGAAAATGATACAATCCGGGCGAGTACCTGGAAAAGGTAGAATCCGTCCGAGTACCGAAAAACTGTCCGAACGAGTACCGAAAAATGGTAGAATCAGGGTCAGTATAGGAAAAGGATAGAATCCGGGCGAGTACCAGGAAAAGGTAGAATCCGTCCGAGTACCGAACAACTGTCCGAACGAGTACCGAAAAATTGTAGAATCAGGGTCAGTACAGGAAAATGATAGAATCCGGGCGAGTACTTGGAAAAGGTAGAATCCGTCCGAGTACCGAAAAATTGACCGAACGAGTACCGAAAAATTGTAGAATCAGGGTCAGTACAGGAAAATGATAGAATCCGGGCGAGTACCTGGACAAGGTAGAATCCGTCCGAGTACCGAACAACTGTCCGAACGAGTACCGAAAAATTGTAGAATCAGGGTCAGTATAGGAAAAGGATAGAATCCGGGCGAGTACCTGGAAAAGGTAGAATCCGTCCGAGTACCGAAAAACTGTCCGAACGAGTACCGAAAAATGGTAGAATCAGGGTCAGTATAGGAAAAGGATAGAATCCGGGCGAGTACCTGGAAAAGGTAGAATCCGTCCGAGTACCGAACAACTGTCCGAACGAGTACCGAAAAATTGTAGAATCAGGGTCAGTACAGGAAAATGATAGAATCCGGGCGAGTACCTGGAAAAGGTAGATTCCGTCCGAGTACCGAACAACTGTCCGAACGAGTACCGAAAAATTGTAGAATCAGGGTCAGTACAGGAAAATGATAGAATCCGGGCGAGTACCTGGAAAAGGTAGAATCCGTCCGAGTACCGAACAACTGTCCGAACGAGTACCGAAAAATGGTAGAATCAGGGTCAGTACAGGAAAATGATACAATCCGGGCGAGTACCTGGAAAAGGTAGAATCCGTCCGAGTACCAAAAAACTGTCCGAACGAGTACCGAAAAATGGTAGAATCAGGGTCAGTATAGGAAAAGGATAGAATCCGGGCGAGTACCTGGAAAAGGTAGAATCCGTCCGAGTACCGAACAACTGTCCGAACGAGTACCGAAAAATTGTAGAATCAGGGTAAGTACAGGAAAATGATAGAATCCGGGCGAGTACTTGGAAAAGGTAGAATCCGTCCGAGTACCGAAAAATTGACCGAACGAGTACCGAAAAATTGTAGAATCAGGGTCAGTACAGGAAAATGATAGAATCCGGGCGAGTACCTGGACAAGGTAGAATCCGTCCGAGTACCGAACAACTGTCCGAACGAGTACCGAAAAATTGTAGAATCAGGGTCAGTACAGGAAAATGATAGAATCCGGGCGAGTACCTGGAAAAGGTAGAATCCGTCCGAGTACCGAAAAACTGTCCGAACGAGTACCGAAAAATTGTAGAATCACGGTCAGTACAGGAAAATGATAGAATCCGGGCGAGTACCTGGAAAAGGTAGAATCCGTCCGAGTACCGAAAAACTGTCCGAACGAGTACCGAAAAATGGTAGAATCAGGGTCAGTACAGGAAAATGATAGAATCCGGGCGAGTACCTGGAAAAGGTAGAATCCGTCCGAGTACCGAAAAACTGTCCGAACGAGTACCGAAAAATGGTAGAATCAGGGTCAGTATAGGAAAAGGATAGAATCCGGGCGAGTACCTGGAAAAGGTAGAATCCGTCCGAGTACCGAACAACTGTCCGAACGAGTACCGAAAAATTGTAGAATCAGGGTCAGTACAGGAAAATGATAGAATCCGGGCGAGTACTTGGAAAAGGTAGAATCCGTCCGAGTACCGAAAAATTGACCGAACGAGTACCGAAAAATTGTAGAATCAGGGTCAGTACAGGAAAATGATAGAATCCGGGCGAGTACCTGGACAAGGTAGAATCCGTCCGAGTACCGAACAACTGTCCGAACGAGTACCGAAAAATTGTAGAATCAGGGTCAGTATAGGAAAAGGATAGAATCCGGGCGAGTACCTGGAAAAGGTAGAATCCGTCCGAGTACCGAAAAACTGTCCGAACGAGTACCGAAAAATGGTAGAATCAGGGTCAGTATAGGAAAAGGATAGAATCCGGGCGAGTACCTGGAAAAGGTAGAATCCGTCCGAGTACCGAACAACTGTCCGAACGAGTACCGAAAAATTGTAGAATCAGGGTCAGTACAGGAAAATGATAGAATCCGGGCGAGTACCTGGAAAAGGTAGATTCCGTCCGAGTACCGAACAACTGTCCGAACGAGTACCGAAAAATTGTAGAATCAGGGTCAGTACAGGAAAATGATAGAATCCGGGCGAGTACCTGGAAAAGGTAGAATCCGTCCGAGTACCGAACAACTGTCCGAACGAGTACCGAAAAATGGTAGAATCAGGGTCAGTACAGGAAAATGATACAATCCGGGCGAGTACCTGGAAAAGGTAGAATCCGTCCGAGTACCAAAAAACTGTCCGAACGAGTACCGAAAAATGGTAGAATCAGGGTCAGTATAGGAAAAGGATAGAATCCGGGCGAGTACCTGGAAAAGGTAGAATCCGTCCGAGTACCGAACAACTGTCCGAACGAGTACCGAAAAATTGTAGAATCAGGGTAAGTACAGGAAAATGATAGAATCCGGGCGAGTACTTGGAAAAGGTAGAATCCGTCCGAGTACCGAAAAATTGACCGAACGAGTACCGAAAAATTGTAGAATCAGGGTCAGTACAGGAAAATGATAGAATCCGGGCGAGTACCTGGAAAAGGTAGATTCCGTCCGAGTACCGAACAACTGTCCGAACGAGTACCGAAAAATTGTAGAATCAGGGTCAGTACAGGAAAATGATAGAATCCGGGCGAGTACCTGGAAAAGGTAGAATCCGTCCGAGTACCGAACAACTGTCCGAACGAGTACCGAAAAATTGTAGAATCAGGGTCAGTACAGGAAAATGATACAATCCGGGCGAGTACCTGGAAAAGGTAGAATCCGTCCGAGTACCAAAAAACTGTCCGAACGAGTACCGAAAAATGGTAGAATCAGGGTCAGTATAGGAAAAGGATAGAATCCGGGCGAGTACCTGGAAAAGGTAGAATCCGTCCGAGTACCGAACAACTGTCCGAACGAGTACCGAACAACTGTCCGAACGAGTACCGAACAACTGTCCGAACAAGTACCGAAAAATTGTAGAATCAGGGTCAGTACAGGAAAATGATAGAATCCGGGCGAGTACCTGGAAAAGGTAGATTCCGTCCGAGTACCGAACAACTGTCCGAACGAGTACCGAAAAATTGTAGAATCAGGGTCAGTACAGGAAAATGATAGAATCCGGGCGAGTACCTGGAAAAGGTAGAATCCGTCCGAGTACCGAACAACTGTCCGAACGAGTACCGAAAAATGGTAGAATCAGGGTCAGTACAGGAAAATGATACAATCCGGGCGAGTACCTGGAAAAGGTAGAATCCGTCCGAGTACCAAAAAACTGTCCGAACGAGTACCGAAAAATGGTAGAATCAGGGTCAGTATAGGAAAAGGATAGAATCCGGGCGAGTACCTGGAAAAGGTAGAATCCGTCCGAGTACCGAACAACTGTCCGAACGAGTACCGAAAAATTGTAGAATCAGGGTAAGTACAGGAAAATGATAGAATCCGGGCGAGTACTTGGAAAAGGTAGAATCCGTCCGAGTACCGAAAAATTGACCGAACGAGTACCGAAAAATTGTAGAATCAGGGTCAGTACAGGAAAATGATAGAATCCGGGCGAGTACCTGGACAAGGTAGAATCCGTCCGAGTACCGAACAACTGTCCGAACGAGTACCGAAAAATTGTAGAATCAGGGTCAGTACAGGAAAATGATAGAATCCGGGCGAGTACCTGGAAAAGGTAGAATCCGTCCGAGTACCGAAAAACTGTCCGAACGAGTACCGAAAAATTGTAGAATCACGGTCAGTACAGGAAAATGATAGAATCCGGGCGAGTACCTGGAAAAGGTAGAATCCGTCCGAGTACCGAAAAACTGTCCGAACGAGTACCGAAAAATGGTAGAATCAGGGTCAGTACAGGAAAATGATAGAATCCGGGCGAGTACCTGGAAAAGGTAGAATCCGTCCGAGTACCGAAAAACTGTCCGAACGAGTACCGAAAAATGGTAGAATCAGGGTCAGTATAGGAAAAGGATAGAATCCGGGCGAGTACCTGGAAAAGGTAGAATCCGTCCGAGTACCGAACAACTGTCCGAACGAGTACCGAAAAATTGTAGAATCAGGGTCAGTACAGGAAAATGATAGAATCCGGGCGAGTACTTGGAAAAGGTAGAATCCGTCCGAGTACCGAAAAATTGACCGAACGAGTACCGAAAAATTGTAGAATCAGGGTCAGTACAGGAAAATGATAGAATCCGGGCGAGTACCTGGACAAGGTAGAATCCGTCCGAGTACCGAACAACTGTCCGAACGAGTACCGAAAAATTGTAGAATCAGGGTCAGTATAGGAAAAGGATAGAATCCGGGCGAGTACCTGGAAAAGGTAGAATCCGTCCGAGTACCGAAAAACTGTCCGAACGAGTACCGAAAAATGGTAGAATCAGGGTCAGTATAGGAAAAGGATAGAATCCGGGCGAGTACCTGGAAAAGGTAGAATCCGTCCGAGTACCGAACAACTGTCCGAACGAGTACCGAAAAATTGTAGAATCAGGGTCAGTACAGGAAAATGATAGAATCCGGGCGAGTACCTGGAAAAGGTAGATTCCGTCCGAGTACCGAACAACTGTCCGAACGAGTACCGAAAAATTGTAGAATCAGGGTCAGTACAGGAAAATGATAGAATCCGGGCGAGTACCTGGAAAAGGTAGAATCCGTCCGAGTACCGAACAACTGTCCGAACGAGTACCGAAAAATGGTAGAATCAGGGTCAGTACAGGAAAATGATACAATCCGGGCGAGTACCTGGAAAAGGTAGAATCCGTCCGAGTACCAAAAAACTGTCCGAACGAGTACCGAAAAATGGTAGAATCAGGGTCAGTATAGGAAAAGGATAGAATCCGGGCGAGTACCTGGAAAAGGTAGAATCCGTCCGAGTACCGAACAACTGTCCGAACGAGTACCGAAAAATTGTAGAATCAGGGTAAGTACAGGAAAATGATAGAATCCGGGCGAGTACTTGGAAAAGGTAGAATCCGTCCGAGTACCGAAAAATTGACCGAACGAGTACCGAAAAATTGTAGAATCAGGGTCAGTACAGGAAAATGATAGAATCCGGGCGAGTACCTGGACAAGGTAGAATCCGTCCGAGTACCGAACAACTGTCCGAACGAGTACCGAAAAATTGTAGAATCAGGGTCAGTACAGGAAAATGATAGAATCCGGGCGAGTACCTGGAAAAGGTAGAATCCGTCCGAGTACCGAAAAACTGTCCGAACGAGTACCGAAAAATTGTAGAATCACGGTCAGTACAGGAAAATGATAGAATCCGGGCGAGTACCTGGAAAAGGTAGAATCCGTCCGAGTACCGAAAAACTGTCCGAACGAGTACCGAAAAATGGTAGAATCAGGGTCAGTACAGGAAAATGATAGAATCCGGGCGAGTACCTGGAAAAGGTAGAATCCGTCCGAGTACCGAACAACTGTCCGAACGAGTACCGAAAAATGGTAGAATCAGGGTCAGTACAGGAAAATGATACAATCCGGGCGAGTACCTGGAAAAGGTAGAATCCGTCCGAGTACCGAAAAACTGTCCGAACGAGTACCGAAAAATGGTAGAATCAGGGTCAGTATAGGAAAAGGATAGAATCCGGGCGAGTACCTGGAAAAGGTAGAATCCGTCCGAGTACCGAACAACTGTCCGAACGAGTACCGAAAAATTGTAGAATCAGGGTCAGTACAGGAAAATGATAGAATCCGGGCGAGTACTTGGAAAAGGTAGAATCCGTCCGAGTACCGAAAAATTGACCGAACGAGTACCGAAAAATTGTAGAATCAGGGTCAGTACAGGAAAATGATAGAATCCGGGCGAGTACCTGGACAAGGTAGAATCCGTCCGAGTACCGAACAACTGTCCAAACGAGTACCGAAAAATTGTAGAATCAGGGTCAGTATAGGAAAAGGATAGAATCCGGGCGAGTACCTGGAAAAGGTAGAATCCGTCCGAGTACCAAAAAACTGTCCGAACGAGTACCGAAAAATGGTAGAATCAGGGTCAGTACAGGAAAATGATAGAATCCGGGCGAGTACCTGGAAAAGGTAGAATCCGTCCGAGTACCGAACAACTGTCCGAACGAGTACCGAAAAATTGTAGAATCAGGGTCAGTACAGGAAAATGATAGAATCCGGGCGAGTACTTGGAAAAGGTAGAATCCGTCCGAGTACCGAAAAATTGACCGAACGAGTACCGAAAAATTGTAGAATCAGGGTCAGTACAGGAAAATGATAGAATCCGGGCGAGTACCTGGACAAGGTAGAATCCGTCCGAGTACCGAACAACTGTCCGAACGAGTACCGAAAAATTGTAGAATCAGGGTCAGTATAGGAAAAGGATAGAATCCGGGCGAGTACCTGGAAAAGGTAGAATCCGTCCGAGTACCGAAAAACTGTCCGAACGAGTACCGAAAAATGGTAGAATCAGGGTCAGTATAGGAAAAGGATAGAATCCGGGCGAGTACCTGGAAAAGGTAGAATCCGTCCGAGTACCGAACAACTGTCCGAACGAGTACCGAAAAATTGTAGAATCAGGGTCAGTACAGGAAAATGATAGAATCCGGGCGAGTACCTGGAAAAGGTAGATTCCGTCCGAGTACCGAACAACTGTCCGAACGAGTACCGAAAAATTGTAGAATCAGGGTCAGTACAGGAAAATGATAGAATCCGGGCGAGTACCTGGAAAAGGTAGAATCCGTCCGAGTACCGAACAACTGTCCGAACGAGTACCGAAAAATGGTAGAATCAGGGTCAGTACAGGAAAATGATACAATCCGGGCGAGTACCTGGAAAAGGTAGAATCCGTCCGAGTACCAAAAAACTGTCCGAACGAGTACCGAAAAATGGTAGAATCAGGGTCAGTATAGGAAAAGGATAGAATCCGGGCGAGTACCTGGAAAAGGTAGAATCCGTCCGAGTACCGAACAACTGTCCGAACGAGTACCGAAAAATTGTAGAATCAGGGTAAGTACAGGAAAATGATAGAATCCGGGCGAGTACTTGGAAAAGGTAGAATCCGTCCGAGTACCGAAAAATTGACCGAACGAGTACCGAAAAATTGTAGAATCAGGGTCAGTACAGGAAAATGATAGAATCCGGGCGAGTACCTGGACAAGGTAGAATCCGTCCGAGTACCGAACAACTGTCCGAACGAGTACCGAAAAATTGTAGAATCAGGGTCAGTACAGGAAAATGATAGAATCCGGGCGAGTACCTGGAAAAGGTAGAATCCGTCCGAGTACCGAAAAACTGTCCGAACGAGTACCGAAAAATTGTAGAATCACGGTCAGTACAGGAAAATGATAGAATCCGGGCGAGTACCTGGAAAAGGTAGAATCCGTCCGAGTACCGAAAAACTGTCCGAACGAGTACCGAAAAATGGTAGAATCAGGGTCAGTACAGGAAAATGATAGAATCCGGGCGAGTACCTGGAAAAGGTAGAATCCGTCCGAGTACCGAACAACTGTCCGAACGAGTACCGAAAAATGGTAGAATCAGGGTCAGTACAGGAAAATGATACAATCCGGGCGAGTACCTGGAAAAGGTAGAATCCGTCCGAGTACCGAAAAACTGTCCGAACGAGTACCGAAAAATGGTAGAATCAGGGTCAGTATAGGAAAAGGATAGAATCCGGGCGAGTACCTGGAAAAGGTAGAATCCGTCCGAGTACCGAACAACTGTCCGAACGAGTACCGAAAAATTGTAGAATCAGGGTCAGTACAGGAAAATGATAGAATCCGGGCGAGTACTTGGAAAAGGTAGAATCCGTCCGAGTACCGAAAAATTGACCGAACGAGTACCGAAAAATTGTAGAATCAGGGTCAGTACAGGAAAATGATAGAATCCGGGCGAGTACCTGGACAAGGTAGAATCCGTCCGAGTACCGAACAACTGTCCAAACGAGTACCGAAAAATTGTAGAATCAGGGTCAGTATAGGAAAAGGATAGAATCCGGGCGAGTACCTGGAAAAGGTAGAATCCGTCCGAGTACCAAAAAACTGTCCGAACGAGTACCGAAAAATGGTAGAATCAGGGTCAGTACAGGAAAATGATAGAATCCGGGCGAGTACCTGGAAAAGGTAGAATCCGTCCGAGTACCGAACAACTGTCCGAACGAGTACCGAAAAATGGTAGAATCAGGGTCAGTACAGGAAAATGATACAATCCGGGCGAGTACCTGGAAAAGGTAGATTCCGTCCGAGTACCGAACAACTGTCCGAACGAGTACCGAAAAATTGTAGAATCAGGGTCAGTACAGGAAAACGATAGAATCCGGGCGAGTACCTGGAAAAGGTAGAATCCGTCCGAGTACCGAAAAACTGTCCGAACGAGTACCGAAAAATGGTAGAATCAGGGTCAGTATAGGAAAAGGATAGAATCCGGGCGAGTACCTGGAAAAGGTAGAATCCGTCCGAGTACCGAACAACTGTCCGAACGAGTACCGAAAAATTGTAGAATCAGGGTAAGTACAGGAAAATGATAGAATCCGGGCGAGTACTTGGAAAAGGTAGAATCCGTCCGAGTACCGAAAAACTGTCCGAAGAGTACCGAAAAATTGTAGAATCAGGGTCAGTATAGGAAAAGGATAGAATCCGGGCGAGTACCTGGAAAAGGTAGAATCCGTCCGAGTACCAAAAAACTGTCCGAACGAGTACCGAAAAATGGTAGAATCAGGGTCAGTATAGGAAAAGGATAGAATCCGGGCGAGTACCTGGAAAAGGTAGAATCCGTCCGAGTACCGAACAACTGTCCGAACGAGTACCGAAAAATTGTAGAATCAGGGTCAGTACAGGAAAATGATAGAATCCGGGCGAGTACCTGGAAAAGGTAGATTCCGTCCGAGTACCGAACAACTGTCCGAACGAGTACCGAAAAATTGTAGAATCAGGGTCAGTACAGGAAAATGATAGAATCCGGGCGAGTACCTGGAAAAGGTAGAATCCGTCCGAGTACCGAACAACTGTCCGAACGAGTACCGAAAAATGGTAGAATCAGGGTCAGTACAGGAAAATGATACAATCCGGGCGAGTACCTGGAAAAGGTAGATTCCGTCCGAGTACCGAACAACTGTCCGAACGAGTACCGAAAAATTGTAGAATCAGGGTCAGTACAGGAAAACGATAGAATCCGGGCGAGTACCTGGAAAAGGTAGAATCCGTCCGAGTACCGAAAAACTGTCCGAACGAGTACCGAAAAATGGTAGAATCAGGGTCAGTATAGGAAAAGGATAGAATCCGGGCGAGTACCTGGAAAAGGTAGAATCCGTCCGAGTACCGAACAACTGTCCGAACGAGTACCGAAAAATTGTAGAATCAGGGTAAGTACAGGAAAATGATAGAATCCGGGCGAGTACTTGGAAAAGGTAGAAATCGTCCGAGTACCGAAAAACTGTCCGAAGAGTACCGAAAAATTGTAGAATCAGGGTCAGTATAGGAAAAGGATAGAATCCGGGCGAGTACCTGGAAAAGGTAGAATCCGTCCGAGTACCAAAAAACTGTCCGAACGAGTACCGAAAAATGGTAGAATCAGGGTCAGTATAGGAAAAGGATAGAATCCGGGCGAGTACCTGGAAAAGGTAGAATCCGTCCGAGTACCGAACAACTGTCCGAACGAGTACCGAAAAATTGTAGAATCAGGGTCAGTACAGGAAAATGATAGAATCCGGGCGAGTACCTGGAAAAGGTAGATTCCGTCCGAGTACCGAACAACTGTCCGAACGAGTACCGAAAAATTGTAGAATCAGGGTCAGTACAGGAAAATGATAGAATCCGGGCGAGTACCTGGAAAAGGTAGAATCCGTCCGAGTACCGAAAAACTGTCCGAACGAGTACCGAAAAATGGTAGAATCAGGGTCAGTATAGGAAAAGGATAGAATCCGGGCGAGTACCTGGAAAAGGTAGAATCCGTCCGAGTACCGAACAACTGTCCGAACGAGTACCGAAAAATTATAGAATCAGGGTCAGTACAGGAAAATGATAGAATCCGGGCGAGTACCTGGAAAAGGTAGAATCCGTCCGAGTACCGAAAAACTGTCCGAACGAGTACCGAAAAATGGTAGAATCAGGGTCAGTATAGGAAAAGGATAGAATCCGGGCGAGTACCTGGAAAAGGTAGAATCCGTCCGAGTACCGAACAACTGTCCGAACGAGTACCGAAAAATTGTAGAATCAGGGTCAGTACAGGAAAATGATAGAATCCGGGCGAGTACCTGGACAAGGTAGAATCCGTCCGAGTACCGAACAACTGTCCGAAAGAGTACCGAAAAATTGTAGAATCAGGGTCAGTATAGGAAAAGGATAGAATCCGGGCGAGTACCTGGAAAAGGTAGAATCCGTCCGAGTACCAAAAAACTGTCCGAACGAGTACCGAAAAATGGTAGAATCAGGGTCAGTATAGGAAAAGGATAGAATCCGGGCGAGTACCTGGAAAAGGTAGAATCCGTCCGAGTACCGAACAACTGTCCGAACGAGTACCGAAAAATTGTAGAATCAGGGTCAGTACAGGAAAATGATAGAATCCGGGCGAGTACCTGGAAAAGGTAGAATCCGTCCGAGTACCGAAAAACTGTCCGAACGAGTACCGAAAAATTGTAGAATCACGGTCAGTACAGGAAAATGATAGAATCCGGGCGAGTACCTGGAAAAGGTAGAATCCGTCCGAGTACCGAAAAACTGTCCGAACGAGTACCGAAAAATGGTAGAATCAGGGTCAGTACAGGAAAATGATACAATCCGGGCGAGTACCTGGAAAAGGTAGAATCCGTCCGAGTACCGAACAACTGTCCGAACGAGTACCGAAAAATGGTAGAATCAGGGTCAGTACAGGAAAATGATACAATCCGGGCGAGTACCTGGAAAAGGTAGAATCCGTCCGAGTACCAAAAAACTGTCCGAACGAGTACCGAAAAATGGTAGAATCAGGGTCAGTATAGGAAAAGGATAGAATCCGGGCGAGTACCTGGAAAAGGTAGAATCCGTCCGAGTACCGAACAACTGTCCGAACGAGTACCGAAAAATTGTAGAATCAGGGTAAGTACAGGAAAATGATAGAATCCGGGCGAGTACTTGGAAAAGGTAGAATCCGTCCGAGTACCGAAAAATTGACCGAACGAGTACCGAAAAATTGTAGAATCAGGGTCAGTACAGGAAAATGATAGAATCCGGGCGAGTACCTGGACAAGGTAGAATCCGTCCGAGTACCGAACAACTGTCCGAACGAGTACCGAAAAATTGTAGAATCAGGGTCAGTACAGGAAAATGATAGAATCCGGGCGAGTACCTGGAAAAGGTAGAATCCGTCCGAGTACCGAAAAACTGTCCGAACGAGTACCGAAAAATTGTAGAATCAGGGTCAGTACAGGAAAATGATAGAATCCGGGCGAGTACCTGGAAAAGGTAGAATCCGTCCGAGTACCGAACAACTGTCCGAACGAGTACCGAAAAATGGTAGAATCAGGGTCAGTACAGGAAAATGATACAATCCGGGCGAGTACCTGGAAAAGGTAGAATCCGTCCGAGTACCGAAAAACTGTCCGAACGAGTACCGAAAAATGGTAGAATCAGGGTCAGTATAGGAAAAGGATAGAATCCGGGCGAGTACCAGGAAAAGGTAGAATCCGTCCGAGTACCGAACAACTGTCCGAACGAGTACCGAAAAATTGTAGAATCAGGGTCAGTACAGGAAAATGATAGAATCCGGGCGAGTACTTGGAAAAGGTAGAATCCGTCCGAGTACCGAAAAATTGACCGAACGAGTACCGAAAAATTGTAGAATCAGGGTCAGTACAGGAAAATGATAGAATCCGGGCGAGTACCTGGACAAGGTAGAATCCGTCCGAGTACCGAACAACTGTCCGAACGAGTACCGAAAAATTGTAGAATCAGGGTCAGTATAGGAAAAGGATAGAATCCGGGCGAGTACCTGGAAAAGGTAGAATCCGTCCGAGTACCGAAAAACTGTCCGAACGAGTACCGAAAAATGGTAGAATCAGGGTCAGTATAGGAAAAGGATAGAATCCGGGCGAGTACCTGGAAAAGGTAGAATCCGTCCGAGTACCGAACAACTGTCCGAACGAGTACCGAAAAATTATAGAATCAGGGTCAGTACAGGAAAATGATAGAATCCGGGCGAGTACCTGGAAAAGGTAGATTCCGTCCGAGTACCGAACAACTGTCCGAACGAGTACCGAAAAATTGTAGAATCAGGGTCAGTACAGGAAAATGATAGAATCCGGGCGAGTACCTGGAAAAGGTAGAATCCGTCCGAGTACCGAACAACTGTCCGAACGAGTACCGAAAAATGGTAGAATCAGGGTCAGTACAGGAAAATGATACAATCCGGGCGAGTACCTGGAAAAGGTAGAATCCGTCCGAGTACCAAAAAACTGTCCGAACGAGTACCGAAAAATGGTAGAATCAGGGTCAGTATAGGAAAAGGATAGAATCCGGGCGAGTACCTGGAAAAGGTAGAATCCGTCCGAGTACCGAACAACTGTCCGAACGAGTACCGAAAAATTGTAGAATCAGGGTAAGTACAGGAAAATGATAGAATCCGGGCGAGTACTTGGAAAAGGTAGAATCCGTCCGAGTACCGAAAAATTGACCGAACGAGTACCGAAAAATTGTAGAATCAGGGTCAGTACAGGAAAATGATAGAATCCGGGCGAGTACCTGGACAAGGTAGAATCCGTCCGAGTACCGAACAACTGTCCGAACGAGTACCGAAAAATTGTAGAATCAGGGTCAGTACAGGAAAATGATAGAATCCGGGCGAGTACCTGGAAAAGGTAGAATCCGTCCGAGTACCGAAAAACTGTCCGAACGAGTACCGAAAAATTGTAGAATCACGGTCAGTACAGGAAAATGATAGAATCCGGGCGAGTACCTGGAAAAGGTAGAATCCGTCCGAGTACCGAAAAACTGTCCGAACGAGTACCGAAAAATGGTAGAATCAGGGTCAGTACAGGAAAATGATAGAATCCGGGCGAGTACCTGGAAAAGGTAGAATCCGTCCGAGTACCGAACAACTGTCCGAACGAGTACCGAAAAATGGTAGAATCAGGGTCAGTACAGGAAAATGATACAATCCGGGCGAGTACCTGGAAAAGGTAGAATCCGTCCGAGTACCGAAAAACTGTCCGAACGAGTACCGAAAAATGGTAGAATCAGGGTCAGTATAGGAAAAGGATAGAATCCGGGCGAGTACCTGGAAAAGGTAGAATCCGTCCGAGTACCGAACAACTGTCCGAACGAGTACCGAAAAATTGTAGAATCAGGGTCAGTACAGGAAAATGATAGAATCCGGGCGAGTACTTGGAAAAGGTAGAATCCGTCCGAGTACCGAAAAATTGACCGAACGAGTACCGAAAAATTGTAGAATCAGGGTCAGTACAGGAAAATGATAGAATCCGGGCGAGTACCTGGACAAGGTAGAATCCGTCCGAGTACCGAACAACTGTCCGAACGAGTACCGAAAAATTGTAGAATCAGGGTCAGTATAGGAAAAGGATAGAATCCGGGCGAGTACCTGGAAAAGGTAGAATCCGTCCGAGTACCAAAAAACTGTCCGAACGAGTACCGAAAAATGGTAGAATCAGGGTCAGTACAGGAAAATGATAGAATCCGGGCGAGTACCTGGAAAAGGTAGAATCCGTCCGAGTACCGAACAACTGTCCGAACGAGTACCGAAAAATGGTAGAATCAGGGTCAGTACAGGAAAATGATACAATCCGGGCGAGTACCTGGAAAAGGTAGATTCCGTCCGAGTACCGAACAACTGTCCGAACGAGTACCGAAAAATTGTAGAATCAGGGTCAGTACAGGAAAACGATAGAATCCGGGCGAGTACCTGGAAAAGGTAGAATCCGTCCGAGTACCGAAAAACTGTCCGAACGAGTACCGAAAAATGGTAGAATCAGGGTCAGTATAGGAAAAGGATAGAATCCGGGCGAGTACCTGGAAAAGGTAGAATCCGTCCGAGTACCGAACAACTGTCCGAACGAGTACCGAAAAATTGTAGAATCAGGGTAAGTACAGGAAAATGATAGAATCCGGGCGAGTACTTGGAAAAGGTAGAATCCGTCCGAGTACCGAAAAACTGTCCGAAGAGTACCGAAAAATTGTAGAATCAGGGTCAGTATAGGAAAAGGATAGAATCCGGGCGAGTACCTGGAAAAGGTAGAATCCGTCCGAGTACCAAAAAACTGTCCGAACGAGTACCGAAAAATGGTAGAATCAGGGTCAGTATAGGAAAAGGATAGAATCCGGGCGAGTACCTGGAAAAGGTAGAATCCGTCCGAGTACCGAACAACTGTCCGAACGAGTACCGAAAAATTGTAGAATCAGGGTCAGTACAGGAAAATGATAGAATCCGGGCGAGTACCTGGAAAAGGTAGATTCCGTCCGAGTACCGAACAACTGTCCGAACGAGTACCGAAAAATTGTAGAATCAGGGTCAGTACAGGAAAATGATAGAATCCGGGCGAGTACCTGGAAAAGGTAGAATCCGTCCGAGTACCGAACAACTGTCCGAACGAGTACCGAAAAATGGTAGAATCAGGGTCAGTACAGGAAAATGATACAATCCGGGCGAGTACCTGGAAAAGGTAGAATCCGTCCGAGTACCGAAAAACTGTCCGAACGAGTACCGAAAAATGGTAGAATCAGGGTCAGTATAGGAAAAGGATAGAATCCGGGCGAGTACCTGGAAAAGGTAGAATCCGTCCGAGTACCGAACAACTGTCCGAACGAGTACCGAAAAATTGTAGAATCAGGGTAAGTACAGGAAAATGATAGAATCCGGGCGAGTACTTGGAAAAGGTAGAATCCGTCCGAGTACCGAAAAATTGACCGAACGAGTACCGAAAAATTGTAGAATCAGGGTCAGTACAGGAAAATGATAGAATCCGGGCGAGTACCTGGACAAGGTAGAATCCGTCCGAGTACCGAACAACTGTCCGAACGAGTACCGAAAAATTGTAGAATCAGGGTCAGTACAGGAAAATGATAGAATCCGGGCGAGTACCTGGAAAAGGTAGAATCCGTCCGAGTACCGAAAAACTGTCTGAACGAGTACCGAAAAATTGTAGAATCACGGTCAGTACAGGAAAATGATAGAATCCGGGCGAGTACCTGGAAAAGGTAGAATCCGTCCGAGTACCGAAAAACTGTCCGAACGAGTACCGAAAAATGGTAGAATCAGGGTCAGTACAGGAAAATGATAGAATCCGGGCGAGTACCTGGAAAAGGTAGAATCCGTCCGAGTACCGAACAACTGTCCGAACGAGTACCGAAAAATGGTAGAATCAGGGTCAGTACAGGAAAATGATACAATCCGGGCGAGTACCTGGAAAAGGTAGAATCCGTCCGAGTACCGAAAAACTGTCCGAACGAGTACCGAAAAATGGTAGAATCAGGGTCAGTATAGGAAAAGGATAGAATCCGGGCGAGTACCTGGAAAAGGTAGAATCCGTCCGAGTACCGAACAACTGTCCGAACGAGTACCGAAAAATGGTAGAATCAGGGTCAGTACAGGAAAATGATACAATCCGGGCGAGTACCTGGAAAAGGTAGAATCCGTCCGAGTACCGAAAAACTGTCCGAACGAGTACCGAAAAATGGTAGAATCAGGGTCAGTATAGGAAAAGGATAGAATCCGGGCGAGTACCTGGAAAAGGTAGAATCCGTCCGAGTACCGAACAACTGTCCGAACGAGTACCGAAAAATTGTAGAATCAGGGTAAGTACAGGAAAATGATAGAATCCGGGCGAGTACTTGGAAAAGGTAGAATCCGTCCGAGTACCGAAAAATTGACCGAACGAGTACCGAAAAATTG
Organism: Vitis vinifera; assembly: GCF_030704535.1. NCBI lineage: Eukaryota > Viridiplantae > Streptophyta > Magnoliopsida > Vitales > Vitaceae > Vitis > Vitis vinifera. Next base: position 17,737,905 of record NC_081805.1, on the reverse strand, counting down.
TAGAATCAGGGTCAGTACAGGAAAATGATAGAATCCGGGCGAGTACCTGGACAAGGTAGAATCCGTCCGAGTACCGAACAACTGTCCGAACGAGTACCGAAAAATTGTAGAATCAGGGTCAGTACAGGAAAATGATAGAATCCGGGCGAGTACCTGGAAAAGGTAGATTCCGTCCGAGTACCGAACAACTGTCCGAACGAGTACCGAAAAATTGTAGAATCAGGGTCAGTACAGGAAAATGATAGAATCCGGGCGAGTACCTGGAAAAGGTAGATTCCGTCCGAGTACCGAACAACTGTCCGAACGAGTACCGAAAAATTGTAGAATCAGGGTCAGTACAGGAAAATGATAGAATCCGGGCGAGTACCTGGAAAAGGTAGAATCCGTCCGAGTACCGAACAACTGTCCGAACGAGTACCGAAAAATGGTAGAATCAGGGTCAGTACAGGAAAATGATACAATCCGGGCGAGTACCTGGAAAAGGTAGAATCCGTCCGAGTACCGAAAAACTGTCCGAACGAGTACCGAAAAATGGTAGAATCAGGGTCAGTATAGGAAAAGGATAGAATCCGGGCGAGTACCTGGAAAAGGTAGAATCCGTCCGAGTACCGAACAACTGTCCGAACGAGTACCGAAAAATTGTAGAATCAGGGTAAGTACAGGAAAATGATAGAATCCGGGCGAGTACTTGGAAAAGGTAGAATCCGTCCGAGTACCGAAAAATTGACCGAACGAGTACCGAAAAATTGTAGAATCAGGGTCAGTACAGGAAAATGATAGAATCCGGGCGAGTACCTGGACAAGGTAGAATCCGTCCGAGTACCGAACAACTGTCCGAACGAGTACCGAAAAATTGTAGAATCAGGGTCAGTACAGGAAAATGATAGAATCCGGGCGAGTACCTGGAAAAGGTAGAATCCGTCCGAGTACCGAAAAACTGTCCGAACGAGTACCGAAAAATTGTAGAATCACGGTCAGTACAGGAAAATGATAGAATCCGGGCGAGTACCTGGAAAAGGTAGAATCCGTCCGAGTACCGAAAAACTGTCCGAACGAGTACCGAAAAATGGTAGAATCAGGGTCAGTACAGGAAAATGATAGAATCCGGGCGAGTACCTGGAAAAGGTAGAATCCGTCCGAGTACCGAACAACTGTCCGAACGAGTACCGAAAAATGGTAGAATCAGGGTCAGTACAGGAAAATGATACAATCCGGGCGAGTACCTGGAAAAGGTAGAATCCGTCCGAGTACCGAAAAACTGTCCGAACGAGTACCGAAAAATGGTAGAATCAGGGTCAGTATAGGAAAAGGATAGAATCCGGGCGAGTACCTGGAAAAGGTAGAATCCGTCCGAGTACCGAACAACTGTCCGAACGAGTACCGAAAAATTGTAGAATCAGGGTCAGTACAGGAAAATGATAGAATCCGGGCGAGTACCTGGAAAAGGTAGAATCCGTCCGAGTACCGAAAAACTGTCCGAACGAGTACCGAAAAATTGTAGAATCACGGTCAGTACAGGAAAATGATAGAATCCGGGCGAGTACCTGGAAAAGGTAGAATCCGTCCGAGTACCGAAAAACTGTCCGAACGAGTACCGAAAAATGGTAGAATCAGGGTCAGTACAGGAAAATGATAGAATCCGGGCGAGTACCTGGAAAAGGTAGAATCCGTCCGAGTACCGAACAACTGTCCGAACGAGTACCGAAAAATGGTAGAATCAGGGTCAGTACAGGAAAATGATACAATCCGGGCGAGTACCTGGAAAAGGTAGAATCCGTCCGAGTACCGAAAAACTGTCCGAACGAGTACCGAAAAATGGTAGAATCAGGGTCAGTATAGGAAAAGGATAGAATCCGGGCGAGTACCTGGAAAAGGTAGAATCCGTCCGAGTACCGAACAACTGTCCGAACGAGTACCGAAAAATTGTAGAATCAGGGTCAGTACAGGAAAATGATAGAATCCGGGCGAGTACTTGGAAAAGGTAGAATCCGTCCGAGTACCGAAAAATTGACCGAACGAGTACCGAAAAATTGTAGAATCAGGGTCAGTACAGGAAAATGATAGAATCCGGGCGAGTACCTGGACAAGGTAGAATCCGTCCGAGTACCGAACAACTGTCCGAACGAGTACCGAAAAATTGTAGAATCAGGGTCAGTATAGGAAAAGGATAGAATCCGGGCGAGTACCTGGAAAAGGTAGAATCCGTCCGAGTACCAAAAAACTGTCCGAACGAGTACCGAAAAATGGTAGAATCAGGGTCAGAGAGGGAAAATGATAGAATCCGGGCGAGTACCTGGAAAAGGTAGAATCCGTCCGAGTACCGAACAACTGTCCGAACGAGTATCGAAAAATGGTAGAATCAGGGTCAGTACAGGAAAATGATACAATCCGGGCGAGTACCTGGAAAAGGTAGATTCCGTCCGAGTACCGAACAACTGTCCGAACGAGTACCAAAAAATTGTAGAATCAGGGTCAGTATAGGAAAAGGATAGAATCCGGGCGAGTACCTGGAAAAGGTAGAATCCGTCCGAGTACCGAAAAACTGTCCGAACGAGTACCGAAAAATGGTAGAATCAGGGTCAGTATAGGAAAAGGATAGAATCCGGGCGAGTACCTGGAAAAGGTAGAATCCGTCCGAGTACCGAACAACTGTCCGAACGAGTACCGAAAAATTGTAGAATCAGGGTCAGTACAGGAAAATGATAGAATCCGGGCGAGTACCTGGAAAAGGTAGAATCCGTCCGAGTACCGAAAAACTGTCCGAACGAGTACCGAAAAATTGTAGAATCACGGTCAGTACAGGAAAATGATAGAATCCGGGCGAGTACCTGGAAAAGGTAGAATCCGTCCGAGTACCGAAAAACTGTCCGAACGAGTACCGAAAAATGGTAGAATCAGGGTCAGTACAGGAAAATGATAGAATCCGGGCGAGTACCTGGAAAAGGTAGAATCCGTCCGAGTACCGAACAACTGTCCGAACGAGTACCGAAAAATGGTAGAATCAGGGTCAGTACAGGAAAATGATACAATCCGGGCGAGTACCTGGAAAAGGTAGAATCCGTCCGAGTACCGAAAAACTGTCCGAACGAGTACCGAAAAATGGTAGAATCAGGGTCAGTATAGGAAAAGGATAGAATCCGGGCGAGTACCTGGAAAAGGTAGAATCCGTCCGAGTACCGAACAACTGTCCGAACGAGTACCGAAAAATTGTAGAATCAGGGTCAGTACAGGAAAATGATAGAATCCGGGCGAGTACCTGGAAAAGGTAGAATCCGTCCGAGTACCGAAAAACTGTCCGAACGAGTACCGAAAAATTGTAGAATCACGGTCAGTACAGGAAAATGATAGAATCCGGGCGAGTACCTGGAAAAGGTAGAATCCGTCCGAGTACCGAAAAACTGTCCGAACGAGTACCGAAAAATGGTAGAATCAGGGTCAGTACAGGAAAATGATAGAATCCGGGCGAGTACCTGGAAAAGGTAGAATCCGTCCGAGTACCGAACAACTGTCCGAACGAGTACCGAAAAATGGTAGAATCAGGGTCAGTACAGGAAAATGATACAATCCGGGCGAGTACCTGGAAAAGGTAGAATCCGTCCGAGTACCGAAAAACTGTCCGAACGAGTACCGAAAAATGGTAGAATCAGGGTCAGTATAGGAAAAGGATAGAATCCGGGCGAGTACCTGGAAAAGGTAGAATCCGTCCGAGTACCGAACAACTGTCCGAACGAGTACCGAAAAATTGTAGAATCAGGGTAAGTACAGGAAAATGATAGAATCCGGGCGAGTACTTGGAAAAGGTAGAATCCGTCCGAGTACCGAAAAATTGACCGAACGAGTACCGAAAAATTGTAGAATCAGGGTCAGTACAGGAAAATGATAGAATCCGGGCGAGTACCTGGACAAGGTAGAATCCGTCCGAGTACCGAACAACTGTCCGAACGAGTACCGAAAAATTGTAGAATCAGGGTCAGTACAGGAAAATGATAGAATCCGGGCGAGTACCTGGAAAAGGTAGAATCCGTCCGAGTACCGAAAAACTGTCCGAACGAGTACCGAAAAATTGTAGAATCACGGTCAGTACAGGAAAATGATAGAATCCGGGCGAGTACCTGGAAAAGGTAGAATCCGTCCGAGTACCGAAAAACTGTCCGAACGAGTACCGAAAAATGGTAGAATCAGGGTCAGTACAGGAAAATGATAGAATCCGGGCGAGTACCTGGAAAAGGTAGAATCCGTCCGAGTACCGAACAACTGTCCGAACGAGTACCGAAAAATGGTAGAATCAGGGTCAGTACAGGAAAATGATACAATCCGGGCGAGTACCTGGAAAAGGTAGAATCCGTCCGAGTACCGAAAAACTGTCCGAACGAGTACCGAAAAATGGTAGAATCAGGGTCAGTATAGGAAAAGGATAGAATCCGGGCGAGTACCTGGAAAAGGTAGAATCCGTCCGAGTACCGAACAACTGTCCGAACGAGTACCGAAAAATTGTAGAATCAGGGTCAGTACAGGAAAATGATAGAATCCGGGCGAGTACCTGGAAAAGGTAGAATCCGTCCGAGTACCGAAAAACTGTCCGAACGAGTACCGAAAAATTGTAGAATCACGGTCAGTACAGGAAAATGATAGAATCCGGGCGAGTACCTGGAAAAGGTAGAATCCGTCCGAGTACCGAAAAACTGTCCGAACGAGTACCGAAAAATGGTAGAATCAGGGTCAGTACAGGAAAATGATAGAATCCGGGCGAGTACCTGGAAAAGGTAGAATCCGTCCGAGTACCGAACAACTGTCCGAACGAGTACCGAAAAATGGTAGAATCAGGGTCAGTACAGGAAAATGATACAATCCGGGCGAGTACCTGGAAAAGGTAGAATCCGTCCGAGTACCGAAAAACTGTCCGAACGAGTACCGAAAAATGGTAGAATCAGGGTCAGTATAGGAAAAGGATAGAATCCGGGCGAGTACCTGGAAAAGGTAGAATCCGTCCGAGTACCGAACAACTGTCCGAACGAGTACCGAAAAATTGTAGAATCAGGGTCAGTACAGGAAAATGATAGAATCCGGGCGAGTACTTGGAAAAGGTAGAATCCGTCCGAGTACCGAAAAATTGACCGAACGAGTACCGAAAAATTGTAGAATCAGGGTCAGTACAGGAAAATGATAGAATCCGGGCGAGTACCTGGACAAGGTAGAATCCGTCCGAGTACCGAACAACTGTCCGAACGAGTACCGAAAAATTGTAGAATCAGGGTCAGTATAGGAAAAGGATAGAATCCGGGCGAGTACCTGGAAAAGGTAGAATCCGTCCGAGTACCAAAAAACTGTCCGAACGAGTACCGAAAAATGGTAGAATCAGGGTCAGAGAGGGAAAATGATAGAATCCGGGCGAGTACCTGGAAAAGGTAGAATCCGTCCGAGTACCGAACAACTGTCCGAACGAGTATCGAAAAATGGTAGAATCAGGGTCAGTACAGGAAAATGATACAATCCGGGCGAGTACCTGGAAAAGGTAGATTCCGTCCGAGTACCGAACAACTGTCCGAACGAGTACCAAAAAATTGTAGAATCAGGGTCAGTATAGGAAAAGGATAGAATCCGGGCGAGTACCTGGAAAAGGTAGAATCCGTCCGAGTACCGAAAAACTGTCCGAACGAGTACCGAAAAATGGTAGAATCAGGGTCAGTATAGGAAAAGGATAGAATCCGGGCGAGTACCTGGAAAAGGTAGAATCCGTCCGAGTACCGAACAACTGTCCGAACGAGTACCGAAAAATTGTAGAATCAGGGTCAGTACAGGAAAATGATAGAATCCGGGCGAGTACCTGGAAAAGGTAGAATCCGTCCGAGTACCGAAAAACTGTCCGAACGAGTACCGAAAAATTGTAGAATCACGGTCAGTACAGGAAAATGATAGAATCCGGGCGAGTACCTGGAAAAGGTAGAATCCGTCCGAGTACCGAAAAACTGTCCGAACGAGTACCGAAAAATGGTAGAATCAGGGTCAGTACAGGAAAATGATAGAATCCGGGCGAGTACCTGGAAAAGGTAGAATCCGTCCGAGTACCGAACAACTGTCCGAACGAGTACCGAAAAATGGTAGAATCAGGGTCAGTACAGGAAAATGATACAATCCGGGCGAGTACCTGGAAAAGGTAGAATCCGTCCGAGTACCGAAAAACTGTCCGAACGAGTACCGAAAAATGGTAGAATCAGGGTCAGTATAGGAAAAGGATAGAATCCGGGCGAGTACCTGGAAAAGGTAGAATCCGTCCGAGTACCGAACAACTGTCCGAACGAGTACCGAAAAATTGTAGAATCAGGGTCAGTACAGGAAAATGATAGAATCCGGGCGAGTACCTGGAAAAGGTAGAATCCGTCCGAGTACCGAAAAACTGTCCGAACGAGTACCGAAAAATTGTAGAATCACGGTCAGTACAGGAAAATGATAGAATCCGGGCGAGTACCTGGAAAAGGTAGAATCCGTCCGAGTACCGAAAAACTGTCCGAACGAGTACCGAAAAATGGTAGAATCAGGGTCAGTACAGGAAAATGATAGAATCCGGGCGAGTACCTGGAAAAGGTAGAATCCGTCCGAGTACCGAACAACTGTCCGAACGAGTACCGAAAAATGGTAGAATCAGGGTCAGTACAGGAAAATGATACAATCCGGGCGAGTACCTGGAAAAGGTAGAATCCGTCCGAGTACCGAAAAACTGTCCGAACGAGTACCGAAAAATGGTAGAATCAGGGTCAGTATAGGAAAAGGATAGAATCCGGGCGAGTACCTGGAAAAGGTAGAATCCGTCCGAGTACCGAACAACTGTCCGAACGAGTACCGAAAAATTGTAGAATCAGGGTAAGTACAGGAAAATGATAGAATCCGGGCGAGTACTTGGAAAAGGTAGAATCCGTCCGAGTACCGAAAAATTGACCGAACGAGTACCGAAAAATTGTAGAATCAGGGTCAGTACAGGAAAATGATAGAATCCGGGCGAGTACCTGGACAAGGTAGAATCCGTCCGAGTACCGAACAACTGTCCGAACGAGTACCGAAAAATTGTAGAATCAGGGTCAGTACAGGAAAATGATAGAATCCGGGCGAGTACCTGGAAAAGGTAGAATCCGTCCGAGTACCGAAAAACTGTCCGAACGAGTACCGAAAAATTGTAGAATCACGGTCAGTACAGGAAAATGATAGAATCCGGGCGAGTACCTGGAAAAGGTAGAATCCGTCCGAGTACCGAAAAACTGTCCGAACGAGTACCGAAAAATGGTAGAATCAGGGTCAGTACAGGAAAATGATAGAATCCGGGCGAGTACCTGGAAAAGGTAGAATCCGTCCGAGTACCGAACAACTGTCCGAACGAGTACCGAAAAATGGTAGAATCAGGGTCAGTACAGGAAAATGATACAATCCGGGCGAGTACCTGGAAAAGGTAGAATCCGTCCGAGTACCGAAAAACTGTCCGAACGAGTACCGAAAAATGGTAGAATCAGGGTCAGTATAGGAAAAGGATAGAATCCGGGCGAGTACCTGGAAAAGGTAGAATCCGTCCGAGTACCGAACAACTGTCCGAACGAGTACCGAAAAATTGTAGAATCAGGGTCAGTACAGGAAAATGATAGAATCCGGGCGAGTACCTGGAAAAGGTAGAATCCGTCCGAGTACCGAAAAACTGTCCGAACGAGTACCGAAAAATTGTAGAATCACGGTCAGTACAGGAAAATGATAGAATCCGGGCGAGTACCTGGAAAAGGTAGAATCCGTCCGAGTACCGAAAAACTGTCCGAACGAGTACCGAAAAATGGTAGAATCAGGGTCAGTACAGGAAAATGATAGAATCCGGGCGAGTACCTGGAAAAGGTAGAATCCGTCCGAGTACCGAACAACTGTCCGAACGAGTACCGAAAAATGGTAGAATCAGGGTCAGTACAGGAAAATGATACAATCCGGGCGAGTACCTGGAAAAGGTAGAATCCGTCCGAGTACCGAAAAACTGTCCGAACGAGTACCGAAAAATGGTAGAATCAGGGTCAGTATAGGAAAAGGATAGAATCCGGGCGAGTACCTGGAAAAGGTAGAATCCGTCCGAGTACCGAACAACTGTCCGAACGAGTACCGAAAAATTGTAGAATCAGGGTCAGTACAGGAAAATGATAGAATCCGGGCGAGTACTTGGAAAAGGTAGAATCCGTCCGAGTACCGAAAAATTGACCGAACGAGTACCGAAAAATTGTAGAATCAGGGTCAGTACAGGAAAATGATAGAATCCGGGCGAGTACCTGGACAAGGTAGAATCCGTCCGAGTACCGAACAACTGTCCGAACGAGTACCGAAAAATTGTAGAATCAGGGTCAGTATAGGAAAAGGATAGAATCCGGGCGAGTACCTGGAAAAGGTAGAATCCGTCCGAGTACCAAAAAACTGTCCGAACGAGTACCGAAAAATGGTAGAATCAGGGTCAGAGAGGGAAAATGATAGAATCCGGGCGAGTACCTGGAAAAGGTAGAATCCGTCCGAGTACCGAACAACTGTCCGAACGAGTATCGAAAAATGGTAGAATCAGGGTCAGTACAGGAAAATGATACAATCCGGGCGAGTACCTGGAAAAGGTAGATTCCGTCCGAGTACCGAACAACTGTCCGAACGAGTACCAAAAAATTGTAGAATCAGGGTCAGTATAGGAAAAGGATAGAATCCGGGCGAGTACCTGGAAAAGGTAGAATCCGTCCGAGTACCGAAAAACTGTCCGAACGAGTACCGAAAAATGGTAGAATCAGGGTCAGTATAGGAAAAGGATAGAATCCGGGCGAGTACCTGGAAAAGGTAGAATCCGTCCGAGTACCGAACAACTGTCCGAACGAGTACCGAAAAATTGTAGAATCAGGGTCAGTACAGGAAAATGATAGAATCCGGGCGAGTACCTGGAAAAGGTAGAATCCGTCCGAGTACCGAAAAACTGTCCGAACGAGTACCGAAAAATTGTAGGATCACGGTCAGTACAGGAAAATGATAGAATCCGGGCGAGTACCTGGAAAAGGTAGAATCCGTCCGAGTACCGAAAAACTGTCCGAACGAGTACCGAAAAATGGTAGAATCAGGGTCAGTACAGGAAAATGATAGAATCCGGGCGAGTACCTGGAAAAGGTAGAATCCGTCCGAGTACCGAACAACTGTCCGAACGAGTACCGAAAAATGGTAGAATCAGGGTCAGTACAGGAAAATGATACAATCCGGGCGAGTACCTGGAAAAGGTAGAATCCGTCCGAGTACCGAAAAACTGTCCGAACGAGTACCGAAAAATGGTAGAATCAGGGTCAGTATAGGAAAAGGATAGAATCCGGGCGAGTACCTGGAAAAGGTAGAATCCGTCCGAGTACCGAACAACTGTCCGAACGAGTACCGAAAAATTGTAGAATCAGGGTCAGTACAGGAAAATGATAGAATCCGGGCGAGTACCTGGAAAAGGTAGAATCCGTCCGAGTACCGAAAAACTGTCCGAACGAGTACCGAAAAATTGTAGAATCACGGTCAGTACAGGAAAATGATAGAATCCGGGCGAGTACCTGGAAAAGGTAGAATCCGTCCGAGTACCGAAAAACTGTCCGAACGAGTACCGAAAAATGGTAGAATCAGGGTCAGTACAGGAAAATGATAGAATCCGGGCGAGTACCTGGAAAAGGTAGAATCCGTCCGAGTACCGAACAACTGTCCGAACGAGTACCGAAAAATGGTAGAATCAGGGTCAGTACAGGAAAATGATACAATCCGGGCGAGTACCTGGAAAAGGTAGAATCCGTCCGAGTACCGAAAAACTGTCCGAACGAGTACCGAAAAATGGTAGAATCAGGGTCAGTATAGGAAAAGGATAGAATCCGGGCGAGTACCTGGAAAAGGTAGAATCCGTCCGAGTACCGAACAACTGTCCGAACGAGTACCGAAAAATTGTAGAATCAGGGTCAGTACAGGAAAATGATAGAATCCGGGCGAGTACTTGGAAAAGGTAGAATCCGTCCGAGTACCGAAAAATTGACCGAACGAGTACCGAAAAATTGTAGAATCAGGGTCAGTACAGGAAAATGATAGAATCCGGGCGAGTACCTGGACAAGGTAGAATCCGTCCGAGTACCGAACAACTGTCCGAACGAGTACCGAAAAATTGTAGAATCAGGGTCAGTATAGGAAAAGGATAGAATCCGGGCGAGTACCTGGAAAAGGTAGAATCCGTCCGAGTACCAAAAAACTGTCCGAACGAGTACCGAAAAATGGTAGAATCAGGGTCAGAGAGGGAAAATGATAGAATCCGGGCGAGTACCTGGAAAAGGTAGAATCCGTCCGAGTACCGAACAACTGTCCGAACGAGTACCGAAAAATGGTAGAATCAGGGTCAGTACAGGAAAATGATACAATCCGGGCGAGTACCTGGAAAAGGTAGATTCCGTCCGAGTACCGAACAACTGTCCGAACGAGTACCGAAAAATTGTAGAATCAGGGTCAGTATAGGAAAAGGATAGAATCCGGGCGAGTACCTGGAAAAGGTAGAATCCGTCCGAGTACCGAACAACTGTCCGAACGAGTACCGAAAAATTGTAGAATCAGGGTAAGTACAGGAAAATGATAGAATCCGGGCGAGTACTTGGAAAAGGTAGAATCCGTCCGAGTACCGAAAAATTGACCGAACGAGTACCGAAAAATTGTAGAATCAGGGTCAGTACAGGAAAATGATAGAATCCGGGCGAGTACCTGGACAAGGTAGAATCCGTCCGAGTACCGAACAACTGTCCGAACGAGTACCGAAAAATTGTAGAATCAGGGTCAGTACAGGAAAATGATAGAATCCGGGCGAGTACCTGGAAAAGGTAGAATCCGTCCGAGTACCGAAAAACTGTCCGAACGAGTACCGAAAAATTGTAGAATCAGGGTCAGTACAGGAAAATGATAGAATCCGGGCGAGTACCTGGAAAAGGTAGAATCCGTCCGAGTACCGAAAAACTGTCCGAACGAGTACCGAAAAATGGTAGAATCAGGGTCAGTACAGGAAAATGATAGAATCCGGGCGAGTACCTGGAAAAGGTAGAATCCGTCCGAGTACCGAACAACTGTCCGAACGAGTACCGAAAAATGGTAGAATCAGGGTCAGTACAGGAAAATGATACAATCCGGGCGAGTACCTGGAAAAGGTAGAATCCGTCCGAGTACCGAAAAACTGTCCGAACGAGTACCGAAAAATGGTAGAATCAGGGTCAGTATAGGAAAAGGATAGAATCCGGGCGAGTACCTGGAAAAGGTAGAATCCGTCCGAGTACCGAACAACTGTCCGAACGAGTACCGAAAAATTGTAGAATCAGGGTAAGTACAGGAAAATGATAGAATCCGGGCGAGTACTTGGAAAAGGTAGAATCCGTCCGAGTACCGAAAAATTGACCGAACGAGTACCGAAAAATTGTAGAATCAGGGTCAGTACAGGAAAATGATAGAATCCGGGCGAGTACCTGGACAAGGTAGAATCCGTCCGAGTACCGAACAACTGTCCGAACGAGTACCGAAAAATTGTAGAATCAGGGTCAGTACAGGAAAATGATAGAATCCGGGCGAGTACCTGGAAAAGGTAGAATCCGTCCGAGTACCGAAAAACTGTCCGAACGAGTACCGAAAAATTGTAGAATCACGGTCAGTACAGGAAAATGATAGAATCCGGGCGAGTACCTGGAAAAGGTAGAATCCGTCCGAGTACCGAAAAACTGTCCGAACGAGTACCGAAAAATGGTAGAATCAGGGTCAGTACAGGAAAATGATAGAATCCGGGCGAGTACCTGGAAAAGGTAGAATCCGTCCGAGTACCGAACAACTGTCCGAACGAGTACCGAAAAATGGTAGAATCAGGGTCAGTACAGGAAAATGATACAATCCGGGCGAGTACCTGGAAAAGGTAGAATCCGTCCGAGTACCGAAAAACTGTCCGAACGAGTACCGAAAAATGGTAGAATCAGGGTCAGTATAGGAAAAGGATAGAATCCGGGCGAGTACCTGGAAAAGGTAGAATCCGTCCGAGTACCGAACAACTGTCCGAACGAGTACCGAAAAATTGTAGAATCAGGGTCAGTACAGGAAAATGATAGAATCCGGGCGAGTACTTGGAAAAGGTAGAATCCGTCCGAGTACCGAAAAATTGACCGAACGAGTACCGAAAAATTGTAGAATCAGGGTCAGTACAGGAAAATGATAGAATCCGGGCGAGTACCTGGACAAGGTAGAATCCGTCCGAGTACCGAACAACTGTCCGAACGAGTACCGAAAAATTGTAGAATCAGGGTCAGTATAGGAAAAGGATAGAATCCGGGCGAGTACCTGGAAAAGGTAGAATCCGTCCGAGTACCAAAAAACTGTCCGAACGAGTACCGAAAAATGGTAGAATCAGGGTCAGTATAGGAAAAGGATAGAATCCGGGCGAGTACCTGGAAAAGGTAGAATCCGTCCGAGTACCGAACAACTGTCCGAACGAGTACCGAAAAATTGTAGAATCAGGGTCAGTACAGGAAAATGATAGAATCCGGGCGAGTACCTGGAAAAGGTAGATTCCGTCCGAGTACCGAACAACTGTCCGAACGAGTACCGAAAAATTGTAGAATCAGGGTCAGTACAGGAAAATGATAGAATCCGGGCGAGTACCTGGAAAAGGTAGAATCCGTCCGAGTACCGAACAACTGTCCGAACGAGTACCGAAAAATGGTAGAATCAGGGTCAGTACAGGAAAATGATACAATCCGGCCGAGTACCTGGAAAAGGTAGAATCCGTCCGAGTACCGAAAAACTGTCCGAACGAGTACCGAAAAATGGTAGAATCAGGGTCAGTATAGGAAAAGGATAGAATCCGGGCGAGTACCTGGAAAAGGTAGAATCCGTCCGAGTACCGAACAACTGTCCGAACGAGTACCGAAAAATTGTAGAATCAGGGTCAGTACAGGAAAATGATAGAATCCGGGCGAGTACTTGGAAAAGGTAGAATCCGTCCGAGTACCGAAAAATTGACCGAACGAGTACCGAAAAATTGTAGAATCAGGGTCAGTACAGGAAAATGATAGAATCCGGGCGAGTACCTGGACAAGGTAGAATCCGTCCGAGTACCGAACAACTGTCCGAACGAGTACCGAAAAATTGTAGAATCAGGGTCAGTATAGGAAAAGGATAGAATCCGGGCGAGTACCTGGAAAAGGTAGAATCCGTCCGAGTACCAAAAAACTGTCCGAACGAGTACCGAAAAATGGTAGAATCAGGGTCAGAGAGGGAAAATGATAGAATCCGGGCGAGTACCTGGAAAAGGTAGAATCCGTCCGAGTACCGAACAACTGTCCGAACGAGTATCGAAAAATGGTAGAATCAGGGTCAGTACAGGAAAATGATACAATCCGGGCGAGTACCTGGAAAAGGTAGATTCCGTCCGAGTACCGAACAACTGTCCGAACGAGTACCAAAAAATTGTAGAATCAGGGTCAGTATAGGAAAAGGATAGAATCCGGGCGAGTACCTGGAAAAGGTAGAATCCGTCCGAGTACCGAAAAACTGTCCGAACGAGTACCGAAAAATGGTAGAATCAGGGTCAGTATAGGAAAAGGATAGAATCCGGGCGAGTACCTGGAAAAGGTAGAATCCGTCCGAGTACCGAACAACTGTCCGAACGAGTACCGAAAAATTGTAGAATCAGGGTCAGTACAGGAAAATGATAGAATCCGGGCGAGTACCTGGAAAAGGTAGAATCCGTCCGAGTACCGAAAAACTGTCCGAACGAGTACCGAAAAATTGTAGAATCACGGTCAGTACAGGAAAATGATAGAATCCGGGCGAGTACCTGGAAAAGGTAGAATCCGTCCGAGTACCGAAAAACTGTCCGAACGAGTACCGAAAAATGGTAGAATCAGGGTCAGTACAGGAAAATGATAGAATCCGGGCGAGTACCTGGAAAAGGTAGAATCCGTCCGAGTACCGAACAACTGTCCGAACGAGTACCGAAAAATGGTAGAATCAGGGTCAGTACAGGAAAATGATACAATCCGGGCGAGTACCTGGAAAAGGTAGAATCCGTCCGAGTACCGAAAAACTGTCCGAACGAGTACCGAAAAATGGTAGAATCAGGGTCAGTATAGGAAAAGGATAGAATCCGGGCGAGTACCTGGAAAAGGTAGAATCCGTCCGAGTACCGAACAACTGTCCGAACGAGTACCGAAAAATTGTAGAATCAGGGTCAGTACAGGAAAATGATAGAATCCGGGCGAGTACCTGGAAAAGGTAGAATCCGTCCGAGTACCGAAAAACTGTCCGAACGAGTACCGAAAAATTGTAGAATCACGGTCAGTACAGGAAAATGATAGAATCCGGGCGAGTACCTGGAAAAGGTAGAATCCGTCCGAGTACCGAAAAACTGTCCGAACGAGTACCGAAAAATGGTAGAATCAGGGTCAGTACAGGAAAATGATAGAATCCGGGCGAGTACCTGGAAAAGGTAGAATCCGTCCGAGTACCGAACAACTGTCCGAACGAGTACCGAAAAATGGTAGAATCAGGGTCAGTACAGGAAAATGATACAATCCGGGCGAGTACCTGGAAAAGGTAGAATCCGTCCGAGTACCGAAAAACTGTCCGAACGAGTACCGAAAAATGGTAGAATCAGGGTCAGTATAGGAAAAGGATAGAATCCGGGCGAGTACCTGGAAAAGGTAGAATCCGTCCGAGTACCGAACAACTGTCCGAACGAGTACCGAAAAATTGTAGAATCAGGGTCAGTACAGGAAAATGATAGAATCCGGGCGAGTACTTGGAAAAGGTAGAATCCGTCCGAGTACCGAAAAATTGACCGAACGAGTACCGAAAAATTGTAGAATCAGGGTCAGTACAGGAAAATGATAGAATCCGGGCGAGTACCTGGACAAGGTAGAATCCGTCCGAGTACCGAACAACTGTCCGAACGAGTACCGAAAAATTGTAGAATCAGGGTCAGTATAGGAAAAGGATAGAATCCGGGCGAGTACCTGGAAAAGGTAGAATCCGTCCGAGTACCAAAAAACTGTCCGAACGAGTACCGAAAAATGGTAGAATCAGGGTCAGAGAGGGAAAATGATAGAATCCGGGCGAGTACCTGGAAAAGGTAGAATCCGTCCGAGTACCGAACAACTGTCCGAACGAGTACCGAAAAATGGTAGAATCAGGGTCAGTACAGGAAAATGATACAATCCGGGCGAGTACCTGGAAAAGGTAGATTCCGTCCGAGTACCGAACAACTGTCCGAACGAGTACCGAAAAATTGTAGAATCAGGGTCAGTATAGGAAAAGGATAGAATCCGGGCGAGTACCTGGAAAAGGTAGAATCCGTCCGAGTACCGAACAACTGTCCGAACGAGTACCGAAAAATTGTAGAATCAGGGTAAGTACAGGAAAATGATAGAATCCGGGCGAGTACTTGGAAAAGGTAGAATCCGTCCGAGTACCGAAAAATTGACCGAACGAGTACCGAAAAATTGTAGAATCAGGGTCAGTACAGGAAAATGATAGAATCCGGGCGAGTACCTGGACAAGGTAGAATCCGTCCGAGTACCGAACAACTGTCCGAACGAGTACCGAAAAATTGTAGAATCAGGGTCAGTACAGGAAAATGATAGAATCCGGGCGAGTACCTGGAAAAGGTAGAATCCGTCCGAGTACCGAAAAACTGTCCGAACGAGTACCGAAAAATTGTAGAATCAGGGTCAGTACAGGAAAATGATAGAATCCGGGCGAGTACCTGGAAAAGGTAGAATCCGTCCGAGTACCGAAAAACTGTCCGAACGAGTACCGAAAAATGGTAGAATCAGGGTCAGTACAGGAAAATGATAGAATCCGGGCGAGTACCTGGAAAAGGTAGAATCCGTCCGAGTACCGAACAACTGTCCGAACGAGTACCGAAAAATGGTAGAATCAGGGTCAGTACAGGAAAATGATACAATCCGGGCGAGTACCTGGAAAAGGTAGAATCCGTCCGAGTACCGAAAAACTGTCCGAACGAGTACCGAAAAATGGTAGAATCAGGGTCAGTATAGGAAAAGGATAGAATCCGGGCGAGTACCTGGAAAAGGTAGAATCCGTCCGAGTACCGAACAACTGTCCGAACGAGTACCGAAAAATTGTAGAATCAGGGTAAGTACAGGAAAATGATAGAATCCGGGCGAGTACTTGGAAAAGGTAGAATCCGTCCGAGTACCGAAAAATTGACCGAACGAGTACCGAAAAATTGTAGAATCAGGGTCAGTACAGGAAAATGATAGAATCCGGGCGAGTACCTGGACAAGGTAGAATCCGTCCGAGTACCGAACAACTGTCCGAACGAGTACCGAAAAATTGTAGAATCAGGGTCAGTACAGGAAAATGATAGAATCCGGGCGAGTACCTGGAAAAGGTAGAATCCGTCCGAGTACCGAAAAACTGTCCGAACGAGTACCGAAAAATTGTAGAATCACGGTCAGTACAGGAAAATGATAGAATCCGGGCGAGTACCTGGAAAAGGTAGAATCCGTCCGAGTACCGAAAAACTGTCCGAACGAGTACCGAAAAATGGTAGAATCAGGGTCAGTACAGGAAAATGATAGAATCCGGGCGAGTACCTGGAAAAGGTAGAATCCGTCCGAGTACCGAACAACTGTCCGAACGAGTACCGAAAAATGGTAGAATCAGGGTCAGTACAGGAAAATGATACAATCCGGGCGAGTACCTGGAAAAGGTAGAATCCGTCCGAGTACCGAAAAACTGTCCGAACGAGTACCGAAAAATGGTAGAATCAGGGTCAGTATAGGAAAAGGATAGAATCCGGGCGAGTACCTGGAAAAGGTAGAATCCGTCCGAGTACCGAACAACTGTCCGAACGAGTACCGAAAAATTGTAGAATCAGGGTCAGTACAGGAAAATGATAGAATCCGGGCGAGTACTTGGAAAAGGTAGAATCCGTCCGAGTACCGAAAAATTGACCGAACGAGTACCGAAAAATTGTAGAATCAGGGTCAGTACAGGAAAATGATAGAATCCGGGCGAGTACCTGGACAAGGTAGAATCCGTCCGAGTACCGAACAACTGTCCGAACGAGTACCGAAAAATTGTAGAATCAGGGTCAGTATAGGAAAAGGATAGAATCCGGGCGAGTACCTGGAAAAGGTAGAATCCGTCCGAGTACCAAAAAACTGTCCGAACGAGTACCGAAAAATGGTAGAATCAGGGTCAGTATAGGAAAAGGATAGAATCCGGGCGAGTACCTGGAAAAGGTAGAATCCGTCCGAGTACCGAACAACTGTCCGAACGAGTACCGAAAAATTGTAGAATCAGGGTCAGTACAGGAAAATGATAGAATCCGGGCGAGTACCTGGAAAAGGTAGATTCCGTCCGAGTACCGAACAACTGTCCGAACGAGTACCGAAAAATTGTAGAATCAGGGTCAGTACAGGAAAATGATAGAATCCGGGCGAGTACCTGGAAAAGGTAGAATCCGTCCGAGTACCGAACAACTGTCCGAACGAGTACCGAAAAATGGTAGAATCAGGGTCAGTACAGGAAAATGATACAATCCGGCCGAGTACCTGGAAAAGGTAGAATCCGTCCGAGTACCGAAAAACTGTCCGAACGAGTACCGAAAAATGGTAGAATCAGGGTCAGTATAGGAAAAGGATAGAATCCGGGCGAGTACCTGGAAAAGGTAGAATCCGTCCGAGTACCGAACAACTGTCCGAACGAGTACCGAAAAATTGTAGAATCAGGGTCAGTACAGGAAAATGATAGAATCCGGGCGAGTACCTGGAAAAGGTAGAATCCGTCCGAGTACCGAAAAACTGTCCGAACGAGTACCGAAAAATTGTAGAATCACGGTCAGTACAGGAAAATGATAGAATCCGGGCGAGTACCTGGAAAAGGTAGAATCCGTCCGAGTACCGAAAAACTGTCCGAACGAGTACCGAAAAATTGTAGAATCACGGTCAGTACAGGAAAATGATAGAATCCGGGCGAGTACCTGGAAAAGGTAGAATCCGTCCGAGTACCGAAAAACTGTCCGAACGAGTACCGAAAAATGGTAGAATCAGGGTCAGTACAGGAAAATGATAGAATCCGGGCGAGTACCTGGAAAAGGTAGAATCCGTCCGAGTACCGAACAACTGTCCGAACGAGTACCGAAAAATGGTAGAATCAGGGTCAGTACAGGAAAATGATACAATCCGGGCGAGTACCTGGAAAAGGTAGAATCCGTCCGAGTACCGAAAAACTGTCCGAACGAGTACCGAAAAATGGTAGAATCAGGGTCAGTATAGGAAAAGGATAGAATCCGGGCGAGTACCTGGAAAAGGTAGAATCCGTCCGAGTACCGAACAACTGTCCGAACGAGTACCGAAAAATTGTAGAATCAGGGTCAGTACAGGAAAATGATAGAATCCGGGCGAGTACTTGGAAAAGGTAGAATCCGTCCGAGTACCGAAAAATTGACCGAACGAGTACCGAAAAATTGTAGAATCAGGGTCAGTACAGGAAAATGATAGAATCCGGGCGAGTACCTGGACAAGGTAGAATCCGTCCGAGTACCGAACAACTGTCCGAACGAGTACCGAAAAATTGTAGAATCAGGGTCAGTATAGGAAAAGGATAGAATCCGGGCGAGTACCTGGAAAAGGTAGAATCCGTCCGAGTACCAAAAAACTGTCCGAACGAGTACCGAAAAATGGTAGAATCAGGGTCAGTATAGGAAAAGGATAGAATCCGGGCGAGTACCTGGAAAAGGTAGAATCCGTCCGAGTACCGAACAACTGTCCGAACGAGTACCGAAAAATTGTAGAATCAGGGTCAGTACAGGAAAATGATAGAATCCGGGCGAGTACCTGGAAAAGGTAGATTCCGTCCGAGTACCGAACAACTGTCCGAACGAGTACCGAAAAATTGTAGAATCAGGGTCAGTACAGGAAAATGATAGAATCCGGGCGAGTACCTGGAAAAGGTAGAATCCGTCCGAGTACCGAACAACTGTCCGAACGAGTACCGAAAAATGGTAGAATCAGGGTCAGTACAGGAAAATGATACAATCCGGCCGAGTACCTGGAAAAGGTAGAATCCGTCCGAGTACCGAAAAACTGTCCGAACGAGTACCGAAAAATGGTAGAATCAGGGTCAGTATAGGAAAAGGATAGAATCCGGGCGAGTACCTGGAAAAGGTAGAATCCGTCCGAGTACCGAACAACTGTCCGAACGAGTACCGAAAAATTGTAGAATCAGGGTCAGTACAGGAAAATGATAGAATCCGGGCGAGTACTTGGAAAAGGTAGAATCCGTCCGAGTACCGAAAAATTGACCGAACGAGTACCGAAAAATTGTAGAATCAGGGTCAGTACAGGAAAATGATAGAATCCGGGCGAGTACCTGGACAAGGTAGAATCCGTCCGAGTACCGAACAACTGTCCGAACGAGTACCGAAAAATTGTAGAATCAGGGTCAGTACAGGAAAATGATAGAATCCGGGCGAGTACCTGGAAAAGGTAGAATCCGTCCGAGTACCGAACAACTGTCCGAACGAGTACCGAAAAATTGTAGAATCAGGGTCAGTACAGGAAAATGATAGAATCCGGGCGAGTACCTGGAAAAGGTAGAATCCGTCCGAGTACCGAACAACTGTCCGAACGAGTACCGAAAAATGGTAGAATCAGGGTCAGTACAGGAAAATGATACAATCCGGGCGAGTACCTGGAAAAGGTAGAATCCGTCCGAGTACCGAAAAACTGTCCGAACGAGTACCGAAAAATGGTAGAATCAGGGTCAGTATAGGAAAAGGATAGAATCCGGGCGAGTACCTGGAAAAGGTAGAATCCGTCCGAGTACCGAACAACTGTCCGAACGAGTACCGAAAAATGGTAGAATCAGGGTCAGTATAGGAAAATGATAGAATCCGGGCGAGTACCTGGAAAAGGTAGATTCCGTCCGAGTACCGAACAACTGTCCGAACGAGTACCGAAAAATTGTAGAATCAGGGTCAGTACAGGAAAATGATAGAATCCGGGCGAGTACTTGGAAAAGGTAGAATCCGTCCGAGTACCGAAAAATTGACCGAACGAGTACCGAAAAATTGTAGAATCAGGGTCAGTACAGGAAAATGATAGAATCCGGGCGAGTACTTGGAAAAGGTAGAATCCGTCCGAGTACCGAAAAATTGACCGAACGAGTACCGAAAAATGGTAGAATCAGGGTCAGTATAGGAAAAGGATAGAATCCGGGCGAGTACCTGGAAAAGGTAGAATCCGTCCGAGTACCGAACAACTGTCCGAACGAGTACCGAAAAATTGTAGAATCAGGGTAAGTACAGGAAAATGATAGAATCCGGGCGAGTACTTGGAAAAGGTAGAATCCGTCCGAGTACCGAAAAATTGACCGAACGAGTACCGAAAAATTGTAGAATCAGGGTCAGTACAGGAAAATGATAGAATCCGGGCGAGTACCTGGACAAGGTAGAATCCGTCCGAGTACCGAACAACTGTCCGAACGAGTACCGAAAAATTGTAGAATCAGGGTCAGTACAGGAAAATGATAGAATCCGGGCGAGTACCTGGAAAAGGTAGAATCCGTCCGAGTACCGAAAAACTGTCCGAACGAGTACCGAAAAATTGTAGAATCACGGTCAGTACAGGAAAATGATAGAATCCGGGCGAGTACCTGGAAAAGGTAGAATCCGTCCGAGTACCGAAAAACTGTCCGAACGAGTACCGAAAAATGGTAGAATCAGGGTCAGTACAGGAAAATGATAGAATCCGGGCGAGTACCTGGAAAAGGTAGAATCCGTCCGAGTACCGAACAACTGTCCGAACGAGTACCGAAAAATGGTAGAATCAGGGTCAGTACAGGAAAATGATACAATCCGGGCGAGTACCTGGAAAAGGTAGAATCCGTCCGAGTACCGAAAAACTGTCCGAACGAGTACCGAAAAATGGTAGAATCAGGGTCAGTATAGGAAAAGGATAGAATCCGGGCGAGTACCTGGAAAAGGTAGAATCCGTCCGAGTACCGAACAACTGTCCGAACGAGTACCGAAAAATTGTAGAATCAGGGTCAGTACAGGAAAATGATAGAATCCGGGCGAGTACTTGGAAAAGGTAGAATCCGTCCGAGTACCGAAAAATTGACCGAACGAGTACCGAAAAATTGTAGAATCAGGGTCAGTACAGGAAAATGATAGAATCCGGGCGAGTACCTGGACAAGGTAGAATCCGTCCGAGTACCGAACAACTGTCCGAACGAGTACCGAAAAATTGTAGAATCAGGGTCAGTATAGGAAAAGGATAGAATCCGGGCGAGTACCTGGAAAAGGTAGAATCCGTCCGAGTACCCAAAAACTGTCCGAACGAGTACCGAAAAATGGTAGAATCAGGGTCAGTATAGGAAAAGGATAGAATCCGGGCGAGTACCTGGAAAAGGTAGAATCCGTCCGAGTACCGAACAACTGTCCGAACGAGTACCGAAAAATTGTAGAATCAGGGTCAGTACAGGAAAATGATAGAATCCGGGCGAGTACCTGGAAAAGGTAGATTCCGTCCGAGTACCGAACAACTGTCCGAACGAGTACCGAAAAATTGTAGAATCAGGGTCAGTACAGGAAAATGATAGAATCCGGGCGAGTACCTGGAAAAGGTAGAATCCGTCCGAGTACCGAACAACTGTCCGAACGAGTACCGAAAAATGGTAGAATCAGGGTCAGTACAGGAAAATGATACAATCCGGCCGAGTACCTGGAAAAGGTAGAATCCGTCCGAGTACCGAAAAACTGTCCGAACGAGTACCGAAAAATGGTAGAATCAGGGTCAGTATAGGAAAAGGATAGAATCCGGGCGAGTACCTGGAAAAGGTAGAATCCGTCCGAGTACCGAACAACTGTCCGAACGAGTACCGAAAAATTGTAGAATCAGGGTCAGTACAGGAAAATGATAGAATCCGGGCGAGTACTTGGAAAAGGTAGAATCCGTCCGAGTACCGAAAAATTGACCGAACGAGTACCGAAAAATTGTAGAATCAGGGTCAGTACAGGAAAATGATAGAATCCGGGCGAGTACCTGGACAAGGTAGAATCCGTCCGAGTACCGAACAACTGTCCGAACGAGTACCGAAAAATTGTAGAATCAGGGTCAGTACAGGAAAATGATAGAATCCGGGCGAGTACCTGGAAAAGGTAGAATCCGTCCGAGTACCGAACAACTGTCCGAACGAGTACCGAAAAATTGTAGAATCAGGGTCAGTACAGGAAAATGATAGAATCCGGGCGAGTACCTGGAAAAGGTAGAATCCGTCCGAGTACCGAACAACTGTCCGAACGAGTACCGAAAAATGGTAGAATCAGGGTCAGTACAGGAAAATGATACAATCCGGGCGAGTACCTGGAAAAGGTAGAATCCGTCCGAGTACCGAAAAACTGTCCGAACGAGTACCGAAAAATGGTAGAATCAGGGTCAGTATAGGAAAAGGATAGAATCCGGGCGAGTACCTGGAAAAGGTAGAATCCGTCCGAGTACCGAACAACTGTCCGAACGAGTACCGAAAAATTGTAGAATCAGGGTCAGTACAGGAAAATGATAGAATCCGGGCGAGTACTTGGAAAAGGTAGAATCCGTCCGAGTACCGAAAAATTGACCGAACGAGTACCGAAAAATGGTAGAATCAGGGTCAGTATAGGAAAAGGATAGAATCCGGGCGAGTACCTGGAAAAGGTAGAATCCGTCCGAGTACCGAACAACTGTCCGAACGAGTACCGAAAAATTGTAGAATCAGGGTCAGTACAGGAAAATGATAGAATCCGGGCGAGTACCTGGAAAAGGTAGAATCCGTCCGAGTACCGAACAACTGTCCGAACGAGTACCGAAAAATTGTAGAATCAGGGTCAGTACAGGAAAATGATAGAATCCGGGCGAGTACCTGGAAAAGGTAGAATCCGTCCGAGTACCGAACAACTGTCCGAACGAGTACCGAAAAATGGTAGAATCAGGGTCAGTACAGGAAAATGATACAATCCGGGCGAGTACCTGGAAAAGGTAGAATCCGTCCGAGTACCGAAAAACTGTCCGAACGAGTACCGAAAAATGGTAGAATCAGGGTCAGTATAGGAAAAGGATAGAATCCGGGCGAGTACCTGGAAAAGGTAGAATCCGTCCGAGTACCGAACAACTGTCCGAACGAGTACCGAAAAATTGTAGAATCAGGGTCAGTACAGGAAAATGATAGAATCCGGGCGAGTACTTGGAAAAGGTAGAATCCGTCCGAGTACCGAAAAATTGACCGAACGAGTACCGAAAAATTGTAGAATCAGGGTCAGTACAGGAAAATGATAGTATCCGGGCGAGTACCTGGACAAGGTAGAATCCGTCCGAGTACCGAACAACTGTCCGAACGAGTACCGAAAAATTGTAGAATCAGGGTCAGTACAGGAAAATGATAGAATCCGGGCGAGTACCTGGAAAAGGTAGAATCCGTCCGAGTACCGAACAACTGTCCGAACGAGTACCGAAAAATTGTAGAATCAGGGTCAGTACAGGAAAATGATAGAATCCGGGCGAGTACCTGGAAAAGGTAGAATCCGTCCGAGTACCGAACAACTGTCCGAACGAGTACCGAAAAATTGTAGAATCAGGGTCAGTACAGGAAAATGATAGAATCCGGGCGAGTACCTGGAAAAGGTAGAATCCGTCCGAGTACCGAACAACTGTCCGAACGAGTACCGAAAAATGGTAGAATCAGGGTCAGTACAGGAAAATGATACAATCCGGGCGAGTACCTGGAAAAGGTAGAATCCGTCCGAGTACCGAAAAACTGTCCGAACGAGTACCGAAAAATGGTAGAATCAGGGTCAGTATAGGAAAAGGATAGAATCCGGGCGAGTACCTGGAAAAGGTAGAATCCGTCCGAGTACCGAACAACTGTCCGAACGAGTACCGAAAAATTGTAGAATCAGGGTCAGTACAGGAAAATGATAGAATCCGGGCGAGTACTTGGAAAAGGTAGAATCCGTCCGAGTACCGAAAAATTGACCGAACGAGTTCCGAAAAATTGTAGAATCAGGGTCAGTACAGGAAAATGATAGTATCCGGGCGAGTACCTGGACAAGGTAGAATCCGTCCGAGTACCGAACAACTGTCCGAACGAGTACCGAAAAATTGTAGAATCAGGGTCAGTACAGGAAAATGATAGAATCCGGGCGAGTACCTGGAAAAGGTAGAATCCGTCCGAGTACCGAACAACTGTCCGAACGAGTACCGAAAAATTGTAGAATCAGGGTCAGTACAGGAAAATGATAGAATCCGGGCGAGTACTTGGAAAAGGTAGAATCCGTCCGAGTACCGAACAACTGTCCGAACGAGTACCGAAAAATTGTAGAATCAGGGTCAGTACAGGAAAATGATAGAATCCGGGCGAGTACCTGGAAAAGGTAGAATCCGTCCGAGTACCGAACAACTGTCCGAACGAGTACCGAAAAATTGTAGAATCAGGGTCAGTACAGGAAAATGATAGAATCCGGGCGAGTACCTGGAAAAGGTAGAATCCGTCCGAGTACCGAACAACTGTCCGAACGAGTACCGAAAAATTGTAGAATCAGGGTCAGTACAGGAAAATGATAGAATCCGGGCGAGTACCTGGAAAAGGTAGAATCCGTCCGAGTACCGAACAACTGTCCGAACGAGTACCGAAAAATGGTAGAATCAGGGTCAGTACAGGAAAATGATACAATCCGGGCGAGTACCTGGAAAAGGTAGAATCCGTCCGAGTACCGAACAACTGTCCGAACGAGTACCGAAAAATGGTAGAATCAGGGTCAGTATAGGAAAAGGATAGAATCCGGGCGAGTACCTGGAAAAGGTAGAATCCGTCCGAGTACCGAACAACTGTCCGAACGAGTACCGAAAAAT
Organism: Vitis vinifera; assembly: GCF_030704535.1. Taxonomy (NCBI): domain Eukaryota; kingdom Viridiplantae; phylum Streptophyta; class Magnoliopsida; order Vitales; family Vitaceae; genus Vitis; species Vitis vinifera. The sequence goes on along the minus strand of NC_081805.1, from coordinate 17,712,976 downwards.
TGTAGAATCAGGGTCAGTACAGGAAAATGATAGAATCCGGGCGAGTACGTGGAAAAGGTAGAATCCGTCCGAGTACCGAAAAATTGACCGAACGAGTACCGAAAAATTGTAGAATCAGGGTCAGTACAGGAAAATGATAGAATCCGGGCGAGTACCTGGACAAGGTAGAATCCGTCCGAGTACCGAACAACTGTCCGAACGAGTACCGAAAAATTGTAGAATCAGGGTCAGTATAGGAAAAGGATAGAATCCGGGCGAGTACCTAGAAAAGGTAGAATCCGTCCGAGTACCAAAAAACTGTCCGAACGAGTACCGAAAAATGGTAGAATCAGGGTCAGTATAGGAAAAGGATAGAATCCGGGCGAGTACCTGGAAAAGGTAGAATCCGTCCGAGTACCGAACAACTGTCCGAACGAGTACCGAAAAATTGTAGAATCAGGGTCAGTACAGGAAAATGATAGAATCCGGGCGAGTACCTGGAAAAGGTAGATTCCGTCCGAGTACCGAACAACTGTCCGAACGAGTACCGAAAAATTGTAGAATCAGGGTCAGTACAGGAAAATGATAGAATCCGGGCGAGTACCTGGAAAAGGTAGAATCCGTCCGAGTACCGAACAACTGTCCGAACGAGTACCGAAAAATGGTAGAATCAGGGTCAGTACAGGAAAATGATACAATCCGGGCGAGTACCTGGAAAAGGTAGAATCCGTCCGAGTACCGAAAAACTGTCCGAACGAGTACCGAAAAATGGTAGAATCAGGGTCAGTATAGGAAAAGGATAGAATCCGGGCGAGTACCTGGAAAAGGTAGAATCCGTCCGAGTACCGAACAACTGTCCGAACGAGTACCGAAAAATTGTAGAATCAGGGTCAGTACAGGAAAATGATAGAATCCGGGCGAGTACTTGGAAAAGGTAGAATCCGTCCGAGTACCGAAAAATTGACCGAACGAGTACCGAAAAATTGTAGAATCAGGGTCAGTACAGGAAAATGATAGAATCCGGGCGAGTACCTGGACAAGGTAGAATCCGTCCGAGTACCGAACAACTGTCCGAACGAGTACCGAAAAATTGTAGAATCAGGGTCAGTACAGGAAAATGATAGAATCCGGGCGAGTACCTGGAAAAGGTAGAATCCGTCCGAGTACCGAACAACTGTCCGAACGAGTACCGAAAAATTGTAGAATCAGGGTCAGTACAGGAAAATGATAGAATCCGGGCGAGTACCTGGAAAAGGTAGAATCCGTCCGAGTACCGAAAAACTGTCCGAACGAGTACCGAAAAATTGTAGAATCACGGTCAGTACAGGAAAATGATAGAATCCGGGCGAGTACCTGGAAAAGGTAGAATCCGTCCGAGTACCGAAAAACTGTCCGAACGAGTACCGAAAAATGGTAGAATCAGGGTCAGTACAGGAAAATGATAGAATCCGGGCGAGTACCTGGAAAAGGTAGAATCCGTCCGAGTACCGAACAACTGTCCGAACGAGTACCGAAAAATGGTAGAATCAGGGTCAGTACAGGAAAATGATACAATCCGGGCGAGTACCTGGAAAAGGTAGATTCCGTCCGAGTACCGAACAACTGTCCGAACGAGTACCGAAAAATTGTAGAATCAGGGTCAGTACAGGAAAATGATAGAATCCGGGCGAGTACCTGGAAAAGGTAGAATCCGTCCGAGTACCGAACAACTGTCCGAACGAGTACAGAAAAATGGTAGAATCAGGGTCAGTACAGGAAAATGATACAATCCGGGCGAGTACCTGGAAAAGGTAGAATCCGTCCGAGTACCGAAAAACTGTCCGAACGAGTACCGAAAAATGGTAGAATCAGGGTCAGTATAGGAAAAGGATAGAATCCGGGCGAGTACCTGGAAAAGGTAGAATCCGTCCGAGTACCGGACAACTGTCCGAACGAGTACCGAAAAATTGTAGAATCAGGGTCAGTATAGGAAAAGGATAGAATCCGGGCGAGTACCTGGAAAAGGTAGAATCCGTCCGAGTACCAAAAAACTGTCCGAACGAGTACCGAAAAATGGTAGAATCAGGGTCAGTATAGGAAAAGGATAGAATCCGGGCGAGTACCTGGAAAAGGTAGAATCCGTCCGAGTACCGGACAACTGTCCGAACGAGTACCGAAAAATTGTAGAATCAGGGTCAGTACAGGAAAATGATAGAATCCGGGCGAGTACTTGGAAAAGGTAGAATCCGTCCGAGTACCGAAAAATTGACCGAACGAGTACCGAAAAATTGTAGAATCAGGGTCAGTACAGGAAAATGATAGAATCCGGGCGAGTACCTGGACAAGGTAGAATCCGTCCGAGTACCGAACAACTGTCCGAACGAGTACCGAAAAATTGTAGAATCAGGGTCAGTACAGGAAAATGATAGAATCCGGGCGAGTACCTGGAAAAGGTAGAATCCGTCCGAGTACCCAACAACTGTCCGAACGAGTACCGAAAAATTGTAGAATCAGGGTCAGTACAGGAAAATGATAGAATCCGGGCGAGTACCTGGAAAAGGTAGAATCCGTCCGAGTACCGAACAACTGTCCGAACGAGTACCGAAAAATGGTAGAATCAGGGTCAGTACAGGAAAATGATACAATCCGGGCGAGTACCTGGAAAAGGTAGAATCCGTCCGAGTACCGAAAAACTGTCCGAACGAGTACCGAAAAATTGTAGAATCAGGGTCAGTACAGGAAAATGATAGAATCCGGGCGAGTACCTGGAAAAGGTAGAATCCGTCCGAGTACCAAAAAACTGTCCGAACGAGTACCGAAAAATGGTAGAATCAGGGTCAGTATAGGAAAAGGATAGAATCCGGGCGAGTACCTGGAAAAGGTAGAATCCGTCCGAGTACCGAACAACTGTCCGAACGAGTACCGAAAAATTGTAGAATCAGGGTCAGTACAGGAAAATGATAGAATCCGGGCGAGTACCTGGAAAAGGTAGAATCCGTCCGAGTACCGAACAACTGTCCGAACGAGTACCGAAAAATTGTAGAATCAGGGTCAGTACAGGAAAATGATAGAATCCGGGCGAGTACCTGGAAAAGGTAGAATCCGTCCGAGTACCGAACAACTGTCCGAACGAGTACCGAAAAATTGTAGAATCAGGGTCAGTACAGGAAAATGATAGAATCCGGGCCAGTACCTGGACAAGGTAGAATCCGTCCGAGTACCGAACAACTGTCCGAACGAGTACCGAAAAATTGTAGAATCAGGGTCAGTACAGGAAAATGATAGAATCCGGGCGAGTACCTGGAAAAGGTAGAATCCGTCCGAGTACCGAACAACTGTCCGAACGAGTACCGAAAAATTGTAGAATCAGGGTCAGTACAGGAAAATGATAGAATCCGGGCGAGTACCTGGAAAAGGTAGAATCCGTCCGAGTACCGAAAAACTGTCCGAACGAGTACCGAAAAATTGTAGAATCACGGTCAGTACAGGAAAATGATAGAATCCGGGCGAGTACCTGGAAAAGGTAGAATCCGTCCGAGTACCGAAAAACTGTCCGAACGAGTACCGAAAAATGGTAGAATCAGGGTCAGTACAGGAAAATGATAGAATCCGGGCGAGTACCTGGAAAAGGTAGAATCCGTCCGAGTACCGAACAACTGTCCGAACGAGTACCGAAAAATGGTAGAATCAGGGTCAGTACAGGAAAATGATACAATCCGGGCGAGTACCTGGAAAAGGTAGAATCCGTCCGAGTACCGAAAAACTGTCCGAACGAGTACCGAAAAATGGTAGAATCAGGGTCAGTATAGGAAAAGGATAGAATCCGGGCGAGTACCTGGAAAAGGTAGAATCCGTCCGAGTACCGAACAACTGTCCGAACGAGTACCGAAAAATTGTAGAATCAGGGTCAGTACAGGAAAATGATAGAATCCGGGCGAGTACTTGGAAAAGGTAGAATCCGTCCGAGTACCGAAAAATTGACCGAACGAGTACCGAAAAATTGTAGAATCAGGGTCAGTACAGGAAAATGATAGAATCCGGGCGAGTACCTGGACAAGGTAGAATCCGTCCGAGTACCGAACAACTGTCCGAACGAGTACCGAAAAATTGTAGAATCAGGGTCAGTATAGGAAAAGGATAGAATCCGGGCGAGTACCTGGAAAAGGTAGAATCCGTCCGAGTACCAAAAAACTGTCCGAACGAGTACCGAAAAATGGTAGAATCAGGGTCAGTATAGGAAAAGGATAGAATCCGGGCGAGTACCTGGAAAAGGTAGAATCCGTCCGAGTACCGGACAACTGTCCGAACGAGTACCGAAAAATTGTAGAATCAGGGTCAGTACAGGAAAATGATAGAATCCGGGCGAGTACTTGGAAAAGGTAGAATCCGTCCGAGTACCGAAAAATTGACCGAACGAGTACCGAAAAATTGTAGAATCAGGGTCAGTACAGGAAAATGATAGAATCCGGGCGAGTACCTGGACAAGGTAGAATCCGTCCGAGTACCGAACAACTGTCCGAACGAGTACCGAAAAATTTTAGAATCAGGGTCAGTACAGGAAAATGATAGAATCCGGGCGAGTACCTGGAAAAGGTAGAATCCGTCCGAGTACCCAACAACTGTCCGAACGAGTACCGAAAAATTGTAGAATCAGGGTCAGTACAGGAAAATGATAGAATCCGGGCGAGTACCTGGAAAAGGTAGAATCCGTCCGAGTACCGAACAACTGTCCGAACGAGTACCGAAAAATGGTAGAATCAGGGTCAGTACAGGAAAATGATACAATCCGGGCGAGTACCTGGAAAAGGTAGAATCCGTCCGAGTACCGAAAAACTGTCCGAACGAGTACCGAAAAATTGTAGAATCAGGGTCAGTACAGGAAAATGATAGAATCCGGGCGAGTACCTGGAAAAGGTAGAATCCGTCCGAGTACCAAAAAACTGTCCGAACGAGTACCGAAAAATGGTAGAATCAGGGTCAGTATAGGAAAAGGATAGAATCCGGGCGAGTACCTGGAAAAGGTAGAATCCGTCCGAGTACCGAACAACTGTCCGAACGAGTACCGAAAAATTGTAGAATCAGGGTCAGTACAGGAAAATGATAGAATCCGGGCGAGTACCTGGAAAAGGTAGAATCCGTCCGAGTACCGAACAACTGTCCGAACGAGTACCGAAAAATTGTAGAATCAGGGTCAGTACAGGAAAATGATAGAATCCGGGCGAGTACCTGGAAAAGGTAGAATCCGTCCGAGTACCGAACAACTGTCCGAACGAGTACCGAAAAATTGTAGAATCAGGGTCAGTACAGGAAAATGATAGAATCCGGGCCAGTACCTGGAAAAGGTAGAATCCGTCCGAGTACCGAAAAACTGTCCGAACGAGTACCGAAAAATTGTAGAATCACGGTCAGTACAGGAAAATGATAGAATCCGGGCGAGTACCTGGAAAAGGTAGAATCCGTCCGAGTACCGAAAAACTGTCCGAACGAGTACCGAAAAATGGTAGAATCAGGGTCAGTACAGGAAAATGATAGAATCCGGGCGAGTGCCTGGAAAAGGTAGAATCCGTCCGAGTACCGAAAAACTGTCCGAACGAGTACCGAAAAATGGTAGAATCAGGGTCAGTATAGGAAAAGGATAGAATCCGGGCGAGTACCTGGAAAAGGTAGAATCCGTCCGAGTACCGAACAACTGTCCGAACGAGTACCGAAAAATTGTAGAATCAGGGTCAGTACAGGAAAATGATAGAATCCGGGCGAGTACCTGGAAAAGGTAGAATCCGTCCGAGTACCCAACAACTGTCCGAACGAGTACCGAAAAATTGTAGAATCAGGGTCAGTACAGGAAAATGATAGAATCCGGGCGAGTACCTGGAAAAGGTAGAATCCGTCCGAGTACCGAACAACTGTCCGAACGAGTACCGAAAAATGGTAGAATCAGGGTCAGTATAGGAAAAGGATAGAATCCGGGCGAGTACCTGGAAAAGGTAGAATCCGTCCGAGTACCAAAAAACTGTCCGAACGAGTACCGAAAAATGGTAGAATCAGGGTCAGTATAGGAAGAGGATAGAATCCGGGCGAGTACCTGGAAAAGGTAGAATCCGTCCGAGTACCGAACAACTGTCCGAACGAGTACCGAAAAATTGTAGAATCAGGGTCAGTACAGGAAAATGATAGAATCCGGGCGAGTACTTGGAAAAGGTAGAATCCGTCCGAGTACCGAAAAATTGACCGAACGAGTACCGAAAAATTGTAGAATCAGGGTCAGTACAGGAAAATGATAGAATCCGGGCGAGTACCTGGACAAGGTAGAATCCGTCCGAGTACCGAACAACTGTCCGAACGAGTACCGAAAAATTGTAGAATCAGGGTCAGTACAGGAAAATGATAGAATCCGGGCGAGTACCTGGAAAAGGTAGAATCCGTCCGAGTACCCAACAACTGTCCGAACGAGTACCGAAAAATTGTAGAATCAGGGTCAGTACAGGAAAATGATAGAATCCGGGCGAGTACCTGGAAAAGGTAGAATCCGTCCGAGTACCGAACAACTGTCCGAACGAGTACCGAAAAATGGTAGAATCAGGGTCAGTACAGGAAAATGATACAATCCGGGCGAGTACCTGGAAAAGGTAGAATCCGTCCGAGTACCGAAAAACTGTCCGAACGAGTACCGAAAAATTGTAGAATCAGGGTCAGTACAGGAAAATGATAGAATCCGGGCGAGTACCTGGAAAAGGTAGAATCCGTCCGAGTACCCAAAAACTGTCCGAACGAGTACCGAAAAATGGTAGAATCAGGGTCAGTATAGGAAAAGGATAGAATCCGGGCGAGTACCTGGAAAAGGTAGAATCCGTCCGAGTACCGAACAACTGTCCGAACGAGTACCGAAAAATTGTAGAATCAGGGTCAGTACAGGAAAATGATAGAATCCGGGCGAGTACTTGGAAAAGGTAGAATCCGTCCGAGTACCGAAAAATTGACCGAACGAGTACCGAAAAATTGTAGAATCAGGGTCAGTACAGGAAAATGATAGAATCCGGGCGAGTACCTGGACAAGGTAGAATCCGTCCGAGTACCGAACAACTGTCCGAACGAGTACCGAAAAATTGTAGAATCAGGGTCAGTATAGGAAAAGGATAGAATCCGGGCGAGTACCTGGAAAAGGTAGAATCCGTCCGAGTACCAAAAAACTGTCCGAACGAGTACCGAAAAATGGTAGAATCAGGGTCAGTACAGGAAAAGGATAGAATCCGGGCGAGTACCTGGAAAAGGTAGAATCCGTCCGAGTACCGGACAACTGTCCGAACGAGTACCGAAAAATTGTAGAATCAGGGTCAGTACAGGAAAATGATAGAATCCGGGCGAGTACTTGGAAAAGGTAGAATCCGTCCGAGTACCGAAAAATTGACCGAACGAGTACCGAAAAATTGTAGAATCAGGGTCAGTACAGGAAAATGATAGAATCCGGGCGAGTACCTGGACAAGGTAGAATCCGTCCGAGTACCGAACAACTGTCCGAACGAGTACCGAAAAATTGTAGAATCAGGGTCAGTACAGGAAAATGATAGAATCCGGGCGAGTACCTGGAAAAGGTAGAATCCGTCCGAGTACCGAACAACTGTCCGAACGAGTACCGAAAAATTGTAGAATCAGGGTCAGTACAGGAAAATGATAGAATCCGGGCGAGTACCTGGAAAAGGTAGAATCCGTCCGAGTACCGAACAACTGTCCGAACGAGTACCGAAAAATGGTAGAATCAGGGTCAGTACAGGAAAATGATAGATTCCGGGCGAGTACCTGGAAAAGGTAGAATCCGTCCGAGTACCGAAAAACTGTCCGAACGAGTACCGAAAAATGGTAGAATCAGGGTCAGTACAGGAAAATGATAGAATCCGGGCGAGTACCTGGAAAAGGTAGAATCCGTCCGAGTACCGAACAACTGTCCGAACGAGTACCGAAAAATTGTAGAATCAGGGTCAGTACAGGAAAATGATAGAATCCGGGCGAGTACCTGGAAAAGGTAGAATCCGTCCGAGTACCCAACAACTGTCCGAACGAGTACCGAAAAATTGTAGAATCAGGGTCAGTACAGGAAAATGATAGAATCCGGGCGAGTACCTGGAAAAGGTAGAATCCGTCCGAGTACCGAACAACTGTCCGAACGAGTACCGAAAAATGGTAGAATCAGGGTCAGTATAGGAAAAGGATAGAATCCGGGCGAGTACCTGGAAAAGGTAGAATCCGTCCGAGTACCAAAAAACTGTCCGAACGAGTACCGAAAAATGGTAGAATCAGGGTCAGTATAGGAAGAGGATAGAATCCGGGCGAGTACCTGGAAAAGGTAGAATCCGTCCGAGTACCGAACAACTGTCCGAACGAGTACCGAAAAATTGTAGAATCAGGGTCAGTACAGGAAAATGATAGAATCCGGGCGAGTACTTGGAAAAGGTAGAATCCGTCCGAGTACCGAAAAATTGACCGAACGAGTACCGAAAAATTGTAGAATCAGGGTCAGTACAGGAAAATGATAGAATCCGGGCGAGTACCTGGACAAGGTAGAATCCGTCCGAGTACCGAACAACTGTCCGAACGAGTACCGAAAAATTGTAGAATCAGGGTCAGTACAGGAAAATGATAGAATCCGGGCGAGTACCTGGAAAAGGTAGAATCCGTCCGAGTACCCAACAACTGTCCGAACGAGTACCGAAAAATTGTAGAATCAGGGTCAGTACAGGAAAATGATAGAATCCGGGCGAGTACCTGGAAAAGGTAGAATCCGTCCGAGTACCGAACAACTGTCCGAACGAGTACCGAAAAATGGTAGAATCAGGGTCAGTACAGGAAAATGATACAATCCGGGCGAGTACCTGGAAAAGGTAGAATCCGTCCGAGTACCGAAAAACTGTCCGAACGAGTACCGAAAAATTGTAGAATCAGGGTCAGTACAGGAAAATGATAGAATCCGGGCGAGTACCTGGAAAAGGTAGAATCCGTCCGAGTACCGAACAACTGTCCGAACGAGTACCGAAAAATTGTAGAATCAGGGTCAGTACAGGAAAATGATAGAATCCGGGCGAGTACCTGGAAAAGGTAGAATCCGTCCGAGTACCCAACAACTGTCCGAACGAGTACCGAAAAATTGTAGAATCAGGGTCAGTACAGGAAAATGATAGAATCCGGGCGAGTACCTGGAAAAGGTAGAATCCGTCCGAGTACCGAACAACTGTCCGAACGAGTACCGAAAAATGGTAGAATCAGGGTCAGTATAGGAAAAGGATAGAATCCGGGCGAGTACCTGGAAAAGGTAGAATCCGTCCGAGTACCAAAAAACTGTCCGAACGAGTACCGAAAAATGGTAGAATCAGGGTCAGTATAGGAAGAGGATAGAATCCGGGCGAGTACCTGGAAAAGGTAGAATCCGTCCGAGTACCGAACAACTGTCCGAACGAGTACCGAAAAATTGTAGAATCAGGGTCAGTACAGGAAAATGATAGAATCCGGGCGAGTACTTGGAAAAGGTAGAATCCGTCCGAGTACCGAAAAATTGACCGAACGAGTACCGAAAAATTGTAGAATCAGGGTCAGTACAGGAAAATGATAGAATCCGGGCGAGTACCTGGACAAGGTAGAATCCGTCCGAGTACCGAACAACTGTCCGAACGAGTACCGAAAAATTGTAGAATCAGGGTCAGTACAGGAAAATGATAGAATCCGGGCGAGTACCTGGAAAAGGTAGAATCCGTCCGAGTACCCAACAACTGTCCGAACGAGTACCGAAAAATTGTAGAATCAGGGTCAGTACAGGAAAATGATAGAATCCGGGCGAGTACCTGGAAAAGGTAGAATCCGTCCGAGTACCGAACAACTGTCCGAACGAGTACCGAAAAATGGTAGAATCAGGGTCAGTACAGGAAAATGATACAATCCGGGCGAGTACCTGGAAAAGGTAGAATCCGTCCGAGTACCGAAAAACTGTCCGAACGAGTACCGAAAAATTGTAGAATCAGGGTCAGTACAGGAAAATGATAGAATCCGGGCGAGTACCTGGAAAAGGTAGAATCCGTCCGAGTACCCAAAAACTGTCCGAACGAGTACCGAAAAATGGTAGAATCAGGGTCAGTATAGGAAAAGGATAGAATCCGGGCGAGTACCTGGAAAAGGTAGAATCCGTCCGAGTACCGAACAACTGTCCGAACGAGTACCGAAAAATTGTAGAATCAGGGTCAGTACAGGAAAATGATAGAATCCGGGCGAGTACTTGGAAAAGGTAGAATCCGTCCGAGTACCGAAAAATTGACCGAACGAGTACCGAAAAATTGTAGAATCAGGGTCAGTACAGGAAAATGATAGAATCCGGGCGAGTACCTGGACAAGGTAGAATCCGTCCGAGTACCGAACAACTGTCCGAACGAGTACCGAAAAATTGTAGAATCAGGGTCAGTATAGGAAAAGGATAGAATCCGGGCGAGTACCTGGAAAAGGTAGAATCCGTCCGAGTACCAAAAAACTGTCCGAACGAGTACCGAAAAATGGTAGAATCAGGGTCAGTACAGGAAAAGGATAGAATCCGGGCGAGTACCTGGAAAAGGTAGAATCCGTCCGAGTACCGGACAACTGTCCGAACGAGTACCGAAAAATTGTAGAATCAGGGTCAGTACAGGAAAATGATAGAATCCGGGCGAGTACTTGGAAAAGGTAGAATCCGTCCGAGTACCGAAAAATTGACCGAACGAGTACCGAAAAATTGTAGAATCAGGGTCAGTACAGGAAAATGATAGAATCCGGGCGAGTACCTGGACAAGGTAGAATCCGTCCGAGTACCGAACAACTGTCCGAACGAGTACCGAAAAATTGTAGAATCAGGGTCAGTACAGGAAAATGATAGAATCCGGGCGAGTACCTGGAAAAGGTAGAATCCGTCCGAGTACCGAACAACTGTCCGAACGAGTACCGAAAAATTGTAGAATCAGGGTCAGTACAGGAAAATGATAGAATCCGGGCGAGTACCTGGAAAAGGTAGAATCCGTCCGAGTACCGAACAACTGTCCGAACGAGTACCGAAAAATGGTAGAATCAGGGTCAGTACAGGAAAATGATACAATCCGGGCGAGTACCTGGAAAAGGTAGAATCCGTCCGAGTACCGAAAAACTGTCCGAACGAGTACCGAAAAATTGTAGAATCAGGGTCAGTACAGGAAAATGATAGAATCCGGGCGAGTACCTGGAAAAGGTAGAATCCGTCCGAGTACCGAACAACTGTCCGAACGAGTACCGAAAAATTGTAGAATCAGGGTCAGTACAGGAAAATGATAGAATCCGGGCGAGTACCTGGAAAAGGTAGAATCCGTCCGAGTACCGAAAAACTGTCCGAACGAGTACCGAAAAATTGTAGAATCACGGTCAGTACAGGAAAATGATAGAATCCGGGCGAGTACCTGGAAAAGGTAGAATCCGTCCGAGTACCGAAAAACTGTCCGAACGAGTACCGAAAAATGGTAGAATCAGGGTCAGTACAGGAAAATGATAGAATCCGGGCGAGTACCTGGAAAAGGTAGAATCCGTCCGAGTACCGAACAACTGTCCGAACGAGTACCGAAAAATGGTAGAATCAGGGTCAGTACAGGAAAATGATACAATCCGGGCGAGTACCTGGAAAAGGTAGAATCCGTCCGAGTACCGAAAAACTGTCCGAACGAGTACCGAAAAATGGTAGAATCAGGGTCAGTATAGGAAAAGGATAGAATCCGGGCGAGTACCTGGAAAAGGTAGAATCCGTCCGAGTACCGAACAACTGTCCGAACGAGTACCGAAAAATTGTAGAATCAGGGTCAGTACAGGAAAATGATAGAATCCGGGCGAGTACTTGGAAAAGGTAGAATCCGTCCGAGTACCGAAAAATTGACCGAACGAGTACCGAAAAATTGTAGAATCAGGGTCAGTACAGGAAAATGATAGAATCCGGGCGAGTACCTGGACAAGGTAGAATCCGTCCGAGTACCGAACAACTGTCCGAACGAGTACCGAAAAATTGTAGAATCAGGGTCAGTATAGGAAAAGGATAGAATCCGGGCGAGTACCTGGAAAAGGTAGAATCCGTCCGAGTACCGAACAACTGTCCGAACGAGTACCGAAAAATTGTAGAATCAGGGTCAGTACAGGAAAATGATAGAATCCGGGCGAGTACTTGGAAAAGGTAGAATCCGTCCGAGTACCGAAAAATTGACCGAACGAGTACCGAAAAATTGTAGAATCAGGGTCAGTACAGGAAAATGATAGAATCCGGGCGAGTACCTGGACAAGGTAGAATCCGTCCGAGTACCGAACAACTGTCCGAACGAGTACCGAAAAATTGTAGAATCAGGGTCAGTACAGGAAAATGATAGAATCCGGGCGAGTACCTGGAAAAGGTAGAATCCGTCCGAGTACCCAACAACTGTCCGAACGAGTACCGAAAAATTGTAGAATCAGGGTCAGTACAGGAAAATGATAGAATCCGGGCGAGTACCTGGAAAAGGTAGAATCCGTCCGAGTACCGAACAACTGTCCGAACGAGTACCGAAAAATGGTAGAATCAGGGTCAGTACAGGAAAATGATACAATCCAGGGCGAGTACCTGGAAAAGGTAGAATCCGTCCGAGTACCGAAAAACTGTCCGAACGAGTACCGAAAAATTGTAGAATCAGGGTCAGTACAGGAAAATGATAGAATCCGGGCGAGTACCTGGACAAGGTAGAATCCGTCCGAGTACCGAACAACTGTCCGAACGAGTACCGAAAAATTGTAGAATCAGGGTCAGTATAGGAAAAGGATAGAATCCGGGCGAGTACCTGGAAAAGGTAGAATCCGTCCGAGTACCAAAAAACTGTCCGAACGAGTACCGAAAAATGGTAGAATCAGGGTCAGTACAGGAAAAGGATAGAATCCGGGCGAGTACCTGGAAAAGGTAGAATCCGTCCGAGTACCGGACAACTGTCCGAACGAGTACCGAAAAATTGTAGAATCAGGGTCAGTACAGGAAAATGATAGAATCCGGGCGAGTACTTGGAAAAGGTAGAATCCGTCCGAGTACCGAAAAATTGACCGAACGAGTACCGAAAAATTGTAGAATCAGGGTCAGTACAGGAAAATGATAGAATCCGGGCGAGTACCTGGACAAGGTAGAATCCGTCCGAGTACCGAACAACTGTCCGAACGAGTACCGAAAAATTGTAGAATCAGGGTCAGTACAGGAAAATGATAGAATCCGGGCGAGTACCTGGAAAAGGTAGAATCCGTCCGAGTACCGAACAACTGTCCGAACGAGTACCGAAAAATTGTAGAATCAGGGTCAGTACAGGAAAATGATAGAATCCGGGCGAGTACCTGGAAAAGGTAGAATCCGTCCGAGTACCGAACAACTGTCCGAACGAGTACCGAAAAATTGTAGAATCAGGGTCAGTACAGGAAAATGATAGAATCCGGGCGAGTACCTGGAAAAGGTAGAATCCGTCCGAGTACCGAAAAACTGTCCGAACGAGTACCGAAAAATTGTAGAATCAGGGTCAGTACAGGAAAATGATAGAATCCGGGCGAGTACCTGGAAAAGGTAGAATCCGTCCGAGTACCAAAAAACTGTCCGAACGAGTACCGAAAAATGTAGAATCAGGGTCAGTATAGGAAAAGGATAGAATCCGGGCGAGTACCTGGAAAAGGTAGAATCCGTCCGAGCCGAGTACCGAAAAACTGTCCGAACGAGTACCGAAAAATTGTAGAATCACGGTCAGTACAGGAAAATGATAGAATCCGGGCGAGTACCTGGAAAAGGTAGAATCCGTCCGAGTACCGAAAAACTGTCCGAACGAGTACCGAAAAATGGTAGAATCAGGGTCAGTACAGGAAAATGATAGAATCCGGGCGAGTGCCTGGAAAAGGTAGAATCCGTCCGAGTACCGAACAACTGTCCGAACGAGTACCGAAAAATGGTAGAATCAGGGTCAGTATAGGAAAAGGATAGAATCCGGGCGAGTACCTGGAAAAGGTAGAATCCGTCCGAGTACCGAAAAACTGTCCGAACGAGTACCGAAAAATTGTAGAATCAGGGTCAGTACAGGAAAATGATAGATTCCGGGCGAGTACCTGGAAAAGGTAGAATCCGTCCGAGTACCGAAAAACTGTCCGAACGAGTACCGAAAAATGGTAGAATCAGGGTCAGTACAGGAAAAGGATAGAATCCGGGCGAGTACCTGGAAAAGGTAGAATCCGTCCGAGTACCGAACAACTGTCCGAACGAGTACCGAAAAATTGTAGAATCAGGGTCAGTACAGGAAAATGATAGAATCCGGGCGAGTACCTGGAAAAGGTAGAATCCGTCCGAGTACCCAACAACTGTCCGAACGAGTACCGAAAAATTGTAGAATCAGGGTCAGTACAGGAAAATGATAGAATCCGGGCGAGTACCTGGAAAAGGTAGAATCCGTCCGAGTACCGAACAACTGTCCGAACGAGTACCGAAAAATGGTAGAATAAGGGTCAGTATAGGAAAAGGATAGAATCCGGGCGAGTACCTGGAAAAGGTAGAATCCGTCCGAGTACCAAAAAACTGTCCGAACGAGTACCGAAAAATTGTAGAATCAGGGTCAGTACAGGAAAATGATAGAATCCGGGCGAGTACCTGGAAAAGGTAGAATCCGTCCGAGTACCGAACAACTGTCCGAACGAGTACCGAAAAATTGTAGAATCAGGGTCAGTACAGGAAAAGGATAGAATCCGGGCGAGTACTTGGAAAAGGTAGAATCCGTCCGAGTACCGAAAAACTGTCCGAACGAGTACCGAAAAATTGTAGAATCAGGGTCAGTACAGGAAAATGATAGAATCCGGGCGAGTACCTGGAAAAGGTAGAATCCGTCCGAGTACCGAAAAACTGTCCGAACGAGTACCGAAAAATGGTAGAATCAGGGTCAGTATAGGAAAAGGATAGAATCCGGGCGAGTACCTGGAAAAGGTAGAATCCGTCCGAGTACCGAACAACTGTCCGAACGAGTACCGAAAAATTGTAGAATCAGGGTCAGTACAGGAAAATGATAGAATCCGGGCGAGTACCTGGACAAGGTAGAATCCGTCCGAGTACCGAAAAATTGGCCGAACGAGTACCGAAAAATTGTAGAATCAGGGTCAGTACAGGAAAATGATAGAATCCGGGCGAGTACCTGGAAAAGGTAGAATCCGTCCGAGTACCGAACAACTGTCCGAACGAGTACCGAAAAATTGTAGAATCAGGGTCAGTACAGGAAAAGGATAGAATCCGGGCGAGTACCTGGAAAAGGTAGAATCCGTCCGAGTACCGAAAAACTGTCCGAACGAGTACCGAAAAATGGTAGAATCAGGGTCAGTACAGGAAAATGATAGAATCCGGGCGAGTACCTGGAAAAGGTAGAATCCGTCCGAGTACCGAAAAACTGTCCGAACGAGTACCGAAAAATGGTAGAATCAGGGTCAGTACAGGAAAATGATAGAATCCGGGCGAGTACCTGGAAAAGGTAGAATCCGTCCGAGTACCGAAAAACTGTCCGAACGAGTACCGAAAAATGGTAGAATCAGGGTCAGTATAGGAAAAGGATAGAATCCGGGCGAGTACCTGGAAAAGGTAGAATCCGTCCGAGTACCGAAAAACTGTCCGAACGAGTACCGAAAAATGGTAGAATCAGGGTCAGTATAGGAAGAGGATAGAATCCGGGCGAGTACCTGGAAAAGGTAGAATCCGTCCGAGTACCGAACAACTGTCCGAACGAGTACCGAAAAATTGTAGAATCAGGGTCAGTACAGGAAAATGATAGAATCCGGGCGAGTACTTGGAAAAGGTAGAATCCGTCCGAGTACCGAAAAATTGACCGAACGAGTACCGAAAAATTGTAGAATCAGGGTCAGTACAGGAAAATGATAGAATCCGGGCGAGTACCTGGACAAGGTAGAATCCGTCCGAGTACCGAAAAATTGGCCGAACGAGTACCGAAAAATTGTAGAATCAGGGTCAGTACAGGAAAATGATAGAATCCGGGCGAGTACCTGGAAAAGGTAGAATCCGTCCGAGTACCGAAAAACTGTCCGAACGAGTACCGAAAAATGGTAGAATCAGGGTCAGTACAGGAAAATGATAGAATCCGGGCGAGTACCTGGAAAAGGTAGAATCCGTCCGAGTACCGAAAAACTGTCCGAACGAGTACCGAAAAATGGTAGAATCAGGGTCAGTATAGGAAAAGGATAGAATCCGGGCGAGTACCTGGAAAAGGTAGAATCCGTCCGAGTACCAAAAAACTGTCCGAACGAGTACCGAAAAATGGTAGAATCAGGGTCAGTATAGGAAGAGGATAGAATCCGGGCGAGTACCTGGAAAAGGTAGAATCCGTCCGAGTACCGAACAACTGTCCGAACGAGTACCGAAAAATTGTAGAATCAGGGTCAGTACAGGAAAATGATAGAATCCGGGCGAGTACTTGGAAAAGGTAGAATCCGTCCGAGTACCGAAAAATTGACCGAACGAGTACCGAAAAATTGTAGAATCAGGGTCAGTACAGGAAAATGATAGAATCCGGGCGAGTACCTGGACAAGGTAGAATCCGTCCGAGTACCGAAAAATTGGCCGAACGAGTACCGAAAAATTGTAGAATCAGGGTCAGTACAGGAAAATGATAGAATCCGGGCGAGTACCTGGAAAAGGTAGAATCCGTCCGAGTACCAAAAAACTGTCCGAACGAGTACCGAAAAATGGTAGAATCAGGGTCAGTATAGGAAAAGGATAGAATCCGGGCGAGTACCTGGAAAAGGTAGAATCCGTCCGAGTACCGAACAACTGTCCGAACGAGTACCGAAAAATTGTAGAATCAGGGTCAGTACAGGAAAATGATAGAATCCGGGCGAGTACCTGGAAAAGGTAGAATCCGTCCGAGTACCGAACAACTGTCCGAACGAGTACCGAAAAATTGTAGAATCAGGGTCAGTACAGGAAAATGATAGAATCCGGGCGAGTACCTGGAAAAGGTAGAATCCGTCCGAGTACCGAACAACTGTCCGAACGAGTACCGAAAAATTGTAGAATCAGGGTCAGTACAGGAAAAGGATAGAATCCGGGCGAGTACCTGGAAAAGGTAGAATCCGTCCGAGTACCGAAAAACTGTCCGAACGAGTACCGAAAAATGGTAGAATCAGGGTCAGTATAGGAAAAGGATAGAATCCGGGCGAGTACCTGGAAAAGGTAGAATCCGTCCGAGTACCGAAAAACTGTCCGAACGAGTACCGAAAAATGGTAGAATCAGGGTCAGTATAGGAAGAGGATAGAATCCGGGCGAGTACCTGGAAAAGGTAGAATCCGTCCGAGTACCGAACAACTGTCCGAACGAGTACCGAAAAATTGTAGAATCAGGGTCAGTACAGGAAAATGATAGAATCCGGGCGAGTACTTGGAAAAGGTAGAATCCGTCCGAGTACCGAAAAATTGACCGAACGAGTACCGAAAAATTGTAGAATCAGGGTCAGTACAGGAAAATGATAGAATCCGGGCGAGTACCTGGACAAGGTAGAATCCGTCCGAGTACCGAAAAATTGGCCGAACGAGTACCGAAAAATGGTAGAATCAGGGTCAGTACAGGAAAATGATAGAATCCGGGCGAGTACCTGGAAAAGGTAGAATCCGTCCGAGTACCGAAAAACTGTCCGAACGAGTACCGAAAAATGGTAGAATCAGGGTCAGTACAGGAAAATGATAGAATCCGGGCGAGTACCTGGAAAAGGTAGAATCCGTCCGAGTACCGAAAAACTGTCCGAACGAGTACCGAAAAATGGTAGAATCAGGGTCAGTATAGGAAAAGGATAGAATCCGGGCGAGTACCTGGAAAAGGTAGAATCCGTCCGAGTACCAAAAAACTGTCAGAACGAGTACCGAAAAATGGTAGAATCAGGGTCAGTATAGGAAGAGGATAGAATCCGGGCGAGTACCTGGAAAAGGTAGAATCCGTCCGAGTACCGAACAACTGTCCGAACGAGTACCGAAAAATTGTAGAATCAGGGTCAGTACAGGAAAATGATAGAATCCGGGCGAGTACTTGGAAAAGGTAGAATCCGTCCGAGTACCGAAAAATTGACCGAACGAGTACCGAAAAATTGTAGAATCAGGGTCAGTACAGGAAAATGATAGAATCCGGGCGAGTACCTGGACAAGGTAGAATCCGTCCGAGTACCGAAAAATTGGCCGAACGAGTACCGAAAAATTGTAGAATCAGGGTCAGTACAGGAAAATGATAGAATCCGGGCGAGTACCTGGAAAAGGTAGAATCCGTCCGAGTACCAAAAAACTGTCCGAACGAGTACCGAAAAATGGTAGAATCAGGGTCAGTATAGGAAAAGGATAGAATCCGGGCGAGTACCTGGAAAAGGTAGAATCCGTCCGAGTACCGAACAACTGTCCGAACGAGTACCGAAAAATTGTAGAATCAGGGTCAGTACAGGAAAATGATAGAATCCGGGCGAGTACCTGGAAAAGGTAGAATCCGTCCGAGTACCGAACAACTGTCCGAACGAGTACCGAAAAATTGTAGAATCAGGGTCAGTACAGGAAAAGGATAGAATCCGGGCGAGTACCTGGAAAAGGTAGAATCCGTCCGAGTACCGAAAAACTGTCCGAACGAGTACCGAAAAATTGTAGAATCACGGTCAGTACAGGAAAATGATAGAATCCGGGCGAGTACCTGGAAAAGGTAGAATCCGTCCGAGTACCGAAAAACTGTCCGAACGAGTACCGAAAAATGGTAGAATCAGGGTCAGTACAGGAAAATGATAGAATCCGGGCGAGTACCTGGAAAAGGTAGAATCCGTCCGAGTACCGAAAAACTGTCCGAACGAGTACCGAAAAATGGTAGAATCAGGGTCAGTATAGGAAAAGGATAGAATCCGGGCGAGTACCTGGAAAAGGTAGAATCCGTCCGAGTACCGAACAACTGTCCGAACGAGTACCGAAAAATTGTAGAATCAGGGTCAGTACAGGAAAATCATAGAATCCGGGCGAGTACCTGGAAAAGGTAGAATCCGTCCGAGTACCGAAAAACTGTCCGAACGAGTACCGAAAAATGGTAGAATCAGGGTCAGTACAGGAAAATGATAGAATCCGGGCGAGTACCTGGAAAAGGTAGAATCCGTCCGAGTACCGAAAAACTGTCCGAACGAGTACCGAAAAATGGTAGAATCAGGGTCAGTATAGGAAAAGGATAGAATCCGGGCGAGTACCTGGAAAAGGTAGAATCCGTCCGAGTACCGAACAACTGTCCGAACGAGTACCGAAAAATTGTAGAATCAGGGTCAGTACAGGAAAATGATAGAATCCGGGCGAGTACTTGGAAAAGGTAGAATCCGTCCGAGTACCGAAAAATTGACCGAACGAGTACCGAAAAATTGTAGAATCAGGGTCAGTACAGGAAAATGATAGAATCCGGGCGAGTACCTGGACAAGGTAGAATCCGTCCGAGTACCGAAAAACTGTCCGAACGAGTACCGAAAAATGGTAGAATCAGGGTCAGTATAGGAAAAGGATAGAATCCGGGCGAGTACCTGGAAAAGGTAGAATCCGTCCGAGTACCGAAAAACTGTCCGAACGAGTACCGAAAAATGGTAGAATCAGGGTCAGTATAGGAAGAGGATAGAATCCGGGCGAGTACCTGGAAAAGGTAGAATCCGTCCGAGTACCGAACAACTGTCCGAACGAGTACCGAAAAATTGTAGAATCAGGGTCAGTACAGGAAAATGATAGAATCCGGGCGAGTACTTGGAAAAGGTAGAATCCGTCCGAGTACCGAAAAATTGACCGAACGAGTACCGAAAAATTGTAGAATCAGGGTCAGTACAGGAAAATGATAGAATCCGGGCGAGTACCTGGACAAGGTAGAATCCGTCCGAGTACCGAAAAATTGGCCGAACGAGTACCGAAAAATGGTAGAATCAGGGTCAGTACAGGAAAATGATAGAATCCGGGCGAGTACCTGGAAAAGGTAGAATCCGTCCGAGTACCGAAAAACTGTCCGAACGAGTACCGAAAAATGGTAGAATCAGGGTCAGTACAGGAAAATGATAGAATCCGGGCGAGTACCTGGAAAAGGTAGAATCCGTCCGAGTACCGAAAAACTGTCCGAACGAGTACCGAAAAATGGTAGAATCAGGGTCAGTATAGGAAAAGGATAGAATCCGGGCGAGTACCTGGAAAAGGTAGAATCCGTCCGAGTACCGAACAACTGTCCGAACGAGTACCGAAAAATTGTAGAATCAGGGTCAGTACAGGAAAATGATAGAATCCGGGCGAGTACTTGGAAAAGGTAGAATCCGTCCGAGTACCGAAAAATTGACCGAACGAGTACCGAAAAATTGTAGAATCAGGGTCAGTACAGGAAAATGATAGAATCCGGGCGAGTACCTGGACAAGGTAGAATCCGTCCGAGTACCGAAAAACTGTCCGAACGAGTACCGAAAAATGGTAGAATCAGGGTCAGTATAGGAAAAGGATAGAATCCGGGCGAGTACCTGGAAAAGGTAGAATCCGTCCGAGTACCGAACAACTGTCCGAACGAGTACCGAAAAATTGTAGAATCAGGGTCAGTACAGGAAAATGATAGAATCCGGGCGAGTACTTGGAAAAGGTAGAATCCGTCCGAGTACCGAAAAATTGACCGAACGAGTACCGAAAAATTGTAGAATCAGGGTCAGTACAGGAAAATGATAGAATCCGGGCGAGTACCTGGACAAGGTAGAATCCGTCCGAGTACCGAAAAATTGGCCGAACGAGTACCGAAAAATTGTAGAATCAGGGTCAGTACAGGAAAATGATAGAATCCGGGCGAGTACCTGGAAAAGGTAGAATCCGTCCGAGTACCAAAAAACTGACCGAACGAGTACCGAAAAATTGTAGAATCAGGGTCAGTACAGGAAAATGATAGAATCCGGGCGAGTACCTGGACAAGGTAGAATCCGTCCGAGTACCGAAAAATTGGCCGAACGAGTACCGAAAAATTGTAGAATCAGGGTCAGTACAGGAAAATGATAGAATCCGGGCGAGTACCTGGAAAAGGTAGAATCCGTCCGAGTACCAAAAAACTGTCCGAACGAGTACCGAAAAATGGTAGAATCAGGGTCAGTATAGGAAAAGGATAGAATCCGGGCGAGTACCTGGAAAAGGTAGAATCCGTCCGAGTACCGAACAACTGTCCGAACGAGTACCGAAAAATTGTAGAATCAGGGTCAGTACAGGAAAATGATAGAATCCGGGCGAGTACCTGGAAAAGGTAGAATCCGTCCGAGTACCGAACAACTGTCCGAACGAGTACCGAAAAATTGTAGAATCAGGGTCAGTACAGGAAAAGGATAGAATCCGGGCGAGTACCTGGAAAAGGTAGAATCCGTCCGAGTACCGAAAAACTGTCCGAACGAGTACCGAAAAATTGTAGAATCACGGTCAGTACAGGAAAATGATAGAATCCGGGCGAGTACCTGGAAAAGGTAGAATCCGTCCGAGTACCGAAAAACTGTCCGAACGAGTACCGAAAAATGGTAGAATCAGGGTCAGTACAGGAAAATGATAGAATCCGGGCGAGTACCTGGAAAAGGTAGAATCCGTCCGAGTACCGAAAAACTGTCCGAACGAGTACCGAAAAATGGTAGAATCAGGGTCAGTATAGGAAAAGGATAGAATCCGGGCGAGTACCTGGAAAAGGTAGAATCCGTCCGAGTACCGAACAACTGTCCGAACGAGTACCGAAAAATTGTAGAATCAGGGTCAGTACAGGAAAATCATAGAATCCGGGCGAGTACCTGGAAAAGGTAGAATCCGTCCGAGTACCGAAAAACTGTCCGAACGAGTACCGAAAAATGGTAGAATCAGGGTCAGTACAGGAAAATGATAGAATCCGGGCGAGTACCTGGAAAAGGTAGAATCCGTCCGAGTACCGAAAAACTGTCCGAACGAGTACCGAAAAATGGTAGAATCAGGGTCAGTATAGGAAAAGGATAGAATCCGGGCGAGTACCTGGAAAAGGTAGAATCCGTCCGAGTACCGAACAACTGTCCGAACGAGTACCGAAAAATTGTAGAATCAGGGTCAGTACAGGAAAATGATAGAATCCGGGCGAGTACTTGGAAAAGGTAGAATCCGTCCGAGTACCGAAAAATTGACCGAACGAGTACCGAAAAATTGTAGAATCAGGGTCAGTACAGGAAAATGATAGAATCCGGGCGAGTACCTGGACAAGGTAGAATCCGTCCGAGTACCGAAAAACTGTCCGAACGAGTACCGAAAAATGGTAGAATCAGGGTCAGTATAGGAAAAGGATAGAATCCGGGCGAGTACCTGGAAAAGGTAGAATCCGTCCGAGTACCGAAAAACTGTCCGAACGAGTACCGAAAAATGGTAGAATCAGGGTCAGTATAGGAAGAGGATAGAATCCGGGCGAGTACCTGGAAAAGGTAGAATCCGTCCGAGTACCGAACAACTGTCCGAACGAGTACCGAAAAATTGTAGAATCAGGGTCAGTACAGGAAAATGATAGAATCCGGGCGAGTACTTGGAAAAGGTAGAATCCGTCCGAGTACCGAAAAATTGACCGAACGAGTACCGAAAAATTGTAGAATCAGGGTCAGTACAGGAAAATGATAGAATCCGGGCGAGTACCTGGACAAGGTAGAATCCGTCCGAGTACCGAAAAATTGGCCGAACGAGTACCGAAAAATGGTAGAATCAGGGTCAGTACAGGAAAATGATAGAATCCGGGCGAGTACCTGGAAAAGGTAGAATCCGTCCGAGTACCGAAAAACTGTCCGAACGAGTACCGAAAAATGGTAGAATCAGGGTCAGTACAGGAAAATGATAGAATCCGGGCGAGTACCTGGAAAAGGTAGAATCCGTCCGAGTACCGAAAAACTGTCCGAACGAGTACCGAAAAATGGTAGAATCAGGGTCAGTATAGGAAAAGGATAGAATCCGGGCGAGTACCTGGAAAAGGTAGAATCCGTCCGAGTACCAAAAAA
Organism: Vitis vinifera; assembly: GCF_030704535.1. Lineage (NCBI taxonomy): Eukaryota > Viridiplantae > Streptophyta > Magnoliopsida > Vitales > Vitaceae > Vitis > Vitis vinifera. The sequence continues at coordinate 17,689,990 of NC_081805.1, read as the reverse complement.
CTGTCAGAACGAGTACCGAAAAATGGTAGAATCAGGGTCAGTATAGGAAGAGGATAGAATCCGGGCGAGTACCTGGAAAAGGTAGAATCCGTCCGAGTACCGAAAAACTGTCCGAACGAGTACCGAAAAATGGTAGAATCAGGGTCAGTATAGGAAAAGGATAGAATCCGGGCGAGTACCTGGAAAAGGTAGAATCCGTCCGAGTACCGAACAACTGTCCGAACGAGTACCGAAAAATTGTAGAATCAGGGTCAGTACAGGAAAATCATAGAATCCGGGCGAGTACCTGGAAAAGGTAGAATCCGTCCGAGTACCGAAAAACTGTCCGAACGAGTACCGAAAAATGGTAGAATCAGGGTCAGTACAGGAAAATGATAGAATCCGGGCGAGTACCTGGAAAAGGTAGAATCCGTCCGAGTACCGAAAAACTGTCCGAACGAGTACCGAAAAATGGTAGAATCAGGGTCAGTATAGGAAAAGGATAGAATCCGGGCGAGTACCTGGAAAAGGTAGAATCCGTCCGAGTACCGAACAACTGTCCGAACGAGTACCGAAAAATTGTAGAATCAGGGTCAGTACAGGAAAATGATAGAATCCGGGCGAGTACCTGGAAAAGGTAGAATCCGTCCGAGTACCGAACAACTGTCCGAACGAGTACCGAAAAATTGTAGAATCAGGGTCAGTACAGGAAAAGGATAGAATCCGGGCGAGTACCTGGAAAAGGTAGAATCCGTCCGAGTACCGAAAAACTGTCCGAACGAGTACCGAAAAATGGTAGAATCAGGGTCAGTATAGGAAAAGGATAGAATCCGGGCGAGTACCTGGAAAAGGTAGAATCCGTCCGAGTACCGAAAAACTGTCCGAACGAGTACCGAAAAATGGTAGAATCAGGGTCAGTATAGGAAAAGGATAGAATCCGGGCGAGTACCTGGAAAAGGTAGAATCCGTCCGAGTACCGAACAACTGTCCGAACGAGTACCGAAAAATTGTAGAATCAGGGTCAGTACAGGAAAATGATAGAATCCGGGCGAGTACTTGGAAAAGGTAGAATCCGTCCGAGTACCGAAAAATTGACCGAACGAGTACCGAAAAATTGTAGAATCAGGGTCAGTACAGGAAAATGATAGAATCCGGGCGAGTACCTGGACAAGGTAGAATCCGTCCGAGTACCGAAAAACTGTCCGAACGAGTACCGAAAAATGGTAGAATCAGGGTCAGTATAGGAAAAGGATAGAATCCGGGCGAGTACCTGGAAAAGGTAGAATCCGTCCGAGTACCGAAAAACTGTCCGAACGAGTACCGAAAAATGGTAGAATCAGGGTCAGTATAGGAAGAGGATAGAATCCGGGCGAGTACCTGGAAAAGGTAGAATCCGTCCGAGTACCGAACAACTGTCCGAACGAGTACCGAAAAATTGTAGAATCAGGGTCAGTACAGGAAAATGATAGAATCCGGGCGAGTACTTGGAAAAGGTAGAATCCGTCCGAGTACCGAAAAATTGACCGAACGAGTACCGAAAAATTGTAGAATCAGGGTCAGTACAGGAAAATGATAGAATCCGGGCGAGTACCTGGACAAGGTAGAATCCGTCCGAGTACCGAAAAATTGGCCGAACGAGTACCGAAAAATGGTAGAATCAGGGTCAGTACAGGAAAATGATAGAATCCGGGCGAGTACCTGGAAAAGGTAGAATCCGTCCGAGTACCGAAAAACTGTCCGAACGAGTACCGAAAAATGGTAGAATCAGGGTCAGTACAGGAAAATGATAGAATCCGGGCGAGTACCTGGAAAAGGTAGAATCCGTCCGAGTACCGAAAAACTGTCCGAACGAGTACCGAAAAATGGTAGAATCAGGGTCAGTATAGGAAAAGGATAGAATCCGGGCGAGTACCTGGAAAAGGTAGAATCCGTCCGAGTACCAAAAAACTGTCAGAACGAGTACCGAAAAATGGTAGAATCAGGGTCAGTATAGGAAGAGGATAGAATCCGGGCGAGTACCTGGAAAAGGTAGAATCCGTCCGAGTACCGAAAAACTGTCCGAACGAGTACCGAAAAATGGTAGAATCAGGGTCAGTATAGGAAAAGGATAGAATCCGGGCGAGTACCTGGAAAAGGTAGAATCCGTCCGAGTACCGAACAACTGTCCGAACGAGTACCGAAAAATTGTAGAATCAGGGTCAGTACAGGAAAATCATAGAATCCGGGCGAGTACCTGGAAAAGGTAGAATCCGTCCGAGTACCGAAAAACTGTCCGAACGAGTACCGAAAAATGGTAGAATCAGGGTCAGTACAGGAAAATGATAGAATCCGGGCGAGTACCTGGAAAAGGTAGAATCCGTCCGAGTACCGAAAAACTGTCCGAACGAGTACCGAAAAATGGTAGAATCAGGGTCAGTATAGGAAAAGGATAGAATCCGGGCGAGTACCTGGAAAAGGTAGAATCCGTCCGAGTACCGAACAACTGTCCGAACGAGTACCGAAAAATTGTAGAATCAGGGTCAGTACAGGAAAATGATAGAATCCGGGCGAGTACCTGGAAAAGGTAGAATCCGTCCGAGTACCGAACAACTGTCCGAACGAGTACCGAAAAATTGTAGAATCAGGGTCAGTACAGGAAAAGGATAGAATCCGGGCGAGTACCTGGAAAAGGTAGAATCCGTCCGAGTACCGAAAAACTGTCCGAACGAGTACCGAAAAATGGTAGAATCAGGGTCAGTATAGGAAAAGGATAGAATCCGGGCGAGTACCTGGAAAAGGTAGAATCCGTCCGAGTACCGAAAAACTGTCCGAACGAGTACCGAAAAATGGTAGAATCAGGGTCAGTATAGGAAGAGGATAGAATCCGGGCGAGTACCTGGAAAAGGTAGAATCCGTCCGAGTACCGAACAACTGTCCGAACGAGTACCGAAAAATTGTAGAATCAGGGTCAGTACAGGAAAATGATAGAATCCGGGCGAGTACTTGGAAAAGGTAGAATCCGTCCGAGTACCGAAAAATTGACCGAACGAGTACCGAAAAATTGTAGAATCAGGGTCAGTACAGGAAAATGATAGAATCCGGGCGAGTACCTGGACAAGGTAGAATCCGTCCGAGTACCGAAAAATTGGCCGAACGAGTACCGAAAAATGGTAGAATCAGGGTCAGTACAGGAAAATGATAGAATCCGGGCGAGTACCTGGAAAAGGTAGAATCCGTCCGAGTACCGAAAAACTGTCCGAACGAGTACCGAAAAATGGTAGAATCAGGGTCAGTACAGGAAAATGATAGAATCCGGGCGAGTACCTGGAAAAGGTAGAATCCGTCCGAGTACCGAAAAACTGTCCGAACGAGTACCGAAAAATGGTAGAATCAGGGTCAGTATAGGAAAAGGATAGAATCCGGGCGAGTACCTGGAAAAGGTAGAATCCGTCCGAGTACCAAAAAACTGTCAGAACGAGTACCGAAAAATGGTAGAATCAGGGTCAGTATAGGAAGAGGATAGAATCCGGGCGAGTACCTGGAAAAGGTAGAATCCGTCCGAGTACCGAACAACTGTCCGAACGAGTACCGAAAAATTGTAGAATCAGGGTCAGTACAGGAAAATGATAGAATCCGGGCGAGTACTTGGAAAAGGTAGAATCCGTCCGAGTACCGAAAAATTGACCGAACGAGTACCGAAAAATTGTAGAATCAGGGTCAGTACAGGAAAATGATAGAATCCGGGCGAGTACCTGGACAAGGTAGAATCCGTCCGAGTACCGAAAAATTGGCCGAACGAGTACCGAAAAATTGTAGAATCAGGGTCAGTACAGGAAAATGATAGAATCCGGGCGAGTACCTGGAAAAGGTAGAATCCGTCCGAGTACCAAAAAACTGTCCGAACGAGTACCGAAAAATGGTAGAATCAGGGTCAGTATAGGAAAAGGATAGAATCCGGGCGAGTACCTGGAAAAGGTAGAATCCGTCCGAGTACCGAACAACTGTCCGAACGAGTACCGAAAAATTGTAGAATCAGGGTCAGTACAGGAAAATGATAGAATCCGGGCGAGTACCTGGAAAAGGTAGAATCCGTCCGAGTACCGAACAACTGTCCGAACGAGTACCGAAAAATTGTAGAATCAGGGTCAGTACAGGAAAATGATAGAATCCGGGCGAGTACCTGGAAAAGGTAGAATCCGTCCGAGTACCGAACAACTGTCCGAACGAGTACCGAAAAATTGTAGAATCAGGGTCAGTACAGGAAAAGGATAGAATCCGGGCGAGTACCTGGAAAAGGTAGAATCCGTCCGAGTACCGAAAAACTGTCCGAACGAGTACCGAAAAATTGTAGAATCACGGTCAGTACAGGAAAATGATAGAATCCGGGCGAGTACCTGGAAAAGGTAGAATCCGTCCGAGTACCGAAAAACTGTCCGAACGAGTACCGAAAAATGGTAGAATCAGGGTCAGTACAGGAAAATGATAGAATCCGGGCGAGTACCTGGAAAAGGTAGAATCCGTCCGAGTACCGAAAAACTGTCCGAACGAGTACCGAAAAATGGTAGAATCAGGGTCAGTATAGGAAAAGGATAGAATCCGGGCGAGTACCTGGAAAAGGTAGAATCCGTCCGAGTACCGAACAACTGTCCGAACGAGTACCGAAAAATTGTAGAATCAGGGTCAGTACAGGAAAATCATAGAATCCGGGCGAGTACCTGGAAAAGGTAGAATCCGTCCGAGTACCGAAAAACTGTCCGAACGAGTACCGAAAAATGGTAGAATCAGGGTCAGTACAGGAAAATGATAGAATCCGGGCGAGTACCTGGAAAAGGTAGAATCCGTCCGAGTACCGAAAAACTGTCCGAACGAGTACCGAAAAATGGTAGAATCAGGGTCAGTATAGGAAAAGGATAGAATCCGGGCGAGTACCTGGAAAAGGTAGAATCCGTCCGAGTACCGAACAACTGTCCGAACGAGTACCGAAAAATTGTAGAATCAGGGTCAGTACAGGAAAATGATAGAATCCGGGCGAGTACTTGGAAAAGGTAGAATCCGTCCGAGTACCGAAAAATTGACCGAACGAGTACCGAAAAATTGTAGAATCAGGGTCAGTACAGGAAAATGATAGAATCCGGGCGAGTACCTGGACAAGGTAGAATCCGTCCGAGTACCGAAAAATTGGCCGAACGAGTACCGAAAAATTGTAGAATCAGGGTCAGTACAGGAAAATGATAGAATCCGGGCGAGTACCTGGAAAAGGTAGAATCCGTCCGAGTACCAAAAAACTGTCCGAACGAGTACCGAAAAATGGTAGAATCAGGGTCAGTATAGGAAAAGGATAGAATCCGGGCGAGTACCTGGAAAAGGTAGAATCCGTCCGAGTACCGAACAACTGTCCGAACGAGTACCGAAAAATTGTAGAATCAGGGTCAGTACAGGAAAAGGATAGAATCCGGGCGAGTACCTGGAAAAGGTAGAATCCGTCCGAGTACCAAAAAACTGTCCGAACGAGTACCGAAAAATGGTAGAATCAGGGTCAGTATAGGAAAAGGATAGAATCCGGGCGAGTACCTGGAAAAAGTAGAATCCGTCCGAGTACCGAACAACTGTCCGAACGAGTACCGAAAAATTGTAGAATCAGGGTCAGTACAGGAAAATGATAGAATCCGGGCGAGTACTTGGAAAAGGTAGAATCCGTCCGAGTACCGAAAAATTGACCGAACGAGTACCGAAAAATTGTAGAATCAGGGTCAGTACAGGAAAATGATAGAATCCGGGCGAGTACCTGGACAAGGTAGAATCCGTCCGAGTACCGAAAAATTGGCCGAACGAGTACCGAAAAATTGTAGAATCAGGGTCAGTACAGGAAAATGATAGAATCCGGGCGAGTACCTGGAAAAGGTAGAATCCGTCCGAGTACCAAAAAACTGTCCGAACGAGTACCGAAAAATGGTAGAATCAGGGTCAGTATAGGAAAAGGATAGAATCCGGGCGAGTACCTGGAAAAGGTAGAATCCGTCCGAGTACCGAACAACTGTCCGAACGAGTACCGAAAAATTGTAGAATCAGGGTCAGTACAGGAAAATGATAGAATCCGGGCGAGTACCTGGAAAAGGTAGAATCCGTCCGAGTACCGAACAACTGTCCGAACGAGTACCGAAAAATTGTAGAATCAGGGTCAGTACAGGAAAATGATAGAATCCGGGCGAGTACCTGGAAAAGGTAGAATCCGTCCGAGTACCGAAAAACTGTCCGAACGAGTACCGAAAAATTGTAGAATCACGGTCAGTACAGGAAAATGATAGAATCCGGGCGAGTACCTGGAAAAGGTAGAATCCGTCCGAGTACCGAAAAACTGTCCGAACGAGTACCGAAAAATGGTAGAATCAGGGTCAGTACAGGAAAATGATAGAATCCGGGCGAGTACCTGGAAAAGGTAGAATCCGTCCGAGTACCGAACAACTGTCCGAACGAGTACCGAAAAATTGTAGAATCAGGGTCAGTACAGGAAAATGATAGAATCCGGGCGAGTACCTGGAAAAGGTAGAATCCGTCCGAGTACCCAACAACTGTCCGAACGAGTACCGAAAAATTGTAGAATCAGGGTCAGTACAGGAAAATGATAGAATCCGGGCGAGTACCTGGAAAAGGTAGAATCCGTCCGAGTACCGAACAACTGTCCGAACGAGTACCGAAAAATGGTAGAATCAGGGTCAGTATAGGAAAAGGATAGAATCCGGGCGAGTACCTGGAAAAGGTAGAATCCGTCCGAGTACCAAAAAACTGTCCGAACGAGTACCGAAAAATGGTAGAATCAGGGTCAGTATAGGAAGAGGATAGAATCCGGGCGAGTACCTGGAAAAGGTAGAATCCGTCCGAGTACCGAACAACTGTCCGAACGAGTACCGAAAAATTGTAGAATCAGGGTCAGTACAGGAAAATGATAGAATCCGGGCGAGTACTTGGAAAAGGTAGAATCCGTCCGAGTACCGAAAAATTGACCGAACGAGTACCGAAAAATTGTAGAATCAGGGTCAGTACAGGAAAATGATAGAATCCGGGCGAGTACCTGGACAAGGTAGAATCCGTCCGAGTACCGAACAACTGTCCGAACGAGTACCGAAAAATTGTAGAATCAGGGTCAGTATAGGAAAAGGATAGAATCCGGGCGAGTACCTGGAAAAGGTAGAATCCGTCCGAGTACCAAAAAACTGTCCGAACGAGTACCGAAAAATGGTAGAATCAGGGTCAGTATAGGAAAAGGATAGAATCCGGGCGAGTACCTGGAAAAGGTAGAATCCGTCCGAGTACCGGACAACTGTCCGAACGAGTACCGAAAAATTGTAGAATCAGGGTCAGTACAGGAAAATGATAGAATCCGGGCGAGTACTTGGAAAAGGTAGAATCCGTCCGAGTACCGAAAAATTGACCGAACGAGTACCGAAAAATTGTAGAATCAGGGTCAGTACAGGAAAATGATAGAATCCGGGCGAGTACCTGGACAAGGTAGAATCCGTCCGAGTACCGAACAACTGTCCGAACGAGTACCGAAAAATTGTAGAATCAGGGTCAGTACAGGAAAATGATAGAATCCGGGCGAGTACCTGGAAAAGGTAGAATCCGTCCGAGTACCCAACAACTGTCCGAACGAGTACCGAAAAATTGTAGAATCAGGGTCAGTACAGGAAAATGATAGAATCCGGGCGAGTACCTGGAAAAGGTAGAATCCGTCCGAGTACCGAAAAACTGTCCGAACGAGTACCGAAAAATGGTAGAATCAGGGTCAGTATAGGAAAAGGATAGAATCCGGGCGAGTACCTGGAAAAGGTAGAATCCGTCCGAGTACCGAACAACTGTCCGAACGAGTACCGAAAAATTGTAGAATCAGGGTCAGTATAGGAAAAGGATAGAATCCGGGCGAGTACCTGGAAAAGGTAGAATCCGTCCGAGTACCAAAAAACTGTCCGAACGAGTACCGAAAAATGGTAGAATCAGGGTCAGTATAGGAAGAGGATAGAATCCGGGCGAGTACCTGGAAAAGGTAGAATCCGTCCGAGTACCGAACAACTGTCCGAACGAGTACCGAAAAATTGTAGAATCAGGGTCAGTACAGGAAAATGATAGAATCCGGGCGAGTACTTGGAAAAGGTAGAATCCGTCCGAGTACCGAAAAATTGACCGAACGAGTACCGAAAAATTGTAGAATCAGGGTCAGTACAGGAAAATGATAGAATCCGGGCGAGTACCTGGACAAGGTAGAATCCGTCCGAGTACCGAAAAATTGGCCGAACGAGTACCGAAAAATTGTAGAATCAGGGTCAGTACAGGAAAATGATAGAATCCGGGCGAGTACCTGGAAAAGGTAGAATCCGTCCGAGTACCAAAAAACTGTCCGAACGAGTACCGAAAAATGGTAGAATCAGGGTCAGTATAGGAAAAGGATAGAATCCGGGCGAGTACCTGGAAAAGGTAGAATCCGTCCGAGTACCAAAAAACTGTCCGAACGAGTACCGAAAAATGGTAGAATCAGGGTCAGTATAGGAAAAGGATAGAATCCGGGCGAGTACCTGGAAAAGGTAGAATCCGTCCGAGTACCGAACAACTGTCCGAACGAGTACCGAAAAATTGTAGAATCAGGGTCAGTACAGGAAAATGATAGAATCCGGGCGAGTACCTGGAAAAGGTAGAATCCGTCCGAGTACCGAACAACTGTCCGAACGAGTACCGAAAAATTGTAGAATCAGGGTCAGTACAGGAAAATGATAGAATCCGGGCGAGTACCTGGAAAAGGTAGAATCCGTCCGAGTACCGAACAACTGTCCGAACGAGTACCGAAAAATTGTAGAATCAGGGTCAGTACAGGAAAAGGATAGAATCCGGGCGAGTACCTGGAAAAGGTAGAATCCGTCCGAGTACCGAAAAACTGTCCGAACGAGTACCGAAAAATTGTAGAATCACGGTCAGTACAGGAAAATGAGAGAATCCGGGCGAGTACCTGGAAAAGGTAGAATCCGTCCGAGTACCGAAAAACTGTCCGAACGAGTACCGAAAAATGGTAGAATCAGGGTCAGTACAGGAAAATGATAGAATCCGGGCGAGTACCTGGAAAAGGTAGAATCCGTCCGAGTACCAAAAAACTGTCCGAACGAGTACCGAAAAATGGTAGAATCAGGGTCAGTATAGGAAAAGGATAGAATCCGGGCGAGTACCTGGAAAAGGTAGAATCCGTCCGAGTACCGAACAACTGTCCGAACGAGTACCGAAAAATTGTAGAATCAGGGTCAGTACAGGAAAAGGATAGAATCCGGGCGAGTACCTGGAAAAGGTAGAATCCGTCCGAGTACCAAAAAACTGTCCGAACGAGTACCGAAAAATGGTAGAATCAGGGTCAGTATAGGAAAAGGATAGAATCCGGGCGAGTACCTGGAAAAAGTAGAATCCGTCCGAGTACCGAACAACTGTCCGAACGAGTACCGAAAAATTGTAGAATCAGGGTCAGTACAGGAAAATGATAGAATCCGGGCGAGTACTTGGAAAAGGTAGAATCCGTCCGAGTACCGAAAAATTGACCGAACGAGTACCGAAAAATTGTAGAATCAGGGTCAGTACAGGAAAATGATAGAATCCGGGCGAGTACCTGGACAAGGTAGAATCCGTCCGAGTACCGAAAAATTGGCCGAACGAGTACCGAAAAATTGTAGAATCAGGGTCAGTACAGGAAAATGATAGAATCCGGGCGAGTACCTGGAAAAGGTAGAATCCGTCCGAGTACCAAAAAACTGTCCGAACGAGTACCGAAAAATGGTAGAATCAGGGTCAGTATAGGAAAAGGATAGAATCCGGGCGAGTACCTGGAAAAGGTAGAATCCGTCCGAGTACCGAACAACTGTCCGAACGAGTACCGAAAAATTGTAGAATCAGGGTCAGTACAGGAAAATGATAGAATCCGGGCGAGTACCTGGAAAAGGTAGAATCCGTCCGAGTACCGAACAACTGTCCGAACGAGTACCGAAAAATTGTAGAATCAGGGTCAGTACAGGAAAATGATAGAATCCGGGCGAGTACCTGGAAAAGGTAGAATCCGTCCGAGTACCGAACAACTGTCCGAACGAGTACCGAAAAATTGTAGAATCAGGGTCAGTACAGGAAAAGGATAGAATCCGGGCGAGTACCTGGAAAAGGTAGAATCCGTCCGAGTACCGAAAAACTGTCCGAACGAGTACCGAAAAATTGTAGAATCACGGTCAGTACAGGAAAATGATAGAATCCGGGCGAGTACCTGGAAAAGGTAGAATCCGTCCGAGTACCGAAAAACTGTCCGAACGAGTACCGAAAAATGGTAGAATCAGGGTCAGTACAGGAAAATGATAGAATCCGGGCGAGTACCTGGAAAAGGTAGAATCCGTCCGAGTACCGAAAAACTGTCCGAACGAGTACCGAAAAATGGTAGAATCAGGGTCAGTATAGGAAAAGGATAGAATCCGGGCGAGTACCTGGAAAAGGTAGAATCCGTCCGAGTACCGAACAACTGTCCGAACGAGTACCGAAAAATTGTAGAATCAGGGTCAGTACAGGAAAATGATAGAATCCGGGCGAGTACCTGGAAAAGGTAGAATCCGTCCGAGTACCGAAAAACTGTCCGAACGAGTACCGAAAAATGGTAGAATCAGGGTCAGTACAGGAAAATGATAGAATCCGGGCGAGTACCTGGAAAAGGTAGAATCCGTCCGAGTACCGAAAAACTGTCCGAACGAGTACCGAAAAATTGTAGAATCAGGGTCAGTATAGGAAAAGGATAGAATCCGGGCGAGTACCTGGAAAAGGTAGAATCCGTCCGAGTACCGAACAACTGTCCGAACGAGTACCGAAAAATTGTAGAATCAGGGTCAGTACAGGAAAATGATAGAATCCGGGCGAGTACCTGGAAAAGGTAGAATCCGTCCGAGTACCGAAAAACTGTCCGAACGAGTACCGAAAAATGGTAGAATCAGGGTCAGTACAGGAAAATGATAGAATCCGGGCGAGTACCTGGAAAAGGTAGAATCCATCCGAGTACCGAAAAACTGTCCGAACGAGTACCGAAAAATGGTAGAATCAGGGTCAGTATAGGAAAAGGATAGAATCCGGGCGAGTACCTGGAAAAGGTAGAATCCGTCCGAGTACCGAACAACTGTCCGAACGAGTACCCAAAAATTGTAGAATCAGGGTCAGTACAGGAAAATGATAGAATACGGGCGAGTACTTGGAAAAGGTAGAATCCGTCCGAGTACCGAAAAATTGACCGAACGAGTACCGAAAAATTGTAGAATCAGGGTCAGTACAGGAAAATGATAGAATCCGGGCGAGTACCTGGACAAGGTAGAATCCGTCCGAGTACCGAAAAATTGGCCGAACGAGTACCGAAAAATTGTAGAATCAGGGTCAGTACAGGAAAATGATAGAATCCGGGCGAGTACCTGGAAAAGGTAGAATCCGTCCGAATACCAAAAAACTGTCCGAACGAGTACCGAAAAATGGTAGAATCAGGGTCAGTATAGGAAAAGGATAGAATCCGGGCGAGTACCTGGAAAAGGTAGAATCCGTCCGAGTACCGAACAACTGTCCGAACGAGTACCGAAAAATTGTAGAATCAGGGTCAGTACAGGAAAATGATAGAATCCGGGCGAGTACCTGGAAAAGGTAGAATCCGTCCGAGTACCGAACAACTGTCCGAACGAGTACCGAAAAATTGTAGAATCAGGGTCAGTACAGGAAAATGATAGAATCCGGGCGAGTACCTGGAAAAGGTAGAATCCGTCCGAGTACCGAACAACTGTCCGAACGAGTACCGAAAAATTGTAGAATCAGGGTCAGTACAGGAAAAGGATAGAATCCGGGCGAGTACCTGGAAAAGGTAGAATCCGTCCGAGTACCGAAAAACTGTCCGAACGAGTACCGAAAAATTGTAGAATCACGGTCAGTACAGGAAAATGAGAGAATCCGGGCGAGTACCTGGAAAAGGTAGAATCCGTCCGAGTACCGAAAAACTGTCCGAACGAGTACCGAAAAATGGTAGAATCAGGGTCAGTACAGGAAAATGATAGAATCCGGGCGAGTACCTGGAAAAGGTAGAATCCGTCCGAGTACCAAAAAACTGTCCGAACGAGTACCGAAAAATGGTAGAATCAGGGTCAGTATAGGAAAAGGATAGAATCCGGGCGAGTACCTGGAAAAGGTAGAATCCGTCCGAGTACCGAACAACTGTCCGAACGAGTACCGAAAAATTGTAGAATCAGGGTCAGTACAGGAAAAGGATAGAATCCGGGCGAGTACCTGGAAAAGGTAGAATCCGTCCGAGTACCAAAAAACTGTCCGAACGAGTACCGAAAAATGGTAGAATCAGGGTCAGTATAGGAAAAGGATAGAATCCGGGCGAGTACCTGGAAAAAGTAGAATCCGTCCGAGTACCGAACAACTGTCCGAACGAGTACCGAAAAATTGTAGAATCAGGGTCAGTACAGGAAAATGATAGAATCCGGGCGAGTACTTGGAAAAGGTAGAATCCGTCCGAGTACCGAAAAATTGACCGAACGAGTACCGAAAAATTGTAGAATCAGGGTCAGTACAGGAAAATGATAGAATCCGGGCGAGTACCTGGACAAGGTAGAATCCGTCCGAGTACCGAAAAATTGGCCGAACGAGTACCGAAAAATTGTAGAATCAGGGTCAGTACAGGAAAATGATAGAATCCGGGCGAGTACCTGGAAAAGGTAGAATCCGTCCGAGTACCAAAAAACTGTCCGAACGAGTACCGAAAAATGGTAGAATCAGGGTCAGTATAGGAAAAGGATAGAATCCGGGCGAGTACCTGGAAAAGGTAGAATCCGTCCGAGTACCGAACAACTGTCCGAACGAGTACCGAAAAATTGTAGAATCAGGGTCAGTACAGGAAAATGATAGAATCCGGGCGAGTACCTGGAAAAGGTAGAATCCGTCCGAGTACCGAACAACTGTCCGAACGAGTACCGAAAAATTGTAGAATCAGGGTCAGTACAGGAAAATGATAGAATCCGGGCGAGTACCTGGAAAAGGTAGAATCCGTCCGAGTACCGAACAACTGTCCGAACGAGTACCGAAAAATTGTAGAATCAGGGTCAGTACAGGAAAAGGATAGAATCCGGGCGAGTACCTGGAAAAGGTAGAATCCGTCCGAGTACCGAAAAACTGTCCGAACGAGTACCGAAAAATTGTAGAATCACGGTCAGTACAGGAAAATGATAGAATCGGGGCGAGTACCTGGAAAAGGTAGAATCCGTCCGAGTACCGAAAAACTGTCCGAACGAGTACCGAAAAATGGTAGAATCAGGGTCAGTACAGGAAAATGATAGAATCCGGGCGAGTACCTGGAAAAGGTAGAATCCGTCCGAGTACCGAAAAACTGTCCGAACGAGTACCGAAAAATGGTAGAATCAGGGTCAGTATAGGAAAAGGATAGAATCCGGGCGAGTACCTGGAAAAGGTAGAATCCGTCCGAGTACCGAACAACTGTCCGAACGAGTACCGAAAAATTGTAGAATCAGGGTCAGTACAGGAAAATGATAGAATCCGGGCGAGTACCTGGAAAAGGTAGAATCCGTCCGAGTACCGAAAAACTGTCCGAACGAGTACCGAAAAATGGTAGAATCAGGGTCAGTACAGGAAAATGATAGAATCCGGGCGAGTACCTGGAAAAGGTAGAATCCGTCCGAGTACCGAAAAACTGTCCGAACGAGTACCGAAAAATGGTAGAATCAGGGTCAGTATAGGAAAAGGATAGAATCCGGGCGAGTACCTGGAAAAGGTAGAATCCGTCCGAGTACCGAACAACTGTCCGAACGAGTACCGAAAAATTGTAGAATCAGGGTCAGTACAGGAAAATGATAGAATCCGGGCGAGTACTTGGAAAAGGTAGAATCCGTCCGAGTACCGAAAAATTGACCGAACGAGTACCGAAAAATTGTAGAATCAGGGTCAGTACAGGAAAATGATAGAATCCGGGCGAGTACCTGGACAAGGTAGAATCCGTCCGAGTACCGAAAAATTGGCCGAACGAGTACCGAAAAATTGTAGAATCAGGGTCAGTACAGGAAAATGATAGAATCCGGGCGAGTACCTGGAAAAGGTAGAATCCGTCCGAGTACCAAAAAACTGTCCGAACGAGTACCGAAAAATGGTAGAATCAGGGTCAGTATAGGAAAAGGATAGAATCCGGGCGAGTACCTGGAAAAGGTAGAATCCGTCCGAGTACCGAACAACTGTCCGAACGAGTACCGAAAAATTGTAGAATCAGGGTCAGTACAGGAAAAGGATAGAATCCGGGCGAGTACCTGGAAAAGGTAGAATCCGTCCGAGTACCAAAAAACTGTCCGAACGAGTACCGAAAAATGGTAGAATCAGGGTCAGTATAGGAAAAGGATAGAATCCGGGCGAGTACCTGGAAAAAGTAGAATCCGTCCGAGTACCGAACAACTGTCCGAACGAGTACCGAAAAATTGTAGAATCAGGGTCAGTACAGGAAAATGATAGAATCCGGGCGAGTACTTGGAAAAGGTAGAATCCGTCCGAGTACCGAAAAATTGACCGAACGAGTACCGAAAAATTGTAGAATCAGGGTCAGTACAGGAAAATGATAGAATCCGGGCGAGTACCTGGACAAGGTAGAATCCGTCCGAGTACCGAAAAATTGGCCGAACGAGTACCGAAAAATTGTAGAATCAGGGTCAGTACAGGAAAATGATAGAATCCGGGCGAGTACCTGGAAAAGGTAGAATCCGTCCGAGTACCAAAAAACTGTCCGAACGAGTACCGAAAAATGGTAGAATCAGGGTCAGTATAGGAAAAGGATAGAATCCGGGCGAGTACCTGGAAAAGGTAGAATCCGTCCGAGTACCGAACAACTGTCCGAACGAGTACCGAAAAATTGTAGAATCAGGGTCCGTACAGGAAAATGATAGAATCCGGGCGAGTACCTGGAAAAGGTAGAATCCGTCCGAGTACCGAACAACTGTCCGAACGAGTACCGAAAAATGGTAGAATCAGGGTCAGTACAGGAAAATGATACAATCCGGGCGAGTACCTGGAAAAGGTAGAATCCGTCCGAGTACCAAAAAACTGTCCGAACGAGTACCGAAAAATGGTAGAATCAGGGTCAGTATAGGAAAAGGATAGAATCCGGGCGAGTACCTGGAAAAGGTAGAATCCGTCCGAGTACCGAACAACTGTCCGAACGAGTACCGAAAAATTGTAGAATCAGGGTCAGTACAGGAAAATGATAGAATCCGGGCGAGTACTTGGAAAAGGTAGAATCCGTCCGAGTACCGAAAAATTAACCGAACGAGTACCGAAAAATTGTAGAATCAGGGTCAGTACAGGAAAATGATAGAATCCGGGCGAGTACCTGGACAAGGTAGAATCCGTCCGAGTACCGAAAAATTGGCCGAACGAGTACCGAAAAATTGTAGAATCAGGGTCAGTACAGGAAAATGATAGAATCCGGGCGAGTACCTGGAAAAGGTAGAATCCGTCCGAGTACCAAAAAACTGTCCGAACGAGTACCGAAAAATGGTAGAATCAGGGTCAGTATAGGAAAAGGATAGAATCCGGGCGAGTACCTGGAAAAGGTAGAATCCGTCCGAGTACCGAACAACTGTCCGAACGAGTACCGAAAAATTGTAGAATCAGGGTCAGTACAGGAAAATGATAGAATCCGGGCGAGTACCTGGAAAAGGTAGAATCCGTCCGAGTACCGAAAAATTGACTGAACGAGTACCGAAAAATTGTAGAATCAGGGTCAGTACAGGAAAATGATAGAATCCGGGCGAGTACCTGGACAAGGTAGAATCCGTCCGAGTACCGAAAAATTGGCCGAACGAGTACCGAAAAATGGTAGAATCAGGGTCAGTACAGGAAAATGATACAATCCGGGCGAGTACCTGGAAAAGGTAGAATCCGTCCGAGTACCAAAAAACTGTCCGAACGAGTACCGAAAAATGGTAGAATCAGGGTCAGTATAGGAAAAGGATAGAATCCGGGCGAGTACCTGGAAAAGGTAGAATCCGTCCGAGTACCGAACAACTGTCCGAACGAGTACCGAAAAATTGTAGAATCAGGGTCAGTACAGGAAAATGATAGAATCCGGGCGAGTACTTGGAAAAGGTAGAATCCGTCCGAGTACCGAAAAATTAACCGAACGAGTACCGAAAAATTGTAGAATCAGGGTCAGTACAGGAAAATGATAGAATCCGGGCGAGTACCTGGACAAGGTAGAATCCGTCCGAGTACCGAACAACTGTCCGAACGAGTACCGAAAAATTGTAGAATCAGGGTCAGTACAGGAAAATGATAGAATCCGGGCGAGTACCTGGAAAAGGTAGAATCCGTCCGAGTACCGAACAACTGTCCGAACGAGTACCGAAAAATTGTAGAATCAGGGTCAGTACAGGAAAATGATAGAATCCGGGCGAGTACCTGGAAAAGGTAGAATCCGTCCGAGTACCGAACAACTGTCCGAACGAGTACCGAAAAATGGTAGAATCAGGGTCAGTACAGGAAAATGATACAATCCGGGCGAGTACCTGGAAAAGGTAGAATCCGTCCGAGTACCGAAAAACTGTCCGAACGAGTACCGAAAAATGGTAGAATCAGGGTCAGTATAGGAAAAGGATAGAATCCGGGCGAGTACCTGGAAAAGGTAGAATCCGTCCGAGTACCGAACAACTGTCCGAACGAGTACCGAAAAATTGTAGAATCAGGGTCAGTACAGGAAAATGATAGAATCCGGGCGAGTACCTGGAAAAGGTAGAATCCGTCCGAGTACCAAAAAACTGTCCGAACGAGTACCGAAAAATGGTAGAATCAGGGTCAGTATAGGAAAAGGATAGAATCCGGGCGAGTACCTGGAAAAGGTAGAATCCGTCCGAGTACCGAACAACTGTCCGAACGAGTACCGAAAAATTGTAGAATCAGGGTCAGTACAGGAAAATGATAGAATCCGGGCGAGTACCTGGAAAAGGTAGAATCCGTCCGAGTACCGAAAAATTGACCGAACGAGTACCGAAAAATTGTAGAATCAGGGTCAGTACAGGAAAATGATAGAATCCGGGCGAGTACCTGGACAAGGTAGAATCCGTCCGAGTACCGAAAAATTGGCCGAACGAGTACCGAAAAATTGTAGAATCAGGGTCAGTACAGGAAAATGATAGAATCCGGGCGAGTACCTGGAAAAGGTAGAATCCGTCCGAGTACCAAAAAACTGTCCGAACGAGTACCGAAAAATGGTAGAATCAGGGTCAGTATAGGAAAAGGATAGAATCCGGGCGAGTACCTGGAAAAGGTAGAATCCGTCCGAGTACCGAACAACTGTCCGAACGAGTACCGAAAAATTGTAGAATCAGGGTCCGTACAGGAAAATGATAGAATCCGGGCGAGTACCTGGAAAAGGTAGAATCCGTCCGAGTACCGAACAACTGTCCGAACGAGTACCGAAAAATGGTAGAATCAGGGTCAGTACAGGAAAATGATAGAATCCGGGCGAGTACCTGGAAAAGGTAGAATCCGTCCGAGTACCGAACAACTGTCCGAACGAGTACCGAAAAATGGTAGAATCAGGGTCAGTACAGGAAAATGATACAATCCGGGCGAGTACCTGGAAAAGGTAGAATCCGTCCGAGTACCAAAAAACTGTCCGAACGAGTACCGAAAAATGGTAGAATCAGGGTCAGTATAGGAAAAGGATAGAATCCGGGCGAGTACCTGGAAAAGGTAGAATCCGTCCGAGTACCGAACAACTGTCCGAACGAGTACCGAAAAATTGTAGAATCAGGGTCAGTACAGGAAAATGATAGAATCCGGGCGAGTACTTGGAAAAGGTAGAATCCGTCCGAGTACCGAAAAATTAACCGAACGAGTACCGAAAAATTGTAGAATCAGGGTCAGTACAGGAAAATGATAGAATCCGGGCGAGTACTTGGACAAGGTAGAATCCGTCCGAGTACCGAAAAATTGGCCGAACGAGTACCGAAAAATTGTAGAATCAGGGTCAGTACAGGAAAATGATAGAATCCGGGCGAGTACCTGGAAAAGGTAGAATCCGTCCGAGTACCAAAAAACTGTCCGAACGAGTACCGAAAAATGGTAGAATCAGGGTCAGTACAGGAAAATGATAGAATCCGGGCGAGTGCCTGGAAAAGGTAGAATCCGTCCGAGTACCGAAAAACTGTCCGAACGAGTACCGAAAAATGGTAGAATCAGGGTCAGTATAGGAAAAGGATAGAATCCGGGCGAGTACCTGGAAAAGGTAGAATCCGTCCGAGTACCGAACAACTGTCCGAACGAGTACCGAAAAATTGTAGAATCAGGGTCAGTACAGGAAAATGATAGAATCCGGGCGAGTACCTGGAAAAGGTAGAATCCGTCCGAGTACCGAACAACTGTCCGAACGAGTACCGAAAAATGGTAGAATCAGGGTCAGTACAGGAAAATGATACAATCCGGGCGAGTACCTGGAAAAGGTAGAATCCGTCCGAGTACCAAAAAACTGTCCGAACGAGTACCGAAAAATGGTAGAATCAGGGTCAGTATAGGAAAAGGATAGAATCCGGGCGAGTACCTGGAAAAGGTAGAATCCGTCCGAGTACCGAACAACTGTCCGAACGAGTACCGAAAAATTGTAGAATCAGGGTCAGTACAGGAAAATGATAGAATCCGGGCGAGTACTTGGAAAAGGTAGAATCCGTCCGAGTACCGAAAAATTAACCGAACGAGTACCGAAAAATTGTAGAATCAGGGTCAGTACAGGAAAATGATACAATCCGGGCGAGTACCTGGAAAAGGTAGAATCCGTCCGAGTACCAAAAAACTGTCCGAACGAGTACCGAAAAATGGTAGAATCAGGGTCAGTATAGGAAAAGGATAGAATCCGGGCGAGTACCTGGAAAAGGTAGAATCCGTCCGAGTACCGAACAACTGTCCGAACGAGTACCGAAAAATTGTAGAATCAGGGTCAGTACAGGAAAATGATAGAATCCGGGCGAGTACCTGGAAAAGGTAGAATCCGTCCGAGTACCGAACAACTGTCCGAACGAGTACCGAAAAATGGTAGAATCAGGGTCAGTACAGGAAAATGATACAATCCGGGCGAGTACCTGGAAAAGGTAGAATCCGTCCGAGTACCGAAAAACTGTCCGAACGAGTACCGAAAAATGGTAGAATCAGGGTCAGTATAGGAAAAGGATAGAATCCGGGCGAGTACCTGGAAAAGGTAGAATCCGTCCGAGTACCGAACAACTGTCCGAACGAGTACCGAAAAATTGTAGAATCAGGGTCAGTACAGGAAAATGATAGAATCCGGGCGAGTACCTGGAAAAGGTAGAATCCGTCCGAGTACCAAAAAACTGTCCGAACGAGTACCGAAAAATGGTAGAATCAGGGTCAGTATAGGAAAAGGATAGAATCCGGGCGAGTACCTGGAAAAGGTAGAATCCGTCCGAGTACCGAACAACTGTCCGAACGAGTACCGAAAAATTGTAGAATCAGGGTCAGTACAGGAAAATGATAGAATCCGGGCGAGTACCTGGAAAAGGTAGAATCCGTCCGAGTACCGAAAAATTGACCGAACGAGTACCGAAAAATTGTAGAATCAGGGTCAGTACAGGAAAATGATAGAATCCGGGCGAGTACCTGGACAAGGTAGAATCCGTCCGAGTACCGAAAAATTGGCCGAACGAGTACCGAAAAATTGTAGAATCAGGGTCAGTACAGGAAAATGATAGAATCCGGGCGAGTACCTGGAAAAGGTAGAATCCGTCCGAGTACCAAAAAACTGTCCGAACGAGTACCGAAAAATGGTAGAATCAGGGTCAGTATAGGAAAAGGATAGAATCCGGGCGAGTACCTGGAAAAGGTAGAATCCGTCCGAGTACCGAACAACTGTCCGAACGAGTACCGAAAAATTGTAGAATCAGGGTCCGTACAGGAAAATGATAGAATCCGGGCGAGTACCTGGAAAAGGTAGAATCCGTCCGAGTACCGAACAACTGTCCGAACGAGTACCGAAAAATGGTAGAATCAGGGTCAGTACAGGAAAATGATAGAATCCGGGCGAGTACCTGGAAAAGGTAGAATCCGTCCGAGTACCGAACAACTGTCCGAACGAGTACCGAAAAATGGTAGAATCAGGGTCAGTACAGGAAAATGATACAATCCGGGCGAGTACCTGGAAAAGGTAGAATCCGTCCGAGTACCAAAAAACTGTCCGAACGAGTACCGAAAAATGGTAGAATCAGGGTCAGTATAGGAAAAGGATAGAATCCGGGCGAGTACCTGGAAAAGGTAGAATCCGTCCGAGTACCGAACAACTGTCCGAACGAGTACCGAAAAATTGTAGAATCAGGGTCAGTACAGGAAAATGATAGAATCCGGGCGAGTACTTGGAAAAGGTAGAATCCGTCCGAGTACCGAAAAATTAACCGAACGAGTACCGAAAAATTGTAGAATCAGGGTCAGTACAGGAAAATGATAGAATCCGGGCGAGTACTTGGACAAGGTAGAATCCGTCCGAGTACCGAAAAATTGGCCGAACGAGTACCGAAAAATTGTAGAATCAGGGTCAGTACAGGAAAATGATAGAATCCGGGCGAGTACCTGGAAAAGGTAGAATCCGTCCGAGTACCAAAAAACTGTCCGAACGAGTACCGAAAAATGGTAGAATCAGGGTCAGTACAGGAAAATGATAGAATCCGGGCGAGTGCCTGGAAAAGGTAGAATCCGTCCGAGTACCGAAAAACTGTCCGAACGAGTACCGAAAAATGGTAGAATCAGGGTCAGTATAGGAAAAGGATAGAATCCGGGCGAGTACCTGGAAAAGGTAGAATCCGTCCGAGTACCGAACAACTGTCCGAACGAGTACCGAAAAATTGTAGAATCAGGGTCAGTACAGGAAAATGATAGAATCCGGGCGAGTACCTGGAAAAGGTAGAATCCGTCCGAGTACCGAACAACTGTCCGAACGAGTACCGAAAAATGGTAGAATCAGGGTCAGTACAGGAAAATGATACAATCCGGGCGAGTACCTGGAAAAGGTAGAATCCGTCCGAGTACCAAAAAACTGTCCGAACGAGTACCGAAAAATGGTAGAATCAGGGTCAGTATAGGAAAAGGATAGAATCCGGGCGAGTACCTGGAAAAGGTAGAATCCGTCCGAGTACCGAACAACTGTCCGAACGAGTACCGAAAAATTGTAGAATCAGGGTCAGTACAGGAAAATGATAGAATCCGGGCGAGTACTTGGAAAAGGTAGAATCCGTCCGAGTACCGAAAAATTAACCGAACGAGTACCGAAAAATTGTAGAATCAGGGTCAGTACAGGAAAATGATAGAATCCGGGCGAGTACCTGGACAAGGTAGAATCCGTCCGAGTACCGAACAACTGTCCGAACGAGTACCGAAAAATTGTAGAATCAGGGTCAGTACAGGAAAATGATAGAATCCGGGCGAGTACCTGGAAAAGGTAGAATCCGTCCGAGTACCGAACAACTGTCCGAACGAGTACCGAAAAATTGTAGAATCAGGGTCAGTACAGGAAAATGATAGAATCCGGGCGAGTACCTGGAAAAGGTAGAATCCGTCCGAGTACCGAACAACTGTCCGAACGAGTACCGAAAAATGGTAGAATCAGGGTCAGTACAGGAAAATGATACAATCCGGGCGAGTACCTGGAAAAGGTAGAATCCGTCCGAGTACCGAAAAACTGTCCGAACGAGTACCGAAAAATGGTAGAATCAGGGTCAGTATAGGAAAAGGATAGAATCCGGGCGAGTACCTGGAAAAGGTAGAATCCGTCCGAGTACCGAACAACTGTCCGAACGAGTACCGAAAAATTGTAGAATCAGGGTCAGTACAGGAAAATGATAGAATCCGGGCGAGTACCTGGAAAAGGTAGAATCCGTCCGAGTACCAAAAAACTGTTCGAACGAGTACCGAAAAATGGTAGAATCAGGGTCAGTATAGGAAAAGGATAGAATCCGGGCGAGTACCTGGAAAAGGTAGAATCCGTCCGAGTACCGAACAACTGTCCGAACGAGTACCGAAAAATTGTAGAATCAGGGTCAGTACAGGAAAATGATAGAATCCGGGCGAGTACCTGGAAAAGGTAGAATCCGTCCGAGTACCGAACAACTGTCCGAACGAGTACCGAAAAATGGTAGAATCAGGGTCAGTACAGGAAAATGATACAATCCGGGCGAGTACCTGGAAAAGGTAGAATCCGTCCGAGTACCAAAAAACTGTCCGAACGAGTACCGAAAAATGGTAGAATCAGGGTCAGTATAGGAAAAGGATAGAATCCGGGCGAGTACCTGGAAAAGGTAGAATCCGTCCGAGTACCGAACAACTGTCCGAACGAGTACCGAAAAATTGTAGAATCAGGGTCAGTACAGGAAAATGATAGAATCCGGGCGAGTACTTGGAAAAGGTAGAATCCGTCCGAGTACCGAAAAATTAACCGAACGAGTACCGAAAAATTGTAGAATCAGGGTCAGTACAGGAAAATGATAGAATCCGGGCGAGTACTTGGACAAGGTAGAATCCGTCCGAGTACCGAAAAATTGGCCGAACGAGTACCGAAAAATTGTAGAATCAGGGTCAGTACAGGAAAATGATAGAATCCGGGCGAGTACCTGGAAAAGGTAGAATCCGTCCGAGTACCAAAAAACTGTCCGAACGAGTACCGAAAAATGGTAGAATCAGGGTCAGTACAGGAAAATGATAGAATCCGGGCGAGTGCCTGGAAAAGGTAGAATCCGTCCGAGTACCGAAAAACTGTCCGAACGAGTACCGAAAAATGGTAGAATCAGGGTCAGTATAGGAAAAGGATAGAATCCGGGCGAGTACCTGGAAAAGGTAGAATCCGTCCGAGTACCGAACAACTGTCCGAACGAGTACCGAAAAATTGTAGAATCAGGGTCAGTACAGGAAAATGATAGAATCCGGGCGAGTACCTGGAAAAGGTAGAATCCGTCCGAGTACCGAACAACTGTCCGAACGAGTACCGAAAAATGGTAGAATCAGGGTCAGTACAGGAAAATGATACAATCCGGGCGAGTACCTGGAAAAGGTAGAATCCGTCCGAGTACCAAAAAACTGTCCGAACGAGTACCGAAAAATGGTAGAATCAGGGTCAGTATAGGAAAAGGATAGAATCCGGGCGAGTACCTGGAAAAGGTAGAATCCGTCCGAGTACCGAACAACTGTCCGAACGAGTACCGAAAAATTGTAGAATCAGGGTCAGTACAGGAAAATGATAGAATCCGGGCGAGTACTTGGAAAAGGTAGAATCCGTCCGAGTACCGAAAAATTAACCGAACGAGTACCGAAAAATTGTAGAATCAGGGTCAGTACAGGAAAATGATAGAATCCGGGCGAGTACCTGGACAAGGTAGAATCCGTCCGAGTACCGAACAACTGTCCGAACGAGTACCGAAAAATTGTAGAATCAGGGTCAGTACAGGAAAATGATAGAATCCGGGCGAGTACCTGGAAAAGGTAGAATCCGTCCGAGTACCGAACAACTGTCCGAACGAGTACCGAAAAATTGTAGAATCAGGGTCAGTACAGGAAAATGATAGAATCCGGGCGAGTACCTGGAAAAGGTAGAATCCGTCCGAGTACCGAACAACTGTCCGAACGAGTACCGAAAAATGGTAGAATCAGGGTCAGTACAGGAAAATGATACAATCCGGGCGAGTACCTGGAAAAGGTAGAATCCGTCCGAGTACCGAAAAACTGTCCGAACGAGTACCGAAAAATGGTAGAATCAGGGTCAGTATAGGAAAAGGATAGAATCCGGGCGAGTACCTGGAAAAGGTAGAATCCGTCCGAGTACCGAACAACTGTCCGAACGAGTACCGAAAAATTGTAGAATCAGGGTCAGTACAGGAAAATGATAGAATCCGGGCGAGTACCTGGAAAAGGTAGAATCCGTCCGAGTACCAAAAAACTGTTCGAACGAGTACCGAAAAATGGTAGAATCAGGGTCAGTATAGGAAAAGGATAGAATCCGGGCGAGTACCTGGAAAAGGTAGAATCCGTCCGAGTACCGAACAACTGTCCGAACGAGTACCGAAAAATTGTAGAATCAGGGTCAGTACAGGAAAATGATAGAATCCGGGCGAGTACCTGGAAAAGGTAGAATCCGTCCGAGTACCGAACAACTGTCCGAACGAGTACCGAAAAATGGTAGAATCAGGGTCAGTACAGGAAAATGATACAATCCGGGCGAGTACCTGGAAAAGGTAGAATCCGTCCGAGTACCAAAAAACTGTCCGAACGAGTACCGAAAAATGGTAGAATCAGGGTCAGTATAGGAAAAGGATAGAATCCGGGCGAGTACCTGGAAAAGGTAGAATCCGTCCGAGTACCGAACAACTGTCCGAACGAGTACCGAAAAATTGTAGAATCAGGGTCAGTACAGGAAAATGATAGAATCCGGGCGAGTACCTGGAAAAGGTAGAATCCGTCCGAGTACCGAACAACTGTCCGAACGAGTACCGAAAAATGGTAGAATCAGGGTCAGTACAGGAAAATGATACAATCCGGGCGAGTACCTGGAAAAGGTAGAATCCGTCCGAGTACCAAAAAACTGTCCGAACGAGTACCGAAAAATGGTAGAATCAGGGTCAGTATAGGAAAAGGATAGAATCCGGGCGAGTACCTGGAAAAGGTAGAATCCGTCCGAGTACCGAACAACTGTCCGAACGAGTACCGAAAAATTGTAGAATCAGGGTCAGTACAGGAAAATGATAGAATCCGGGCGAGTACTTGGAAAAGGTAGAATCCGTCCGAGTACCGAAAAATTAACCGAACGAGTACCGAAAAATTGTAGAATCAGGGTCAGTACAGGAAAATGATAGAATCCGGGCGAGTACCTGGACAAGGTAGAATCCGTCCGAGTACCGAACAACTGTCCGAACGAGTACCGAAAAATTGTAGAATCAGGGTCAGTACAGGAAAATGATAGAATCCGGGCGAGTACCTGGAAAAGGTAGAATCCGTCCGAGTACCGAACAACTGTCCGAACGAGTACCGAAAAATTGTAGAATCAGGGTCAGTACAGGAAAATGATAGAATCCGGGCGAGTACCTGGAAAAGGTAGAATCCGTCCGAGTACCGAACAACTGTCCGAACGAGTACCGAAAAATGGTAGAATCAGGGTCAGTACAGGAAAATGATACAATCCGGGCGAGTACCTGGAAAAGGTAGAATCCGTCCGAGTACCGAAAAACTGTCCGAACGAGTACCGAAAAATGGTAGAATCAGGGTCAGTATAGGAAAAGGATAGAATCCGGGCGAGTACCTGGAAAAGGTAGAATCCGTCCGAGTACCGAACAACTGTCCGAACGAGTACCGAAAAATTGTAGAATCAGGGTCAGTACAGGAAAATGATAGAATCCGGGCGAGTACCTGGAAAAGGTAGAATCCGTCCGAGTACCAAAAAACTGTTCGAACGAGTACCGAAAAATGGTAGAATCAGGGTCAGTATAGGAAAAGGATAGAATCCGGGCGAGTACCTGGAAAAGGTAGAATCCGTCCGAGTACCGAACAACTGTCCGAACGAGTACCGAAAAATTGTAGAATCAGGGTCAGTACAGGAAAATGATAGAATCCGGGCGAGTACCTGGAAAAGGTAGAATCCGTCCGAGTACCGAACAACTGTCCGAACGAGTACCGAAAAATGGTAGAATCAGGGTCAGTACAGGAAAATGATACAATCCGGGCGAGTACCTGGAAAAGGTAGAATCCGTCCGAGTACCAAAAAACTGTCCGAACGAGTACCGAAAAATGGTAGAATCAGGGTCAGTATAGGAAAAGGATAGAATCCGGGCGAGTACCTGGAAAAGGTAGAATCCGTCCGAGTACCGAACAACTGTCCGAACGAGTACCGAAAAATTGTAGAATCAGGGTCAGTACAGGAAAATGATAGAATCCGGGCGAGTACTTGGAAAAGGTAGAATCCGTCCGAGTACCGAAAAATTAACCGAACGAGTACCGAAAAATTGTAGAATCAGGGTCAGTACAGGAAAATGATAGAATCCGGGCGAGTACCTGGACAAGGTAGAATCCGTCCGAGTACCGAAAAATTGGCCGAACGAGTACCGAAAAATTGTAGAATCAGGGTCAGTACAGGAAAATGATAGAATCCGGGCGAGTACCTGGAAAAGGTAGAATCCGTCCGAGTACCAAAAAACTGTCCGAACGAGTACCGAAAAATGGTAGAATCAGGGTCAGTATAGGAAAAGGATAGAATCCGGGCGAGTACCTGGAAAAGGTAGAATCCGTCCGAGTACCGAACAACTGTCCGAACGAGTACCGAAAAATTGTAGAATCAGGGTCAGTACAGGAAAATGATAGAATCCGGGCGAGTACCTGGAAAAGGTAGAATCCGTCCGAGTACCGAAAAATTGACCGAACGAGTACCGAAAAATTGTAGAATCAGGGTCAGTACAGGAAAATGATAGAATCCGGGCGAGTACCTGGACAAGGTAGAATCCGTCCGAGTACCGAAAAATTGGCCGAACGAGTACCGAAAAATGGTAGAATCAGGGTCAGTACAGGAAAATGATACAATCCGGGCGAGTACCTGGAAAAGGTAGAATCCGTCCGAGTACCAAAAAACTGTCCGAACGAGTACCGAAAAATGGTAGAATCAGGGTCAGTATAGGAAAAGGATAGAATCCGGGCGAGTACCTGGAAAAGGTAGAATCCGTCCGAGTACCGAACAACTGTCCGAACGAGTACCGAAAAATTGTAGAATCAGGGTCAGTACAGGAAAATGATAGAATCCGGGCGAGTACTTGGAAAAGGTAGAATCCGTCCGAGTACCGAAAAATTAACCGAACGAGTACCGAAAAATTGTAGAATCAGGGTCAGTACAGGAAAATGATAGAATCCGGGCGAGTACCTGGACAAGGTAGAATCCGTCCGAGTACCGAACAACTGTCCGAACGAGTACCGAAAAATTGTAGAATCAGGGTCAGTACAGGAAAATGATAGAATCCGGGCGAGTACGTGGAAAAGGTAGAATCCGTCCGAGTACCGAAAAATTGACCGAACGAGTACCGAAAAATTGTAGAATCAGGGTCAGTACAGGAAAATGATAGAATCCGGGCGAGTACCTGGACAAGGTAGAATCCGTCCGAGTACCGAAAAACTGTCCGAACGAGTACCGAAAAATGGTAGAATCAGGGTCAGTATAGGAAAAGGATAGAATCCGGGCGAGTACCTGGAAAAGGTAGAATCCGTCCGAGTACCGAACAACTGTCCGAACGAGTACCGAAAAATTGTAGAATCAGGGTCCGTACAGGAAAATGATAGAATCCGGGCGAGTACCTAGAAAAGGTAGAATCCGTCCGAGTACCGAACAACTGTCCGAACGAGTACCGAAAAATTGTAGAATCAGGGTCAGTACAGGAAAATGATAGAATCCGGGCGAGTACCTGGAAAAGGTAGAATCCGTCCGAGTACCGAACAACTGTCCGAACGAGTACCGAAAAATGGTAGAATCAGGGTCAGTACAGGAAAATGATACAATCCGGGCGAGTACCTGGAAAAGGTAGAATCCGTCCGAGTACCAAAAAACTGTCCGAACGAGTACCGAAAAATGGTAGAATCAGGGTCAGTATAGGAAAAGGATAGAATCCGGGCGAGTACCTGGAAAAGGTAGAATCCGTCCGAGTACCGAACAACTGTCCGAACGAGTACCGAAAAATTGTAGAATCAGGGTCAGTACAGGAAAATGATAGAATCCGGGCGAGTACTTGGAAAAGGTAGAATCCGTCCGAGTACCGAAAAATTAACCGAACGAGTACCGAAAAATTGTAGAATCAGGGTCAGTACAGGAAAATGATAGAATCCGGGCGAGTACCTGGACAAGGTAGAATCCGTCCGAGTACCGAAAAATTGGCCGAACGAGTACCGAAAAATTGTAGAATCAGGGTCAGTACAGGAAAATGATAGAATCCGGGCGAGTACCTGGAAAAGGTAGAATCCGTCCGAGTACCAAAAAACTGTCCGAACGAGTACCGAAAAATGGTAGAATCAGGGTCAGTATAGGAAAAGGATAGAATCCGGGCGAGTACCTGGAAAAGGTAGAATCCGTCCGAGTACCGAACAACTGTCCGAACGAGTACCGAAAAATTGTAGAATCAGGGTCAGTACAGGAAAATGATAGAATCCGGGCGAGTACCTGGAAAAGGTAGAATCCGTCCGAGTACCGAACAACTGTCCGAACGAGTACCGAAAAATTATAGAATCAGGGTCAGTACAGGAAAATGATAGAATCCGGGCGAGTACCTGGAAAAGGTAGAATCCGTCCGAGTACCGAACAACTGTCCGAACGAGTACCGAAAAATGGTAGAATCAGGGTCAGTACAGGAAAATGATACAATCCGGGCGAGTACCTGGAAAAGGTAGAATCCGTCCGAGTACCAAAAAACTGTCCGAACGAGTACCGAAAAATGGTAGAATCAGCGTCAGTATAGGAAAAGGATAGAATCCGGGCGAGTACCTGGAAAAGGTAGAATCCGTCCGAGTACCGAACAACTGTCCGAACGAGTACCGAAAAATTGTAGAATCAGGGTCAGTACAGGAAAATGATAGAATCCGGGCGAGTACTTGGAAAAGGTAGAATCCGTCCGAGTACCGAAAAATTAACCGAACGAGTACCGAAAAATTGTAGAATCAGGGTCAGTACAGGAAAATGATAGAATCCGGGCGAGTACCTGGACAAGGTAGAATCCGTCCGAGTACCGAACAACTGTCCGAACGAGTACCGAAAAATTGTAGAATCAGGGTCAGTACAGGAAAATGATACAATCCGGGCGAGTACCTGGAAAAGGTAGAATCCGTCCGAGTACCAAAAAACTGTCCGAACGAGTACCGAAAAATGGTAGAATCAGGGTCAGTATAGGAAAAGGATAGAATCCGGGCGAGTACCTGGAAAAGGTAGAATCCGTCCGAGTACCGAACAACTGTCCGAACGAGTACCGAAAAATTGTAGAATCAGGGTCAGTACAGGAAAATGATAGAATCCGGGCGAGTACTTGGAAAAGGTAGAATCCGTCCGAGTACCGAAAAATTAACCGAACGAGTACCGAAAAATTGTAGAATCAGGGTCAGTACAGGAAAATGATAGAATCCGGGCGAGTACCTGGACAAGGTAGAATCCGTCCGAGTACCGAACAACTGTCCGAACGAGTACCGAAAAATTGTAGAATCAGGGTCAGTACAGGAAAATGATAGAATCCGGGCGAGTACCTGGAAAAGGTAGAATCCGTCCGAGTACCGAACAACTGTCCGAACGAGTACCGAAAAATTGTAGAATCAGGGTCAGTACAGGAAAATGATAGAATCCGGGCGAGTACCTGGAAAAGGTAGAATCCGTCCGAGTACCGAACAACTGTCCGAACGAGTACCGAAAAATTGTAGAATCAGGGTCAGTACAGGAAAATGATACAATCCGGGCGAGTACCTGGAAAAGGTAGAATCCGTCCGAGTACCAAAAAACTGTCCGAACGAGTACCGAAAAATGGTAGAATCAGGGTCAGTATAGGAAAAGGATAGAATCCGGGCGAGTACCTGGAAAAGGTAGAATCCGTCCGAGTACCGAACAACTGTCCGAACGAGTACCGAAAAATTGTAGAATCAGGGTCAGTACAGGAAAATGATAGAATCCGGGCGAGTACCTGGAAAAGGTAGAATCCGTCCGAGTACCGAACAACTGTCCGAACGAGTACCGAAAAATTATAGAATCAGGGTCAGTACAGGAAAATGATAGAATCCGGGCGAGTACCTGGAAAAGGTAGAATCCGTCCGAGTACCGAACAACTGTCCGAACGAGTACCGAAAAATGGTAGAATCAGGGTCAGTACAGGAAAATGATACAATCCGGGCGAGTACCTGGAAAAGGTAGAATCCGTCCGAGTACCAAAAAACTGTCCGAACGAGTACCGAAAAATGGTAGAATCAGCGTCAGTATAGGAAAAGGATAGAATCCGGGCGAGTACCTGGAAAAGGTAGAATCCGTCCGAGTACCGAACAACTGTCCGAACGAGTACCGAAAAATTGTAGAATCAGGGTCAGTACAGGAAAATGATAGAATCCGGGCGAGTACTTGGAAAAGGTAGAATCCGTCCGAGTACCGAAAAATTAACCGAACGAGTACCGAAAAATTGTAGAATCAGGGTCAGTACAGGAAAATGATAGAATCCGGGCGAGTACCTGGACAAGGTAGAATCCGTCCGAGTACCGAACAACTGTCCGAACGAGTACCGAAAAATTGTAGAATCAGGGTCAGTACAGGAAAATGATACAATCCGGGCGAGTACCTGGAAAAGGTAGAATCCGTCCGAGTACCAAAAAACTGTCCGAACGAGTACCGAAAAATGGTAGAATCAGGGTCAGTATAGGAAAAGGATAGAATCCGGGCGAGTACCTGGAAAAGGTAGAATCCGTCCGAGTACCGAACAACTGTCCGAACGAGTACCGAAAAATTGTAGAATCAGGGTCAGTACAGGAAAATGATAGAATCCGGGCGAGTACTTGGAAAAGGTAGAATCCGTCCGAGTACCGAAAAATTAACCGAACGAGTACCGAAAAATTGTAGAATCAGGGTCAGTACAGGAAAATGATAGAATCCGGGCGAGTACCTGGAAAAGGTAGAATCCGTCCGAGTACCGAACAACTGTCCGAACGAGTACCGAAAAATTGTAGAATCAGGGTCAGTACAGGAAAATGATAGAATCCGGGCGAGTACCTGGACAAGGTAGAATCCGTCCGAGTACCGAACAACTGTCCGAACGAGTACCGAAAAATTGTAGAATCAGGGTCAGTACAGGAAAATGATAGAATCTGGGCGAGTACCTGGAAAAGGTAGAATCCGTCCGAGTACCGAACAACTGTCCGAACGAGTACCGAAAAATTGTAGAATCAGGGTCAGTACAGGAAAATGATAGAATCCGGGCGAGTACCTGGAAAAGGTAGAATCCGTCCGAGTACCGAACAACTGTCCGAACGAGTACCGAAAAATTGTAGAATCAGGGTCAGTACAGGAAAATGATACAATCCGGGCGAGTACCTGGAAAAGGTAGAATCCGTCCGAGTACCAAAAAACTGTCCGAACGAGTACCGAAAAATGGTAGAATCAGGGTCAGTATAGGAAAAGGATAGAATCCGGGCGAGTACCTGGAAAAGGTAGAATCCGTCCGAGTACCGAACAACTGTCCGAGCGAGTACCGAAAAATTGTAGAATCAGGGTCAGTACAGGAAAATGATAGAATCCGGGCGAGTACCTGGAAAAGGTAGAATCCGTCCGAGTACCGAACAACTGTCCGAACGAGTACCGAAAAATTATAGAATCAGGGTCAGTACAGGAAAATGATAGAATCCGGGCGAGTACCTGGAAAAGGTAGAATCCGTCCGAGTACCGAACAACTGTCCGAACGAGTACCGAAAAATGGTAGAATCAGGGTCAGTACAGGAAAATGATACAATCCGGGCGAGTACCTGGAAAAGGTAGAATCCGTCCGAGTACCAAAAAACTGTCCGAACGAGTACCGAAAAATGGTAGAATCAGCGTCAGTATAGGAAAAGGATAGAATCCGGGCGAGTACCTGGAAAAGGTAGAATCCGTCCGAGTACCGAACAACTGTCCGAACGAGTACCGAAAAATTGTAGAATCAGGGTCAGTACAGGAAAATGATAGAATCCGGGCGAGTACTTGGAAAAGGTAGAATCCGTCCGAGTACCGAAAAATTAACCGAACGAGTACCGAAAAATTGTAGAATCAGGGTCAGTACAGGAAAATGATAGAATCCGGGCGAGTACCTGGACAAGGTAGAATCCGTCCGAGTACCGAACAACTGTCCGAACGAGTACCGAAAAATTGTAGAATCAGGGTCAGTACAGGAAAATGATACAATCCGGGCGAGTACCTGGAAAAGGTAGAATCCGTCCGAGTACCAAAAAACTGTCCGAACGAGTACCGAAAAATGGTAGAATCAGGGTCAGTATAGGAAAAGGATAGAATCCGGGCGAGTACCTGGAAAAGGTAGAATCCGTCCGAGTACCGAACAACTGTCCGAACGAGTACCGAAAAATTGTAGAATCAGGGTCAGTACAGGAAAATGATAGAATCCGGGCGAGTACTTGGAAAAGGTAGAATCCGTCCGAGTACCGAAAAATTAACCGAACGAGTACCGAAAAATTGTAGAATCAGGGTCAGTACAGGAAAATGATAGAATCCGGGCGAGTACCTGGACAAGGTAGAATCCGTCCGAGTACCGAACAACTGTCCGAACGAGTACCGAAAAATTGTAGAATCAGGGTCAGTACAGGAAAATGATAGAATCCGGGCGAGTACCTGGAAAAGGTAGAATCCGTCCGAGTACCGAACAACTGTCCGAACGAGTACCGAAAAATTGTAGAATCAGGGTCAGTACAGGAAAATGATAGAATCCGGGCGAGTACCTGGAAAAGGTAGAATCCGTCCGAGTACCGAACAACTGTCCGAACGAGTACCGAAAAATTGTAGAATCAGGGTCAGTACAGGAAAATGATACAATCCGGGCGAGTACCTGGAAAAGGTAGAATCCGTCCGAGTACCAAAAAACTGTCCGAACGAGTACCGAAAAATGGTAGAATCAGGGTCAGTATAGGAAAAGGATAGAATCCGGGCGAGTACCTGGAAAAGGTAGAATCCGTCCGAGTACCGAACAACTGTCCGAACGAGTACCGAAAAATTGTAGAATCAGGGTCAGTACAGGAAAATGATAGAATCCGGGCGAGTACTTGGAAAAGGTAGAATCCGTCCGAGTACCGAAAAATTAACCGAACGAGTACCGAAAAATTGTAGAATCAGGGTCAGTACAGGAAAATGATAGAATCCGGGCGAGTACCTGGACAAGGTAGAATCCGTCCGAGTACCGAACAACTGTCCGAACGAGTACCGAAAAATTGTAGAATCAGGGTCAGTACAGGAAAATGATAGAATCCGGGCGAGTACGTGGAAAAGGTAGAATCCGTCCGAGTACCGAAAAATTGACCGAACGAGTACCGAAAAATTGTAGAATCAGGGTCAGTACAGGAAAATGATAGAATCCGGGCGAGTACCTGGACAAGGTAGAATCCGTCCGAGTACCGAAAAACTGTCCGAACGAGTACCGAAAAATGGTAGAATCAGGGTCAGTATAGGAAAAGGATAGAATCCGGGCGAGTACCTGGAAAAGGTAGAATCCGTCCGAGTACCGAACAACTGTCCGAACGAGTACCGAAAAATTGTAGAATCAGGGTCCGTACAGGAAAATGATAGAATCCGGGCGAGTACCTGGAAAAGGTAGAATCCGTCCGAGTACCGAACAACTGTCCGAACGAGTACCGAAAAATTGTAGAATCAGGGTCAGTACAGGAAAATGATAGAATCCGGGCGAGTACCTGGAAAAGGTAGAATCCGTCCGAGTACCGAACAACTGTCCGAACGAGTACCGAAAAATGGTAGAATCAGGGTCAGTACAGGAAAATGATACAATCCGGGCGAGTACCTGGAAAAGGTAGAATCCGTCCGAGTACCAAAAAACTGTCCGAACGAGTACCGAAAAATGGTAGAATCAGGGTCAGTATAGGAAAAGGATAGAATCCGGGCGAGTACCTGGAAAAGGTAGAATCCGTCCGAGTACCGAACAACTGTCCGAACGAGTACCGAAAAATTGTAGAATCAGGGTCAGTACAGGAAAATGATAGAATCCGGGCGAGTACTTGGAAAAGGTAGAATCCGTCCGAGTACCGAAAAATTAACCGAACGAGTACCGAAAAATTGTAGAATCAGGGTCAGTACAGGAAAATGATAGAATCCGGGCGAGTACCTGGACAAGGTAGAATCCGTCCGAGTACCGAAAAATTGGCCGAACGAGTACCGAAAAATTGTAGAATCAGGGTCAGTACAGGAAAATGATAGAATCCGGGCGAGTACCTGGAAAAGGTAGAATCCGTCCGAGTACCAAAAAACTGTCCGAACGAGTACCGAAAAATGGTAGAATCAGGGTCAGTATAGGAAAAGGATAGAATCCGGGCGAGTACCTTGAAAAGGTAGAATCCGTCCGAGTACCGAACAACTGTCCGAACGAGTACCGAAAAATTGTAGAATCAGGGTCAGTACAGGAAAATGATAGAATCCGGGCGAGTACCTGGAAAAGGTAGAATCCGTCCGAGTACCGAACAACTGTCCGAACGAGTACCGAAAAATTATAGAATCAGGGTCAGTACAGGAAAATGATAGAATCCGGGCGAGTACCTGGAAAAGGTAGAATCCGTCCGAGTACCGAACAACTGTCCGAACGAGTACCGAAAAATGGTAGAATCAGGGTCAGTACAGGAAAATGATACAATCCGGGCGAGTACCTGGAAAAGGTAGAATCCGTCCGAGTACCAAAAAACTGTCCGAACGAGTACCGAAAAATGGTAGAATCAGCGTCAGTATAGGAAAAGGATAGAATCCGGGCGAGTACCTGGAAAAGGTAGAATCCGTCCGAGTACCGAACAACTGTCCGAACGAGTACCGAAAAATTGTAGAATCAGGGTCAGTACAGGAAAATGATAGAATCCGGGCGAGTACTTGGAAAAGGTAGAATCCGTCCGAGTACCGAAAAATTAACCGAACGAGTACCGAAAAATTGTAGAATCAGGGTCAGTACAGGAAAATGATAGAATCCGGGCGAGTACCTGGACAAGGTAGAATCCGTCCGAGTACCGAACAACTGTCCGAACGAGTACCGAAAAATTGTAGAATCAGGGTCAGTACAGGAAAATGATAGAATCCGGGCGAGTACCTGGAAAAGGTAGAATCCGTCCGAGTACCGAACAACTGTCCGAACGAGTACCGAAAAATTGTAGAATCAGGGTCAGTACAGGAAAATGATAGAATCCGGGCGAGTACCTGGAAAAGGTAGAATCCGTCCGAGTACCGAACAACTGTCCGAACGAGTACCGAAAAATGGTAGAATCAGGGTCAGTACAGGAAAATGATACAATCCGGGCGAGTACCTGGAAAAGGTAGAATCCGTCCGAGTACCGAAAAACTGTCCGAACGAGTACGGAAAAATGGTAGAATCAGGGTCAGTATAGGAAAAGGATAGAATCCGGGCGAGTACCTGGAAAAGGTAGAATCCGTCCGAGTACCGAACAACTGTCCGAACGAGTACCGAAAAATTGTAGAATCAGGGTCAGTACAGGAAAATGATAGAATCCGGGCGAGTACCTGGAAAAGGTAGAATCCGTCCGAGTACCAAAAAACTGTCCGAACGAGTACCGAAAAATGGTAGAATCAGGGTCAGTATAGGAAAAGGATAGAATCCGGGCGAGTACCTGGAAAAGGTAGAATCCGTCCGAGTACCGAACAACTGTCCGAACGAGTACCGAAAAATTGTAGAATCAGGGTCAGTACAGGAAAATGATAGAATCCGGGCGAGTACCTGGAAAAGGTAGAATCCGTCCGAGTACCGAAAAACTGTCCGAACGAGTACCGAAAAATTGTAGAATCACGGTCAGTACAGGAAAATGATAGAATCCGGGCGAGTACCTGGAAAAGGTAGAATCCGTCCGAGTACCGAAAAACTGTCCGAACGAGTACCGAAAAATGGTAGAATCAGGGTCAGTACAGGAAAATGATAGAATCCGGGCGAGTACCTGGAAAAGGTAGATTCCGTCCGAGTACCGAAAAACTGTCCGAACGAGTACCGAAAAATGGTAGAATCAGGGTCAGTATAGGAAAAGGATAGAATCCGGGCGAGTACCTGGAAAAGGTAGAATCCGTCCGAGTACCGAACAACTGTCCGAACGAGTACCGAAAAATTATAGAATCAGGGTCAGTACAGGAAAATGATAGAATCCGGGCGAGTACCTGGAAAAGGTAGAATCCGTCCGAGTACCGAAAAACTGTCCGAACGAGTACCGAAAAATGGTAGAATCAGGGTCAGTATAGGAAAAGGATAGAATCCGGGCGAGTACCTGGAAAAGGTAGAATCCGTCCGAGTACCGAACAACTGTCCGAACGAGTACCGAAAAATTGTAGAATCAGGGTCAGTACAGGAAAATGATAGAATCCGGGCGAGTACTTGGAAAAGGTAGAATCCGTCCGAGTACCGAAAAATTGACCGAACGAGTACCGAAAAATTGTAGAATCAGGGTCAGTACAGGAAAATGATAGAATCCGGGCGAGTACCTGGACAAGGTAGAATCCGTCCGAGTACCGAAAAATTGGCCGAACGAGTACCGAAAAATTGTAGAATCAGGGTCAGTACAGGAAAATGATAGAATCCGGGCGAGTACCTGGAAAAGGTAGAATCCGTCCGAGTACCGAAAAACTGTCCGAACGAGTACCGAAAAATTGTAGAATCACGGTCAGTACAGGAAAATGATAGAATCCGGGCGAGTACCTGGAAAAGGTAGAATCCGTCCGAGTACCGAACAACTGTCCGAACGAGTACCGAAAAATGGTAGAATCAGGGTCAGTACAGGAAAATGATACAATCCGGGCGAGTACCTGGAAAAGGTAGAATCCGTCCGAGTACCAAAAAACTGTCCGAACGAGTACCGAAAAATGGTAGAATCAGGGTCAGTATAGGAAAAGGATAGAATCCGGGCGAGTACCTGGAAAAGGTAGAATCCGTCCGAGTACCGAACAACTGTCCGAACGAGTACCGAAAAATTGTAGAATCAGGGTCAGTACAGGAAAAAATTAGAATCCGGGCGAGTACTTGGAAAAGGTAGAATCCGTCCGAGTACCGAAAAATTAACCGAACGAGTACCGAAAAATTGTAGAATCAGGGTCAGTACAGGAAAATGATAGAATCCGGGCGAGTACCTGGACAAGGTAGAATCCGTCCGAGTACCGAAAAATTGGCCGAACGAGTACCGAAAAATTGTAGAATCAGGGTCAGTACAGGAAAATGATAGAATCCGGGCGAGTACCTGGAAAAGGTAGAATCCGTCCGAGTACCAAAAAACTGTCCGAACGAGTACCGAAAAATGGTAGAATCAGGGTCAGTATAGGAAAAGGATAGAATCCGGGCGAGTACCTGGAAAAGGTAGAATCCGTCCGAGTACCGAACAACTGTCCGAACGAGTACCGAAAAATTGTAGAATCAGGGTCAGTACAGGAAAATGATAGAATCCGGGCGAGTACCTGGAAAAGGTAGAATCCGTCCGAGTACCGAACAACTGTCCGAACGAGTACCGAAAAATTATAGAATCAGGGTCAGTACAGGAAAATGATAGAATCCGGGCGAGTACCTGGAAAAGGTAGAATCCGTCCGAGTACCAAAAAACTGTCCGAACGAGTACCGAAAAATGGTAGAATCAGGGTCAGTATAGGAAAAGGATAGAATCCGGGCGAGTACCTGGAAAAGGTAGAATCCGTCCGAGTACCGAACAACTGTCCGAACGAGTACCGAAAAATGGTAGAATCAGGGTCAGTATAGGAAAAGGATAGAATCCGGGCGAGTACCTGGAAAAGGTAGAATCCGTCCGAGTACCGAACAACTGTCCGAACGAGTACCGAAAAATTATAGAATCAGGGTCAGTACAGGAAAATGATAGAATCCGGGCGAGTACCTGGAAAAGGTAGAATCCGTCCGAGTACCGAAAAACTGTCCGAACGAGTACCGAAAAATGGTAGAATCAGGGTCAGTATAGGAAAAGGATAGAATCCGGGCGAGTACCTGGAAAAGGTAGAATCCGTCCGAGTACCGAACAACTGTCCGAACGAGTACCGAAAAATTGTAGAATCAGGGTCAGTACAGGAAAATGATAGAATCCGGGCGAGTACTTGGAAAAGGTAGAATCCGTCCGAGTACCGAAAAATTGACCGAACGAGTACCGAAAAATTGTAGAATCAGGGTCAGTACAGGAAAATGATAGAATCCGGGCGAGTACCTGGACAAGGTAGAATCCGTCCGAGTACCGAAAAATTGGCCGAACGAGTACCGAAAAATTGTAGAATCAGGGTCAGTACAGGAAAATGATAGAATCCGGGCGAGTACCTGGAAAAGGTAGAATCCGTCCGAGTACCGAAAAACTGTCCGAACGAGTACCGAAAAATTGTAGAATCACGGTCAGTACAGGAAAATGATAGAATCCGGGCGAGTACCTGGAAAAGGTAGAATCCGTCCGAGTACCGAACAACTGTCCGAACGAGTACCGAAAAATGGTAGAATCAGGGTCAGTACAGGAAAATGATACAATCCGGGCGAGTACCTGGAAAAGGTAGAATCCGTCCGAGTACCAAAAAACTGTCCGAACGAGTACCGAAAAATGGTAGAATCAGGGTCAGTATAGGAAAAGGATAGAATCCGGGCGAGTACCTGGAAAAGGTAGAATCCGTCCGAGTACCGAACAACTGTCCGAACGAGTACCGAAAAATTGTAGAATCAGGGTCAGTACAGGAAAAAATTAGAATCCGGGCGAGTACTTGGAAAAGGTAGAATCCGTCCGAGTACCGAAAAATTAACCGAACGAGTACCGAAAAATTGTAGAATCAGGGTCAGTACAGGAAAATGATAGAATCCGGGCGAGTACCTGGACAAGGTAGAATCCGTCCGAGTACCGAAAAATTGGCCGAACGAGTACCGAAAAATTGTAGAATCAGGGTCAGTACAGGAAAATGATAGAATCCGGGCGAGTACCTGGAAAAGGTAGAATCCGTCCGAGTACCAAAAAACTGTCCGAACGAGTACCGAAAAATGGTAGAATCAGGGTCAGTATAGGAAAAGGATAGAATCCGGGCGAGTACCTGGAAAAGGTAGAATCCGTCCGAGTACCGAACAACTGTCCGAACGAGTACCGAAAAATTGTAGAATCAGGGTCAGTACAGGAAAATGATAGAATCCGGGCGAGTACCTGGAAAAGGTAGAATCCGTCCGAGTACCGAAAAATTGGCCGAACGAGTACCGAAAAATTGTAGAATCAGGGTCAGTACAGGAAAATGATAGAATCCGGGCGAGTACCTGGAAAAGGTAGAATCCGTCCGAGTACCAAAAAACTGTCCGAACGAGTACCGAAAAATGGTAGAATCAGGGTCAGTATAGGAAAAGGATAGAATCCGGGCGAGTACCTGGAAAAGGTAGAATCCGTCCGAGTACCGAACAACTGTCCGAACGAGTACCGAAAAATTGTAGAATCAGGGTCAGTACAGGAAAATGATAGAATCCGGGCGAGTACCTGGAAAAGGTAGAATCCGTCCGAGTACCGAACAACTGTCCGAACGAGTACCGAAAAATTATAGAATCAGGGTCAGTACAGGAAAATGATAGAATCCGGGCGAGTACCTGGAAAAGGTAGAATCCGTCCGAGTACCAAAAAACTGTCCGAACGAGTACCGAAAAATGGTAGAATCAGGGTCAGTATAGGAAAAGGATAGAATCCGGGCGAGTACCTGGAAAAGGTAGAATCCGTCCGAGTACCGAACAACTGTCCGAACGAGTACCGAAAAATGGTAGAATCAGGGTCAGTATAGGAAAAGGATAGAATCCGGGCGAGTACCTGGAAAAGGTAGAATCCGTCCGAGTACCGAACAACTGTCCGAACGAGTACCGAAAAATTATAGAATCAGGGTCAGTACAGGAAAATGATAGAATCCGGGCGAGTACCTGGAAAAGGTAGAATCCGTCCGAGTACCGAAAAACTGTCCGAACGAGTACCGAAAAATGGTAGAATCAGGGTCAGTATAGGAAAAGGATAGAATCCGGGCGAGTACCTGGAAAAGGTAGAATCCGTCCGAGTACCGAACAACTGTCCGAACGAGTACCGAAAAATTGTAGAATCAGGGTCAGTACAGGAAAATGATAGAATCCGGGCGAGTACTTGGAAAAGGTAGAATCCGTCCGAGTACCGAAAAATTGACCGAACGAGTACCGAAAAATTGTAGAATCAGGGTCAGTACAGGAAAATGATAGAATCCGGGCGAGTACCTGGACAAGGTAGAATCCGTCCGAGTACCGAAAAATTGGCCGAACGAGTACCGAAAAATTGTAGAATCAGGGTCAGTACAGGAAAATGATAGAATCCGGGCGAGTACCTGGAAAAGGTAGAATCCGTCCGAGTACCGAAAAACTGTCCGAACGAGTACCGAAAAATTGTAGAATCACGGTCAGTACAGGAAAATGATAGAATCCGGGCGAGTACCTGGAAAAGGTAGAATCCGTCCGAGTACCGAACAACTGTCCGAACGAGTACCGAAAAATGGTAGAATCAGGGTCAGTACAGGAAAATGATACAATCCGGGCGAGTACCTGGAAAAGGTAGAATCCGTCCGAGTACCAAAAAACTGTCCGAACGAGTACCGAAAAATGGTAGAATCAGGGTCAGTATAGGAAAAGGATAGAATCCGGGCGAGTACCTGGAAAAGGTAGAATCCGTCCGAGTACCGAACAACTGTCCGAACGAGTACCGAAAAATTGTAGAATCAGGGTCAGTACAGGAAAAAATTAGAATCCGGGCGAGTACTTGGAAAAGGTAGAATCCGTCCGAGTACCGAAAAATTAACCGAACGAGTACCGAAAAATTGTAGAATCAGGGTCAGTACAGGAAAATGATAGAATCCGGGCGAGTACCTGGACAAGGTAGAATCCGTCCGAGTACCGAAAAATTGGCCGAACGAGTACCGAAAAATTGTAGAATCAGGGTCAGTACAGGAAAATGATAGAATCCGGGCGAGTACCTGGAAAAGGTAGAATCCGTCCGAGTACCAAAAAACTGTCCGAACGAGTACCGAAAAATGGTAGAATCAGGGTCAGTATAGGAAAAGGATAGAATCCGGGCGAGTACCTGGAAAAGGTAGAATCCGTCCGAGTACCGAACAACTGTCCGAACGAGTACCGAAAAATTGTAGAATCAGGGTCAGTACAGGAAAATGATAGAATCCGGGCGAGTACCTGGAAAAGGTAGAATCCGTCCGAGTACCGAAAAATTGACCGAACGAGTACCGAAAAATTGTAGAATCAGGGTCAGTACAGGAAAATGATAGAATCCGGGCGAGTACCTGGACAAGGTAGAATCCGTCCGAGTACCGAAAAATTGGCCGAACGAGTACCGAAAAATGGTAGAATCAGGGTCAGTACAGGAAAATGATACAATCCGGGCGAGTACCTGGAAAAGGTAGAATCCGTCCGAGTACCAAAAAACTGTCCGAACGAGTACCGAAAAATGGTAGAATCAGGGTCAGTATAGGAAAAGGATAGAATCCGGGCGAGTACCTGGAAAAGGTAGAATCCGTCCGAGTACCGAACAACTGTCCGAACGAGTACCGAAAAATGGTAGAATCAGGGTCAGTACAGGAAAATGATACAATCCGGGCGAGTACCTGGAAAAGGTAGAATCCGTCCGAGTACCAAAAAACTGTCCGAACGAGTACCGAAAAATGGTAGAATCAGGGTCAGTATAGGAAAAGGATAGAATCCGGGCGAGTACCTGGAAAAGGTAGAATCCGTCCGAGTACCGAACAACTGTCCGAACGAGTACCGAAAAATTGTAGAATCAGGGTCAGTACAGGAAAAAATTAGAATCCGGGCGAGTACTTGGAAAAGGTAGAATCCGTCCGAGTACCGAAAAATTAACCGAACGAGTACCGAAAAATTGTAGAATCAGGGTCAGTACAGGAAAATGATAGAATCCGGGCGAGTACCTGGACAAGGTAGAATCCGTCCGAGTACCGAAAAATTGGCCGAACGAGTACCGAAAAATTGTAGAATCAGGGTCAGTACAGGAAAATGATAGAATCCGGGCGAGTACCTGGAAAAGGTAGAATCCGTCCGAGTACCAAAAAACTGTCCGAACGAGTACCGAAAAATGGTAGAATCAGGGTCAGTATAGGAAAAGGATAGAATCCGGGCGAGTACCTGGAAAAGGTAGAATCCGTCCGAGTACCGAACAACTGTCCGAACGAGTACCGAAAAATTGTAGAATCAGGGTCAGTACAGGAAAATGATAGAATCCGGGCGAGTACCTGGAAAAGGTAGAATCCGTCCGAGTACCGAAAAATTGACCGAACGAGTACCGAAAAATTGTAGAATCAGGGTCAGTACAGGAAAATGATAGAATCCGGGCGAGTACCTGGACAAGGTAGAATCCGTCCGAGTACCGAAAAATTGGCCGAACGAGTACCGAAAAATGGTAGAATCAGGGTCAGTACAGGAAAATGATACAATCCGGGCGAGTACCTGGAAAAGGTAGAATCCGTCCGAGTACCAAAAAACTGTCCGAACGAGTACCGAAAAATGGTAGAATCAGGGTCAGTATAGGAAAAGGATAGAATCCGGGCGAGTACCTGGAAAAGGTAGAATCCGTCCGAGTACCGAACAACTGTCCGAACGAGTACCGAAAAATTGTAGAATCAGGGTCAGTACAGGAAAATGATAGAATCCGGGCGAGTACTTGGAAAAGGTAGAATCCGTCCGAGTACCGAAAAATTAACCGAACGAGTACCGAAAAATTGTAGAATCAGGGTCAGTACAGGAAAATGATAGAATCCGGGCGAGTACCTGGACAAGGTAGAATCCGTCCGAGTACCGAACAACTGTCCGAACGAGTACCGAAAAATTGTAGAATCAGGGTCAGTACAGGAAAATGATAGAATCCGGGCGAGTACGTGGAAAAGGTAGAATCCGTCCGAGTACCGAAAAATTGACCGAACGAGTACCGAAAAATTGTAGAATCAGGGTCAGTACAGGAAAATGATAGAATCCGGGCGAGTACCTGGACAAGGTAGAATCCGTCCGAGTACCGAAAAACTGTCCGAACGAGTACCGAAAAATGGTAGAATCAGGGTCAGTATAGGAAAAGGATAGAATCCGGGCGAGTACCTGGAAAAGGTAGAATCCGTCCGAGTACCGAACAACTGTCCGAACGAGTACCGAAAAATTGTAGAATCAGGGTCAGTACAGGAAAATGATAGAATCCGGGCGAGTACTTGGAAAAGGTAGAATCCGTCCGAGTACCGAAAAATTAACCGAACGAGTACCGAAAAATTGTAGAATCAGGGTCAGTACAGGAAAATGATAGAATCCGGGCGAGTACCTGGACAAGGTAGAATCCGTCCGAGTACCGAAAAATTGGCCGAACGAGTACCGAAAAATTGTAGAATCAGGGTCAGTACAGGAAAATGATAGAATCCGGGCGAGTACCTGGAAAAGGTAGAATCCGTCCGAGTACCAAAAAACTGTCCGAACGAGTACCGAAAAATGGTAGAATCAGGGTCAGTATAAGAAAAGGATAGAATCCGGGCGAGTACCTGGAAAAGGTAGAATCCGTCCGAGTACCGAACAACTGTCCGAACGAGTACCGAAAAATTGTAGAATCAGGGTCAGTACAGGAAAATGATAGAATCCGGGCGAGTACCTGGAAAAGGTAGAATCCGTCCGAGTACCGAACAACTGTCCGAACGAGTACCGAAAAATTATAGAATCAGTGTCAGTACAGGAAAATGATAGAATCCGGGCGAGTACCTGGAAAAGGTAGAATCCGTCCGAGTACCGAACAACTGTCCGAACGAGTACCGAAAAATGGTAGAATCAGGGTCAGTACAGGAAAATGATACAATCCGGGCGAGTACCTGGAAAAGGTAGAATCCGTCCGAGTACCAAAAAACTGTCCGAACGAGTACCGAAAAATGGTAGAATCAGCGTCAGTATAGGAAAAGGATAGAATCCGGGCGAGTACCTGGAAAAGGTAGAATCCGTCCGAGTACCGAACAACTGTCCGAACGAGTACCGAAAAATTGTAGAATCAGGGTCAGTACAGGAAAATGATAGAATCCGGGCGAGTACTTGGAAAAGGTAGAATCCGTCCGAGTACCGAAAAATTAACCGAACGAGTACCGAAAAATTGTAGAATCAGGGTCAGTACAGGAAAATGATAGAATCCGGGCGAGTACCTGGACAAGGTAGAATCCGTCCGAGTACCGAACAACTGTCCGAACGAGTACCGAAAAATTGTAGAATCAGGGTCAGTACAGGAAAATGATAGAATCCGGGCGAGTACCTGGAAAAGGTAGAATCCGTCCGAGTACCGAACAACTGTCCGAACGAGTACCGAAAAATTGTAGAATCAGGGTCAGTACAGGAAAATGATAGAATCCGGGCGAGTACCTGGAAAAGGTAGAATCCGTCCGAGTACCGAACAACTGTCCGAACGAGTACCGAAAAATGGTAGAATCAGGGT
This sequence comes from Vitis vinifera, assembly GCF_030704535.1. NCBI lineage: Eukaryota > Viridiplantae > Streptophyta > Magnoliopsida > Vitales > Vitaceae > Vitis > Vitis vinifera. The sequence continues at coordinate 17,645,761 of NC_081805.1, read as the reverse complement.
CAGTACAGGAAAATGATACAATCCGGGCGAGTACCTGGAAAAGGTAGAATCCGTCCGAGTACCGAAAAACTGTCCGAACGAGTACGGAAAAATGGTAGAATCAGGGTCAGTATAGGAAAAGGATAGAATCCGGGCGAGTACCTGGAAAAGGTAGAATCCGTCCGAGTACCGAACAACTGTCCGAACGAGTACCGAAAAATTGTAGAATCAGGGTCAGTACAGGAAAATGATAGAATCCGGGCGAGTACCTGGAAAAGGTAGAATCCGTCCGAGTACCAAAAAACTGTCCGAACGAGTACCGAAAAATGGTAGAATCAGGGTCAGTATAGGAAAAGGATAGAATCCGGGCGAGTACCTGGAAAAGGTAGAATCCGTCCGAGTACCGAACAACTGTCCGAACGAGTACCGAAAAATTGTAGAATCAGGGTCAGTACAGGAAAATGATAGAATCCGGGCGAGTACCTGGAAAAGGTAGAATCCGTCCGAGTACCGAAAAACTGTCCGAACGAGTACCGAAAAATTGTAGAATCACGGTCAGTACAGGAAAATGATAGAATCCGGGCGAGTACCTGGAAAAGGTAGAATCCGTCCGAGTACCGAAAAACTGTCCGAACGAGTACCGAAAAATGGTAGAATCAGGGTCAGTACAGGAAAATGATAGAATCCGGGCGAGTACTTGGAAAAGGTAGAATCCGTCCGAGTACCGAAAAATTAACCGAACGAGTACCGAAAAATTGTAGAATCAGGGTCAGTACAGGAAAATGATAGAATCCGGGCGAGTACCTGGACAAGGTAGAATCCGTCCGAGTACCGAACAACTGTCCGAACGAGTACCGAAAAATTGTAGAATCAGGGTCAGTACAGGAAAATGATAGAATCCGGGCGAGTACCTGGAAAAGGTAGAATCCGTCCGAGTACCGAACAACTGTCCGAACGAGTACCGAAAAATTGTAGAATCAGGGTCAGTACAGGAAAATGATAGAATCCGGGCGAGTACCTGGAAAAGGTAGAATCCGTCCGAGTACCGAACAACTGTCCGAACGAGTACCGAAAAATGGTAGAATCAGGGTCAGTACAGGAAAATGATACAATCCGGGCGAGTACCTGGAAAAGGTAGAATCCGTCCGAGTACCGAAAAACTGTCCGAACGAGTACGGAAAAATGGTAGAATCAGGGTCAGTATAGGAAAAGGATAGAATCCGGGCGAGTACCTGGAAAAGGTAGAATCCGTCCGAGTACCGAACAACTGTCCGAACGAGTACCGAAAAATTGTAGAATCAGGGTCAGTACAGGAAAATGATAGAATCCGGGCGAGTACCTGGAAAAGGTAGAATCCGTCCGAGTACCAAAAAACTGTCCGAACGAGTACCGAAAAATGGTAGAATCAGGGTCAGTATAGGAAAAGGATAGAATCCGGGCGAGTACCTGGAAAAGGTAGAATCCGTCCGAGTACCGAACAACTGTCCGAACGAGTACCGAAAAATTGTAGAATCAGGGTCAGTACAGGAAAATGATAGAATCCGGGCGAGTACCTGGAAAAGGTAGAATCCGTCCGAGTACCGAAAAACTGTCCGAACGAGTACCGAAAAATTGTAGAATCACGGTCAGTACAGGAAAATGATAGAATCCGGGCGAGTACCTGGAAAAGGTAGAATCCGTCCGAGTACCGAAAAACTGTCCGAACGAGTACCGAAAAATGGTAGAATCAGGGTCAGTACAGGAAAATGATAGAATCCGGGCGAGTACCTGGAAAAGGTAGATTCCGTCCGAGTACCGAAAAACTGTCCGAACGAGTACCGAAAAATGGTAGAATCAGGGTCAGTATAGGAAAATGATAGAATCCGGGCGAGTACCTGGAAAAGGTAGAATCCGTCCGAGTACCGAACAACTGTCCGAACGAGTACCGAAAAATTATAGAATCAGTGTCAGTACAGGAAAATGATAGAATCCGGGCGAGTACCTGGAAAAGGTAGAATCCGTCCGAGTACCGAACAACTGTCCGAACGAGTACCGAAAAATGGTAGAATCAGGGTCAGTACAGGAAAATGATACAATCCGGGCGAGTACCTGGAAAAGGTAGAATCCGTCCGAGTACCAAAAAACTGTCCGAACGAGTACCGAAAAATGGTAGAATCAGCGTCAGTATAGGAAAAGGATAGAATCCGGGCGAGTACCTGGAAAAGGTAGAATCCGTCCGAGTACCGAACAACTGTCCGAACGAGTACCGAAAAATTGTAGAATCAGGGTCAGTACAGGAAAATGATAGAATCCGGGCGAGTACTTGGAAAAGGTAGAATCCGTCCGAGTACCGAAAAATTAACCGAACGAGTACCGAAAAATTGTAGAATCAGGGTCAGTACAGGAAAATGATAGAATCCGGGCGAGTACCTGGACAAGGTAGAATCCGTCCGAGTACCGAACAACTGTCCGAACGAGTACCGAAAAATTGTAGAATCAGGGTCAGTACAGGAAAATGATAGAATCCGGGCGAGTACCTGGAAAAGGTAGAATCCGTCCGAGTACCGAACAACTGTCCGAACGAGTACCGAAAAATTGTAGAATCAGGGTCAGTACAGGAAAATGATAGAATCCGGGCGAGTACCTGGAAAAGGTAGAATCCGTCCGAGTACCGAACAACTGTCCGAACGAGTACCGAAAAATGGTAGAATCAGGGTCAGTACAGGAAAATGATACAATCCGGGCGAGTACCTGGAAAAGGTAGAATCCGTCCGAGTACCGAAAAACTGTCCGAACGAGTACGGAAAAATGGTAGAATCAGGGTCAGTATAGGAAAAGGATAGAATCCGGGCGAGTACCTGGAAAAGGTAGAATCCGTCCGAGTACCGAACAACTGTCCGAACGAGTACCGAAAAATTGTAGAATCAGGGTCAGTACAGGAAAATGATAGAATCCGGGCGAGTACCTGGAAAAGGTAGAATCCGTCCGAGTACCAAAAAACTGTCCGAACGAGTACCGAAAAATGGTAGAATCAGGGTCAGTATAGGAAAAGGATAGAATCCGGGCGAGTACCTGGAAAAGGTAGAATCCGTCCGAGTACCGAACAACTGTCCGAACGAGTACCGAAAAATTGTAGAATCAGGGTCAGTACAGGAAAATGATAGAATCCGGGCGAGTACCTGGAAAAGGTAGAATCCGTCCGAGTACCGAAAAACTGTCCGAACGAGTACCGAAAAATTGTAGAATCACGGTCAGTACAGGAAAATGATAGAATCCGGGCGAGTACCTGGAAAAGGTAGAATCCGTCCGAGTACCGAAAAACTGTCCGAACGAGTACCGAAAAATGGTAGAATCAGGGTCAGTACAGGAAAATGATAGAATCCGGGCGAGTACTTGGAAAAGGTAGAATCCGTCCGAGTACCGAAAAATTAACCGAACGAGTACCGAAAAATTGTAGAATCAGGGTCAGTACAGGAAAATGATAGAATCCGGGCGAGTACCTGGACAAGGTAGAATCCGTCCGAGTACCGAACAACTGTCCGAACGAGTACCGAAAAATTGTAGAATCAGGGTCAGTACAGGAAAATGATAGAATCCGGGCGAGTACCTGGAAAAGGTAGAATCCGTCCGAGTACCGAACAACTGTCCGAACGAGTACCGAAAAATTGTAGAATCAGGGTCAGTACAGGAAAATGATAGAATCCGGGCGAGTACCTGGAAAAGGTAGAATCCGTCCGAGTACCGAACAACTGTCCGAACGAGTACCGAAAAATGGTAGAATCAGGGTCAGTACAGGAAAATGATACAATCCGGGCGAGTACCTGGAAAAGGTAGAATCCGTCCGAGTACCGAAAAACTGTCCGAACGAGTACGGAAAAATGGTAGAATCAGGGTCAGTATAGGAAAAGGATAGAATCCGGGCGAGTACCTGGAAAAGGTAGAATCCGTCCGAGTACCGAACAACTGTCCGAACGAGTACCGAAAAATTGTAGAATCAGGGTCAGTACAGGAAAATGATAGAATCCGGGCGAGTACCTGGAAAAGGTAGAATCCGTCCGAGTACCAAAAAACTGTCCGAACGAGTACCGAAAAATGGTAGAATCAGGGTCAGTATAGGAAAAGGATAGAATCCGGGCGAGTACCTGGAAAAGGTAGAATCCGTCCGAGTACCGAACAACTGTCCGAACGAGTACCGAAAAATTGTAGAATCAGGGTCAGTACAGGAAAATGATAGAATCCGGGCGAGTACCTGGAAAAGGTAGAATCCGTCCGAGTACCGAAAAACTGTCCGAACGAGTACCGAAAAATTGTAGAATCACGGTCAGTACAGGAAAATGATAGAATCCGGGCGAGTACCTGGAAAAGGTAGAATCCGTCCGAGTACCGAAAAACTGTCCGAACGAGTACCGAAAAATGGTAGAATCAGGGTCAGTACAGGAAAATGATAGAATCCGGGCGAGTACCTGGAAAAGGTAGATTCCGTCCGAGTACCGAAAAACTGTCCGAACGAGTACCGAAAAATGGTAGAATCAGGGTCAGTATAGGAAAAGGATAGAATCCGGGCGAGTACCTGGAAAAGGTAGAATCCGTCCGAGTACCGAACAACTGTCCGAACGAGTACCGAAAAATTATAGAATCAGGGTCAGTACAGGAAAATGATAGAATCCGGGCGAGTACCTGGAAAAGGTAGAATCCGTCCGAGTACCGAAAAACTGTCCGAACGAGTACCGAAAAATGGTAGAATCAGGGTCAGTATAGGAAAAGGATAGAATCCGGGCGAGTACCTGGAAAAGGTAGAATCCGTCCGAGTACCGAACAACTGTCCGAACGAGTACCGAAAAATTGTAGAATCAGGGTCAGTACAGGAAAATGATAGAATCCGGGCGAGTACTTGGAAAAGGTAGAATCCGTCCGAGTACCGAAAAATTGACCGAACGAGTACCGAAAAATTGTAGAATCAGGGTCAGTACAGGAAAATGATAGAATCCGGGCGAGTACCTGGACAAGGTAGAATCCGTCCGAGTACCGAAAAATTGGCCGAACGAGTACCGAAAAATTGTAGAATCAGGGTCAGTACAGGAAAATGATAGAATCCGGGCGAGTACCTGGAAAAGGTAGAATCCGTCCGAGTACCGAAAAACTGTCCGAACGAGTACCGAAAAATTGTAGAATCACGGTCAGTACAGGAAAATGATAGAATCCGGGCGAGTACCTGGAAAAGGTAGAATCCGTCCGAGTACCGAAAAACTGTCCGAACGAGTACCGAAAAATGGTAGAATCAGGGTCAGTACAGGAAAATGATAGAATCCGGGCGAGTACCTGGAAAAGGTAGATTCCGTCCGAGTACCGAAAAACTGTCCGAACGAGTACCGAAAAATGGTAGAATCAGGGTCAGTATAGGAAAAGGATAGAATCCGGGCGAGTACCTGGAAAAGGTAGAATCCGTCCGAGTACCGAACAACTGTCCGAACGAGTACCGAAAAATTATAGAATCAGGGTCAGTACAGGAAAATGATAGAATCCGGGCGAGTACCTGGAAAAGGTAGAATCCGTCCGAGTACCGAAAAACTGTCCGAACGAGTACCGAAAAATGGTAGAATCAGGGTTAGTATAGGAAAAGGATAGAATCCGGGCGAGTACCTGGAAAAGGTAGAATCCGTCCGAGTACCGAACAACTGTCCGAACGAGTACCGAAAAATTGTAGAATCAGGGTCAGTACAGGAAAATGATAGAATCCGGGCGAGTACCTGGAAAAGGTAGAATCCGTCCGAGTACCAAAAAACTGTCCGAACGAGTACCGAAAAATGGTAGAATCAGCGTCAGTATAGGAAAAGGATAGAATCCGGGCGAGTACCTGGAAAAGGTAGAATCCGTCCGAGTACCGAACAACTGTCCGAACGAGTACCGAAAAATGGTAGAATCAGGGTCAGTACAGGAAAATGATACAATCCGGGCGAGTACCTGGAAAAGGTAGAATCCGTCCGAGTACCGAAAAACTGTCCGAACGAGTACGGAAAAATGGTAGAATCAGGGTCAGTATAGGAAAAGGATAGAATCCGGGCGAGTACCTGGAAAAGGTAGAATCCGTCCGAGTACCGAACAACTGTCCGAACGAGTACCGAAAAATTGTAGAATCAGGGTCAGTACAGGAAAATGATAGAATCCGGGCGAGTACCTGGAAAAGGTAGAATCCGTCCGAGTACCAAAAAACTGTCCGAACGAGTACCGAAAAATGGTAGAATCAGGGTCAGTATAGGAAAAGGATAGAATCCGGGCGAGTACCTGGAAAAGGTAGAATCCGTCCGAGTACCGAACAACTGTCCGAACGAGTACCGAAAAATTGTAGAATCAGGGTCAGTACAGGAAAATGATAGAATCCGGGCGAGTACCTGGAAAAGGTAGAATCCGTCCGAGTACCGAAAAACTGTCCGAACGAGTACCGAAAAATTGTAGAATCACGGTCAGTACAGGAAAATGATAGAATCCGGGCGAGTACCTGGAAAAGGTAGAATCCGTCCGAGTACCGAAAAACTGTCCGAACGAGTACCGAAAAATGGTAGAATCAGGGTCAGTACAGGAAAATGATAGAATCCGGGCGAGTACCTGGAAAAGGTAGATTCCGTCCGAGTACCGAAAAACTGTCCGAACGAGTACCGAAAAATGGTAGAATCAGGGTCAGTATAGGAAAAGGATAGAATCCGGGCGAGTACCTGGAAAAGGTAGAATCCGTCCGAGTACCGAACAACTGTCCGAACGAGTACCGAAAAATTATAGAATCAGGGTCAGTACAGGAAAATGATAGAATCCGGGCGAGTACCTGGAAAAGGTAGAATCCGTCCGAGTACCGAAAAACTGTCCGAACGAGTACCGAAAAATGGTAGAATCAGGGTCAGTATAGGAAAAGGATAGAATCCGGGCGAGTACCTGGAAAAGGTAGAATCCGTCCGAGTACCGAACAACTGTCCGAACGAGTACCGAAAAATTGTAGAATCAGGGTCAGTACAGGAAAATGATAGAATCCGGGCGAGTACCTGGAAAAGGTAGAATCCGTCCGAGTACCAAAAAACTGTCCGAACGAGTACCGAAAAATGGTAGAATCAGGGTCAGTATAGGAAAAGGATAGAATCCGGGCGAGTACCTGGAAAAGGTAGAATCCGTCCGAGTACCGAACAACTGTCCGAACGAGTACCGAAAAATTGTAGAATCAGGGTCAGTACAGGAAAATGATAGAATCCGGGCGAGTACCTGGAAAAGGTAGAATCCGTCCGAGTACCGAACAACTGTCCGAACGAGTACCGAAAAATTGTAGAATCAGGGTCAGTACAGGAAAATGATAGAATCCGGGCGAGTACCTGGAAAAGGTAGAATCCGTCCGAGTACCGAACAACTGTCCGAACGAGTACCGAAAAATGGTAGAATCAGGGTCAGTACAGGAAAATGATACAATCCGGGCGAGTACCTGGAAAAGGTAGAATCCGTCCGAGTACCAAAAAACTGTCCGAACGAGTACCGAAAAATGGTAGAATCAGGGTCAGTATAGGAAAAGGATAGAATCCGGGCGAGTACCTGGAAAAGGTAGAATCCGTCCGAGTACCGAACAACTGTCCGAACGAGTACCGAAAAATTGTAGAATCAGGGTCAGTACAGGAAAATGATAGAATCCGGGCGAGTACTTGGAAAAGGTAGAATCCGTCCGAGTACCGAAAAATTAACCGAACGAGTACCGAAAAATTGTAGAATCAGGGTCAGTACAGGAAAATGATAGAATCCGGGCGAGTACCTGGACAAGGTAGAATCCGTCCGAGTACCGAACAACTGTCCGAACGAGTACCGAAAAATTGTAGAATCAGGGTCAGTACAGGAAAATGATAGAATCCGGGCGAGTACCTGGAAAAGGTAGAATCCGTCCGAGTACCGAACAACTGTCCGAACGAGTACCGAAAAATTGTAGAATCAGGGTCAGTACAGGAAAATGATAGAATCCGGGCGAGTACCTGGAAAAGGTAGAATCCGTCCGAGTACCGAAAAACTGTCCGAACGAGTACCGAAAAATTGTAGAATCACGGTCAGTACAGGAAAATGATAGAATCCGGGCGAGTACCTGGAAAAGGTAGAATCCGTCCGAGTACCGAAAAACTGTCCGAACGAGTACCGAAAAATGGTAGAATCAGGGTCAGTACAGGAAAATGATAGAATCCGGGCGAGTACCTGGAAAAGGTAGATTCCGTCCGAGTACCGAAAAACTGTCCGAACGAGTACCGAAAAATGGTAGAATCAGGGTCAGTATAGGAAAAGGATAGAATCCGGGCGAGTACCTGGAAAAGGTAGAATCCGTCCGAGTACCGAACAACTGTCCGAACGAGTACCGAAAAATTATAGAATCAGGGTCAGTACAGGAAAATGATAGAATCCGGGCGAGTACCTGGAAAAGGTAGAATCCGTCCGAGTACCGAAAAACTGTCCGAACGAGTACCGAAAAATGGTAGAATCAGGGTCAGTATAGGAAAAGGATAGAATCCGGGCGAGTACCTGGAAAAGGTAGAATCCGTCCGAGTACCGAACAACTGTCCGAACGAGTACCGAAAAATTGTAGAATCAGGGTCAGTACAGGAAAATGATAGAATCCGGGCGAGTACTTGGAAAAGGTAGAATCCGTCCGAGTACCGAAAAATTGACCGAACGAGTACCGAAAAATTGTAGAATCAGGGTCAGTACAGGAAAATGATAGAATCCGGGCGAGTACCTGGACAAGGTAGAATCCGTCCGAGTACCGAAAAATTGGCCGAACGAGTACCGAAAAATTGTAGAATCAGGGTCAGTACAGGAAAATGATAGAATCCGGGCGAGTACCTGGAAAAGGTAGAATCCGTCCGAGTACCGAAAAACTGTCCGAACGAGTACCGAAAAATTGTAGAATCACGGTCAGTACAGGAAAATGATAGAATCCGGGCGAGTACCTGGAAAAGGTAGAATCCGTCCGAGTACCGAAAAACTGTCCGAACGAGTACCGAAAAATGGTAGAATCAGGGTCAGTACAGGAAAATGATAGAATCCGGGCGAGTACCTGGAAAAGGTAGATTCCGTCCGAGTACCGAAAAACTGTCCGAACGAGTACCGAAAAATGGTAGAATCAGGGTCAGTATAGGAAAAGGATAGAATCCGGGCGAGTACCTGGAAAAGGTAGAATCCGTCCGAGTACCGAACAACTGTCCGAACGAGTACCGAAAAATTATAGAATCAGGGTCAGTACAGGAAAATGATAGAATCCGGGCGAGTACCTGGAAAAGGTAGAATCCGTCCGAGTACCGAAAAACTGTCCGAACGAGTACCGAAAAATGGTAGAATCAGGGTCAGTATAGGAAAAGGATAGAATCCGGGCGAGTACCTGGAAAAGGTAGAATCCGTCCGAGTACCGAACAACTGTCCGAACGAGTACCGAAAAATTGTAGAATCAGGGTCAGTACAGGAAAATGATAGAATCCGGGCGAGTACCTGGAAAAGGTAGAATCCGTCCGAGTACCAAAAAACTGTCCGAACGAGTACCGAAAAATGGTAGAATCAGGGTCAGTATAGGAAAAGGATAGAATCCGGGCGAGTACCTGGAAAAGGTAGAATCCGTCCGAGTACCGAACAACTGTCCGAACGAGTACCGAAAAATTGTAGAATCAGGGTCAGTACAGGAAAATGATAGAATCCGGGCGAGTACCTGGAAAAGGTAGAATCCGTCCGAGTACCGAACAACTGTCCGAACGAGTACCGAAAAATTGTAGAATCAGGGTCAGTACAGGAAAATGATAGAATCCGGGCGAGTACCTGGAAAAGGTAGAATCCGTCCGAGTACCGAACAACTGTCCGAACGAGTACCGAAAAATGGTAGAATCAGGGTCAGTACAGGAAAATGATACAATCCGGGCGAGTACCTGGAAAAGGTAGAATCCGTCCGAGTACCAAAAAACTGTCCGAACGAGTACCGAAAAATGGTAGAATCAGGGTCAGTATAGGAAAAGGATAGAATCCGGGCGAGTACCTGGAAAAGGTAGAATCCGTCCGAGTACCGAACAACTGTCCGAACGAGTACCGAAAAATTGTAGAATCAGGGTCAGTACAGGAAAATGATAGAATCCGGGCGAGTACTTGGAAAAGGTAGAATCCGTCCGAGTACCGAAAAATTAACCGAACGAGTACCGAAAAATTGTAGAATCAGGGTCAGTACAGGAAAATGATAGAATCCGGGCGAGTACCTGGACAAGGTAGAATCCGTCCGAGTACCGAACAACTGTCCGAACGAGTACCGAAAAATTGTAGAATCAGGGTCAGTACAGGAAAATGATAGAATCCGGGCGAGTACCTGGAAAAGGTAGAATCCGTCCGAGTACCGAACAACTGTCCGAACGAGTACCGAAAAATTGTAGAATCAGGGTCAGTACAGGAAAATGATAGAATCCGGGCGAGTACCTGGAAAAGGTAGAATCCGTCCGAGTACCGAACAACTGTCCGAACGAGTACCGAAAAATGGTAGAATCAGGGTCAGTACAGGAAAATGATACAATCCGGGCGAGTACCTGGAAAAGGTAGAATCCGTCCGAGTACCGAAAAACTGTCCGAACGAGTACGGAAAAATGGTAGAATCAGGGTCAGTATAGGAAAAGGATAGAATCCGGGCGAGTACCTGGAAAAGGTAGAATCCGTCCGAGTACCGAACAACTGTCCGAACGAGTACCGAAAAATTGTAGAATCAGGGTCAGTACAGGAAAATGATAGAATCCGGGCGAGTACCTGGAAAAGGTAGAATCCGTCCGAGTACCAAAAAACTGTCCGAACGAGTACCGAAAAATGGTAGAATCAGGGTCAGTATAGGAAAAGGATAGAATCCAGGCGAGTACCTGGAAAAGGTAGAATCCGTCCGAGTACCGAACAACTGTCCGAACGAGTACCGAAAAATTGTAGAATCAGGGTCAGTACAGGAAAATGATAGAATCCGGGCGAGTACCTGGAAAAGGTAGAATCCGTCCGAGTACCGAAAAACTGTCCGAACGAGTACCGAAAAATTGTAGAATCAGGGTCAGTACAGGAAAATGATAGAATCCGGGCGAGTACCTGGAAAAGGTAGAATCCGTCCGAGTACCGAAAAACTGTCCGAACGAGTACCGAAAAATGGTAGAATCAGGGTCAGTACAGGAAAATGATAGAATCCGGGCGAGTACCTGGAAAAGGTAGATTCCGTCCGAGTACCGAAAAACTGTCCGAACGAGTACGGAAAAATGGTAGAATCAGGGTCAGTATAGGAAAAGGATAGAATCCGGGCGAGTACCTGGAAAAGGTAGAATCCGTCCGAGTACCGAACAACTGTCCGAACGAGTACCGAAAAATTGTAGAATCAGGGTCAGTACAGGAAAATGATAGAATCCGGGCGAGTACCTGGAAAAGGTAGAATCCGTCCGAGTACCAAAAAACTGTCCGAACGAGTACCGAAAAATGGTAGAATCAGGGTCAGTATAGGAAAAGGATAGAATCCGGGCGAGTACCTGGAAAAGGTAGAATCCGTCCGAGTACCGAACAACTGTCCGAACGAGTACCGAAAAATTGTAGAATCAGGGTCAGTACAGGAAAATGATAGAATCCGGGCGAGTACCTGGAAAAGGTAGAATCCGTCCGAGTACCGAAAAACTGTCCGAACGAGTACCGAAAAATTGTAGAATCAGGGTCAGTACAGGAAAATGATAGAATCCGGGCGAGTACCTGGAAAAGGTAGAATCCGTCCGAGTACCGAAAAACTGTCCGAACGAGTACCGAAAAATGGTAGAATCAGGGTCAGTACAGGAAAATGATAGAATCCGGGCGAGTACCTGGAAAAGGTAGATTCCGTCCGAGTACCGAAAAACTGTCCGAACGAGTACCGAAAAATGGTAGAATCAGGGTCAGTATAGGAAAAGGATAGAATCCGGGCGAGTACCTGGAAAAGGTAGAATCCGTCCGAGTACCGAACAACTGTCCGAACGAGTACCGAAAAATTATAGAATCAGGGTCAGTACAGGAAAATGATAGAATCCGGGCGAGTACCTGGAAAAGGTAGAATCCGTCCGAGTACCGAAAAACTGTCCGAACGAGTACCGAAAAATGGTAGAATCAGGGTCAGTATAGGAAAAGGATAGAATCCGGGCGAGTACCTGGAAAAGGTAGAATCCGTCCGAGTACCGAACAACTGTCCGAACGAGTACCGAAAAATTGTAGAATCAGGGTCAGTACAGGAAAATGATAGAATCCGGGCGAGTACTTGGAAAAGGTAGAATCCGTCCGAGTACCGAAAAATTGACCGAACGAGTACCGAAAAATTGTAGAATCAGGGTCAGTACAGGAAAATGATAGAATCCGGGCGAGTACCTGGAAAAGGTAGAATCCGTCCGAGTACCGAAAAACTGTCCGAACGAGTACCGAAAAATTGTAGAATCACGGTCAGTACAGGAAAATGATAGAATCCGGGCGAGTACCTGGAAAAGGTAGAATCCGTCCGAGTACCGAAAAACTGTCCGAACGAGTACCGAAAAATGGTAGAATCAGGGTCAGTACAGGAAAATGATAGAATCCGGGCGAGTACCTGGAAAAGGTAGATTCCGTCCGAGTACCGAAAAACTGTCCGAACGAGTACCGAAAAATGGTAGAATCAGGGTCAGTATAGGAAAAGGATAGAATCCGGGCGAGTACCTGGAAAAGGTAGAATCCGTCCGAGTACCGAACAACTGTCCGAACGAGTACCGAAAAATTATAGAATCAGGGTCAGTACAGGAAAATGATAGAATCCGGGCGAGTACCTGGAAAAGGTAGAATCCGTCCGAGTACCGAAAAACTGTCCGAACGAGTACCGAAAAATGGTAGAATCAGGGTCAGTATAGGAAAAGGATAGAATCCGGGCGAGTACCTGGAAAAGGTAGAATCCGTCCGAGTACCGAACAACTGTCCGAACGAGTACCGAAAAATTGTAGAATCAGGGTCAGTACAGGAAAATGATAGAATCCGGGCGAGTACGTGGAAAAGGTAGAATCCGTCCGAGTACCGAAAAATTGACCGAACGAGTACCGAAAAATTGTAGAATCAGGGTCAGTACAGGAAAATGATAGAATCCGGGCGAGTACCTGGACAAGGTAGAATCCGTCCGAGTACCGAAAAACTGTCCGAACAAGTACCGAAAAATGGTAGAATCAGGGTCAGTATAGGAAAAGGATAGAATCCGGGCGAGTACCTGGAAAAGGTAGAATCCGTCCGAGTACCGAACAACTGTCCGAACGAGTACCGAAAAATTGTAGAATCAGGGTCCGTACAGGAAAATGATAGAATCCGGGCGAGTACCTGGAAAAGGTAGAATCCGTCCGAGTACCGAACAACTGTCCGAACGAGTACCGAAAAATTGTAGAATCAGGGTCAGTACAGGAAAATGATAGAATCCGGGCGAGTACCTGGAAAAGGTAGAATCCGTCCGAGTACCGAACAACTGTCCGAACGAGTACCGAAAAATGGTAGAATCAGGGTCAGTACAGGAAAATGATACAATCCGGGCGAGTACCTGGAAAAGGTAGAATCCGTCCGAGTACCAAAAAACTGTCCGAACGAGTACCGAAAAATGGTAGAATCAGGGTCAGTATAGGAAAAGGATAGAATCCGGGCGAGTACCTGGAAAAGGTAGAATCCGTCCGAGTACCGAACAACTGTCCGAACGAGTACCGAAAAATTGTAGAATCAGGGTCAGTACAGGAAAATGATAGAATCCGGGCGAGTACTTGGAAAAGGTAGAATCCGTCCGAGTACCGAAAAATTAACCGAACGAGTACCGAAAAATTGTAGAATCAGGGTCAGTACAGGAAAATGATAGAATCCGGGCGAGTACCTGGACAAGGTAGAATCCGTCCGAGTACCGAAAAATTGGCCGAACGAGTACCGAAAAATTGTAGAATCAGGGTCAGTACAGGAAAATGATAGAATCCGGGCGAGTACCTGGAAAAGGTAGAATCCGTCCGAGTACCAAAAAACTGTCCGAACGAGTACCGAAAAATGGTAGAATCAGGGTCAGTATAGGAAAAGGATAGAATCCGGGCGAGTACCTGGAAAAGGTAGAATCCGTCCGAGTACCGAACAACTGTCCGAACGAGTACCGAAAAATTGTAGAATCAGGGTCAGTACAGGAAAATGATAGAATCCGGGCGAGTACCTGGAAAAGGTAGAATCCGTCCGAGTACCGAACAACTGTCCGAACGAGTACCGAAAAATTATAGAATCAGGGTCAGTACAGGAAAATGATAGAATCCGGGCGAGTACCTGGAAAAGGTAGAATCCGTCCGAGTACCGAACAACTGTCCGAACGAGTACCGAAAAATGGTAGAATCAGGGTCAGTACAGGAAAATGATACAATCCGGGCGAGTACCTGGAAAAGGTAGAATCCGTCCGAGTACCAAAAAACTGTCCGAACGAGTACCGAAAAATGGTAGAATCAGCGTCAGTATAGGAAAAGGATAGAATCCGGGCGAGTACCTGGAAAAGGTAGAATCCGTCCGAGTACCGAACAACTGTCCGAACGAGTACCGAAAAATTGTAGAATCAGGGTCAGTACAGGAAAATGATAGAATCCGGGCGAGTACTTGGAAAAGGTAGAATCCGTCCGAGTACCGAAAAATTAACCGAACGAGTACCGAAAAATTGTAGAATCAGGGTCAGTACAGGAAAATGATAGAATCCGGGCGAGTACCTGGACAAGGTAGAATCCGTCCGAGTACCGAACAACTGTCCGAACGAGTACCGAAAAATTGTAGAATCAGGGTCAGTACAGGAAAATGATAGAATCCGGGCGAGTACCTGGAAAAGGTAGAATCCGTCCGAGTACCGAACAACTGTCCGAACGAGTACCGAAAAATTGTAGAATCAGGGTCAGTACAGGAAAATGATAGAATCCGGGCGAGTACCTGGAAAAGGTAGAATCCGTCCGAGTACCGAACAACTGTCCGAACGAGTACCGAAAAATGGTAGAATCAGGGTCAGTACAGGAAAATGATACAATCCGGGCGAGTACCTGGAAAAGGTAGAATCCGTCCGAGTACCGAAAAACTGTCCGAACGAGTACGGAAAAATGGTAGAATCAGGGTCAGTATAGGAAAAGGATAGAATCCGGGCGAGTACCTGGAAAAGGTAGAATCCGTCCGAGTACCGAACAACTGTCCGAACGAGTACCGAAAAATTGTAGAATCAGGGTCAGTACAGGAAAATGATAGAATCCGGGCGAGTACCTGGAAAAGGTAGAATCCGTCCGAGTACCAAAAAACTGTCCGAACGAGTACCGAAAAATGGTAGAATCAGGGTCAGTATAGGAAAAGGATAGAATCCGGGCGAGTACCTGGAAAAGGTAGAATCCGTCCGAGTACCGAACAACTGTCCGAACGAGTACCGAAAAATTGTAGAATCAGGGTCAGTACAGGAAAATGATAGAATCCGGGCGAGTACCTGGAAAAGGTAGAATCCGTCCGAGTACCGAAAAACTGTCCGAACGAGTACCGAAAAATTGTAGAATCACGGTCAGTACAGGAAAATGATAGAATCCGGGCGAGTACCTGGAAAAGGTAGAATCCGTCCGAGTACCGAAAAACTGTCCGAACGAGTACCGAAAAATGGTAGAATCAGGGTCAGTACAGGAAAATGATAGAATCCGGGCGAGTACCTGGAAAAGGTAGATTCCGTCCGAGTACCGAAAAACTGTCCGAACGAGTACCGAAAAATGGTAGAATCAGGGTCAGTATAGGAAAAGGATAGAATCCGGGCGAGTACCTGGAAAAGGTAGAATCCGTCCGAGTACCGAACAACTGTCCGAACGAGTACCGAAAAATTATAGAATCAGGGTCAGTACAGGAAAATGATAGAATCCGGGCGAGTACCTGGAAAAGGTAGAATCCGTCCGAGTACCGAAAAACTGTCCGAACGAGTACCGAAAAATGGTAGAATCAGGGTCAGTATAGGAAAAGGATAGAATCCGGGCGAGTACCTGGAAAAGGTAGAATCCGTCCGAGTACCGAACAACTGTCCGAACGAGTACCGAAAAATTGTAGAATCAGGGTCAGTACAGGAAAATGATAGAATCCGGGCGAGTACTTGGAAAAGGTAGAATCCGTCCGAGTACCGAAAAATTGACCGAACGAGTACCGAAAAATTGTAGAATCAGGGTCAGTACAGGAAAATGATAGAATCCGGGCGAGTACCTGGACAAGGTAGAATCCGTCCGAGTACCGAAAAATTGGCCGAACGAGTACCGAAAAATTGTAGAATCAGGGTCAGTACAGGAAAATGATAGAATCCGGGCGAGTACCTGGAAAAGGTAGAATCCGTCCGAGTACCGAAAAACTGTCCGAACGAGTACCGAAAAATTGTAGAATCACGGTCAGTACAGGAAAATGATAGAATCCGGGCGAGTACCTGGAAAAGGTAGAATCCGTCCGAGTACCGAAAAACTGTCCGAACGAGTACCGAAAAATGGTAGAATCAGGGTCAGTACAGGAAAATGATAGAATCCGGGCGAGTACCTGGAAAAGGTAGATTCCGTCCGAGTACCGAAAAACTGTCCGAACGAGTACCGAAAAATGGTAGAATCAGGGTCAGTATAGGAAAAGGATAGAATCCGGGCGAGTACCTGGAAAAGGTAGAATCCGTCCGAGTACCGAACAACTGTCCGAACGAGTACCGAAAAATTATAGAATCAGGGTCAGTACAGGAAAATGATAGAATCCGGGCGAGTACCTGGAAAAGGTAGAATCCGTCCGAGTACCGAAAAACTGTCCGAACGAGTACCGAAAAATGGTAGAATCAGGGTCAGTATAGGAAAAGGATAGAATCCGGGCGAGTACCTGGAAAAGGTAGAATCCGTCCGAGTACCGAACAACTGTCCGAACGAGTACCGAAAAATTGTAGAATCAGGGTCAGTACAGGAAAATGATAGAATCCGGGCGAGTACGTGGAAAAGGTAGAATCCGTCCGAGTACCGAAAAATTGACCGAACGAGTACCGAAAAATTGTAGAATCAAGGTCAGTACAGGAAAATGATAGAATCCGGGCGAGTACCTGGACAAGGTAGAATCCGTCCGAGTACCGAAAAATTGGCCGAACGAGTACCGAAAAATTGTAGAATCAGGGTCAGTACAGGAAAATGATAGAATCCGGGCGAGTACCTGGAAAAGGTAGAATCCGTCCGAGTACCGAACAACTGTCCGAACGAGTACCGAAAAATGGTAGAATCAGGGTCAGTACAGGAAAATGATACAATCCGGGCGAGTACCTGGAAAAGGTAGAATCCGTCCGAGTACCGAAAAACTGTCCGAACGAGTACGGAAAAATGGTAGAATCAGGGTCAGTATAGGAAAAGGATAGAATCCGGGCGAGTACCTGGAAAAGGTAGAATCCGTCCGAGTACCGAACAACTGTCCGAACGAGTACCGAAAAATTGTAGAATCAGGGTCAGTACAGGAAAATGATAGAATCCGGGCGAGTACCTGGAAAAGGTAGAATCCGTCCGAGTACCAAAAAACTGTCCGAACGAGTACCGAAAAATGGTAGAATCAGGGTCAGTACAGGAAAAGGATAGAATCCGGGCGAGTACCTGGAAAAGGTAGAATCCGTCCGAGTACCGAACAACTGTCCGAACGAGTACCGAAAAATTGTAGAATCAGGGTCAGTATAGGAAAATGATAGAATCCGGGCGAGTACCTGGAAAAGGTAGAATCCGTCCGAGTACCGAAAAATTGACCGAACGAGTACCGAAAAATTGTAGAATCAGGGTCCGTACAGGAAAATGATAGAATCCGGGCGAGTACCTGGAAAAGGTAGAATCCGTCCGAGTACCGAACAACTGTCCGAACGAGTACCGAAAAATTGTAGAATCAGGGTCAGTACAGGAAAATGA
Organism: Vitis vinifera; assembly: GCF_030704535.1. NCBI lineage: Eukaryota > Viridiplantae > Streptophyta > Magnoliopsida > Vitales > Vitaceae > Vitis > Vitis vinifera. Next base: position 17,627,876 of record NC_081805.1, on the reverse strand, counting down.
TAGAATCCGGGCGAGTACCTGGAAAAGGTAGAATCCGTCCGAGTACCGAACAACTGTCCGAACGAGTACCGAAAAATGGTAGAATCAGGGTCAGTACAGGAAAATGATAGAATCCGGGCGAGTACCTGGAAAAGGTAGAATCCGTCCGAGTACCAAAAAACTGTCCGAACGAGTACCGAAAAATGGTAGAATCAGGGTCAGTATAGGAAAAGGATAGAATCCGGGCGAGTACCTGGAAAAGGTAGAATCCGTCCGAGTACCGAACAACTGTCCGAACGAGTACCGAAAAATTGTAGAATCAGGGTCAGTACAGGAAAATGATAGAATCCGGGCGAGTACTTGGAAAAGGTAGAATCCGTCCGAGTACCGAAAAATTAACCGAACGAGTACCGAAAAATTGTAGAATCAGGGTCAGTACAGGAAAATGATAGAATCCGGGCGAGTACCTGGACAAGGTAGAATCCGTCCGAGTACCGAAAAATTGGCCGAACGAGTACCGAAAAATTGTAGAATCAGGGTCAGTACAGGAAAATGATAGAATCCGGGCGAGTACCTGGAAAAGGTAGAATCCGTCCGAGTACCAAAAAACTGTCCGAACGAGTACCGAAAAATGGTAGAATCAGGGTCAGTATAGGAAAAGGATAGAATCCGGGCGAGTACCTGGAAAAGGTAGAATCCGTCCGAGTACCGAACAACTGTCCGAACGAGTACCGAAAAATTGTAGAATCAGGGTCAGTACAGGAAAATGATAGAATCCGGGCGAGTACCTGGAAAAGGTAGAATCCGTCCGAGTACCGAACAACTGTCCGAACGAGTACCGAAAAATTATAGAATCAGGGTCAGTACAGGAAAATGATAGAATCCGGGCGAGTACCTGGAAAAGGTAGAATCCGTCCGAGTACCGAACAACTGTCCGAACGAGTACCGAAAAATGGTAGAATCAGGGTCAGTACAGGAAAATGATACAATCCGGGCGAGTACCTGGAAAAGGTAGAATCCGTCCGAGTACCAAAAAACTGTCCGAACGAGTACCGAAAAATGGTAGAATCAGCGTCAGTATAGGAAAAGGATAGAATCCGGGCGAGTACCTGGAAAAGGTAGAATCCGTCCGAGTACCGAACAACTGTCCGAACGAGTACCGAAAAATTGTAGAATCAGGGTCAGTACAGGAAAATGATAGAATCCGGGCGAGTACTTGGAAAAGGTAGAATCCGTCCGAGTACCGAAAAATTAACCGAACGAGTACCGAAAAATGGTAGAATCAGGGTCAGTACAGGAAAATGATAGAATCCGGGCGAGTACCTGGACAAGGTAGAATCCGTCCGAGTACCGAACAACTGTCCGAACGAGTACCGAAAAATTGTAGAATCAGGGTCAGTACAGGAAAATGATAGAATCCGGGCGAGTACCTGGAAAAGGTAGAATCCGTCCGAGTACCGAACAACTGTCCGAACGAGTACCGAAAAATTGTAGAATCACGGTCAGTACAGGAAAATGATAGAATCCGGGCGAGTACCTGGAAAAGGTAGAATCCGTCCGAGTACCGAAAAACTGTCCGAACGAGTACCGAAAAATGGTAGAATCAGGGTCAGTACAGGAAAATGATACAATCCGGGCGAGTACCTGGAAAAGGTAGAATCCGTCCGAGTACCGAAAAACTGTCCGAACGAGTACGGAAAAATGGTAGAATCAGGGTCAGTATAGGAAAAGGATAGAATCCGGGCGAGTACCTGGAAAAGGTAGAATCCGTCCGAGTACCGAACAACTGTCCGAACGAGTACCGAAAAATTGTAGAATCAGGGTCAGTACAGGAAAATGATAGAATCCGGGCGAGTACCTGGAAAAGGTAGAATCCGTCCGAGTACCGAAAAACTGTCCGAACGAGTACCGAAAAATGGTAGAATCAGGGTCAGTATAGGAAAAGGATAGAATCCGGGCGAGTACCTGGAAAAGGTAGAATCCGTCCGAGTACCGAACAACTGTCCGAACGAGTACCGAAAAATTGTAGAATCAGGGTCAGTACAGGAAAATGATAGAATCCGGGCGAGTACCTGGAAAAGGTAGAATCCGTCCGAGTACCGAAAAACTGTCCGAACGAGTACCGAAAAATTGTAGAATCAGGGTCAGTACAGGAAAATGATAGAATCCGGGCGTGTACCTGGACAAGGTAGAATCCGTCCGAGTACCGAAAAACTGTCCGAACGAGTACCGAAAAATGGTAGAATCAGGGTCAGTACAGGAAAATGATAGAATCCGGGCGAGTACCTGGAAAAGGTAGAATCCGTCCGAGTACCGAAAAACTGTCCGAACGAGTACCGAAAAATTGTAGAATCACGGTCAGTACAGGAAAATGATAGAATCCGGGCGAGTACCTGGAAAAGGTAGAATCCGTCCGAGTACCGAAAAACTGTCCGAACGAGTACCGAAAAATGGTAGAATCAGGGTCAGTACAGGAAAATGATAGAATCCGGGCGAGTACCTGGAAAAGGTAGATTCCGTCCGAGTACCGAAAAACTGTCCGAACGAGTACCGAAAAATGGTAGAATCAGGGTCAGTATAGGAAAAGGATAGAATCCGGGCGAGTACCTGGAAAAGGTAGAATCCGTCCGAGTACCGAACAACTGTCCGAACGAGTACCGAAAAATTATAGAATCAGGGTCAGTACAGGAAAATGATAGAATCCGGGCGAGTACCTGGAAAAGGTAGAATCCGTCCGAGTACCGAAAAACTGTCCGAACGAGTACCGAAAAATGGTAGAATCAGGGTCAGTATAGGAAAAGGATAGAATCCGGGCGAGTACCTGGAAAAGGTAGAATCCGTCCGAGTACCGAACAACTGTCCGAACGAGTACCGAAAAATTATAGAATCAGGGTCAGTACAGGAAAATGATAGAATCCGGGCGAGTACCTGGAAAAGGTAGAATCCGTCCGAGTACCGAAAAACTGTCCGAACGAGTACCGAAAAATGGTAGAATCAGGGTCAGTATAGGAAAAGGATAGAATCCGGGCGAGTACCTGGAAAAGGTAGAATCCGTCCGAGTACCGAACAACTGTCCGAACGAGTACCGAAAAATTGTAGAATCAGGGTCAGTACAGGAAAATGATAGAATCCGGGCGAGTACGTGGAAAAGGTAGAATCCGTCCGAGTACCGAAAAATTGACCGAACGAGTACCGAAAAATTGTAGAATCAAGGTCAGTACAGGAAAATGATAGAATCCGGGCGAGTACCTGGACAAGGTAGAATCCGTCCGAGTACCGAAAAATTGGCCGAACGAGTACCGAAAAATTGTAGAATCAGGGTCAGTACAGGAAAATGATAGAATCCGGGCGAGTACCTGGAAAAGGTAGAATCCGTCCGAGTACCGAACAACTGTCCGAACGAGTACCGAAAAATGGTAGAATCAGGGTCAGTACAGGAAAATGATACAATCCGGGCGAGTACCTGGAAAAGGTAGAATCCGTCCGAGTACCGAACAACTGTCCGAACGAGTACCGAAAAATTGTAGAATCAGGGTCAGTACAGGAAAATGATAGAATCCGGGCGAGTACGTGGAAAAGGTAGAATCCGTCCGAGTACCGAAAAATTGACCGAACGAGTACCGAAAAATTGTAGAATCAAGGTCAGTACAGGAAAATGATAGAATCCGGGCGAGTACCTGGACAAGGTAGAATCCGTCCGAGTACCGAAAAATTGGCCGAACGAGTACCGAAAAATTGTAGAATCAGGGTCAGTACAGGAAAATGATAGAATCCGGGCGAGTACCTGGAAAAGGTAGAATCCGTCCGAGTACCGAACAACTGTCCGAACGAGTACCGAAAAATGGTAGAATCAGGGTCAGTACAGGAAAATGATACAATCCGGGCGAGTACCTGGAAAAGGTAGAATCCGTCCGAGTACCGAAAAACTGTCCGAACGAGTACGGAAAAATGGTAGAATCAGGGTCAGTATAGGAAAAGGATAGAATCCGGGCGAGTACCTGGAAAAGGTAGAATCCGTCCGAGTACCGAACAACTGTCCGAACGAGTACCGAAAAATTGTAGAATCAGGGTCAGTACAGGAAAATGATAGAATCCGGGCGAGTACCTGGAAAAGGTAGAATCCGTCCGAGTACCAAAAAACTGTCCGAACGAGTACCGAAAAATGGTAGAATCAGGGTCAGTATAGGAAAAGGATAGAATCCGGGCGAGTACCTGGAAAAGGTAGAATCCGTCCGAGTACCGAACAACTGTCCGAACGAGTACCGAAAAATTGTAGAATCAGGGTCAGTACAGGAAAATGATAAAATCCGGGCGAGTACGTGGAAAAGGTAGAATCCGTCCGAGTACCGAAAAATTGACCGAACGAGTACCGAAAAATTGTAGAATCAAGGTCAGTACAGGAAAATGATAGAATCCGGGCGAGTACCTGGACAAGGTAGAATCCGTCCGAGTACCGAAAAATTGGCCGAACGAGTACCGAAAAATTGTAGAATCAGGGTCAGTACAGGAAAATGATAGAATCCGGGCGAGTACCTGGAAAAGGTAGAATCCGTCCGAGTACCGAACAACTGTCCGAACGAGTACCGAAAAATGGTAGAATCAGGGTCAGTACAGGAAAATGATACAATCCGGGCGAGTACCTGGAAAAGGTAGAATCCGTCCGAGTACCGAAAAACTGTCCGAACGAGTACGGAAAAATGGTAGAATCAGGGTCAGTATAGGAAAAGGATAGAATCCGGGCGAGTACCTGGAAAAGGTAGAATCCGTCCGAGTACCGAACAACTGTCCGAACGAGTACCGAAAAATTGTAGAATCAGGGTCAGTACAGGAAAATGATAGAATCCGGGCGAGTACCTGGAAAAGGTAGAATCCGTCCGAGTACCAAAAAACTGTCCGAACGAGTACCGAAAAATGGTAGAATCAGGGTCAGTATAGGAAAAGGATAGAATCCGGGCGAGTACCTGGAAAAGGTAGAATCCGTCCGAGTACCGAACAACTGTCCGAACGAGTACCGAAAAATTGTAGAATCAGGGTCAGTACAGGAAAATGATAGAATCCGGGCGAGTACCTGGAAAAGGTAGAATCCGTCCGAGTACCGAAAAACTGTCCGAACGAGTACCGAAAAATTGTAGAATCACGGTCAGTACAGGAAAATGATAGAATCCGGGCGAGTACCTGGAAAAGGTAGAATCCGTCCGAGTACCGAAAAACTGTCCGAACGAGTACCGAAAAATGGTAGAATCAGGGTCAGTACAGGAAAATGATAGAATCCGGGCGAGTACCTGGAAAAGGTAGATTCCGTCCGAGTACCGAAAAACTGTCCGAACGAGTACCGAAAAATGGTAGAATCAGGGTCAGTATAGGAAAAGGATAGAATCCGGGCGAGTACCTGGAAAAGGTAGAATCCGTCCGAGTACCGAACAACTGTCCGAACGAGTACCGAAAAATTATAGAATCAGGGTCAGTACAGGAAAATGATAGAATCCGGGCGAGTACCTGGAAAAGGTAGAATCCGTCCGAGTACCGAAAAACTGTCCGAACGAGTACCGAAAAATGGTAGAATCAGGGTCAGTATAGGAAAAGGATAGAATCCGGGCGAGTACCTGGAAAAGGTAGAATCCGTCCGAGTACCGAACAACTGTCCGAACGAGTACCGAAAAATTGTAGAATCAGGGTCAGTACAGGAAAATGATAGAATCCGGGCGAGTACTTGGAAAAGGTAGAATCCGTCCGAGTACCGAAAAATTGACCGAACGAGTACCGAAAAATTGTAGAATCAGGGTCAGTACAGGAAAATGATAGAATCCGGGCGAGTACCTGGACAAGGTAGAATCCGTCCGAGTACCGAAAAATTGGCCGAACGAGTACCGAAAAATTGTAGAATCAGGGTCAGTACAGGAAAATGATAGAATCCGGGCGAGTACCTGGAAAAGGTAGAATCCGTCCGAGTACCGAAAAACTGTCCGAACGAGTACCGAAAAATTGTAGAATCACGGTCAGTACAGGAAAATGATAGAATCCGGGCGAGTACCTGGAAAAGGTAGAATCCGTCCGAGTACCGAAAAACTGTCCGAACGAGTACCGAAAAATGGTAGAATCAGGGTCAGTACAGGAAAATGATAGAATCCGGGCGAGTACCTGGAAAAGGTAGATTCCGTCCGAGTACCGAAAAACTGTCCGAACGAGTACCGAAAAATGGTAGAATCAGGGTCAGTATAGGAAAAGGATAGAATCCGGGCGAGTACCTGGAAAAGGTAGAATCCGTCCGAGTACCGAACAACTGTCCGAACGAGTACCGAAAAATTATAGAATCAGGGTCAGTACAGGAAAATGATAGAATCCGGGCGAGTACCTGGAAAAGGTAGAATCCGTCCGAGTACCGAAAAACTGTCCGAACGAGTACCGAAAAATGGTAGAATCAGGGTCAGTATAGGAAAAGGATAGAATCCGGGCGAGTACCTGGAAAAGGTAGAATCCGTCCGAGTACCGAACAACTGTCCGAACGAGTACCGAAAAATTATAGAATCAGGGTCAGTACAGGAAAATGATAGAATCCGGGCGAGTACCTGGAAAAGGTAGAATCCGTCCGAGTACCGAAAAACTGTCCGAACGAGTACCGAAAAATGGTAGAATCAGGGTCAGTATAGGAAAAGGATAGAATCCGGGCGAGTACCTGGAAAAGGTAGAATCCGTCCGAGTACCGAACAACTGTCCGAACGAGTACCGAAAAATTGTAGAATCAGGGTCAGTACAGGAAAATGATAGAATCCGGGCGAGTACGTGGAAAAGGTAGAATCCGTCCGAGTACCGAAAAATTGACCGAACGAGTACCGAAAAATTGTAGAATCAAGGTCAGTACAGGAAAATGATAGAATCCGGGCGAGTACCTGGACAAGGTAGAATCCGTCCGAGTACCGAAAAATTGGCCGAACGAGTACCGAAAAATTGTAGAATCAGGGTCAGTACAGGAAAATGATAGAATCCGGGCGAGTACCTGGAAAAGGTAGAATCCGTCCGAGTACCGAACAACTGTCCGAACGAGTACCGAAAAATGGTAGAATCAGGGTCAGTACAGGAAAATGATACAATCCGGGCGAGTACCTGGAAAAGGTAGAATCCGTCCGAGTACCGAAAAACTGTCCGAACGAGTACGGAAAAATGGTAGAATCAGGGTCAGTATAGGAAAAGGATAGAATCCGGGCGAGTACCTGGAAAAGGTAGAATCCGTCCGAGTACCGAACAACTGTCCGAACGAGTACCGAAAAATTGTAGAATCAGGGTCAGTACAGGAAAATGATAGAATCCGGGCGAGTACCTGGAAAAGGTAGAATCCGTCCGAGTACCAAAAAACTGTCCGAACGAGTACCGAAAAATGGTAGAATCAGGGTCAGTATAGGAAAAGGATAGAATCCGGGCGAGTACCTGGAAAAGGTAGAATCCGTCCGAGTACCGAACAACTGTCCGAACGAGTACCGAAAAATTGTAGAATCAGGGTCAGTACAGGAAAATGATAGAATCCGGGCGAGTACCTGGAAAAGGTAGAATCCGTCCGAGTACCGAAAAACTGTCCGAACGAGTACCGAAAAATTGTAGAATCACGGTCAGTACAGGAAAATGATAGAATCCGGGCGAGTACCTGGAAAAGGTAGAATCCGTCCGAGTACCGAAAAACTGTCCGAACGAGTACCGAAAAATGGTAGAATCAGGGTCAGTACAGGAAAATGATAGAATCCGGGCGAGTACCTGGAAAAGGTAGATTCCGTCCGAGTACCGAAAAACTGTCCGAACGAGTACCGAAAAATGGTAGAATCAGGGTCAGTATAGGAAAAGGATAGAATCCGGGCGAGTACCTGGAAAAGGTAGAATCCGTCCGAGTACCGAACAACTGTCCGAACGAGTACCGAAAAATTGTAGAATCAGGGTCAGTACAGGAAAATGATAGAATCCGGGCGAGTACCTGGAAAAGGTAGAATCCGTCCGAGTACCGAAAAACTGTCCGAACGAGTACCGAAAAATGGTAGAATCAGGGTCAGTATAGGAAAAGGATAGAATCCGGGCGAGTACCTGGAAAAGGTAGAATCCGTCCGAGTACCGAACAACTGTCCGAACGAGTACCGAAAAATTGTAGAATCAGGGTCAGTACAGGAAAATGATAGAATCCGGGCGAGTACTTGGAAAAGGTAGAATCCGTCCGAGTACCGAAAAATTGACCGAACGAGTACCGAAAAATTGTAGAATCAGGGTCAGTACAGGAAAATGATAGAATCCGGGCGAGTACCTGGACAAGGTAGAATCCGTCCGAGTACCGAAAAATTGGCCGAACGAGTACCGAAAAATTGTAGAATCAGGGTCAGTACAGGAAAATGATAGAATCCGGGCGAGTACCTGGAAAAGGTAGAATCCGTCCGAGTACCGAAAAACTGTCCGAACGAGTACCGAAAAATGGTAGAATCAGGGTCAGTATAGGAAAAGGATAGAATCCGGGCGAGTACCTGGAAAAGGTAGAATCCGTCCGAGTACCGAACAACTGTCCGAACGAGTACCGAAAAATTGTAGAATCAGGGTCAGTACAGGAAAATGATAGAATCCGGGCGAGTACGTGGAAAAGGTAGAATCCGTCCGAGTACCGAAAAATTGACCGAACGAGTACCGAAAAATTGTAGAATCAAGGTCAGTACAGGAAAATGATAGAATCCGGGCGAGTACCTGGACAAGGTAGAATCCGTCCGAGTACCGAAAAATTGGCCGAACGAGTACCGAAAAATTGTAGAATCAGGGTCAGTACAGGAAAATGATAGAATCCGGGCGAGTACCTGGAAAAGGTAGAATCCGTCCGAGTACCAAAAAACTGTCCGAACGAGTACCGAAAAATGGTAGAATCAGGGTCAGTATAGGAAAAGGATAGAATCCGGGCGAGTACCTGGAAAAGGTAGAATCCGTCCGAGTACCGAACAACTGTCCGAACGAGTACCGAAAAATTGTAGAATCAGGGTCAGTACAGGAAAATGATAGAATCCGGGCGAGTACTTGGAAAAGGTAGAATCCGTCCGAGTACCGAAAAATTAACCGAACGAGTACCGAAAAATTGTAGAATCAGGGTCAGTACAGGAAAATGATAGAATCCGGGCGAGTACCTGGACAAGGTAGAATCCGTCCGAGTACCGAAAAATTGGCCGAACGAGTACCGAAAAATTGTAGAATCAGGGTCAGTACAGGAAAATGATAGAATCCGGGCGAGTACCTGGAAAAGGTAGAATCCGTCCGAGTACCAAAAAACTGTCCGAACGAGTACCGAAAAATGGTAGAATCAGGGTCAGTATAGGAAAAGGATAGAATCCGGGCGAGTACCTGGAAAAGGTAGAATCCGTCCGAGTACCGAACAACTGTCCGAACGAGTACCGAAAAATTGTAGAATCAGGGTCAGTACAGGAAAATGATAGAATCCGGGCGAGTACCTGGAAAAGGTAGAATCCGTCCGAGTACCGAACAACTGTCCGAACGAGTACCGAAAAATTATAGAATCAGGGTCAGTACAGGAAAATGATAGAATCCGGGCGAGTACCTGGAAAAGGTAGAATCCGTCCGAGTACCGAACAACTGTCCGAACGAGTACCGAAAAATGGTAGAATCAGGGTCAGTACAGGAAAATGATACAATCCGGGCGAGTACCTGGAAAAGGTAGAATCCGTCCGAGTACCAAAAAACTGTCCGAACGAGTACCGAAAAATGGTAGAATCAGCGTCAGTATAGGAAAAGGATAGAATCCGGGCGAGTACCTGGAAAAGGTAGAATCCGTCCGAGTACCGAACAACTGTCCGAACGAGTACCGAAAAATTGTAGAATCAGGGTCAGTACAGGAAAATGATAGAATCCGGGCGAGTACGTGGAAAAGGTAGAATCCGTCCGAGTACCGAAAAATTAACCGAACGAGTACCGAAAAATTGTAGAATCAGGGTCAGTACAGGAAAATGATAGAATCCGGGCAAGTACCTGGACAAGGTAGAATCCGTCCGAGTACCGAACAACTGTCCGAACGAGTACCGAAAAATTGTAGAATCAGGGTCAGTACAGGAAAATGATAGAATCCGGGCGAGTACCTGGAAAAGGTAGAATCCGTCCGAGTACCGAACAACTGTCCGAACGAGTACCGAAAAATTGTAGAATCAGGGTCAGTACAGGAAAATGATAGAATCCGGGCGAGTACCTGGAAAAGGTAGAATCCGTCCGAGTACCGAACAACTGTCCGAACGAGTACCGAAAAATGGTAGAATCAGGGTCAGTACAGGAAAATGATACAATCCGGGCGAGTACCTGGAAAAGGTAGAATCCGTCCGAGTACCGAAAAACTGTCCGAACGAGTACGGAAAAATGGTAGAATCAGGGTCAGTATAGGAAAAGGATAGAATCCGGGCGAGTACCTGGAAAAGGTAGAATCCGTCCGAGTACCGAACAACTGTCCGAACGAGTACCGAAAAATTGTAGAATCAGGGTCAGTACAGGAAAATGATAGAATCCGGGCGAGTACCTGGAAAAGGTAGAATCCGTCCGAGTACCAAAAAACTGTCCGAACGAGTACCGAAAAATGGTAGAATCAGGGTCAGTATAGGAAAAGGATAGAATCCGGGCGAGTACCTGGAAAAGGTAGAATCCGTCCGAGTACCGAACAACTGTCCGAACGAGTACCGAAAAATTGTAGAATCAGGGTCAGTACAGGAAAATGATAGAATCCGGGCGAGTACGTGGAAAAGGTAGAATCCGTCCGAGTACCGAAAAATTGACCGAACGAGTACCGAAAAATTGTAGAATCAAGGTCAGTACAGGAAAATGATAGAATCCGGGCGAGTACCTGGACAAGGTAGAATCCGTCCGAGTACCGAAAAATTGGCCGAACGAGTACCGAAAAATTGTAGAATCAGGGTCAGTACAGGAAAATGATAGAATCCGGGCGAGTACCTGGAAAAGGTAGAATCCGTCCGAGTACCGAACAACTGTCCGAACGAGTACCGAAAAATGGTAGAATCAGGGTCAGTACAGGAAAATGATACAATCCGGGCGAGTACCTGGAAAAGGTAGAATCCGTCCGAGTACCGAAAAACTGTCCGAACGAGTACGGAAAAATGGTAGAATCAGGGTCAGTATAGGAAAAGGATAGAATCCGGGCGAGTACCTGGAAAAGGTAGAATCCGTCCGAGTACCGAACAACTGTCCGAACGAGTACCGAAAAATTGTAGAATCAGGGTCAGTACAGGAAAATGATAGAATCCGGGCGAGTACCTGGAAAAGGTAGAATCCGTCCGAGTACCAAAAAACTGTCCGAACGAGTACCGAAAAATGGTAGAATCAGGGTCAGTATAGGAAAAGGATAGAATCCGGGCGAGTACCTGGAAAAGGTAGAATCCGTCCGAGTACCGAACAACTGTCCGAACGAGTACCGAAAAATTGTAGAATCAGGGTCAGTACAGGAAAATGATAGAATCCGGGCGAGTACCTGGAAAAGGTAGAATCCGTCCGAGTACCGAAAAACTGTCCGAACGAGTACCGAAAAATTGTAGAATCACGGTCAGTACAGGAAAATGATAGAATCCGGGCGAGTACCTGGAAAAGGTAGAATCCGTCCGAGTACCGAACAACTGTCCGAACGAGTACCGAAAAATGGTAGAATCAGGGTCAGTACAGGAAAATGATACAATCCGGGCGAGTACCTGGAAAAGGTAGAATCCGTCCGAGTACCAAAAAACTGTCCGAACGAGTACCGAAAAATGGTAGAATCAGCGTCAGTATAGGAAAAGGATAGAATCCGGGCGAGTACCTGGAAAAGGTAGAATCCGTCCGAGTACCGAACAACTGTCCGAACGAGTACCGAAAAATTGTAGAATCAGGGTCAGTACAGGAAAATGATAGAATCCGGGCGAGTACGTGGAAAAGGTAGAATCCGTCCGAGTACCGAAAAATTAACCGAACGAGTACCGAAAAATTGTAGAATCAGGGTCAGTACAGGAAAATGATAGAATCCGGGCAAGTACCTGGACAAGGTAGAATCCGTCCGAGTACCGAACAACTGTCCGAACGAGTACCGAAAAATTGTAGAATCAGGGTCAGTACAGGAAAATGATAGAATCCGGGCGAGTACCTGGAAAAGGTAGAATCCGTCCGAGTACCGAACAACTGTCCGAACGAGTACCGAAAAATTGTAGAATCAGGGTCAGTACAGGAAAATGATAGAATCCGGGCGAGTACCTGGAAAAGGTAGAATCCGTCCGAGTACCGAACAACTGTCCGAACGAGTACCGAAAAATGGTAGAATCAGGGTCAGTACAGGAAAATGATACAATCCGGGCGAGTACCTGGAAAAGGTAGAATCCGTCCGAGTACCGAAAAACTGTCCGAACGAGTACGGAAAAATGGTAGAATCAGGGTCAGTATAGGAAAAGGATAGAATCCGGGCGAGTACCTGGAAAAGGTAGAATCCGTCCGAGTACCGAACAACTGTCCGAACGAGTACCGAAAAATTGTAGAATCAGGGTCAGTACAGGAAAATGATAGAATCCGGGCGAGTACCTGGAAAAGGTAGAATCCGTCCGAGTACCAAAAAACTGTCCGAACGAGTACCGAAAAATGGTAGAATCAGGGTCAGTATAGGAAAAGGATAGAATCCGGGCGAGTACCTGGAAAAGGTAGAATCCGTCCGAGTACCGAACAACTGTCCGAACGAGTACCGAAAAATTGTAGAATCAGGGTCAGTACAGGAAAATGATAGAATCCGGGCGAGTACGTGGAAAAGGTAGAATCCGTCCGAGTACCGAAAAATTGACCGAACGAGTACCGAAAAATTGTAGAATCAAGGTCAGTACAGGAAAATGATAGAATCCGGGCGAGTACCTGGACAAGGTAGAATCCGTCCGAGTACCGAAAAATTGGCCGAACGAGTACCGAAAAATTGTAGAATCAGGGTCAGTACAGGAAAATGATAGAATCCGGGCGAGTACCTGGAAAAGGTAGAATCCGTCCGAGTACCGAACAACTGTCCGAACGAGTACCGAAAAATGGTAGAATCAGGGTCAGTACAGGAAAATGATACAATCCGGGCGAGTACCTGGAAAAGGTAGAATCCGTCCGAGTACCGAAAAACTGTCCGAACGAGTACGGAAAAATGGTAGAATCAGGGTCAGTATAGGAAAAGGATAGAATCCGGGCGAGTACCTGGAAAAGGTAGAATCCGTCCGAGTACCGAACAACTGTCCGAACGAGTACCGAAAAATTGTAGAATCAGGGTCAGTACAGGAAAATGATAGAATCCGGGCGAGTACCTGGAAAAGGTAGAATCCGTCCGAGTACCGAACAACTGTCCGAACGAGTACCGAAAAATGGTAGAATCAGGGTCAGTACAGGAAAATGATACAATCCGGGCGAGTACCTGGAAAAGGTAGAATCCGTCCGAGTACCAAAAAACTGTCCGAACGAGTACCGAAAAATGGTAGAATCAGCGTCAGTATAGGAAAAGGATAGAATCCGGGCGAGTACCTGGAAAAGGTAGAATCCGTCCGAGTACCGAACAACTGTCCGAACGAGTACCGAAAAATTGTAGAATCAGGGTCAGTACAGGAAAATGATAGAATCCGGGCGAGTACCTGGAAAAGGTAGAATCCGTCCGAGTACCGAACAACTGTCCGAACGAGTACCGAAAAATGGTAGAATCAGGGTCAGTACAGGAAAATGATACAATCCGGGCGAGTACCTGGAAAAGGTAGAATCCGTCCGAGTACCGAAAAACTGTCCGAACGAGTACGGAAAAATGGTAGAATCAGGGTCAGTATAGGAAAAGGATAGAATCCGGGCGAGTACCTGGAAAAGGTAGAATCCGTCCGAGTACCGAACAACTGTCCGAACGAGTACCGAAAAATTGTAGAATCAGGGTCAGTACAGGAAAATGATAGAATCCGGGCGAGTACCTGGAAAAGGTAGAATCCGTCCGAGTACCAAAAAACTGTCCGAACGAGTACCGAAAAATGGTAGAATCAGGGTCAGTATAGGAAAAGGATAGAATCCGGGCGAGTACCTGGAAAAGGTAGAATCCGTCCGAGTACCGAACAACTGTCCGAACGAGTACCGAAAAATTGTAGAATCAGGGTCAGTACAGGAAAATGATAGAATCCGGGCGAGTACGTGGAAAAGGTAGAATCCGTCCGAGTACCGAAAAATTGACCGAACGAGTACCGAAAAATTGTAGAATCAAGGTCAGTACAGGAAAATGATAGAATCCGGGCGAGTACCTGGACAAGGTAGAATCCGTCCGAGTACCGAAAAATTGGCCGAACGAGTACCGAAAAATTGTAGAATCAGGGTCAGTACAGGAAAATGATAGAATCCGGGCGAGTACCTGGAAAAGGTAGAATCCGTCCGAGTACCGAACAACTGTCCGAACGAGTACCGAAAAATGGTAGAATCAGGGTCAGTACAGGAAAATGATACAATCCGGGCGAGTACCTGGAAAAGGTAGAATCCGTCCGAGTACCGAAAAACTGTCCGAACGAGTACGGAAAAATGGTAGAATCAGGGTCAGTATAGGAAAAGGATAGAATCCGGGCGAGTACCTGGAAAAGGTAGAATCCGTCCGAGTACCGAACAACTGTCCGAACGAGTACCGAAAAATTGTAGAATCAGGGTCAGTACAGGAAAATGATAGAATCCGGGCGAGTACCTGGAAAAGGTAGAATCCGTCCGAGTACCAAAAAACTGTCCGAACGAGTACCGAAAAATGGTAGAATCAGGGTCAGTATAGGAAAAGGATAGAATCCGGGCGAGTACCTGGAAAAGGTAGAATCCGTCCGAGTACCGAACAACTGTCCGAACGAGTACCGAAAAATTGTAGAATCAGGGTCAGTACAGGAAAATGATAGAATCCGGGCGAGTACCTGGAAAAGGTAGAATCCGTCCGAGTACCGAAAAACTGTCCGAACGAGTACCGAAAAATTGTAGAATCACGGTCAGTACAGGAAAATGATAGAATCCGGGCGAGTACCTGGAAAAGGTAGAATCCGTCCGAGTACCGAACAACTGTCCGAACGAGTACCGAAAAATGGTAGAATCAGGGTCAGTACAGGAAAATGATACAATCCGGGCGAGTACCTGGAAAAGGTAGAATCCGTCCGAGTACCAAAAAACTGTCCGAACGAGTACCGAAAAATGGTAGAATCAGCGTCAGTATAGGAAAAGGATAGAATCCGGGCGAGTACCTGGAAAAGGTAGAATCCGTCCGAGTACCGAACAACTGTCCGAACGAGTACCGAAAAATTGTAGAATCAGGGTCAGTACAGGAAAATGATAGAATCCGGGCGAGTACGTGGAAAAGGTAGAATCCGTCCGAGTACCGAAAAATTAACCGAACGAGTACCGAAAAATTGTAGAATCAGGGTCAGTACAGGAAAATGATAGAATCCGGGCAAGTACCTGGACAAGGTAGAATCCGTCCGAGTACCGAACAACTGTCCGAACGAGTACCGAAAAATTGTAGAATCAGGGTCAGTACAGGAAAATGATAGAATCCGGGCGAGTACCTGGAAAAGGTAGAATCCGTCCGAGTACCGAACAACTGTCCGAACGAGTACCGAAAAATTGTAGAATCAGGGTCAGTACAGGAAAATGATAGAATCCGGGCGAGTACCTGGAAAAGGTAGAATCCGTCCGAGTACCGAACAACTGTCCGAACGAGTACCGAAAAATGGTAGAATCAGGGTCAGTACAGGAAAATGATACAATCCGGGCGAGTACCTGGAAAAGGTAGAATCCGTCCGAGTACCGAAAAACTGTCCGAACGAGTACGGAAAAATGGTAGAATCAGGGTCAGTATAGGAAAAGGATAGAATCCGGGCGAGTACCTGGAAAAGGTAGAATCCGTCCGAGTACCGAACAACTGTCCGAACGAGTACCGAAAAATTGTAGAATCAGGGTCAGTACAGGAAAATGATAGAATCCGGGCGAGTACCTGGAAAAGGTAGAATCCGTCCGAGTACCAAAAAACTGTCCGAACGAGTACCGAAAAATGGTAGAATCAGGGTCAGTATAGGAAAAGGATAGAATCCGGGCGAGTACCTGGAAAAGGTAGAATCCGTCCGAGTACCGAACAACTGTCCGAACGAGTACCGAAAAATTGTAGAATCAGGGTCAGTACAGGAAAATGATAGAATCCGGGCGAGTACGTGGAAAAGGTAGAATCCGTCCGAGTACCGAAAAATTGACCGAACGAGTACCGAAAAATTGTAGAATCAAGGTCAGTACAGGAAAATGATAGAATCCGGGCGAGTACCTGGACAAGGTAGAATCCGTCCGAGTACCGAAAAATTGGCCGAACGAGTACCGAAAAATTGTAGAATCAGGGTCAGTACAGGAAAATGATAGAATCCGGGCGAGTACCTGGAAAAGGTAGAATCCGTCCGAGTACCGAACAACTGTCCGAACGAGTACCGAAAAATGGTAGAATCAGGGTCAGTACAGGAAAATGATACAATCCGGGCGAGTACCTGGAAAAGGTAGAATCCGTCCGAGTACCGAAAAACTGTCCGAACGAGTACGGAAAAATGGTAGAATCAGGGTCAGTATAGGAAAAGGATAGAATCCGGGCGAGTACCTGGAAAAGGTAGAATCCGTCCGAGTACCGAACAACTGTCCGAACGAGTACCGAAAAATTGTAGAATCAGGGTCAGTACAGGAAAATGATAGAATCCGGGCGAGTACCTGGAAAAGGTAGAATCCGTCCGAGTACCAAAAAACTGTCCGAACGAGTACCGAAAAATGGTAGAATCAGGGTCAGTATAGGAAAAGGATAGAATCCGGGCGAGTACCTGGAAAAGGTAGAATCCGTCCGAGTACCGAACAACTGTCCGAACGAGTACCGAAAAATTGTAGAATCAGGGTCAGTACAGGAAAATGATAGAATCCGGGCGAGTACCTGGAAAAGGTAGAATCCGTCCGAGTACCGAAAAACTGTCCGAACGAGTACCGAAAAATTGTAGAATCACGGTCAGTACAGGAAAATGATAGAATCCGGGCGAGTACCTGGAAAAGGTAGAATCCGTCCGAGTACCGAAAAACTGTCCGAACGAGTACCGAAAAATGGTAGAATCAGGGTCAGTACAGGAAAATGATAGAATCCGGGCGAGTACCTGGAAAAGGTAGATTCCGTCCGAGTACCGAAAAACTGTCCGAACGAGTACCGAAAAATGGTAGAATCAGGGTCAGTATAGGAAAAGGATAGAATCCGGGCGAGTACCTGGAAAAGGTAGAATCCGTCCGAGTACCGAACAACTGTCCGAACGAGTACCGAAAAATTATAGAATCAGGGTCAGTACAGGAAAATGATAGAATCCGGGCGAGTACCTGGAAAAGGTAGAATCCGTCCGAGTACCGAAAAACTGTCCGAACGAGTACCGAAAAATGGTAGAATCAGGGTCAGTATAGGAAAAGGATAGAATCCGGGCGAGTACCTGGAAAAGGTAGAATCCGTCCGAGTACCGAACAACTGTCCGAACGAGTACCGAAAAATTGTAGAATCAGGGTCAGTACAGGAAAATGATAGAATCCGGGCGAGTACTTGGAAAAGGTAGAATCCGTCCGAGTACCGAAAAATTGACCGAACGAGTACCGAAAAATTGTAGAATCAGGGTCAGTACAGGAAAATGATAGAATCCGGGCGAGTACCTGGAAAAGGTAGATTCCGTCCGAGTACCGAAAAACTGTCCGAACGAGTACCGAAAAATGGTAGAATCAGGGTCAGTATAGGAAAAGGATAGAATCCGGGCGAGTACCTGGAAAAGGTAGAATCCGTCCGAGTACCGAACAACTGTCCGAACGAGTACCGAAAAATTGTAGAATCACGGTCAGTACAGGAAAATGATAGAATCCGGGCGAGTACCTGGAAAAGGTAGAATCCGTCCGAGTACCGAAAAACTGTCCGAACGAGTACCGAAAAATGGTAGAATCAGGGTCAGTACAGGAAAATGATAGAATCCGGGCGAGTACCTGGAAAAGGTAGATTCCGTCCGAGTACCGAAAAACTGTCCGAACGAGTACCGAAAAATGGTAGAATCAGGGTCAGTATAGGAAAAGGATAGAATCCGGGCGAGTACCTGGAAAAGGTAGAATCCGTCCGAGTACCGAACAACTGTCCGAACGAGTACCGAAAAATTATAGAATCAGGGTCAGTACAGGAAAATGATAGAATCCGGGCGAGTACCTGGAAAAGGTAGAATCCGTCCGAGTACCGAAAAACTGTCCGAACGAGTACCGAAAAATGGTAGAATCAGGGTCAGTATAGGAAAAGGATAGAATCCGGGCGAGTACCTGGAAAAGGTAGAATCCGTCCGAGTACCGAACAACTGTCCGAACGAGTACCGAAAAATTGTAGAATCAGGGTCAGTACAGGAAAATGATAGAATCCGGGCGAGTACTTGGAAAAGGTAGAATCCGTCCGAGTACCGAAAAATTGACCGAACGAGTACCGAAAAATTGTAGAATCAGGGTCAGTACAGGAAAATGATAGAATCCGGGCGAGTACCTGGACAAGGTAGAATCCGTCCGAGTACCGAAAAATTGGCCGAACGAGTACCGAAAAATTGTAGAATCAGGGTCAGTACAGGAAAATGATAGAATCCGGGCGAGTACCTGGAAAAGGTAGAATCCGTCCGAGTACCGAAAAACTGTCCGAACGAGTACCGAAAAATTGTAGAATCACGGTCAGTACAGGAAAATGATAGAATCCGGGCGAGTACCTGGAAAAGGTAGAATCCGTCCGAGTACCGAAAAACTGTCCGAACGAGTACCGAAAAATGGTAGAATCAGGGTCAGTACAGGAAAATGATAGAATCCGGGCGAGTACCTGGAAAAGGTAGATTCCGTCCGAGTACCGAAAAACTGTCCGAACGAGTACCGAAAAATGGTAGAATCAGGGTCAGTATAGGAAAAGGATAGAATCCGGGCGAGTACCTGGAAAAGGTAGAATCCGTCCGAGTACCGAACAACTGTCCGAACGAGTACCGAAAAATTATAGAATCAGGGTCAGTACAGGAAAATGATAGAATCCGGGCGAGTACCTGGAAAAGGTAGAATCCGTCCGAGTACCGAAAAACTGTCCGAACGAGTACCGAAAAATGGTAGAATCAGGGTCAGTATAGGAAAAGGATAGAATCCGGGCGAGTACCTGGAAAAGGTAGAATCCGTCCGAGTACCGAACAACTGTCCGAACGAGTACCGAAAAATTGTAGAATCAGGGTCAGTACAGGAAAATGATAGAATCCGGGCGAGTACGTGGAAAAGGTAGAATCCGTCCGAGTACCGAAAAATTGACCGAACGAGTACCGAAAAATTGTAGAATCAAGGTCAGTACAGGAAAATGATAGAATCCGGGCGAGTACCTGGACAAGGTAGAATCCGTCCGAGTACCGAAAAATTGGCCGAACGAGTACCGAAAAATTGTAGAATCAGGGTCAGTACAGGAAAATGATAGAATCCGGGCGAGTACCTGGAAAAGGTAGAATCCGTCCGAGTACCAAAAAACTGTCCGAACGAGTACCGAAAAATGGTAGAATCAGGGTCAGTATAGGAAAAGGATAGAATCCGGGCGAGTACCTGGAAAAGGTAGAATCCGTCCGAGTACCGAACAACTGTCCGAACGAGTACCGAAAAATTGTAGAATCAGGGTCAGTACAGGAAAATGATAGAATCCGGGCGAGTACTTGGAAAAGGTAGAATCCGTCCGAGTACCGAAAAATTAACCGAACGAGTACCGAAAAATTGTAGAATCAGGGTCAGTACAGGAAAATGATAGAATCCGGGCGAGTACCTGGACAAGGTAGAATCCGTCCGAGTACCGAAAAATTGGCCGAACGAGTACCGAAAAATTGTAGAATCAGGGTCAGTACAGGAAAATGATAGAATCCGGGCGAGTACCTGGAAAAGGTAGAATCCGTCCGAGTACCAAAAAACTGTCCGAACGAGTACCGAAAAATGGTAGAATCAGGGTCAGTATAGGAAAAGGATAGAATCCGGGCGAGTACCTGGAAAAGGTAGAATCCGTCCGAGTACCGAACAACTGTCCGAACGAGTACCGAAAAATTGTAGAATCAGGGTCAGTACAGGAAAATGATAGAATCCGGGCGAGTACCTGGAAAAGGTAGAATCCGTCCGAGTACCGAACAACTGTCCGAACGAGTACCGAAAAATTATAGAATCAGGGTCAGTACAGGAAAATGATAGAATCCGGGCGAGTACCTGGAAAAGGTAGAATCCGTCCGAGTACCGAACAACTGTCCGAACGAGTACCGAAAAATGGTAGAATCAGGGTCAGTACAGGAAAATGATACAATCCGGGCGAGTACCTGGAAAAGGTAGAATCCGTCCGAGTACCAAAAAACTGTCCGAACGAGTACCGAAAAATGGTAGAATCAGCGTCAGTATAGGAAAAGGATAGAATCCGGGCGAGTACCTGGAAAAGGTAGAATCCGTCCGAGTACCGAACAACTGTCCGAACGAGTACCGAAAAATTGTAGAATCAGGGTCAGTACAGGAAAATGATAGAATCCGGGCGAGTACGTGGAAAAGGTAGAATCCGTCCGAGTACCGAAAAATTAACCGAACGAGTACCGAAAAATTGTAGAATCAGGGTCAGTACAGGAAAATGATAGAATCCGGGCAAGTACCTGGACAAGGTAGAATCCGTCCGAGTACCGAACAACTGTCCGAACGAGTACCGAAAAATTGTAGAATCAGGGTCAGTACAGGAAAATGATAGAATCCGGGCGAGTACCTGGAAAAGGTAGAATCCGTCCGAGTACCAAAAAACTGTCCGAACGAGTACCGAAAAATGGTAGAATCAGGGTCAGTATAGGAAAAGGATAGAATCCGGGCGAGTACCTGGAAAAGGTAGAATCCGTCCGAGTACCGAACAACTGTCCGAACGAGTACCGAAAAATTGTAGAATCAGGGTCAGTACAGGAAAATGATAGAATCCGGGCGAGTACCTGGAAAAGGTAGAATCCGTCCGAGTACCGAAAAACTGTCCGAACGAGTACCGAAAAATTGTAGAATCACGGTCAGTACAGGAAAATGATAGAATCCGGGCGAGTACCTGGAAAAGGTAGAATCCGTCCGAGTACCGAAAAACTGTCCGAACGAGTACCGAAAAATGGTAGAATCAGGGTCAGTACAGGAAAATGATAGAATCCGGGCGAGTACCTGGAAAAGGTAGATTCCGTCCGAGTACCGAAAAACTGTCCGAACGAGTACCGAAAAATGGTAGAATCAGGGTCAGTATAGGAAAAGGATAGAATCCGGGCGAGTACCTGGAAAAGGTAGAATCCGTCCGAGTACCGAACAACTGTCCGAACGAGTACCGAAAAATTATAGAATCAGGGTCAGTACAGGAAAATGATAGAATCCGGGCGAGTACCTGGAAAAGGTAGAATCCGTCCGAGTACCGAAAAACTGTCCGAACGAGTACCGAAAAATGGTAGAATCAGGGTCAGTATAGGAAAAGGATAGAATCCGGGCGAGTACCTGGAAAAGGTAGAATCCGTCCGAGTACCGAACAACTGTCCGAACGAGTACCGAAAAATTGTAGAATCAGGGTCAGTACAGGAAAATGATAGAATCCGGGCGAGTACTTGGAAAAGGTAGAATCCGTCCGAGTACCGAAAAATTGACCGAACGAGTACCGAAAAATTGTAGAATCAGGGTCAGTACAGGAAAATGATAGAATCCGGGCGAGTACCTGGACAAGGTAGAATCCGTCCGAGTACCGAAAAATTGGCCGAACGAGTACCGAAAAATTGTAGAATCAGGGTCAGTACAGGAAAATGATAGAATCCGGGCGAGTACCTGGAAAAGGTAGAATCCGTCCGAGTACCGAAAAACTGTCCGAACGAGTACCGAAAAATTGTAGAATCACGGTCAGTACAGGAAAATGATAGAATCCGGGCGAGTACCTGGAAAAGGTAGAATCCGTCCGAGTACCGAAAAACTGTCCGAACGAGTACCGAAAAATGGTAGAATCAGGGTCAGTACAGGAAAATGATAGAATCCGGGCGAGTACCTGGAAAAGGTAGATTCCGTCCGAGTACCGAAAAACTGTCCGAACGAGTACCGAAAAATGGTAGAATCAGGGTCAGTATAGGAAAAGGATAGAATCCGGGCGAGTACCTGGAAAAGGTAGAATCCGTCCGAGTACCGAACAACTGTCCGAACGAGTACCGAAAAATTATAGAATCAGGGTCAGTACAGGAAAATGATAGAATCCGGGCGAGTACCTGGAAAAGGTAGAATCCGTCCGAGTACCGAAAAACTGTCCGAACGAGTACCGAAAAATGGTAGAATCAGGGTCAGTATAGGAAAAGGATAGAATCCGGGCGAGTACCTGGAAAAGGTAGAATCCGTCCGAGTACCGAACAACTGTCCGAACGAGTACCGAAAAATTATAGAATCAGGGTCAGTACAGGAAAATGATAGAATCCGGGCGAGTACCTGGACAAGGTAGAATCCGTCCGAGTACCGAAAAAATGGCCGAACGAGTACCGAAAAATTGTAGAATCAGGGTCAGTACAGGAAAATGATAGAATCCGGGCGAGTACCTGGAAAAGGTAGAATCCGTCCGAGTACCAAAAAACTGTCCGAACGAGTACCGAAAAATGGTAGAATCAGGGTCAGTATAGGAAAAGGATAGAATCCGGGCGAGTACCTGGAAAAGGTAGAATCCGTCCGAGTACCGAACAACTGTCCGAACGAGTACCGAAAAATTGTAGAATCAGGGTCAGTACAGGAAAATGATAGAATCCGGGCGAGTAACTGGAAAAGGTAGAATCTGTCCGAGTACCGAAAAACTGTCCGAACGAGTACCGAAAAATGGTAGAATCAGGGTCAGTATAGGAAAAGGATAGAATCCGGGCGAGTACCTGGAAAAGGTAGAATCCGTCCGAGTACCGAACAACTGTCCGAACGAGTACCGAAAAATTGTAGAATCAGGGTCAGTACAGGAAAATGATAGAATCCGGGCGAGTACTTGGAAAAGGTAGAATCCGTCCGAGTACCGAAAAATTGACCGAACGAGTACCAAAAAATTGTAGAATCAGGGTCAGTACAGGAAAATGATAGAATCCGGGCGAGTACCTGGACAAGGTAGAATCCGTCCGAGTACCGAAAAATTGGCCGAACGAGTACCGAAAAATTGTAGAATCAGGGTCAGTACAGGAAAATGATAGAATCCGGGCGAGTACCTGGAAAAGGTAGAATCCGTCCGAGTACCGAAAAACTGTCCGAACGAGTACCGAAAAATTGTAGAATCACGGTCAGTACAGGAAAATGATAGAATCCGGGCGAGTACCTGGAAAAGGTAGAATCCGTCCGAGTACCGAAAAACTGTCCGAACGAGTACCGAAAAATGGTAGAATCAGGGTCAGTACAGGAAAATGATAGAATCCGGGCGAGTACCTGGAAAAGGTAGATTCCGTCCGAGTACCGAAAAACTGTCCGAACGAGTACCGAAAAATGGTAGAATCAGGGTCAGTATAGGAAAAGGATAGAATCCGGGCGAGTACCTGGAAAAGGTAGAATCCGTCCGAGTACCGAACAACTGTCCGAACGAGTACCGAAAAATTGTAGAATCAGGGTCAGTACAGGAAAATGATAGAATCCGGGCGAGTACGTGGAAAAGGTAGAATCCGTCCGAGTACCGAAAAATTGACCGAACGAGTACCGAAAAATTGTAGAATCAGGGTCAGTACAGGAAAATGATAGAATCCGGGCGAGTACCTGGAAAAGGTAGAATCCGTCCGAGTACCGAAAAACTGTCCGAACGAGTACCGAAAAATTGTAGAATCACGGTCAGTACAGGAAAATGATAGAATCCGGGCGAGTACCTGGAAAAGGTAGAATCCGTCCGAGTACCGAAAAACTGTCCGAACGAGTACCGAAAAATGGTAGAATCAGGGTCAGTACAGGAAAATGATAGAATCCGGGCGAGTACCTGGAAAAGGTAGATTCCGTCCGAGTACCGAAAAACTGTCCGAACGAGTACCGAAAAATGGTAGAATCAGGGTCAGTATAGGAAAAGGATAGAATCCGGGCGAGTACCTGGAAAAGGTAGAATCCGTCCGAGTACCGAACAACTGTCCGAACGAGTACCGAAAAATTGTAGAATCAGGGTCAGTACAGGAAAATGATAGAATCCGGGCGAGTACGTGGAAAAGGTAGAATCCGTCCGAGTACCGAAAAATTGACCGAACGAGTACCGAAAAATTGTAGAATCAGGGTCAGTACAGGAAAATGATAGAATCCGGGCGAGTACCTGGACAAGGTAGAATCCGTCCGAGTACCGAAAAATTGGCCGAACGAGTACCGAAAAATTGTAGAATCAGGGTCAGTACAGGAAAATGATAGAATCCGGGCGAGTACCTGGAAAAGGTAGAATCCGTCCGAGTACCAAAAAACTGTCCGAACGAGTACCGAAAAATGGTAGAATCAGGGTCAGTATAGGAAAAGGATAGAATCCGGGCGAGTACCTGGAAAAGGTAGAATCCGTCCGAGTACCGAACAACTGTCCGAACGAGTACCGAAAAATTGTAGAATCAGGGTCAGTACAGGAAAATGATAGAATCCGGGCGAGTACCTGGAAAAGGTAGAATCCGTCCGAGTACCGAAAAACTGTCCGAACGAGTACCGAAAAATGGTAGAATCAGGGTCAGTATAGGAAAAGGATAGAATCCGGGCGAGTACCTGGAAAAGGTAGAATCCGTCCGAGTACCGAACAACTGTCCGAACGAGTACCGAAAAATTGTAGAATCAGGGTCAGTACAGGAAAATGATAGAATCCGGGCGAGTACTTGGAAAAGGTAGAATCCGTCCGAGTACCGAAAAAATGACCGAACGAGTACCGAAAAATTGTAGAATCAGGGTCAGTACAGGAAAATGATAGAATCCGGGCGAGTACCTGGACAAGGTAGAATCCGTCCGAGTACCGAAAAATTGGCCGAACGAGTACCGAAAAATTGTAGAATCAGGGTCAGTACAGGAAAATGATAGAATCCGGGCGAGTACCTGGAAAAGGTAGAATCCGTCCGAGTACCAAAAAACTGTCCGAACGAGTACCGAAAAATGGTAGAATCAGGGTCAGTATAGGAAAAGGATAGAATCCGGGCGAGTACCTGGAAAAGGTAGAATCCGTCCGAGTACCGAACAACTGTCTGAACGAGTACCGAAAAATTGTAGAATCAGGGTCAGTACAGGAAAATGATAGAATCCGGGCGAGTACCTGGAAAAGGTAGAATCCGTCCGAGTACCGAAAAACTGTCCGAACGAGTACCGAAAAATGGTAGAATCAGGGTCAGTATAGGAAAAGGATAGAATCCGGGCGAGTACCTGGAAAAGGTAGAATCCGTCCGAGTACCGAACAACTGTCCGAACGAGTACCGAAAAATTGTAGAATCAGGGTCAGTACAGGAAAATGATAGAATCCGGGCGAGTACGTGGAAAAGGTAGAATCCGTCCGAGTACCGAAAAATTGACCGAACGAGTACCAAAAAATTGTAGAATCAGGGTCAGTACAGGAAAATGATAGAATCCGGGCGAGTACCTGGACAAGGTAGAATCCGTCCGAGTACCGAAAAATTGGCCGAACGAGTACCGAAAAATTGTAGAATCAGGGTCAGTACAGGAAAATGATAGAATCCGGGCGAGTACCTGGAAAAGGTAGAATCCGTCCGAGTACCGAAAAACTGTCCGAACGAGTACCGAAAAATTGTAGAATCACGGTCAGTACAGGAAAATGATAGAATCCGGGCGAGTACCTGGAAAAGGTAGAATCCGTCCGAGTACCGAAAAACTGTCCGAACGAGTACCGAAAAATGGTAGAATCAGGGTCAGTACAGGAAAATGATAGAATCCGGGCGAGTACCTGGAAAAGGTAGATTCCGTCCGAGTACCGAAAAACTGTCCGAACGAGTACCGAAAAATGGTAGAATCAGGGTCAGTATAGGAAAAGGATAGAATCCGGGCGAGTACCTGGAAAAGGTAGAATCCGTCCGAGTACCGAACAACTGTCCGAACGAGTACCGAAAAATTGTAGAATCAGGGTCAGTACAGGAAAATGATAGAATCCGGGCGAGTACGTGGAAAAGGTAGAATCCGTCCGAGTACCGAAAAATTGACCGAACGAGTACCGAAAAATTGTAGAATCAGGGTCAGTACAGGAAAATGATAGAATCCGGGCGAGTACCTGGAAAAGGTAGAATCCGTCCGAGTACCGAACAACTGTCCGAACGAGTACCGAAAAATTGTAGAATCAGGGTCAGTACAGGAAAATGATAGAATCCGGGCGAGTACTTGGAAAAGGTAGAATCCGTCCGAGTACCGAAAAATTGACCGAACGAGTACCAAAAAATTGTAGAATCAGGGTCAGTACAGGAAAATGATAGAATCCGGGCGAGTACCTGGACAAGGTAGATTCCGTCCGAGTACCGAAAAATTGGCCGAACGAGTACCGAAAAATTGTAGAATCAGGGTCAGTACAGGAAAATGATAGAATCCGGGCGAGTACCTGGAAAAGGTAGAATCCGTCCGAGTACCGAAAAACTGTCCGAACGAGTACCGAAAAATTGTAGAATCACGGTCAGTACAGGAAAATGATAGAATCCGGGCGAGTACCTGGAAAAGGTAGAATCCGTCCGAGTACCGAAAAACTGTCCGAACGAGTACCGAAAAATGGTAGAATCAGGGTCAGTACAGGAAAATGATAGAATCCGGGCGAGTACCTGGAAAAGGTAGATTCCGTCCGAGTACCGAAAAACTGTCCGAACGAGTACCGAAAAATGGTAGAATCAGGGTCAGTATAGGAAAAGGATAGAATCCGGGCGAGTACCTGGAAAAGGTAGAATCCGTCCGAGTACCGAACAACTGTCCGAACGAGTACCGAAAAATTGTAGAATCAGGGTCAGTACAGGAAAATGATAGAATCCGGGCGAGTACCTGGAAAAGGTAGAATCCGTCCGAGTACCGAAAAACTGTCCGAACGAGTACCGAAAAATGGTAGAATCAGGGTCAGTATAGGAAAAGGATAGAATCCGGGCGAGTACCTGGAAAAGGTAGAATCCGTCCGAGTACCGAACAACTGTCCGAACGAGTACCGAAAAATTGTAGAATCAGGGTCAGTACAGGAAAATGATAGAATCCGGGCGAGTACTTGGAAAAGGTAGAATCCGTCCGAGTACCGAAAAAATGACCGAACGAGTACCGAAAAATTGTAGAATCAGGGTCAGTACAGGAAAATGATAGAATCCGGGCGAGTACCTGGACAAGGTAGAATCCGTCCGAGTACCGAAAAATTGGCCGAACGAGTACCGAAAAATTGTAGAATCAGGGTCAGTACAGGAAAATGATAGAATCCGGGCGAGTACCTGGAAAAGGTAGAATCCGTCCGAGTACCAAAAAACTGTCCGAACGAGTACCGAAAAATGGTAGAATCAGGGTCAGTATAGGAAAAGGATAGAATCCGGGCGAGTACCTGGAAAAGGTAGAATCCGTCCGAGTACCGAACAACTGTCCGAACGAGTACCGAAAAATTGTAGAATCAGGGTCAGTACAGGAAAATGATAGAATCCGGGCGAGTACCTGGAAAAGGTAGAATCCGTCCGAGTACCGAAAAACTGTCCGAACGAGTACCGAAAAATGGTAGAATCAGGGTCAGTATAGGAAAAGGATAGAATCCGGGCGAGTACCTGGAAAAGGTAGAATCCGTCCGAGTACCGAACAACTGTCCGAACGAGTACCGAAAAATTGTAGAATCAGGGTCAGTACAGGAAAATGATAGAATCCGGGCGAGTACGTGGAAAAGGTAGAATCCGTCCGAGTACCGAAAAATTGACCGAACGAGTACCAAAAAATTGTAGAATCAGGGTCAGTACAGGAAAATGATAGAATCCGGGCGAGTACCTGGACAAGGTAGAATCCGTCCGAGTACCGAAAAATTGGCCGAACGAGTACCGAAAAATTGTAGAATCAGGGTCAGTACAGGAAAATGATAGAATCCGGGCGAGTACCTGGAAAAGGTAGAATCCGTCCGAGTACCGAAAAACTGTCCGAACGAGTACCGAAAAATGGTAGAATCAGGGTCAGTACAGGAAAATGATAGAATCCGGGCGAGTACCTGGAAAAGGTAGATTCCGTCCGAGTACCGAAAAACTGTCCGAACGAGTACCGAAAAATGGTAGAATCAGGGTCAGTATAGGAAAAGGATAGAATCCGGGCGAGTACCTGGAAAAGGTAGAATCCGTCCGAGTACCGAACAACTGTCCGAACGAGTACCGAAAAATTGTAGAATCAGGGTCAGTACAGGAAAATGATAGAATCCGGGCGAGTACGTGGAAAAGGTAGAATCCGTCCGAGTACCGAAAAATTGACCGAACGAGTACCGAAAAATTGTAGAATCAGGGTCAGTACAGGAAAATGATAGAATCCGGGCGAGTACCTGGAAAAGGTAGAATCCGTCCGAGTACCGAACAACTGTCCGAACGAGTACCGAAAAATTGTAGAATCAGGGTCAGTACAGGAAAATGATAGAATCCGGGCGAGTACTTGGAAAAGGTAGAATCCGTCCGAGTACCGAAAAATTGACCGAACGAGTACCAAAAAATTGTAGAATCAGGGTCAGTACAGGAAAATGATAGAATCCGGGCGAGTACCTGGACAAGGTAGATTCCGTCCGAGTACCGAAAAATTGGCCGAACGAGTACCGAAAAATTGTAGAATCAGGGTCAGTACAGGAAAATGATAGAATCCGGGCGAGTACCTGGAAAAGGTAGAATCCGTCCGAGTACCGAAAAACTGTCCGAACGAGTACCGAAAAATTGTAGAATCACGGTCAGTACAGGAAAATGATAGAATCCGGGCGAGTACCTGGAAAAGGTAGAATCCGTCCGAGTACCGAAAAACTGTCCGAACGAGTACCGAAAAATGGTAGAATCAGGGTCAGTACAGGAAAATGATAGAATCCGGGCGAGTACCTGGAAAAGGTAGATTCCGTCCGAGTACCGAAAAACTGTCCGAACGAGTACCGAAAAATGGTAGAATCAGGGTCAGTATAGGAAAAGGATAGAATCCGGGCGAGTACCTGGAAAAGGTAGAATCCGTCCGAGTACCGAACAACTGTCCGAACGAGTACCGAAAAATTGTAGAATCAGGGTCAGTACAGGAAAATGATAGAATCCGGGCGAGTACGTGGAAAAGGTAGAATCCGTCCGAGTACCGAACAACTGACCGAACGAGTACCGAAAAATTGTAGAATCAGGGTCAGTACAGGAAAATGATAGAATCCGGGCGAGTACCTGGAAAAGGTAGAATCCGTCCGAGTACCGAAAAACTGTCCGAACGAGTACCGAAAAATTGTAGAATCACGGTCAGTACAGGAAAATGATAGAATCCGGGCGAGTACCTGGAAAAGGTAGAATCCGTCCGAGTACCGAACAACTGTCCGAACGAGTACCGAAAAATGGTAGAATCAGGGTCAGTACAGGAAAATGATAGAATCCGGGCGAGTACCTGGAAAAGGTAGATTCCGTCCGAGTACCGAAAAACTGTCCGAACGAGTACCGAAAAATGGTAGAATCAGGGTCAGTATAGGAAAAGGATAGAATCCGGGCGAGTACCTGGAAAAGGTAGAATCCGTCCGAGTACCGAACAACTGTCCGAACGAGTACCGAAAAATTGTAGAATCAGGGTCAGTACAGGAAAATGATAGAATCCGGGCGAGTACGTGGAAAAGGTAGAATCCGTCCGAGTACCGAAAAATTGACCGAACGAGTACCGAAAAATTGTAGAATCAGGGTCAGTACAGGAAAATGATAGAATCCGGGCGAGTACCTGGACAAGGTAGAATCCGTCCGAGTACCGAAAAATTGGCCGAACGAGTACCGAAAAATTGTAGAATCAGGGTCAGTACAGGAAAATGATAGAATCCGGGCGAGTACCTGGAAAAGGTAGAATCCGTCCGAGTACCAAAAAACTGTCCGAACGAGTACCGAAAAATGGTAGAATCAGGGTCAGTATAGGAAAAGGATAGAATCCGGGCGAGTACCTGGAAAAGGTAGAATCCGTCCGAGTACCGAACAACTGTCCGAACGAGTACCGAAAAATTGTAGAATCAGGGTCAGTACAGGAAAATGATAGAATCCGGGCGAGTACCTGGAAAAGGTAGAATCCGTCCGAGTACCGAAAAACTGTCCGAACGAGTACCGAAAAATGGTAGAATCAGGGTCAGTACAGGAAAATGATAGAATCCGGGCGAGTACCTGGAAAAGGTAGATTCCGTCCGAGTACCGAAAAACTGTCCGAACGAGTACCGAAAAATGGTAGAATCAGGGTCAGTATAGGAAAAGGATAGAATCCGGGCGAGTACCTGGAAAAGGTAGAATCCGTCCGAGTACCGAACAACTGTCCGAACGAGTACCGAAAAATTGTAGAATCAGGGTCAGTACAGGAAAATGATAGAATCCGGGCGAGTACGTGGAAAAGGTAGAATCCGTCCGAGTACCGAACAACTGACCGAACGAGTACCGAAAAATTGTAGAATCAGGGTCAGTACAGGAAAATGATAGAATCCGGGCGAGTACCTGGAAAAGGTAGAATCCGTCCGAGTACCGAAAAACTGTCCGAACGAGTACCGAAAAATTGTAGAATCACGGTCAGTACAGGAAAATGATAGAATCCGGGCGAGTACCTGGAAAAGGTAGAATCCGTCCGAGTACCGAACAACTGTCCGAACGAGTACCGAAAAATGGTAGAATCAGGGTCAGTACAGGAAAATGATAGAATCCGGGCGAGTACCTGGAAAAGGTAGATTCCGTCCGAGTACCGAAAAACTGTCCGAACGAGTACCGAAAAATGGTAGAATCAGGGTCAGTATAGGAAAAGGATAGAATCCGGGCGAGTACCTGGAAAAGGTAGAATCCGTCCGAGTACCGAACAACTGTCCGAACGAGTACCGAAAAATTGTAGAATCAGGGTCAGTACAGGAAAATGATAGAATCCGGGCGAGTACGTGGAAAAGGTAGAATCCGTCCGAGTACCGAAAAATTGACCGAACGAGTACCGAAAAATTGTAGAATCAGGGTCAGTACAGGAAAATGATAGAATCCGGGCGAGTACCTGGACAAGGTAGAATCCGTCCGAGTACCGAAAAATTGGCCGAACGAGTACCGAAAAATTGTAGAATCAGGGTCAGTACAGGAAAATGATAGAATCCGGGCGAGTACCTGGAAAAGGTAGAATCCGTCCGAGTACCAAAAAACTGTCCGAACGAGTACCGAAAAATGGTAGAATCAGGGTCAGTATAGGAAAAGGATAGAATCCGGGCGAGTACCTGGAAAAGGTAGAATCCGTCCGAGTACCGAACAACTGTCCGAACGAGTACCGAAAAATTGTAGAATCAGGGTCAGTACAGGAAAATGATAGAATCCGGGCGAGTACCTGGAAAAGGTAGAATCCGTCCGAGTACCGAAAAACTGTCCGAACGAGTACCGAAAAATGGTAGAATCAGGGTCAGTATAGGAAAAGGATAGAATCCGGGCGAGTACCTGGAAAAGGTAGAATCCGTCCGAGTACCGAACAACTGTCCGAACGAGTACCGAAAAATTGTAGAATCAGGGTCAGTACAGGAAAATGATAGAATCCGGGCGAGTACCTGGAAAAGGTAGAATCCGTCCGAGTACCGAAAAACTGTCCGAACGAGTACCGAAAAATGGTAGAATCAGGGTCTGTACAGGAAAATGATACAATCCGGGCGAGTACCTGGAAAAGGTAGAATCCGTCCGAGTACCGAAAAACTGTCCGAACGAGTACCGAAAAATGGTAGAATCAGGGTCAGTACAGGAAAAGGATAGAATCCGGGCGAGTACCTGGAAAAGGTAGAATCCGTCCGAGTACCGAACAACTGTCCGAACGAGTACCGAAAAATTGTAGAATCAGGGTCAGTACAGGAAAATGATAGAATCCGGGCGAGTACTTGGAAAAGGTAGAATCCGTCCGAGTACCGAAAAATTGACCGAACGAGTACCGAAAAATTGTAGAATCAAGGTCAGTACAGGAAAATGATAGAATCCGGGCGAGTACCTGGACAAGGTAGAATCCGTCCGAGTACCGAAAAATTGGCCGAACGAGTACCGAAAAATTGTAGAATCAGGGTCAGTACAGGAAAATGATAGAATCCGGGCGAGTACCTGGAAATGGTAGAATCCGTCCGAGTACCAAAAAACTGTCCGAACGAGTACCGAAAAATGGTAGAATCAGGGTCAGTATAGGAAAAGGATAGAATCCGGGCGAGTACCAGGAAAAGGTAGAATCCGTCCGAGTACCGAACAACTGTCCGAACGAGTACCGAAAAATTGTAGAATCAGGGTCAGTACAGGAAAATGATAGAATCCGGGCGAGTACCTGGACAAGGTAGAATCTGTCCGAGTACCGAAAAATTGGCCGAACGAGTACCGAAAAATTGTAGAATCAGGGTCAGTACAGGAAAATGATAGAATCCGGGCGAGTACCTGGAAAAGGTAAAATCCGTCCGAGTACCGAACAACTGTCCGAACGAGTACCGAAAAATAGTAGAATCAGGGTCAGTACAGGAAAATGATAGAATCCGGGCGAGTACGTGGAAAAGGTAGAATCCGTCCGAGTAACGAAAAATTGACCGAACGAGTACCGAAAAATTGTAGAATCAGGGTCAGTACAGGAAAATGATAGAATCCGGGCGAGTACCTGGACAAGGTAGAATCCGTCCAAGTACCGAAAAATTGGCCGAACGAGTACCGAAAAATTGTAGAATCAGGGTCAGTACAGGAAAATGATAGAATCCGGGCGAGTACCTGGAAAAGGTAGAATCCGTCCGAGTACCGAAAAACTGTCCGAACGAGTACCGAAAAATTGTAGAATCACGGTCAGTACAGGAAAATGATAGAATCCGGGCGAGTACCTGGAAAAGGTAGAATCCGTCCGAGTACCGAAAAACTGTCCGAACGAGTACCGAAAAATGGTAGAATCAGGGTCAGTACAGGAAAATGATAGAATCCGGGCGAGTACCTGGAAAAGGTAGAATCCGTCCGAGTACCGAACAACTGTCCGAACGAGTACCGAAAAATTGTAGAATCAGGGTCAGTACAGGAAAATGATAGAATCCGGGCGAGTACTTGGAAAAGGTAGAATCCGTCCGAGTACCGAAAAATTGACCGAACGAGTACCGAAAAATTGTAGAATCAGGGTCAGTATAGGAAAATGATAGAATCCGGGAGAGTACCTGGAAAAGGTAGAATCCGTCCGAGTACCGAAAAATTGGCCGAACGAGTACCGAAAAATTGTAGAATCAGGGTCAGTACAGGAAAATGATAGAATCCGGGCGAGTACCTGGAAAAGGTAGAATCCGTCCGAGTACCAAAAAACTGTCCGAACGAGTACCGAAAAATGGTAGAATCAGGGTCAGTATAGGAAAAGGATAGAATCCGGGCGAGTACCTGGAAAAGGTAGAATCCGTCCGAGTACCGAACAACTGTCCGAACGAGTACCGAAAAATTGTAGAATCAGGGTCAGTACAGGAAAATGATAGAATCCGGGCGAGTACCTGGAAAAGGTAGATTCCGTCCGAGTACCGAAAAACTGTCCGAACGAGTACCGAAAAATGGTAGAATCAGGGTCAGTATAGGAAAAGGATAGAATCCGGGCGAGTACCTGGAAAAGGTAGAATCCGTCCGAGTACCGAACAACTGTCCGAACGAGTACCGAAAAATTGTAGAATCAGGGTCAGTACAGGAAAATGATAGAATCCGGGCGAGTACTTGGAAAAGGTAGAATCCGTCCGAGTACCGAAAAATTGACCGAACGAGTACCAAAAAATTGTAGAATCAGGGTCAGTACAGGAAAATGATAGAATCCGGGCGAGTACCTGGACAAGGTAGAATCCGTCCGAGTACCGAAAAATTGGCCGAACGAGTACCGAAAAATTGTAGAATCAGGGTCAGTACAGGAAAATGATAGAATCCGGGCGAGTACCTGGAAAAGGTAGAATCCGTCCGAGTACCGAAAAACTGTCCGAACGAGTACCGAAAAATTGTAGAATCACGGTCAGTACAGGAAAATGATAGAATCCGGGCGAGTACCTGGAAAAGGTAGAATCCGTCCGAGTACCGAACAACTGTCCGAACGAGTACCGAAAAATGGTAGAATCAGGGTCAGTATAGGAAAAGGATAGAATCCGGGCGAGTACCTGGAAAAGGTAGAATCCGTCCGAGTACCGAACAACTGTCCGAACGAGTACCGAAAAATTGTAGAATCAGGGTCAGTACAGGAAAATGATAGAATCCGGGCGAGTACGTGGAAAAGGTAGAATCCGTCCGAGTACCGAAAAATTGACCGAACGAGTACCGAAAAATTGTAGAATCAGGGTCAGTACAGGAAAATGATAGAATCCGGGCGAGTACCTGGACAAGGTAGAATCCGTCCGAGTACCGAAAAATTGGCCGAACGAGTACCGAAAAATTGTAGAATCAGGGTCAGTACAGGAAAATGATAGAATCCGGGCGAGTACCTGGAAAAGGTAGAATCCGTCCGAGTACCAAAAAACTGTCCGAACGAGTACCGAAAAATGGTAGAATCAGGGTCAGTATAGGAAAAGGATAGAATCCGGGCGAGTACCTGGAAAAGGTAGAATCCGTCCGAGTACCGAACAACTGTCCGAACGAGTACCGAAAAATTGTAGAATCAGGGTCAGTACAGGAAAATGATAGAATCCGGGCGAGTACCTGGAAAAGGTAGAATCCGTCCGAGTACCGAAAAACTGTCCGAACGAGTACCGAAAAATGGTAGAATCAGGGTCAGTATAGGAAAAGGATAGAATCCGGGCGAGTACCTGGAAAAGGTAGAATCCGTCCGAGTACCGAACAACTGTCCGAACGAGTACCGAAAAATTGTAGAATCAGGGTCAGTACAGGAAAATGATAGAATCCGGGCGAGTACTTGGAAAAGGTAGAATCCGTCCGAGTACCGAAAAAATGACCGAACGAGTACCGAAAAATTGTAGAATCAGGGTCAGTACAGGAAAATGATAGAATCCGGGCGAGTACCTGGACAAGGTAGAATCCGTCCGAGTACCGAAAAATTGGCCGAACGAGTACCGAAAAATTGTAGAATCAGGGTCAGTACAGGAAAATAATAGAATCCGGGCGAGTACCTGGAAAAGGTAGAATCCGTCCGAGTACCAAAAAATTGACCGAACGAGTACCGAAAAATGGTAGAATCAGGGTCAGTACAGGAAAATGATAGAATCCGGGCGAGTACGTGGAAAAGGTAGAATCCGTCCGAGTACCGAAAAATTGACCGAACGAGTACCGAAAAATTGTAGAATCAGGGTCAGTACAGGAAAATGATAGAATCCGGGCGAGTACCTGGACAAGGTAGAATCCGTCCGAGTACCGAAAAATTGGCCGAACGAGTACCGAAAAATTGTAGAATCAGGGTCAGTACAGGAAAATGATAGAATCCGGGCGAGTACCTGGAAAAGGTAGAATCCGTCCGAGTACCAAAAAACTGTCCGAACGAGT
This sequence comes from Vitis vinifera, assembly GCF_030704535.1. Taxonomy (NCBI): domain Eukaryota; kingdom Viridiplantae; phylum Streptophyta; class Magnoliopsida; order Vitales; family Vitaceae; genus Vitis; species Vitis vinifera. The sequence goes on along the minus strand of NC_081805.1, from coordinate 17,592,285 downwards.
ACCGAAAAATGGTAGAATCAGGGTCAGTATAGGAAAAGGATAGAATCCGGGCGAGTACCTGGAAAAGGTAGAATCCGTCCGAGTACCGAACAACTGTCCGAACGAGTACCGAAAAATTGTAGAATCAGGGTCAGTACAGGAAAATGATAGAATCCGGGCGAGTACCTGGAAAAGGTAGAATCCGTCCGAGTACCGAAAAACTGTCCGAACGAGTACCGAAAAATGGTAGAATCAGGGTCAGTATAGGAAAAGGATAGAATCCGGGCGAGTACCTGGAAAAGGTAGAATCCGTCCGAGTACCGAACAACTGTCCGAACGAGTACCGAAAAATTGTAGAATCAGGGTCAGTACAGGAAAATGATAGAATCCGGGCGAGTACTTGGAAAAGGTAGAATCCGTCCGAGTACCGAAAAAATGACCGAACGAGTACCGAAAAATTGTAGAATCAGGGTCAGTACAGGAAAATGATAGAATCCGGGCGAGTACCTGGACAAGGTAGAATCCGTCCGAGTACCGAAAAATTGGCCGAACGAGTACCGAAAAATTGTAGAATCAGGGTCAGTACAGGAAAATAATAGAATCCGGGCGAGTACCTGGAAAAGGTAGAATCCGTCCGAGTACCAAAAAATTGACCGAACGAGTACCGAAAAATGGTAGAATCAGGGTCAGTATAGGAAAAGGATAGAATCCGGGCGAGTACCTGGAAAAGGTAGAATCCGTCCGAGTACCGAACAACTGTCCGAACGAGTACCGAAAAATTGTAGAATCAGGGTCAGTACAGGAAAATGATAGAATCCGGGCGAGTACCTGGAAAAGGTAGAATCCGTCCGAGTACCGAAAAACTGTCCGAACGAGTACCGAAAAATGGTAGAATCAGGGTCAGTATAGGAAAAGGATAGAATCCGGGCGAGTACCTGGAAAAGGTAGAATCCGTCCGAGTACCGAACAACTGTCCGAACGAGTACCGAAAAATTGTAGAATCAGGGTCAGTACAGGAAAATGATAGAATCCGGGCGAGTACGTGGAAAAGGTAGAATCCGTCCGAGTACCGAAAAATTGACCGAACGAGTACCAAAAAATTGTAGAATCAGGGTCAGTACAGGAAAATGATAGAATCCGGGCGAGTACCTGGACAAGGTAGAATCCGTCCGAGTACCGAAAAATTGGCCGAACGAGTACCGAAAAATGGTAGAATCAGGGTCAGTACAGGAAAATGATAGAATCCGGGCGAGTACCTGGAAAAGGTAGAATCCGTCCGAGTACCGAAAAATTGACCGAACGAGTACCAAAAAATTGTAGAATCAGGGTCAGTACAGGAAAATGATAGAATCCGGGCGAGTACCTGGACAAGGTAGAATCCGTCCGAGTACCGAAAAATTGGCCGAACGAGTACCGAAAAATGGTAGAATCAGGGTCAGTACAGGAAAATGATAGAATCCGGGCGAGTACCTGGAAAAGGTAGATTCCGTCCGAGTACCGAAAAACTGTCCGAACGAGTACCGAAAAATGGTAGAATCAGGGTCAGTATAGGAAAAGGATAGAATCCGGGCGAGTACCTGGAAAAGGTAGAATCCGTCCGAGTACCGAACAACTGTCCGAACGAGTACCGAAAAATTGTAGAATCAGGGTCAGTACAGGAAAATGATAGAATCCGGGCGAGTACGTGGAAAAGGTAGAATCCGTCCGAGTACCGAAAAATTGACCGAACGAGTACCGAAAAATTGTAGAATCAGGGTCAGTACAGGAAAATGATAGAATCCGGGCGAGTACCTGGAAAAGGTAGAATCCGTCCGAGTACCGAACAACTGTCCGAACGAGTACCGAAAAATTGTAGAATCAGGGTCAGTACAGGAAAATGATAGAATCCGGGCGAGTACTTGGAAAAGGTAGAATCCGTCCGAGTACCGAAAAATTGACCGAACGAGTACCAAAAAATTGTAGAATCAGGGTCAGTACAGGAAAATGATAGAATCCGGGCGAGTACCTGGACAAGGTAGATTCCGTCCGAGTACCGAAAAATTGGCCGAACGAGTACCGAAAAATTGTAGAATCAGGGTCAGTACAGGAAAATGATAGAATCCGGGCGAGTACCTGGAAAAGGTAGAATCCGTCCGAGTACCGAAAAACTGTTCGAACGAGTACCGAAAAATTGTAGAATCACGGTCAGTACAGGAAAATGATAGAATCCGGGCGAGTACCTGGAAAAGGTAGAATCCGTCCGAGTACCGAAAAACTGTCCGAACGAGTACCGAAAAATGGTAGAATCAGGGTCAGTACAGGAAAATGATAGAATCCGGGCGAGTACCTGGAAAAGGTAGATTCCGTCCGAGTACCGAAAAACTGTCCGAACGAGTACCGAAAAATGGTAGAATCAGGGTCAGTATAGGAAAAGGATAGAATCCGGGCGAGTACCTGGAAAAGGTAGAATCCGTCCGAGTACCGAACAACTGTCCGAACGAGTACCGAAAAATTGTAGAATCAGGGTCAGTACAGGAAAATGATAGAATCCGGGCGAGTACGTGGAAAAGGTAGAATCCGTCCGAGTACCGAACAACTGACCGAACGAGTACCGAAAAATTGTAGAATCAGGGTCAGTACAGGAAAATGATAGAATCCGGGCGAGTACCTGGAAAAGGTAGAATCCGTCCGAGTACCGAAAAACTGTCCGAACGAGTACCGAAAAATTGTAGAATCACGGTCAGTACAGGAAAATGATAGAATCCGGGCGAGTACCTGGAAAAGGTAGAATCCGTCCGAGTACCGAACAACTGTCCGAACGAGTACCGAAAAATGGTAGAATCAGGGTCAGTACAGGAAAATGATAGAATCCGGGCGAGTACCTGGAAAAGGTAGATTCCGTCCGAGTACCGAAAAACTGTCCGAACGAGTACCGAAAAATGGTAGAATCAGGGTCAGTATAGGAAAAGGATAGAATCCGGGCGAGTACCTGGAAAAGGTAGAATCCGTCCGAGTACCGAACAACTGTCCGAACGAGTACCGAAAAATTGTAGAATCAGGGTCAGTACAGGAAAATGATAGAATCCGGGCGAGTACGTGGAAAAGGTAGAATCCGTCCGAGTACCGAAAAATTGACCGAACGAGTACCGAAAAATTGTAGAATCAGGGTCAGTACAAGAAAATGATAGAATCCGGGCGAGTACCTGGACAAGGTAGAATCCGTCCGAGTACCGAAAAATTGGCCGAACGAGTACCGAAAAATTGTAGAATCAGGGTCAGTACAGGAAAATGATAGAATCCGGGCGAGTACCTGGAAAAGGTAGAATCCGTCCGAGTACCAAAAAACTGTCCGAACGAGTACCGAAAAATGGTAGAATCAGGGACAGTATAGGAAAAGGATAGAATCCGGGCGAGTACCTGGAAAAGGTAGAATCCGTCCGAGTACCGAACAACTGTCCGAACGAGTACCGAAAAATTGTAGAATCAGGGTCAGTACAGGAAAATGATAGAATCCGGGCGAGTACCTGGAAAAGGTAGAATCCGTCCGAGTACCGAAAAACTGTCCGAACGAGTACCGAAAAATGGTAGAATCAGGGTCAGTATAGGAAAAGGATAGAATCCGGGCGAGTACCTGGAAAAGGTAGAATCCGTCCGAGTACCGAACAACTGTCCGAACGAGTACCGAAAAATTGTAGAATCAGGGTCAGTACAGGAAAATGATAGAATCCGGGCGAGTACCTGGAAAAGGTAGAATCCGTCCGAGTACCGAAAAACTGTCCGAACGAGTACCGAAAAATGGTAGAATCAGGGTCTGTACAGGAAAATGATACAATCCGGGCGAGTACCTGGAAAAGGTAGAATCCGTCCGAGTACCGAAAAACTGTCCGAACGAGTACCGAAAAATGGTAGAATCAGGGTCAGTACAGGAAAAGGATAGAATCCGGGCGAGTACCTGGAAAAGGTAGAATCCGTCCGAGTACCGAACAACTGTCCGAACGAGTGCCGAAAAATTGTAGAATCAGGGTCAGTACAGGAAAATGATAGAATCCGGGCGAGTACTTGGAAAAGGTAGAATCCGTCCGAGTACCGAAAAATTGACCGAACGAGTACCGAAAAATTGTAGAATCAAGGTCAGTACAGGAAAATGATAGAATCCGGGCGAGTACCTGGACAAGGTAGAATCCGTCCGAGTACCGAAAAATTGGCCGAACGAGTACCGAAAAATTGTAGAATCAGGGTCAGTACAGGAAAATGATAGAATCCGGGCGAGTACCTGGAAATGGTAGAATCCGTCCGAGTACCAAAAAACTGTCCGAACGAGTACCGAAAAATGGTAGAATCAGGGTCAGTATAGGAAAAGGATAGAATCCGGGCGAGTACCAGGAAAAGGTAGAATCCGTCCGAGTACCGAACAACTGTCCGAACGAGTACCGAAAAATTGTAGAATCAGGGTCAGTACAGGAAAATGATAGAATCCGGGCGAGTACCTGGACAAGGTAGAATCCGTCCGAGTACCGAAAAATTGGCCGAACGAGTACCGAAAAATTGTAGAATCAGGGTCAGTACAGGAAAATGATAGAATCCGGGCGAGTACCTGGAAAAGGTAGAATCCGTCCGAGTACCGAACAACTGTCCGAACGAGTACCGAAAAATAGTAGAATCAGGGTCAGTACAGGAAAATGATAGAATCCGGGCGAGTACGTGGAAAAGGTAGAATCCGTCCGAGTAACGAAAAATTGACCGAACGAGTACCGAAAAATTGTAGAATCAGGGTCAGTACAGGAAAATGATAGAATCCGGGCGAGTACCTGGACAAGGTAGAATCCGTCCAAGTACCGAAAAATTGGCCGAACGAGTACCGAAAAATTGTAGAATCAGGGTCAGTACAGGAAAATGATAGAATCCGGGCGAGTACCTGGAAAAGGTAGAATCCGTCCGAGTACCGAAAAACTGTCCGAACGAGTACCGAAAAATTGTAGAATCACGGTCAGTACAGGAAAATGATAGAATCCGGGCGAGTACCTGGAAAAGGTAGAATCCGTCCGAGTACCGAAAAACTGTCCGAACGAGTACCGAAAAATGGTAGAATCAGGGTCAGTACAGGAAAATGATAGAATCCGGGCGAGTACCTGGAAAAGGTAGAATCCGTCCGAGTACCGAACAACTGTCCGAACGAGTACCGAAAAATTGTAGAATCAGGGTCAGTACAGGAAAATGATAGAATCCGGGCGAGTACTTGGAAAAGGTAGAATCCGTCCGAGTACCGAAAAATTGACCGAACGAGTACCGAAAAATTGTAGAATCAGGGTCAGTATAGGAAAATGATAGAATCCGGGAGAGTACCTGGAAAAGGTAGAATCCGTCCGAGTACCGAAAAATTGGCCGAACGAGTACCGAAAAATTGTAGAATCAGGGTCAGTACAGGAAAATGATAGAATCCGGGCGAGTACCTGGAAAAGGTAGAATCCGTCCGAGTACCAAAAAACTGTCCGAACGAGTACCGAAAAATGGTAGAATCAGGGTCAGTATAGGAAAAGGATAGAATCCGGGCGAGTACCTGGAAAAGGTAGAATCCGTCCGAGTACCGAACAACTGTCCGAACGAGTACCGAAAAATTGTAGAATCAGGGTCAGTACAGGAAAATGATAGAATCCGGGCGAGTACCTGGAAAAGGTAGAATCCGTCCGAGTACCGAAAAACTGTCCGAACGAGTACCGAAAAATGGTAGAATCAGGGTCAGTATAGGAAAAGGATAGAATCCGGGCGAGTACCTGGAAAAGGTAGAATCCGTCCGAGTACCGAACAACTGTCCGAACGAGTACCGAAAAATTGTAGAATCAGGGTCAGTACAGGAAAATGATAGAATCCGGGCGAGTACTTGGAAAAGGTAGAATCCGTCCGAGTACCGAAAAATTGACCGAACGAGTACCAAAAAATTGTAGAATCAGGGTCAGTACAGGAAAATGATAGAATCCGGGCGAGTACCTGGACAAGGTAGAATCCGTCCGAGTACCGAAAAATTGGCCGAACGAGTACCGAAAAATTGTAGAATCAGGGTCAGTACAGGAAAATGATAGAATCCGGGCGAGTACCTGGAAAAGGTAGAATCCGTCCGAGTACCGAAAAACTGTCCGAACGAGTACCGAAAAATTGTAGAATCACGGTCAGTACAGGAAAATGATAGAATCCGGGCGAGTACCTGGAAAAGGTAGAATCCGTCCGAGTACCGAAAAACTGTCCGAACGAGTACCGAAAAATGGTAGAATCAGGGTCAGTACAGGAAAATGATAGAATCCGGGCGAGTACCTGGAAAAGGTAGATTCCGTCCGAGTACCGAAAAACTGTCCGAACGAGTACCGAAAAATGGTAGAATCAGGGTCAGTATAGGAAAAGGATAGAATCCGGGCGAGTACCTGGAAAAGGTAGAATCCGTCCGAGTACCGAACAACTGTCCGAACGAGTACCGAAAAATTGTAGAATCAGGGTCAGTACAGGAAAATGATAGAATCCGGGCGAGTACGTGGAAAAGGTAGAATCCGTCCGAGTACCGAAAAATTGACCGAACGAGTACCGAAAAATTGTAGAATCAGGGTCAGTACAGGAAAATGATAGAATCCGGGCGAGTACCTGGAAAAGGTAGAATCCGTCCGAGTACCGAAAAACTGTCCGAACGAGTACCGAAAAATTGTAGAATCACGGTCAGTACAGGAAAATGATAGAATCCGGGCGAGTACCTGGAAAAGGTAGAATCCGTCCGAGTACCGAAAAACTGTCCGAACGAGTACCGAAAAATGGTAGAATCAGGGTCAGTACAGGAAAATGATAGAATCCGGGCGAGTACCTGGAAAAGGTAGATTCCGTCCGAGTACCGAAAAACTGTCCGAACGAGTACCGAAAAATGGTAGAATCAGGGTCAGTATAGGAAAAGGATAGAATCCGGGCGAGTACCTGGAAAAGGTAGAATCCGTCCGAGTACCGAACAACTGTCCGAACGAGTACCGAAAAATTGTAGAATCAGGGTCAGTACAGGAAAATGATAGAATCCGGGCGAGTACGTGGAAAAGGTAGAATCCGTCCGAGTACCGAAAAATTGACCGAACGAGTACCGAAAAATTGTAGAATCAGGGTCAGTACAGGAAAATGATAGAATCCGGGCGAGTACCTGGACAAGGTAGAATCCGTCCGAGTACCGAAAAATTGGCCGAACGAGTACCGAAAAATTGTAGAATCAGGGTCAGTACAGGAAAATGATAGAATCCGGGCGAGTACCTGGAAAAGGTAGAATCCGTCCGAGTACCAAAAAACTGTCCGAACGAGTACCGAAAAATGGTAGAATCAGGGTCAGTATAGGAAAAGGATAGAATCCGGGCGAGTACCTGGAAAAGGTAGAATCCGTCCGAGTACCGAACAACTGTCCGAACGAGTACCGAAAAATTGTAGAATCAGGGTCAGTACAGGAAAATGATAGAATCCGGGCGAGTACCTGGAAAAGGTAGAATCCGTCCGAGTACCGAAAAACTGTCCGAACGAGTACCGAAAAATGGTAGAATCAGGGTCAGTATAGGAAAAGGATAGAATCCGGGCGAGTACCTGGAAAAGGTAGAATCCGTCCGAGTACCGAACAACTGTCCGAACGAGTACCGAAAAATTGTAGAATCAGGGTCAGTACAGGAAAATGATAGAATCCGGGCGAGTACCTGGAAAAGGTAGAATCCGTCCGAGTACCGAAAAACTGTCCGAACGAGTACCGAAAAATGGTAGAATCAGGGTCTGTACAGGAAAATGATACAATCCGGGCGAGTACCTGGAAAAGGTAGAATCCGTCCGAGTACCGAAAAACTGTCCGAACGAGTACCGAAAAATGGTAGAATCAGGGTCAGTACAGGAAAAGGATAGAATCCGGGCGAGTACCTGGAAAAGGTAGAATCCGTCCGAGTACCGAACAACTGTCCGAACGAGTACCGAAAAATTGTAGAATCAGGGTCAGTACAGGAAAATGATAGAATCCGGGCGAGTACTTGGAAAAGGTAGAATCCGTCCGAGTACCGAAAAATTGACCGAACGAGTACCGAAAAATTGTAGAATCAGGGTCAGTACAGGAAAATGATAGAATCCGGGCGAGTACCTGGACAAGGTAGAATCCGTCCGAGTACCGAAAAATTGGCCGAACGAGTACCGAAAAATTGTAGAATCAGGGTCAGTACAGGAAAATGATAGAATCCGGGCGAGTACCTGGAAAAGGTAGAATCCGTCCGAGTACCAAAAAACTGTCCGAACGAGTACCGAAAAATGGTAGAATCAGGGTCAGTATAGGAAAAGGATAGAATCCGGGCGAGTACCAGGAAAAGGTAGAATCCGTCCGAGTACCGAACAACTGTCCGAACGAGTACCGAAAAATTGTAGAATCAGGGTCAGTACAGGAAAATGATAGAATCCGGGCGAGTACCTGGACAAGGTAGAATCCGTCCGAGTACCGAAAAATTGGCCGAACGAGTACCGAAAAATTGTAGAATCAGGGTCAGTACAGGAAAATGATAGAATCCGGGCGAGTACCTGGAAAAGGTAGAATCCGTCCGAGTACCGAACAACTGTCCGAACGAGTACCGAAAAATAGTAGAATCAGGGTCAGTACAGGAAAATGATAGAATCCGGGCGAGTACGTGGAAAAGGTAGAATCCGTCCGAGTAACGAAAAATTGACCGAACGAGTACCGAAAAATTGTAGAATCAGGGTCAGTACAGGAAAATGATAGAATCCGGGCGAGTACCTGGACAAGGTAGAATCCGTCCAAGTACCGAAAAATTGGCCGAACGAGTACCGAAAAATTGTAGAATCAGGGTCAGTACAGGAAAATGATAGAATCCGGGCGAGTACCTGGAAAAGGTAGAATCCGTCCGAGTACCAAAAAACTGTCCGAACGAGTACCGAAAAATGGTAGAATCAGGGTCAGTATAGGAAAAGGATAGAATCCGGGCGAGTACCTGGAAAAGGTAGAATCCGTCCGAGTACCGAACAACTGTCCGAACGAGTACCGAAAAATTGTAGAATCAGGTTCAGTACAGGAAAATGATAGAATCCGGGCGAGTACCTGGAAAAGGTAGAATCCGTCCGAGTACCGAAAAACTGTCCGAACGAGTACCGAAAAATGGTAGAATCAGGGTCAGTATAGGAAAAGGATAGAATCCGGGAGAGTACCTGGAAAAGGTAGAATCCGTCCGAGTACCGAAAAATTGGCCGAACGAGTACCGAAAAATTGTAGAATCAGGGTCAGTACAGGAAAATGATAGAATCCGGGCGAGTACCTGGAAAAGGTAGAATCCGTCCGAGTACCGAAAAACTGTCCGAACGAGTACCGAAAAATGGTAGAATCAGGGTCAGTATAGGAAAAGGATAGAATCCGGGCGAGTACCTGGAAAAGGTAGAATCCGTCCGAGTACCGAACAACTGTCCGAACGAGTACCCAAAAATTGTAGAATCAGGGTCAGTACAGGAAAATGATAGAATCCGGGCGAGTACCTGGAAAAGGTAGAATCCGTCCGAGTACCGAAAAACTGTCCGAACGAGTACCGAAAAATGGTAGAATCAGGGTCAGTACAGGAAAATGATAGAATCCGGGCGAGTACCTGGAAAAGGTAGAATCCGTCCGAGTACCGAAAAACTGTCCGAACGAGTACCGAAAAATGGTAGAATCAGGGTCAGTACAGGAAAATGATAGAATCCGGGCGAGTACCTGGAAAAGGTAGAATCCGTCCGAGTACCGAAAAATTGACCGAACGAGTACCGAAAAATTGTAGAATCAGGGTCAGTACAGGAAAATGATAGAATCCGGGCGAGTACCTGGACAAGGTAGAATCCGTCCGAGTACCGAAAAATTGGCCGAACGAGTACCGAAAAATTGTAGAATCAGGGTCAGTACAGGAAAATGATAGAATCCGGGCGAGTACCTGGAAAAGGTAGAATCCGTCCGAGTACCAAAAAACTGTCCGAACGAGTACCGAAAAATGGTAGAATCAGGGTCAGTATAGGAAAAGGATAGAATCCGGGCGAGTACCTGGAAAAGGTAGAATCCGTCCGAGTACCGAACAACTGTCCGAACGAGTTCCGAAAAATTGTAGAATCAGGGTCAGTACAGGAAAATGATAGAATCCGGGCGAGTACCTGGAAAAGGTAGAATCCGTCCGAGTACCGAAAAACTGTCCGAACGAGTACCGAAAAATGGTAGAATCAGGGTCAGTATAGGAAAAGGATAGAATCCGGGCGAGTACCTGGAAAAGGTAGAATCCGTCCGAGTACCGAACAACTGTCCGAACGAGTACCGAAAAATTGTAGAATCAGGGTCAGTACAGGAAAATGATAGAATCCGGGCGAGTACCTGGAAAAGGTAGAATCCGTCCGAGTACCGAAAAACTGTCCGAACGAGTACCGAAAAATGGTAGAATCAGGGTCTGTACCGGAAAATGATACAATCCGGGCGAGTACCTGGAAAAGGTAGAATCCGTCCGAGTACCGAAAAACTGTCCGAACGAGTACCGAAAAATGGTAGAATCAGGGTCAGTACAGGAAAAGGATAGAATCCGGGCGAGTACCTGGAAAAGGTAGAATCCGTCCGAGTACCGAACAACTGTCCGAACGAGTACCGAAAAATTGTAGAATCAGGGTCAGTACAGGAAAATGATAGAATCCGGGCGAGTACTTGGAAAAGGTAGAATCCGTCCGAGTACCGAAAAATTGACCGAACGAGTACCGAAAAATTGTAGAATCAGGGTCAGTACAGGAAAATGATAGAATCCGGGCGAGTACCTGGACAAGGTAGAATCCGTCCGAGTACCGAAAAATTGGCCGAACGAGTACCGAAAAATTGTAGAATCAGGGTCAGTACAGGAAAATGATAGAATCCGGGCGAGTACCTGGAAAAGGTAGAATCCGTCCGAGTACCGAAAAACTGTCCGAACGAGTACCGAAAAATGGTAGAATCAGGGTCTGTACAGGAAAATGATACAATCCGGGCGAGTACCTGGAAAAGGTAGAATCCGTCCGAGTACCGAAAAACTGTCCGAACGAGTACCGAAAAATGGTAGAATCAGGGTCAGTATAGGAAAAGGATAGAATCCGGGCGAGTACCTGGAAAAGGTAGAATCCGTCCGAGTACCGAACAACTGTCCGAACGAGTACCGAAAAATTATAGAATCAGGGTCAGTACAGGAAAATGATAGAATCCGGGCGAGTACCTGGACAAGGTAGAATCCGTCCGAGTACCGAAAAATTGGCCGAACGAGTACCGAAAAATTGTAGAATCAGGGTCAGTACAGGAAAATGATAGAATCCGGGCGAGTACCTGGACAAGGTAGAATCCGTCCGAGTACCGAAAAATTGGCCGAACGAGTACCGAAAAATTGTAGAATCAGGGTCAGTACAGGAAAATGATAGAATCCGGGCGAGTACCTGGAAAAGGTAGAATCCGTCCGAGTACCAAAAAACTGTCCGAACGAGTACCGAAAAATGGTAGAATCAGGGTCAGTATAGGAAAAGGATAGAATCCGGGCGAGTACCTGGAAAAGGTAGAATCCGTCCGAGTACCGAACAACTGTCCGAACGAGTACCGAAAAATTGTAGAATCAGGGTCAGTACAGGAAAATGATAGAATCCGGGCGAGTACCTGGAAAAGGTAGAATCCGTCCGAGTACCGAAAAACTGTCCGAACGAGTACCGAAAAATGGTAGAATCAGGGTCAGTATAGGAAAAGGATAGAATCCGGGCGAGTACCTGGAAAAGGTAGAATCCGTCCGAGTACCGAACAACTGTCCGAACGAGTACCGAAAAATTGTAGAATCAGGGTCAGTACAGGAAAATGATAGAATCCGGGCGAGTACCTGGAAAAGGTAGAATCCGTCCGAGTACCGAAAAACTGTCCGAACGAGTACCGAAAAATGGTAGAATCAGGGTCTGTACCGGAAAATGATACAATCCGGGCGAGTACCTGGAAAAGGTAGAATCCGTCCGAGTACCGAAAAACTGTCCGAACGAGTACCGAAAAATGGTAGAATCAGGGTCAGTACAGGAAAAGGATAGAATCCGGGCGAGTACCTGGAAAAGGTAGAATCCGTCCGAGTACCGAACAACTGTCCGAACGAGTACCGAAAAATTGTAGAATCAGGGTCAGTACAGGAAAATGATAGAATCCGGGCGAGTACTTGGAAAAGGTAGAATCCGTCCGAGTACCGAAAAATTGACCGAACGAGTACCGAAAAATTGTAGAATCAGGGTCAGTACAGGAAAATGATAGAATCCGGGCGAGTACCTGGACAAGGTAGAATCCGTCCGAGTACCGAAAAATTGGCCGAACGAGTACCGAAAAATTGTAGAATCAGGGTCAGTACAGGAAAATGATAGAATCCGGGCGAGTACCTGGAAAAGGTAGAATCCGTCCGAGTACCGAAAAACTGTCCGAACGAGTACCGAAAAATGGTAGAATCAGGGTCTGTACAGGAAAATGATACAATCCGGGCGAGTACCTGGAAAAGGTAGAATCCGTCCGAGTACCGAAAAACTGTCCGAACGAGTACCGAAAAATGGTAGAATCAGGGTCAGTATAGGAAAAGGATAGAATCCGGGCGAGTACCTGGAAAAGGTAGAATCCGTCCGAGTACCGAACAACTGTCCGAACGAGTACCGAAAAATTATAGAATCAGGGTCAGTACAGGAAAATGATAGAATCCGGGCGAGTACCTGGACAAGGTAGAATCCGTCCGAGTACCGAAAAATTGGCCGAACGAGTACCGAAAAATTGTAGAATCAGGGTCAGTACAGGAAAATGATAGAATCCGGGCGAGTACCTGGACAAGGTAGAATCCGTCCGAGTACCGAAAAATTGGCCGAACGAGTACCGAAAAATTGTAGAATCAGGGTCAGTACAGGAAAATGATAGAATCCGGGCGAGTACCTGGAAAAGGTAGAATCCGTCCGAGTACCAAAAAACTGTCCGAACGAGTACCGAAAAATGGTAGAATCAGGGTCAGTATAGGAAAAGGATAGAATCCGGGCGAGTACCTGGAAAAGGTAGAATCCGTCCGAGTACCGAACAACTGTCCGAACGAGTACCGAAAAATTGTAGAATCAGGGTCAGTACAGGAAAATGATAGAATCCGGGCGAGTACCTGGAAAAGGTAGAATCCGTCCGAGTACCGAAAAACTGTCCGAACGAGTACCGAAAAATGGTAGAATCAGGGTCAGTATAGGAAAAGGATAGAATCCGGGCGAGTACCTGGAAAAGGTAGAATCCGTCCGAGTACCGAACAACTGTCCGAACGAGTACCGAAAAATTGTAGAATCAGGGTCAGTACAGGAAAATGATAGAATCCGGGCGAGTACCTGGAAAAGGTAGAATCCGTCCGAGTACCGAAAAACTGTCCGAACGAGTACCGAAAAATGGTAGAATCAGGGTCTGTACCGGAAAATGATACAATCCGGGCGAGTACCTGGAAAAGGTAGAATCCGTCCGAGTACCGAAAAACTGTCCGAACGAGTACCGAAAAATGGTAGAATCAGGGTCAGTACAGGAAAAGGATAGAATCCGGGCGAGTACCTGGAAAAGGTAGAATCCGTCCGAGTACCGAACAACTGTCCGAACGAGTACCGAAAAATTGTAGAATCAGGGTCAGTACAGGAAAATGATAGAATCCGGGCGAGTACTTGGAAAAGGTAGAATCCGTCCGAGTACCGAAAAATTGACCGAACGAGTACCGAAAAATTGTAGAATCAGGGTCAGTACAGGAAAATGATAGAATCCGGGCGAGTACCTGGACAAGGTAGAATCCGTCCGAGTACCGAAAAATTGGCCGAACGAGTACCGAAAAATTGTAGAATCAGGGTCAGTACAGGAAAATGATAGAATCCGGGCGAGTACCTGGAAAAGGTAGAATCCGTCCGAGTACCGAAAAACTGTCCGAACGAGTACCGAAAAATGGTAGAATCAGGGTCTGTACAGGAAAATGATACAATCCGGGCGAGTACCTGGAAAAGGTAGAATCCGTCCGAGTACCGAAAAACTGTCCGAACGAGTACCGAAAAATGGTAGAATCAGGGTCAGTATAGGAAAAGGATAGAATCCGGGCGAGTACCTGGAAAAGGTAGAATCCGTCCGAGTACCGAACAACTGTCCGAACGAGTACCGAAAAATTATAGAATCAGGGTCAGTACAGGAAAATGATAGAATCCGGGCGAGTACCTGGACAAGGTAGAATCCGTCCGAGTACCGAAAAATTGGCCGAACGAGTACCGAAAAATTGTAGAATCAGGGTCAGTACAGGAAAATGATAGAATCCGGGCGAGTACCTGGACAAGGTAGAATCCGTCCGAGTACCGAAAAATTGGCCGAACGAGTACCGAAAAATTGTAGAATCAGGGTCAGTACAGGAAAATGATAGAATCCGGGCGAGTACCTGGAAAAGGTAGAATCCGTCCGAGTACCAAAAAACTGTCCGAACGAGTACCGAAAAATGGTAGAATCAGGGTCAGTATAGGAAAAGGATAGAATCCGGGCGAGTACCTGGAAAAGGTAGAATCCGTCCGAGTACCGAACAACTGTCCGAACGAGTACCGAAAAATTGTAGAATCAGGGTCAGTACAGGAAAATGATAGAATCCGGGCGAGTACCTGGAAAAGGTAGAATCCGTCCGAGTACCGAAAAACTGTCCGAACGAGTACCGAAAAATGGTAGAATCAGGGTCAGTATAGGAAAAGGATAGAATCCGGGCGAGTACCTGGAAAAGGTAGAATCCGTCCGAGTACCGAACAACTGTCCGAACGAGTACCGAAAAATTGTAGAATCAGGGTCAGTACAGGAAAATGATAGAATCCGGGCGAGTACCTGGAAAAGGTAGAATCCGTCCGAGTACCGAAAAACTGTCCGAACGAGTACCGAAAAATGGTAGAATCAGGGTCTGTACCGGAAAATGATACAATCCGGGCGAGTACCTGGAAAAGGTAGAATCCGTCCGAGTACCGAAAAACTGTCCGAACGAGTACCGAAAAATGGTAGAATCAGGGTCAGTACAGGAAAAGGATAGAATCCGGGCGAGTACCTGGAAAAGGTAGAATCCGTCCGAGTACCGAACAACTGTCCGAACGAGTACCGAAAAATTGTAGAATCAGGGTCAGTACAGGAAAATGATAGAATCCGGGCGAGTACTTGGAAAAGGTAGAATCCGTCCGAGTACCGAAAAATTGACCGAACGAGTACCGAAAAATTGTAGAATCAGGGTCAGTACAGGAAAATGATAGAATCCGGGCGAGTACCTGGACAAGGTAGAATCCGTCCGAGTACCGAAAAATTGGCCGAACGAGTACCGAAAAATTGTAGAATCAGGGTCAGTACAGGAAAATGATAGAATCCGGGCGAGTACCTGGAAAAGGTAGAATCCGTCCGAGTACCGAAAAACTGTCCGAACGAGTACCGAAAAATGGTAGAATCAGGGTCTGTACAGGAAAATGATACAATCCGGGCGAGTACCTGGAAAAGGTAGAATCCGTCCGAGTACCGAAAAACTGTCCGAACGAGTACCGAAAAATGGTAGAATCAGGGTCAGTATAGGAAAAGGATAGAATCCGGGCGAGTACCTGGAAAAGGTAGAATCCGTCCGAGTACCGAACAACTGTCCGAACGAGTACCGAAAAATTATAGAATCAGGGTCAGTACAGGAAAATGATAGAATCCGGGCGAGTACCTGGACAAGGTAGAATCCGTCCGAGTACCGAAAAATTGGCCGAACGAGTACCGAAAAATTGTAGAATCAGGGTCAGTACAGGAAAATGATAGAATCCGGGCGAGTACCTGGACAAGGTAGAATCCGTCCGAGTACCGAAAAATTGGCCGAACGAGTACCGAAAAATTGTAGAATCAGGGTCAGTACAGGAAAATGATAGAATCCGGGCGAGTACCTGGAAAAGGTAGAATCCGTCCGAGTACCAAAAAACTGTCCGAACGAGTACCGAAAAATGGTAGAATCAGGGTCAGTATAGGAAAAGGATAGAATCCGGGCGAGTACCTGGAAAAGGTAGAATCCGTCCGAGTACCGAACAACTGTCCGAACGAGTACCGAAAAATTGTAGAATCAGGGTCAGTACAGGAAAATGATAGAATCCGGGCGAGTACCTGGAAAAGGTAGAATCCGTCCGAGTACCGAAAAACTGTCCGAACGAGTACCGAAAAATGGTAGAATCAGGGTCAGTATAGGAAAAGGATAGAATCCGGGCGAGTACCTGGAAAAGGTAGAATCCGTCCGAGTACCGAACAACTGTCCGAACGAGTACCGAAAAATTGTAGAATCAGGGTCAGTACAGGAAAATGATAGAATCCGGGCGAGTACCTGGAAAAGGTAGAATCCGTCCGAGTACCGAAAAACTGTCCGAACGAGTACCGAAAAATGGTAGAATCAGGGTCTGTACCGGAAAATGATACAATCCGGGCGAGTACCTGGAAAAGGTAGAATCCGTCCGAGTACCGAAAAACTGTCCGAACGAGTACCGAAAAATGGTAGAATCAGGGTCAGTACAGGAAAAGGATAGAATCCGGGCGAGTACCTGGAAAAGGTAGAATCCGTCCGAGTACCGAACAACTGTCCGAACGAGTACCGAAAAATTGTAGAATCAGGGTCAGTACAGGAAAATGATAGAATCCGGGCGAGTACTTGGAAAAGGTAGAATCCGTCCGAGTACCGAAAAATTGACCGAACGAGTACCGAAAAATTGTAGAATCAGGGTCAGTACAGGAAAATGATAGAATCCGGGCGAGTACCTGGACAAGGTAGAATCCGTCCGAGTACCGAAAAATTGGCCGAACGAGTACCGAAAAATTGTAGAATCAGGGTCAGTACAGGAAAATGATAGAATCCGGGCGAGTACCTGGAAAAGGTAGAATCCGTCCGAGTACCGAAAAACTGTCCGAACGAGTACCGAAAAATGGTAGAATCAGGGTCTGTACAGGAAAATGATACAATCCGGGCGAGTACCTGGAAAAGGTAGAATCCGTCCGAGTACCGAAAAACTGTCCGAACGAGTACCGAAAAATGGTAGAATCAGGGTCAGTATAGGAAAAGGATAGAATCCGGGCGAGTACCTGGAAAAGGTAGAATCCGTCCGAGTACCGAACAACTGTCCGAACGAGTACCGAAAAATTATAGAATCAGGGTCAGTACAGGAAAATGATAGAATCCGGGCGAGTACCTGGAAAAGGTAGAATCCGTCCGAGTACCGAAAAAC
Source organism: Vitis vinifera (assembly GCF_030704535.1). Classification (NCBI taxonomy): domain Eukaryota; kingdom Viridiplantae; phylum Streptophyta; class Magnoliopsida; order Vitales; family Vitaceae; genus Vitis; species Vitis vinifera. The sequence goes on along the minus strand of NC_081805.1, from coordinate 17,575,071 downwards.
TGTCCGAACGAGTACCGAAAAATGGTAGAATCAGGGTCTGTACAGGAAAATGATACAATCCGGGCGAGTACCTGGAAAAGGTAGAATCCGTCCGAGTACCGAAAAACTGTCCGAACGAGTACCGAAAAATGGTAGAATCAGGGTCAGTACAGGAAAAGGATAGAATCCGGGCGAGTACCTGGAAAAGGTAGAATCCGTCCGAGTACCGAACAACTGTCCGAACGAGTACCGAAAAATTGTAGAATCAGGGTCAGTACAGGAAAATGATAGAATCCGGGCGAGTACTTGGAAAAGGTAGAATCCGTCCGAGTACCGAAAAATTGACCGAACGAGTACCGAAAAATTGTAGAATCAGGGTCAGTACAGGAAAATGATAGAATCCGGGCGAGTACCTGGACAAGGTAGAATCCGTCCGAGTACCGAAAAATTGGCCGAACGAGTACCGAAAAATTGTAGAATCAGGGTCAGTACAGGAAAATGATAGAATCCGGGCGAGTACCTGGAAAAGGTAGAATCCGTCCGAGTACCAAAAAACTGTCCGAACGAGTACCGAAAAATGGTAGAATCAGGGTCAGTATAGGAAAAGGATAGAATCCGGGCGAGTACCTGGAAAAGGTAGAATCCGTCCGAGTACCGAACAACTGTCCGAACGAGTACCGAAAAATTGTAGAATCAGGGTCAGTACAGGAAAATGATAGAATCCGGGCGAGTACCTGGACAAGGTAGAATCCGTCCGAGTACCGAAAAATTGGCCGAACGAGTACCGAAAAATTGTAGAATCAGGGTCAGTACAGGAAAATGATAGAATCCGGGCGAGTACCTGGAAAAGGTAGAATCCGTCCGAGTACCGAACAACTGTCCGAACGAGTACCGAAAAATAGTAGAATCAGGGTCAGTACAGGAAAATGATAGAATCCGGGCGAGTACGTGGAAAAGGTAGAATCCGTCCGAGTAACGAAAAATTGACCGAACGAGTACCGAAAAATTGTAGAATCAGGGTCAGTACAGGAAAATGATAGAATCCGGGCGAGTACCTGGAAAAGGTAGAATCCGTCCGAGTACCAAAAAACTGTCCGAACGAGTACCGAAAAATGGTAGAATCAGGGTCAGTACAGGAAAATGATAGAATCCGGGCGAGTACCTGGAAAAGGTAGAATCCGTCCGAGTACCGAAAAACTGTCCGAACGAGTACCGAAAAATGGTAGAATCAGGGTCAGTATAGGAAAAGGATAGAATCCGGGCGAGTACCTGGAAAAGGTAGAATCCGTCCGAGTACCGAACAACTGTCCGAACGAGTACCCAAAAATTGTAGAATCAGGGTCAGTACAGGAAAATGATAGAATCCGGGCGAGTACCTGGAAAAGGTAGAATCCGTCCGAGTACCGAAAAACTGTCCGAACGAGTACCGAAAAATGGTAGAATCAGGGTCAGTACAGGAAAATGATAGAATCCGGGCGAGTACCTGGAAAAGGTAGAATCCGTCCGAGTACCGAAAAACTGTCCGAACGAGTACCGAAAAATGGTAGAATCAGGGTCAGTACAGGAAAATGATAGAATCCGGGCGAGTACCTGGAAAAGGTAGAATCCGTCCGAGTACCGAAAAACTGTCCGAACGAGTACCGAAAAATGATAGAATCAGGGTCAGTATAGGAAAAGGATAGAATCCGGGAGAGTACCTGGAAAAGGTAGAATCCGTCCGAGTACCGAAAAATTGGCCGAACGAGTACCGAAAAATTGTAGAATGAGGGTCAGTACAGGAAAATGATAGAATCCGGGCGAGTACCTGGAAAAGGTAGAATCCGTCCGAGTACCGAAAAACTGTCCGAACGAGTACCGAAAAATGGTAGAATCAGGGTCAGTATAGGAAAAGGATAGAATCCGGGCGAGTATCTGGAAAAGGTAGAATCCGTCCGAGTACCGAACAACTGTCCGAACGAGTACCCAAAAATTGTAGAATCAGGGTCAGTACAGGAAAATGATAGAATCCGGGCGAGTACCTGGAAAAGGTAGAATCCGTCCGAGTACCGAAAAACTGTCCGAACGAGTACCGAAAAATGGTAGAATCAGGGTCAGTACAGGAAAATGATAGAATCCGGGCGAGTACCTGGAAAAGGTAGAATCCGTCCGAGTACCGAACAACTGTCCGAACGAGTACCCAAAAATTGTAGAATCAGGGTCAGTACAGGAAAATGATAGAATCCGGGAGAGTACCTGGAAAAGGTAGAATCCGTCCGAGTACCGAAAAACTGTCCGAACGAGTACCGAAAAATGGTAGAATCAGGGTCAGTACAGGAAAATGATAGAATCCGGGCGAGTACCTGGAAAAGGTAGAATCCGTCCGAGTACCGAACAACTGTCCGAACGAGTACCGAAAAATGGTAGAATCAGGGTCAGTACAGGAAAATGATAGAATCCGGGCGAGTACTTGGAAAAGGTAGAATCCGTCCGAGTACCGAAAAATTGACCGAACGAGTACCGAAAAATTGTAGAATCAGGGTCAGTACAGGAAAATGATAGAATCCGGGCGAGTACCTGGACAAGGTAGAATCCGTCCGAGTACCGAAAAATTGGCCGAACGAGTACCGAAAAATTGTAGAATCAGGGTCAGTACAGGAAAATGATAGAATCCGGGCGAGTACCTGGAAAAGGTAGAATCCGTCCGAGTACCGAAAAACTGTCCGAACGAGTACCGAAAAATGGTAGAATCAGGGTCTGTACAGGAAAATGATACAATCCGGGCGAGTACCTGGAAAAGGTAGAATCCGTCCGAGTACCGAAAAACTGTCCGAACGAGTACCGAAAAATGGTAGAATCAGGGTCAGTATAGGAAAAGGATAGAATCCGGGCGAGTACCTGGAAAAGGTAGAATCCGTCCGAGTACCGAACAACTGTCCGAACGAGTACCGAAAAATTATAGAATCAGGGTCAGTACAGGAAAATGATAGAATCCGGGCGAGTACCTGGACAAGGTAGAATCCGTCCGAGTACCGAAAAATTGGCCGAACGAGTACCGAAAAATTGTAGAATCAGGGTCAGTACAGGAAAATGATAGAATCCGGGCGAGTACCTGGACAAGGTAGAATCCGTCCGAGTACCGAAAAATTGGCCGAACGAGTACCGAAAAATTGTAGAATCAGGGTCAGTACAGGAAAATGATAGAATCCGGGCGAGTACCTGGAAAAGGTAGAATCCGTCCGAGTACCAAAAAACTGTCCGAACGAGTACCGAAAAATGGTAGAATCAGGGTCAGTATAGGAAAAGGATAGAATCCGGGCGAGTACCTGGAAAAGGTAGAATCCGTCCGAGTACCGAACAACTGTCCGAACGAGTACCGAAAAATTGTAGAATCAGGGTCAGTACAGGAAAATGATAGAATCCGGGCGAGTACCTGGAAAAGGTAGAATCCGTCCGAGTACCGAAAAACTGTCCGAACGAGTACCGAAAAATGGTAGAATCAGGGTCAGTATAGGAAAAGGATAGAATCCGGGCGAGTACCTGGAAAAGGTAGAATCCGTCCGAGTACCGAACAACTGTCCGAACGAGTACCGAAAAATTGTAGAATCAGGGTCAGTACAGGAAAATGATAGAATCCGGGCGAGTACCTGGAAAAGGTAGAATCCGTCCGAGTACCGAAAAACTGTCCGAACGAGTACCGAAAAATGGTAGAATCAGGGTCTGTACCGGAAAATGATACAATCCGGGCGAGTACCTGGAAAAGGTAGAATCCGTCCGAGGTACCGAAAAACTGTCCGAACGAGTACCGAAAAATGGTAGAATCAGGGTCAGTACAGGAAAAGGATAGAATCCGGGCGAGTACCTGGAAAAGGTAGAATCCGTCCGAGTACCGAACAACTGTCCGAACGAGTACCGAAAAATTGTAGAATCAGGGTCAGTACAGGAAAATGATAGAATCCGGGCGAGTACTTGGAAAAGGTAGAATCCGTCCGAGTACCGAAAAATTGACCGAACGAGTACCGAAAAATTGTAGAATCAGGGTCAGTACAGGAAAATGATAGAATCCGGGCGAGTACCTGGACAAGGTAGAATCCGTCCGAGTACCGAAAAATTGGCCGAACGAGTACCGAAAAATTGTAGAATCAGGGTCAGTACAGGAAAATGATAGAATCCGGGCGAGTACCTGGAAAAGGTAGAATCCGTCCGAGTACCGAAAAACTGTCCGAACGAGTACCGAAAAATGGTAGAATCAGGGTCTGTACAGGAAAATGATACAATCCGGGCGAGTACCTGGAAAAGGTAGAATCCGTCCGAGTACCGAAAAACTGTCCGAACGAGTACCGAAAAATGGTAGAATCAGGGTCAGTATAGGAAAAGGATAGAATCCGGGCGAGTACCTGGAAAAGGTAGAATCCGTCCGAGTACCGAAACAACTGTCCGAACGAGTACCGAAAAATTATAGAATCAGGGTCAGTACAGGAAAATGATAGAATCCGGGCGAGTACCTGGAAAAGGTAGAATCCGTCCGAGTACCGAAAAACTGTCCGAACGAGTACCGAAAAATGGTAGAATCAGGGTCTGTACAGGAAAATGATACAATCCGGGCGAGTACCTGGAAAAGGTAGAATCCGTCCGAGTACCGAAAAACTGTCCGAACGAGTACCGAAAAATGGTAGAATCAGGGTCAGTACAGGAAAAGGATAGAATCCGGGCGAGTACCTGGAAAAGGTAGAATCCGTCCGAGTACCGAACAACTGTCCGAACGAGTACCGAAAAATTGTAGAATCAGGGTCAGTACAGGAAAATGATAGAATCCGGGCGAGTACTTGGAAAAGGTAGAATCCGTCCGAGTACCGAAAAATTGACCGAACGAGTACCGAAAAATTGTAGAATCAGGGTCAGTACAGGAAAATGATAGAATCCGGGGCGAGTACCTGGACAAGGTAGAATCCGTCCGAGTACCGAAAAATTGGCCCGAACGAGTACCGAAAAATTGTAGAATCAGGGTCAGTACAGGAAAATGATAGAATCCGGGCGAGTACCTGGAAAAGGTAGAATCCGTCCGAGTACCAAAAAACTGTCCGAACGAGTACCGAAAAATGGTAGAATCAGGGTCAGTATAGGAAAAGGATAGAATCCGGGCGAGTACCTGGAAAAGGTAGAATCCGTCCGAGTACCGAACAACTGTCCGAACGAGTACCGAAAAATTGTAGAATCAGGGTCAGTACAGGAAAATGATAGAATCCGGGCGAGTACCTGGACAAGGTAGAATCCGTCCGAGTACCGAAAAATTGGCCGAACGAGTACCGAAAAATTGTAGAATCAGGGTCAGTACAGGAAAATGATAGAATCCGGGCGAGTACCTGGAAAAGGTAGAATCCGTCCGAGTACCGAACAACTGTCCGAACGAGTACCGAAAAATAGTAGAATCAGGGTCAGTACAGGAAAATGATAGAATCCGGGCGAGTACGTGGAAAAGGTAGAATCCGTCCGAGTAACGAAAAATTGACCGAACGAGTACCGAAAAATTGTAGAATCAGGGTCAGTACAGGAAAATGATAGAATCCGGGCGAGTACCTGGAAAAGGTAGAATCCGTCCGAGTACCAAAAAACTGTCCGAACGAGTACCGAAAAATGGTAGAATCAGGGTCAGTACAGGAAAATGATAGAATCCGGGCGAGTACCTGGAAAGGTAGAATCCGTCCGAGTACCGAAAAAACTGTCCGAACGAGTACCGAAAAATGGTAGAATCAGGGTCAGTATAGGAAAAGGATAGAATCCGGGCGAGTACCTGGAAAAGGTAGAATCCGTCCGAGTACCGAACAACTGTCCGAACGAGTACCCAAAAATTGTAGAATCAGGGTCAGTACAGGAAAATGATAGAATCCGGGCGAGTACCTGGAAAAGGTAGAATCCGTCCGAGTACCGAAAAACTGTTCCCGAAGACGAGTACCGAAAAATGGTAGAATCAGGGTCAGTACAGGAAAATGATAGAATCCGGGCGAGTACCTGGAAAAGGTAGAATCCGTCCGAGTACCGAAAAACTGTCACGAACGAGTACCGAAAAATGGTAGAATCAGGGTCAGTACAGGAAAATGATAGAATCCGGGCGAGTACCTGGAAAAGGTAGAATCCGTCCGAGTACCGAAAAACTGTCCGAACGAGTACCGAAAAATGATAGAATCAGGGTCAGTATAGGAAAAGGATAGAATCCGGGAGAGTACCTGGAAAAGGTAGAATCCGTCCGAGTACCGAAAAATTGGCCGAACGAAGTACCGAAAAATTGTAGAATGAGGGTCAGTACAGGAAAATGATAGAATCCGGGCGAGTACCTGGAAAAGGTAGAATCCGTCCGAAGTACCGAAAAACTGTCCGAACGAGTACCGAAAAATGGTAGAATCAGGGTCAGTATAGGAAAAGGATAGAATCCGGGCGAGTATCTGGAAAAGGTAGAATCCGTCCGAGTACCGAACAACTGTCCGAACGAGTACCCAAAAATTGTAGAATCAGGGTCAGTACAGGAAAATGATAGAATCCGGGCGAGTACCTGGAAAAGGTAGAATCCGTCCGAGTACCGAAAAACTGTCCGAACGAGTACCGAAAAATGGTAGAATCAGGGTCAGTACAGGAAAATGATAGAATCCGGGCGAGTACCTGGAAAAGGTAGAATCCGTCCGAGTACCGAACAACTGTCCGAACGAGTACCCAAAAATTGTAGAATCAGGGTCAGTACAGGAAAATGATAGAATCCGGGGGGAGAGTACCTGGAAAAGGTAGAATCCGTCCGAGTACCGAAAAACTGTCCGAACGAGTACCGAAAAATGGTAGAATCAGGGTCAGTACAGGAAAATGATAGAATCCGGGCGAGTACCTGGAAAAGGTAGAATCCGTCCGAGTACCGAAAAACTGTCCGAACGAAGTACCGAAAAATGTAGAATCAGGGTCAGTATAGGAAAAGGATAGAATCCGGGCGAGTACCTGGAAAAGGTAGAATCCGTCCGAGTACCGAACAACTGTCCGAACGAGTACCCAAAAATTGTAGAATCAGGGTCAGTACAGGAAAATGATAGAATCCGGGCGAGTACCTGGAAAAGGTAGAATCCGTCCGAGTACCGAAAAACTGTCCGAACGAGTACCGAAAAATGGTAGAATCAGGGTCAGTACAGGAAAATGATAGAATCCGGGCGAGTACCTGGAAAAGGTAGAATCCGTCCGAGTACCGAAAAAACTGTCCGAACGAGTACCGAAAAATGGTAGAATCAGGGTCAGTACAGGAAAATGATAGAATCCGGGCGAGTACCTGGAAAAGGTAGAATCCGTCCGAGTACCGAAAAACTGTCCGAACGAGTACCGAAAAATGATAGAATCAGGGTCAGTATAGGAAAAGGATAGAATCCGGGAGAGTACCTGGAAAAGGTAGAATCCGTCCGAGTACCGAAAAATTGGCCGAACGAGTACCGAAAAATTGTAGAATGAGGGTCAGTACAGGAAAATGATAGAATCCGGGCGAGTACCTGGAAAAGGTAGAATCCGTCCGAGTACCGAAAAACTGTCCGAACGAGTACCGAAAAATGGTAGAATCAGGGTCAGTATAGGAAAAGGATAGAATCCGGGCGAGTATCTGGAAAAGGTAGAATCCGTCCGAAGTACCGAACAACTGTCCGAACGAGTACCCAAAAATTGTAGAATCAGGGTCAGTACAGGAAAATGATAGAATCCGGGCGAGTACCTGGAAAAGGTAGAATCCGTCCGAGAGTACCGAAAAACTGTCCGAACGAGTACCGAAAAATGGTAGAATCAGGGTCAGTACAGGAAAATGATAGAATCCGGGCGAGTACCTGGAAAAGGTAGAATCCGTCCGAGTACCGAACAACTGTCCGAACGAGTACCCAAAAATTGTAGAATCAGGGTCAGTACAGGAAAATGATAGAATCCGGGAGAGTACCTGGAAAAGGTAGAATCCGTCCGAGTACCGAAAAACTGTCCCGAACGAGTACCGAAAAATGGTAGAATCAGGGTCAGTACAGGAAAATGATAGAATCCGGGCGAGTACCTGGAAAAGGTAGAATCCGTCCGAGTACCGAAAAACTGTCCGAACGAGTACCGAAAAATGGTAGAATCAGGGTCAGTATAGGAAAAGGATAGAATCCGGGCGAGTACCTGGAAAAGGTAGAATCCGTCCGAGTACCGAACAACTGTCCGAACGAGTACCCAAAAATTGTAGAATCAGGGTCAGTACAGGAAAATGATAGAATCCGGGAGAGTACCTGGAAAAGGTAGAATCCGTCCGAGTACCGAAAAACTGTCCGAACGAGTACCGAAAAATGGTAGAATCAGGGTCAGTACAGGAAAATGATACAATCCGGGCGAGTACCTGGAAAAGGTAGAATCCGTCCGAGTACCGAAAAACTGTCCGAACGAGTACCGAAAAATGGTAGAATCAGGGTCAGTATAGGAAAAGGATAGAATCCGGGCGAGTACCTGGAAAAGGTAGAATCCGTCCGAGTACCGAACAACTGTCCGAACGAGTACCCAAAAATTGTAGAATCAGGGTCAGTACAGGAAAATGATAGAATCCGGGAGAGTACCTGGAAAAGGTAGAATCCGTCCGAGTACCGAAAAACTGTCCGAACGAGTACCGAAAAATGGTAGAATCAGGGTCAGTACAGGAAAATGATAGAATCCGGGCGAGTACCTGGAAAAGGTAGAATCCGTCCGAGTACCGAAAAACTGTCCGAACGAGTACCGAAAAATGGTAGAATCAGGGTCAGTATAGGAAAAGGATAGAATCCGGGCGAGTACCTGGAAAAGGTAGAATCCGTCCGAGTACCGAACAACTGTCCGAACGAGTACCGAAAAATTGTAGAATCAGGGTCAGTACAGGAAAATGATAGAATCCGGGCGAGTACCTGGAAAAGGTAGAATCCGTCCGAGTACCGAAAAACTGTCCGAACGAGTACCGAAAAATTGTAGAATCAGGGTCAGTACAGGAAAATGATACAATCCGGGCGAGTACCTGGAAAAGGTAGAATCCGTCCGAGTACCGAAAAACTGTCCGAACGAGTACCGAAAAATGGTAGAATCAGGGTCAGTATAGGAAAAGGATAGAATCCGGGCGAGTACCTGGAAAAGGTAGAATCCGTCCGAGTACCGAACAACTGTCCGAACGAGTACCGAAAAATTGTAGAATCAGGGTCAGTACAGGAAAATGATAGAATCCGGGCGAGTACCTGGAAAAGGTAGAATCCGTCCGAGTACCGAAAAACTGTCCGAACGAGTACCGAAAAATGGTAGAATCAGGGTCAGTACAGGAAAATGATACAATCCGGGCGAGTACCTGGAAAAGGTAGAATCCGTCCGAGTACCGAAAAACTGTCCGAACGAGTACCGAAAAATGGTAGAATCAGGGTCAGTATAGGAAAAGGATAGAATCCGGGCGAGTACCTGGAAAAGGTAGAATCCGTCCGAGTACCGAACAACTGTCCGAACGAGTACCCAAAAATTGTAGAATCAGGGTCAGTACAGGAAAATGATAGAATCCGGGAGAGTACCTGGAAAAGGTAGAATCCGTCCGAGTACCGAAAAACTGTCCGAACGAGTACCGAAAAATGGTAGAATCAGGGTCAGTACAGGAAAATGATAGAATCCGGGCGAGTACCTGGAAAAGGTAGAATCCGTCCGAGTACCGAAAAACTGTCCGAACGAGTACCGAAAAATGGTAGAATCAGGGTCAGTACAGGAAAATGATAGAATCCGGGCGAGTACCTGGAAAAGGTAGAATCCGTCCGAGTACCGAAAAACTGTCCGAACGAGTACCGAAAAATGATAGAATCAGGGTCAGTATAGGAAAAGGATAGAATCCGGGAGAGTACCTGGAAAAGGTAGAATCCGTCCGAGTACCGAAAAATTGGCCGAACGAGTACCGAAAAATTGTAGAATGAGGGTCAGTACAGGAAAATGATAGAATCCGGGCGAGTACCTGGAAAAGGTAGAATCCGTCCGAGTACCGAAAAACTGTCCGAACGAGTACCGAAAAATGGTAGAATCAGGGTCAGTATAGGAAAAGGATAGAATCCGGGCGAGTACCTGGAAAAGGTAGAATCCGTCCGAGTACCGAACAACTGTCCGAACGAGTACCCAAAAATTGTAGAATCAGGGTCAGTACAGGAAAATGATAGAATCCGGGCGAGTACCTGGAAAAGGTAGAATCCGTCCGAGTACCGAAAAACTGTCCGAACGAGTACCGAAAAATGGTAGAATCAGGGTCAGTACAGGAAAATGATAGAATCCGGGCGAGTACCTGGAAAAGGTAGAATCCGTCCGAGTACCGAAAAACTGTCCGTCCGAGTACCGAAAAATGGTAGAATCAGGGTCAGTATAGGAAAAGGATAGAATCCGGGCGAGTACCTGGAAAAGGTAGAATCCGTCCGAGTACCGAACAACTGTCCGAACGAGTACCGAAAAATTGTAGAATCAGGGTCAGTACAGGAAAATGATAGAATCCGGGCGAGTACCTGGAAAAGGTAGAATCCGTCCGAGTACCGAAAAACTGTCCGAACGAGTACCGAAAAATGGTAGAATCAGGGTCAGTACAGGAAAATGATACAATCCGGGCGAGTACCTGGAAAAGGTAGAATCCGTCCGAGTACCGAAAAACTGTCCGAACGAGTACCGAAAAATGGTAGAATCAGGGTCAGTATAGGAAAAGGATAGAATCCGGGCGAGTACCTGGAAAAGGTAGAATCCGTCCGAGTACCGAACAACTGTCCGAACGAGTACCCAAAAATTGTAGAATCAGGGTCAGTACAGGAAAATGATAGAATCCGGGAGAGTACCTGGAAAAGGTAGAATCCGTCCGAGTACCGAAAAACTGTCCGAACGAGTACCGAAAAATGGTAGAATCAGGGTCAGTACAGGAAAATGATAGAATCCGGGCGAGTACCTGGAAAAGGTAGAATCCGTCCGAGTACCGAAAAACTGTCCGAACGAGTACCGAAAAATGGTAGAATCAGGGTCAGTATAGGAAAAGGATAGAATCCGGGCGAGTACCTGGAAAAGGTAGAATCCGTCCGAGTACCGAACAACTGTCCGAACGAGTACCGAAAAATTGTAGAATCAGGGTCAGTACAGGAAAATGATAGAATCCGGGCGAGTACCTGGAAAAGGTAGAATCCGTCCGAGTACCGAAAAACTGTCCGAACGAGTACCGAAAAATTGTAGAATCAGGGTCAGTACAGGAAAATGATACAATCCGGGCGAGTACCTGGAAAAGGTAGAATCCGTCCGAGTACCGAAAAACTGTCCGAACGAGTACCGAAAAATGGTAGAATCAGGGTCAGTATAGGAAAAGGATAGAATCCGGGCGAGTACCTGGAAAAGGTAGAATCCGTCCGAGTACCGAACAACTGTCCGAACGAGTACCGAAAAATTGTAGAATCAGGGTCAGTACAGGAAAATGATAGAATCCGGGCGAGTACCTGGAAAAGGTAGAATCCGTCCGAGTACCGAAAAACTGTCCGAACGAGTACCGAAAAATGGTAGAATCAGGGTCAGTACAGGAAAATGATACAATCCGGGCGAGTACCTGGAAAAGGTAGAATCCGTCCGAGTACCGAAAAACTGTCCGAACGAGTACCGAAAAATGGTAGAATCAGGGTCAGTATAGGAAAAGGATAGAATCCGGGCGAGTACCTGGAAAAGGTAGAATCCGTCCGAGTACCGAACAACTGTCCGAACGAGTACCCAAAAATTGTAGAATCAGGGTCAGTACAGGAAAATGATAGAATCCGGGAGAGTACCTGGAAAAGGTAGAATCCGTCCGAGTACCGAAAAACTGTCCGAACGAGTACCGAAAAATGGTAGAATCAGGGTCAGTACAGGAAAATGATAGAATCCGGGCGAGTACCTGGAAAAGGTAGAATCCGTCCGAGTACCGAAAAACTGTCCGAACGAGTACCGAAAAATGGTAGAATCAGGGTCAGTATAGGAAAAGGATAGAATCCGGGCGAGTACCTGGAAAAGGTAGAATCCGTCCGAGTACCGAACAACTGTCCGAACGAGTACCGAAAAATTGTAGAATCAGGGTCAGTACAGGAAAATGATAGAATCCGGGCGAGTACCTGGAAAAGGTAGAATCCGTCCGAGTACCGAAAAACTGTCCGAACGAGTACCGAAAAATTGTAGAATCAGGGTCAGTACAGGAAAATGATACAATCCGGGCGAGTACCTGGAAAAGGTAGAATCCGTCCGAGTACCGAAAAACTGTCCGAACGAGTACCGAAAAATGGTAGAATCAGGGTCAGTATAGGAAAAGGATAGAATCCGGGCGAGTACCTGGAAAAGGTAGAATCCGTCCGAGTACCGAACAACTGTCCGAACGAGTACCGAAAAATTGTAGAATCAGGGTCAGTACAGGAAAATGATAGAATCCGGGCGAGTACTTGGAAAAGGTAGAATCCGTCCGAGTACCGAACAACTGTCCGAACGAGTACCGAAAAATTGTAGAATCAGGGTCAGTACAGGAAAATGATAGAATCCGGGCGAGTACTTGGAAAAGGTAGAATCCGTCCGAGTACCGAAAAATTGACCGAACGAGTACCGAAAAATTGTAGAATCAGGGTCAGTACAGGAAAATGATAGAATCCGGGCGAGTACCTGGACAAGGTAGAATCCGTCCGAGTACCGAAAAATTGGCCGAACGAGTACCGAAAAATTGTAGAATCAGGGTCAGTACAGGAAAATGATAGAATCCGGGCGAGTACCTGGAAAAGGTAGAATCCGTCCGAGTACCGAAAAACTGTCCGAACGAGTACCGAAAAATGGTAGAATCAGGGTCAGTATAGGAAAAGGATAGAATCCGGGCGAGTACCTGGAAAAGGTAGAATCCGTCCGAGTACCGAACAACTGTCCGAACGAGTACCGAAAAATTGTAGAATCAGGGTCAGTACAGGAAAATGATAGAATCCGGGAGAGTACCTGGAAAAGGTAGAATCCGTCCGAGTACCGAAAAACTGTCCGAACGAGTACCGAAAAATGGTAGAATCAGGGTCAGTACAGGAAAATGATAGAATCCGGGCGAGTACCTGGAAAAGGTAGAATCCGTCCGAGTACCAAAAAACTGTCCGAACGAGTACCGAAAAATGGTAGAATCAGGGTCAGTATAGGAAAAGGATAGAATCCGGGCGAGTACCTGGAAAAGGTAGAATCCGTCCGAGTACCGAACAACTGTCCGAACGAGTACCGAAAAATTGTAGAATCAGGGTCAGTACAGGAAAATGATAGAATCCGGGCGAGTACCTGGAAAAGGTAGAATCCGTCCGAGTACCGAAAAACTGTCCGTCCGAGTACCGAAAAACTGTCCGAACGAGTACCGAAAAATGGTAGAATCAGGGTCAGTATAGGAAAAGGATAGAATCTGGGCGAGTACCTGGAAAAGGTAGAATCCGTCCGAGTACCGAACAACTGTCCGAACGAGTACCGAAAAATTGTAGAATCAGGGTCAGTACAGGAAAATGATAGAATCCGGGCGAGTACCTGGAAAAGGTAGAATCCGTCCGAGTACCGAAAAACTGTCCGAACGAGTACCGAAAAATGGTAGAATCAGGGTCAGTACAGGAAAATGATACAATCCGGGCGAGTACCTGGAAAAGGTAGAATCCGTCCGAGTACCGAAAAACTGTCCGAACGAGTACCGAAAAATGGTAGAATCAGGGTCAGTATAGGAAAAGGATAGAATCCGGGCGAGTACCTGGAAAAGGTAGAATCCGTCCGAGTACCGAACAACTGTCCGAACGAGTACCGAAAAATTGTAGAATCAGGGTCAGTACAGGAAAATGATAGAATCCGGGAGAGTACCTGGAAAAGGTAGAATCCGTCCGAGTACCGAAAAACTGTCCGAACGAGTACCGAAAAATGGTAGAATCAGGGTCAGTACAGGAAAATGATAGAATCCGGGCGAGTACCTGGAAAAGGTAGAATCCGTCCGAGTACCGAAAAACTGTCCGAACGAGTACCGAAAAATGGTAGAATCAGGGTCAGTATAGGAAAAGGATAGAATCCGGGCGAGTACCTGGAAAAGGTAGAATCCGTCCGAGTACCGAACAACTGTCCGAACGAGTACCGAAAAATTGTAGAATCAGGGTCAGTACAGGAAAATGATAGAATCCGGGCGAGTACCTGGAAAAGGTAGAATCCGTCCGAGTACCGAAAAACTGTCCGAACGAGTACCGAAAAATTGTAGAATCAGGGTCAGTACAGGAAAATGATACAATCCGGGCGAGTACCTGGAAAAGGTAGAATCCGTCCGAGTACCGAAAAACTGTCCGAACGAGTACCGAAAAATGGTAGAATCAGGGTCAGTATAGGAAAAGGATAGAATCCGGGCGAGTACCTGGAAAAGGTAGAATCCGTCCGAGTACCGAACAACTGTCCGAACGAGTACCGAAAAATTGTAGAATCAGGGTCAGTACAGGAAAATGATAGAATCCGGGCGAGTACTTGGAAAAGGTAGAATCCGTCCGAGTACCGAACAACTGTCCGAACGAGTACCGAAAAATTGTAGAATCAGGGTCAGTACAGGAAAATGATAGAATCCGGGCGAGTACTTGGAAAAGGTAGAATCCGTCCGAGTACCGAAAAATTGACCGAACGAGTACCGAAAAATTGTAGAATCAGGGTCAGTACAGGAAAATGATAGAATCCGGGCGAGTACCTGGACAAGGTAGAATCCGTCCGAGTACCGAACAACTGTCCGAACGAGTACCGAAAAATTGTAGAATCAGGGTCAGTACAGGAAAATGATAGAATCCGGGAGAGTACCTGGAAAAGGTAGAATCCGTCCGAGTACCGAAAAACTGTCCGAACGAGTACCGAAAAATGGTAGAATCAGGGTCAGTACAGGAAAATGATAGAATCCGGGCGAGTACCTGGAAAAGGTAGAATCCGTCCGAGTACCAAAAAACTGTCCGAACGAGTACCGAAAAATGGTAGAATCAGGGTCAGTATAGGAAAAGGATAGAATCCGGGCGAGTACCTGGAAAAGGTAGAATCCGTCCGAGTACCGAACAACTGTCCGAACGAGTACCGAAAAATTGTAGAATCAGGGTCAGTACAGGAAAATGATAGAATCCGGGCGAGTACCTGGAAAAGGTAGAATCCGTCCGAGTACCGAAAAACTGTCCGTCCGAGTACCGAAAAACTGTCCGAACGAGTACCGAAAAATGGTAGAATCAGGGTCAGTACAGGAAAATGATAGATTCCGGGCGAGTACCTGGAAAAGGTAGAATCCGTCCGAGTACCGAAAAACTGTCCGAACGAGTACCGAAAAATGGTAGAATCAGGGTCAGTATAGGAAAAGGATAGAATCCGGGCGAGTACCTGGAAAAGGTAGAATCCGTCCGAGTACCGAACAACTGTCCGAACGAGTACCGAAAAATTGTAGAATCAGGGTCAGTACAGGAAAATGATAGAATCCGGGCGAGTACCTGGAAAAGGTAGAATCCGTCCGAGTACCGAAAAACTGTCCGAACGAGTACCGAAAAATTGTAGAATCAGGGTCAGTACAGGAAAATGATACAATCCGGGCGAGTACCTGGAAAAGGTAGAATCCGTCCGAGTACCGAAAAACTGTCCGAACGAGTACCGAAAAATGGTAGAATCAGGGTCAGTATAGGAAAAGGATAGAATCCGGGCGAGTACCTGGAAAAGGTAGAATCCGTCCGAGTACCGAACAACTGTCCGAACGAGTACCGAAAAATTGTAGAATCAGGGTCAGTACAGGAAAATGATAGAATCCGGGCGAGTACTTGGAAAAGGTAGAATCCGTCCGAGTACCGAACAACTGTCCGAACGAGTACCGAAAAATTGTAGAATCAGGGTCAGTACAGGAAAATGATAGAATCCGGGCGAGTACTTGGAAAAGGTAGAATCCGTCCGAGTACCAAAAAATTGACCGAACGAGTACCGAAAAATTGTAGAATCAGGGTCAGTACAGGAAAATGATAGAATCCGGGCGAGTACCTGGACAAGGTAGAATCCGTCCGAGTACCGAAAAATTGGCCGAACGAGTACCGAAAAATTGTAGAATCAGGGTCAGTACAGGAAAATGATAGAATCCGGGCGAGTACCTGGAAAAGGTAGAATCCGTCCGAGTACCGAAAAACTGTCCGAACGAGTACCGAAAAATGGTAGAATCAGGGTCAGTATAGGAAAAGGATAGAATCCGGGCGAGTACCTGGAAAAGGTAGAATCCGTCCGAGTACCGAACAACTGTCCGAACGAGTACCGAAAAATTGTAGAATCAGGGTCAGTACAGGAAAATGATAGAATCCGGGAGAGTACCTGGAAAAGGTAGAATCCGTCCGAGTACCGAAAAACTGTCCGAACGAGTACCGAAAAATGGTAGAATCAGGGTCAGTACAGGAAAATGATAGAATCCGGGCGAGTACCTGGAAAAGGTAGAATCCGTCCGAGTACCGAAAAACTGTCCGAACGAGTACCGAAAAATGATAGAATCAGGGTCAGTATAGGAAAAGGATAGAATCCGGGAGAGTACCTGGAAAAGGTAGAATCCGTCCGAGTACCGAAAAATTGGCCGAACGAGTACCGAAAAATGGTAGAATCAGGGTCAGTACAGGAAAATGATAGAATCCGGGCGAGTACCTGGAAAAGGTAGAATCCGTCCGAGTACCGAAAAACTGTCCGAACGAGTACCGAAAAATGATAGAATCAGGGTCAGTATAGGAAAAGGATAGAATCCGGGAGAGTACCTGGAAAAGGTAGAATCCGTCCGAGTACCGAAAAATTGGCCGAACGAGTACCGAAAAATTGTAGAATCAGGGTCAGTACAGGAAAATGATAGACTCCGGGCGAGTACCTGGAAAAGGTAGAATCCGTCCGAGTACCGAAAAACTGTCCGAACGAGTACCGAAAAATGGTAGAATCAGGGTCAGTATAGGAAAAGGATAGAATCCGGGCGAGTACCTGGAAAAGGTAGAATCCGTCCGAGTACCGAACAACTGTCCGAACGAGTACCCAAAAATTGTAGAATCAGGGTCAGTACAGGAAAATGATAGAATCCGGGCGAGTACCTGGAAAAGGTAGAATCCGTCCGAGTACCGAAAAACTGTCCGAACGAGTACCGAAAAATGGTAGAATCAGGGTCAGTACAGGAAAATGATAGAATCCGGGCGAGTACCTGGAAAAGGTAGAATCCGTCCGAGTACCGAAAAACTGTCCGAACGAGTACCGAAAAATGGTAGAATCAGGGTCAGTACAGGAAAATGATAGAATCCGGGCGAGTACCTGGAAAAGGTAGAATCCGTCCGAGTACCGAAAAACTGTCCGAACGAGTACCGAAAAATGATAGAATCAGGGTCAGTATAGGAAAAGGATAGAATCCGGGAGAGTACCTGGAAAAGGTAGAATCCGTCCGAGTACCGAAAAATTGGCCGAACGAGTACCGAAAAATGGTAGAATCAGGGTCAGTACAGGAAAATGATAGAATCCGGGCGAGTACCTGGAAAAGGTAGAATCCGTCCGAGTACCGAAAAACTGTCCGAACGAGTACCGAAAAATGATAGAATCAGGGTCAGTATAGGAAAAGGATAGAATCCGGGAGAGTACCTGGAAAAGGTAGAATCCGTCCGAGTACCGAAAAATTGGCCGAACGAGTACCGAAAAATTGTAGAATCAGGGTCAGTACAGGAAAATGATAGAATCCGGGCGAGTACCTGGAAAAGGTAGAATCCGTCCGAGTACCGAAAAACTGTCCGAACGAGTACCGAAAAATGGTAGAATCAGGGTCAGTATAGGAAAAGGATAGAATCCGGGCGAGTACCTGGAAAAGGTAGAATCCGTCCGAGTACCGAACAACTGTCCGAACGAGTACCCAAAAATTGTAGAATCAGGGTCAGTACAGGAAAATGATAGAATCCGGGCGAGTACCTGGAAAAGGTAGAATCCGTCCGAGTACCGAAAAACTGTCCGAACGAGTACCGAAAAATGGTAGAATCAGGGTCAGTACAGGAAAATGATAGAATCCGGGCGAGTACCTGGAAAAGGTAGAATCCGTCCGAGTACCGAAAAACTGTCCGAACGAGTACCGAAAAATGGTAGAATCAGGGTCAGTATAGGAAAAGGATAGAATCCGGGCGAGTACCTGGAAAAGGTAGAATCCGTCCGAGTACCGAACAACTGTCCGAACGAGTACCGAAAAATTGTAGAATCAGGGTCAGTACAGGAAAATGATAGAATCCGGGCGAGTACCTGGAAAAGGTAGAATCCGTCCGAGTACCGAAAAACTGTCCGAACGAGTACCGAAAAATGGTAGAATCAGGGTCAGTACAGGAAAATGATACAATCCGGGCGAGTACCTGGAAAAGGTAGAATCCGTCCGAGTACCGAAAAACTGTCCGAACGAGTACCGAAAAATGGTAGAATCAGGGTCAGTACAGGAAAATGATAGAATCCGGGAGAGTACCTGGAAAAGGTAGAATCCGTCCGAGTACCGAAAAACTGTCCGAACGAGTACCGAAAAATGGTAGAATCAGGGTCAGTACAGGAAAATGATAGAATCCGGGCGAGTACCTGGAAAAGGTAGAATCCGTCCGAGTACCGAAAAACTGTCCGAACGAGTACCGAAAAATGGTAGAATCAGGGTCAGTATAGGAAAAGGATAGAATCCGGGCGAGTACCTGGAAAAGGTAGAATCCGTCCGAGTACCGAACAACTGTCCGAACGAGTACCGAAAAATTGTAGAATCAGGGTCAGTACAGGAAAATGATAGAATCCGGGCGAGTACCTGGAAAAGGTAGAATCCGTCCGAGTACCGAAAAACTGTCCGAACGAGTACCGAAAAATGGTAGAATCAGGGTCAGTACAGGAAAATGATACAATCCGGGCGAGTACCTGGAAAAGGTAGAATCCGTCCGAGTACCGAAAAACTGTCCGAACGAGTACCGAAAAATGGTAGAATCAGGGTCAGTACAGGAAAATGATAGAATCCGGGAGAGTACCTGGAAAAGGTAGAATCCGTCCGAGTACCGAAAAACTGTCCGAACGAGTACCGAAAAATGGTAGAATCAGGGTCAGTACAGGAAAATGATAGAATCCGGGCGAGTACCTGGAAAAGGTAGAATCCGTCCGAGTACCGAAAAACTGTCCGAACGAGTACCGAAAAATTGTAGAATCAGGGTCAGTACAGGAAAATGATACAATCCGGGCGAGTACCTGGAAAAGGTAGAATCCGTCCGAGTACCGAAAAACTGTCCGAACGAGTACCGAAAAATGGTAGAATCAGGGTCAGTATAGGAAAAGGATAGAATCCGGGCGAGTACCTGGAAAAGGTAGAATCCGTCCGAGTACCGAACAACTGTCCGAACGAGTACCGAAAAATTGTAGAATCAGGGTCAGTACAGGAAAATGATAGAATCCGGGCGAGTACTTGGAAAAGGTAGAATCCGTCCGAGTACCGAACAACTGTCCGAACGAGTACCGAAAAATTGTAGAATCAGGGTCAGTACAGGAAAATGATAGAATCCGGGCGAGTACTTGGAAAAGGTAGAATCCGTCCGAGTACCAAAAAATTGACCGAACGAGTACCGAAAAATTGTAGAATCAGGGTCAGTACAGGAAAATGATAGAATCCGGGCGAGTACCTGGACAAGGTAGAATCCGTCCGAGTACCGAAAAATTGGCCGAACGAGTACCGAAAAATTGTAGAATCAGGGTCAGTACAGGAAAATGATAGAATCCGGGCGAGTACCTGGAAAAGGTAGAATCCGTCCGAGTACCGAAAAACTGTCCGAACGAGTACCGAAAAATGGTAGAATCAGGGTCAGTATAGGAAAAGGATAGAATCCGGGCGAGTACCTGGAAAAGGTAGAATCCGTCCGAGTACCGAACAACTGTCCGAACGAGTACCGAAAAATTGTAGAATCAGGGTCAGTACAGGAAAATGATAGAATCCGGGAGAGTACCTGGAAAAGGTAGAATCCGTCCGAGTACCGAAAAACTGTCCGAACGAGTACCGAAAAATGGTAGAATCAGGGTCAGTACAGGAAAATGATAGAATCCGGGCGAGTACCTGGAAAAGGTAGAATCCGTCCGAGTACCGAAAAACTGTCCGAACGAGTACCGAAAAATGATAGAATCAGGGTCAGTATAGGAAAAGGATAGAATCCGGGAGAGTACCTGGAAAAGGTAGAATCCGTCCGAGTACCGAAAAATTGGCCGAACGAGTACCGAAAAATGGTAGAATCAGGGTCAGTACAGGAAAATGATAGAATCCGGGCGAGTACCTGGAAAAGGTAGAATCCGTCCGAGTACCGAAAAACTGTCCGAACGAGTACCGAAAAATGATAGAATCAGGGTCAGTATAGGAAAAGGATAGAATCCGGGAGAGTACCTGGAAAAGGTAGAATCCGTCCGAGTACCGAAAAACTGTCCGAACGAGTACCGAAAAATGGTAGAATCAGGGTCAGTACAGGAAAATGATACAATCCGGGCGAGTACCTGGAAAAGGTAGATTCCGTCCGAGTACCGAAAAACTGTCCGAACGAGTACCGAAAAATGGTAGAATCAGGGTCAGTATAGGAAAAGGATAGAATCCGGGCGAGTACCTGGAAAAGGTAGAATCCGTCCGAGTACCGAACAACTGTCCGAACGAGTACCGAAAAATTGTAGAATCAGGGTCAGTACAGGAAAATGATAGAATCCGGGAGAGTACCTGGAAAAGGTAGAATCCGTCCGAGTACCGAAAAACTGTCCGAACGAGTACCGAAAAATGGTAGAATCAGGGTCAGTACAGGAAAATGATAGAATCCGGGCGAGTACCTGGAAAAGGTAGAATCCGTCCGAGTACCGAAAAACTGTCCGAACGAGTACCGAAAAATTGTAGAATCAGGGTCAGTACAGGAAAATGATACAATCCGGGCGAGTACCTGGAAAAGGTAGAATCCGTCCGAGTACCGAAAAACTGTCCGAACGAGTACCGAAAAATGGTAGAATCAGGGTCAGTATAGGAAAAGGATAGAATCCGGGCGAGTACCTGGAAAAGGTAGAATCCGTCCGAGTACCGAACAACTGTCCGAACGAGTACCGAAAAATTGTAGAATCAGGGTCAGTACAGGAAAATGATAGAATCCGGGCGAGTACTTGGAAAAGGTAGAATCCGTCCGAGTACCGAACAACTGTCCGAACGAGTACCGAAAAATTGTAGAATCAGGGTCAGTACAGGAAAATGATAGAATCCGGGCGAGTACTTGGAAAAGGTAGAATCCGTCCGAGTACCAAAAAATTGACCGAACGAGTACCGAAAAATTGTAGAATCAGGGTCAGTACAGGAAAATGATAGAATCCGGGCGAGTACCTGGACAAGGTAGAATCCGTCCGAGTACCGAAAAATTGGCCGAACGAGTACCGAAAAATTGTAGAATCAGGGTCAGTACAGGAAAATGATAGAATCCGGGCGAGTACCTGGAAAAGGTAGAATCCGTCCGAGTACCGAAAAACTGTCCGAACGAGTACCGAAAAATGGTAGAATCAGGGTCAGTATAGGAAAAGGATAGAATCCGGGCGAGTACCTGGAAAAGGTAGAATCCGTCCGAGTACCGAACAACTGTCCGAACGAGTACCGAAAAATTGTAGAATCAGGGTCAGTACAGGAAAATGATAGAATCCGGGAGAGTACCTGGAAAAGGTAGAATCCGTCCGAGTACCGAAAAACTGTCCGAACGAGTACCGAAAAATGGTAGAATCAGGGTCAGTACAGGAAAATGATAGAATCCGGGCGAGTACCTGGAAAAGGTAGAATCCGTCCGAGTACCGAAAAACTGTCCGAACGAGTACCGAAAAATGATAGAATCAGGGTCAGTATAGGAAAAGGATAGAATCCGGGAGAGTACCTGGAAAAGGTAGAATCCGTCCGAGTACCGAAAAATTGGCCGAACGAGTACCGAAAAATGGTAGAATCAGGGTCAGTACAGGAAAATGATAGAATCCGGGCGAGTACCTGGAAAAGGTAGAATCCGTCCGAGTACCGAAAAACTGTCCGAACGAGTACCGAAAAATGATAGAATCAGGGTCAGTATAGGAAAAGGATAGAATCCGGGAGAGTACCTGGAAAAGGTAGAATCCGTCCGAGTACCGAAAAACTGTCCGAACGAGTACCGAAAAATGGTAGAATCAGGGTCAGTACAGGAAAATGATACAATCCGGGCGAGTACCTGGAAAAGGTAGATTCCGTCCGAGTACCGAAAAACTGTCCGAACGAGTACCGAAAAATGGTAGAATCAGGGTCAGTATAGGAAAAGGATAGAATCCGGGCGAGTACCTGGAAAAGGTAGAATCCGTCCGAGTACCGAACAACTGTCCGAACGAGTACCGAAAAATTGTAGAATCAGGGTCAGTACAGGAAAATGATAGAATCCGGGAGAGTACCTGGAAAAGGTAGAATCCGTCCGAGTACCGAAAAACTGTCCGAACGAGTACCGAAAAATGGTAGAATCAGGGTCAGTACAGGAAAATGATAGAATCCGGGCGAGTACCTGGAAAAGGTAGAATCCGTCCGAGTACCGAAAAACTGTCCGAACGAGTACCGAAAAATGGTAGAATCAGGGTCAGTACAGGAAAATGATACAATCCGGGCGAGTACCTGGAAAAGGTAGAATCCGTCCGAGTACCGAAAAACTGTCCGAACGAGTACCGAAAAATGGTAGAATCAGGGTCAGTATAGGAAAAGGATAGAATCCGGGCGAGTACCTGGAAAAGGTAGAATCCGTCCGAGTACCGAACAACTGTCCGAACGAGTACCGAAAAATTGTAGAATCAGGGTCAGTACAGGAAAATGATAGAATCCGGGCGAGTACCTGGAAAAGGTAGAATCCGTCCGAGTACCGAACAACTGTCCGAACGAGTACCGAAAAATTGTAGAATCAGGGTCAGTATAGGAAAATGATAGAATCCGGGCGAGTACCTGGAAAAGGTAGAATCCGTCCGAGTACCGAACAACTGTCCGAACGAGTACCGAAAAATTGTAGAATCAGGGTCAGTACAGGAAAATGATAGAATCCGGGCGAGTACCTGGAAAAGGTAGAATCCGTCCGAGTACCGAAAAACTGTCCGAACGAGTACCGAAAAATGGTAGAATCAGGGTCAGTATAGGAAAAGGATAGAATCCGGGCGAGTACCTGGAAAAGGTAGAATCCGTCCGAGTACCGAACAACTGTCCGAACGAGTACCGAAAAATGGTAGAATCAGGGTCAGTATAGGAAAAGGATAGAATCCGGGCGAGTACCTGGAAAAGGTAGAATCCGTCCGAGTACCGAACAACTGTCCGAACGAGTACCGAAAAATTGTAGAATCAGGGTCAGTACAGGAAAATGATACAATCCGGGCGAGTACCTGGAAAAGGTAGAATCCGTCCGAGTACCGAAAAACTGTCCGAACGAGTACCGAAAAATGGTAGAATCAGGGTCAGTATAGGAAAAGGATAGAATCCGGGCGAGTACCTGGAAAAGGTAGAATCCGTCCGAGTACCGAACAACTGTCCGAACGAGTACCGAAAAATTGTAGAATCAGGGTCAGTACAGGAAAATGATAGAATCCGGGCGAGTACCTGGAAAAGGTAGAATCCGTCCGAGTACCGAACAACTGTCCGAACGAGTACCGAAAAATGGTAGAATCAGGGTCAGTACAGGAAAATGATAGAATCCGGGCGAGTACCTGGAAAAGGTAGAATCCGTCCGAGTACCGAAAAACTGTCCGAACGAGTACCGAAAAATGATAGAATCAGGGTCAGTATAGGAAAAGGATAGAATCCGGGAGAGTACCTGGAAAAGGTAGAATCCGTCCGAGTACCGAAAAATTGGCCGAACGAGTACCGAAAAATGGTAGAATCAGGGTCAGTACAGGAAAATGATAGAATCCGGGCGAGTACCTGGAAAAGGTAGAATCCGTCCGAGTACCGAAAAACTGTCCGAACGAGTACCGAAAAATGATAGAATCAGGGTCAGTATAGGAAAAGGATAGAATCCGGGAGAGTACCTGGAAAAGGTAGAATCCGTCCGAGTACCGAAAAATTGGCCGAACGAGTACCGAAAAATTGTAGAATCAGGGTCAGTACAGGAAAATGATAGAATCCGGGCGAGTACCTGGAAAAGGTAGAATCCGTCCGAGTACCGAAAAACTGTCCGAACGAGTACCGAAAAATGGTAGAATCAGGGTCAGTATAGGAAAAGGATAGAATCCGGGCGAGTACCTGGAAAAGGTAGAATCCGTCCGAGTACCGAACAACTGTCCGAACGAGTACCCAAAAATTGTAGAATCAGGGTCAGTACAGGAAAATGATAGAATCCGGGCGAGTACCTGGAAAAGGTAGAATCCGTCCGAGTACCGAAAAACTGTCCGAACGAGTACCGAAAAATGGTAGAATCAGGGTCAGTACAGGAAAATGATAGAATCCGGGCGAGTACCTGGAAAAGGTAGAATCCGTCCGAGTACCGAAAAACTGTCCGAACGAGTACCGAAAAATGGTAGAATCAGGGTCAGTATAGGAAAAGGATAGAATCCGGGCGAGTACCTGGAAAAGGTAGAATCCGTCCGAGTACCGAACAACTGTCCGAACGAGTACCGAAAAATTGTAGAATCAGGGTCAGTACAGGAAAATGATAGAATCCGGGCGAGTACCTGGAAAAGGTAGAATCCGTCCGAGTACCGAAAAACTGTCCGAACGAGTACCGAAAAATGGTAGAATCAGGGTCAGTATAGGAAAAGGATAGAATCCGGGCGAGTACCTGGAAAAGGTAGAATCCGTCCGAGTACCGAACAACTGTCCGAACGAGTACCGAAAAATGGTAGAATCAGGGTCAGTATAGGAAAAGGATAGAATCCGGGCGAGTACCTGGAAAAGGTAGAATCCGTCCGAGTACCGAACAACTGTCCGAACGAGTACCGAAAAATTGTAGAATCAGGGTCAGTACAGGAAAATGATACAATCCGGGCGAGTACCTGGAAAAGGTAGAATCCGTCCGAGTACCGAAAAACTGTCCGAACGAGTACCGAAAAATGGTAGAATCAGGGTCAGTATAGGAAAAGGATAGAATCCGGGCGAGTACCTGGAAAAGGTAGAATCCGTCCGAGTACCGAACAACTGTCCGAACGAGTACCGAAAAATTGTAGAATCAGGGTCAGTACAGGAAAATGATAGAATCCGGGCGAGTACCTGGAAAAGGTAGAATCCGTCCGAGTACCGAACAACTGTCCGAACGAGTACCGAAAAATGGTAGAATCAGGGTCAGTACAGGAAAATGATAGAATCCGGGCGAGTACCTGGAAAAGGTAGAATCCGTCCGAGTACCGAAAAACTGTCCGAACGAGTACCGAAAAATGATAGAATCAGGGTCAGTATAGGAAAAGGATAGAATCCGGGAGAGTACCTGGAAAAGGTAGAATCCGTCCGAGTACCGAAAAATTGGCCGAACGAGTACCGAAAAATGGTAGAATCAGGGTCAGTACAGGAAAATGATAGAATCCGGGCGAGTACCTGGAAAAGGTAGAATCCGTCCGAGTACCGAAAAACTGTCCGAACGAGTACCGAAAAATGATAGAATCAGGGTCAGTATAGGAAAAGGATAGAATCCGGGAGAGTACCTGGAAAAGGTAGAATCCGTCCGAGTACCGAAAAATTGGCCGAACGAGTACCGAAAAATTGTAGAATCAGGGTCAGTACAGGAAAATGATAGAATCCGGGCGAGTACCTGGAAAAGGTAGAATCCGTCCGAGTACCGAAAAACTGTCCGAACGAGTACCGAAAAATGGTAGAATCAGGGTCAGTATAGGAAAAGGATAGAATCCGGGCGAGTACCTGGAAAAGGTAGAATCCGTCCGAGTACCGAACAACTGTCCGAACGAGTACCCAAAAATTGTAGAATCAGGGTCAGTACAGGAAAATGATAGAATCCGGGCGAGTACCTGGAAAAGGTAGAATCCGTCCGAGTACCGAAAAACTGTCCGAACGAGTACCGAAAAATGGTAGAATCAGGGTCAGTACAGGAAAATGATAGAATCCGGGCGAGTACCTGGAAAAGGTAGAATCCGTCCGAGTACCGAAAAACTGTCCGAACGAGTACCGAAAAATGGTAGAATCAGGGTCAGTATAGGAAAAGGATAGAATCCGGGCGAGTACCTGGAAAAGGTAGAATCCGTCCGAGTACCGAACAACTGTCCGAACGAGTACCGAAAAATTGTAGAATCAGGGTCAGTACAGGAAAATGATAGAATCCGGGCGAGTACCTGGAAAAGGTAGAATCCGTCCGAGTACCGAAAAACTGTCCGAACGAGTACCGAAAAATGGTAGAATCAGGGTCAGTACAGGAAAATGATACAATCCGGGCGAGTACCTGGAAAAGGTAGAATCCGTCCGAGTACCGAAAAACTGTCCGAACGAGTACCGAAAAATGGTAGAATCAGGGTCAGTATAGGAAAAGGATAGAATCCGGGCGAGTACCTGGAAAAGGTAGAATCCGTCCGAGTACCGAACAACTGTCCGAACGAGTACCGAAAAATTGTAGAATCAGGGTCAGTACAGGAAAATGATAGAATCCGGGAGAGTACCTGGAAAAGGTAGAATCCGTCCGAGTACCGAAAAACTGTCCGAACGAGTACCGAAAAATGGTAGAATCAGGGTCAGTACAGGAAAATGATAGAATCCGGGCGAGTACCTGGAAAAGGTAGAATCCGTCCGAGTACCGAAAAACTGTCCGAACGAGTACCGAAAAATGGTAGAATCAGGGTCAGTATAGGAAAAGGATAAAATCCGGGCGAGTACCTGGAAAAGGTAGAATCCGTCCGAGTACCGAAAAACTGTCCGAACGAGTACCGAAAAATGGTAGAATCAGGGTCAGTATAGGAAAAGGATAGAATCCGGGCGAGTACCTGGAAAAGGTAGAATCCGTCCGAGTACCGAACAACTGTCCGAACGAGTACCGAAAAATGGTAGAATCAGGGTCAGTATAGGAAAAGGATAGAATCCGGGCGAGTACCTGGAAAAGGTAGAATCCGTCCGAGTACCGAACAACTGTCCGAACGAGTACCGAAAAATGGTAGAATCAGGGTCAGTACAGGAAAATGATAGAATCCGGGCGAGTACCTGGAAAAGGTAGAATCCGTCCGAGTACCGAAAAACTGTCCGAACGAGTACCGAAAAATGGTAGAATCAGGGTCAGTATAGGAAAAGGATAGAATCCGGGCGAGTACCTGGAAAAGGTAGAATCCGTCCGAGTACCGAACAACTGTCCGAACGAGTACCGAAAAATTGTAGAATCAGGGTCAGTACAGGAAAATGATAGAATCCGGGCGAGTACCTGGAAAAGGTAGAATCCGTCCGAGTACCGAAAAACTGTCCGAACGAGTACCGAAAAATGGTAGAATCAGGGTCAGTACAGGAAAATGATACAATCCGGGCGAGTACCTGGAAAAGGTAGAATCCGTCCGAGTACCGAAAAACTGTCCGAACGAGTACCGAAAAATGGTAGAATCAGGGTCAGTATAGGAAAAGGATAGAATCCGGGCGAGTACCTGGAAAAGGTAGAATCCGTCCGAGTACCGAACAACTGTCCGAACGAGTACCGAAAAATTGTAGAATCAGGGTCAGTACAGGAAAATGATAGAATCCGGGAGAGTACCTGGAAAAGGTAGAATCCGTCCGAGTACCGAAAAACTGTCCGAACGAGTACCGAAAAATGGTAGAATCAGGGTCAGTATAGGAAAAGGATAGAATCCGGGCGAGTACCTGGAAAAGGTAGAATCCGTCCGAGTACCGAACAACTGTCCGAACGAGTACCGAAAAATTGTAGAATCAGGGTCAGTACAGGAAAATGATAGAATCCGGGCGAGTACCTGGAAAAGGTAGAATCCGTCCGAGTACCGAACAACTGTCCGAACGAGTACCGAAAAATTGTAGAATCAGGGTCAGTATAGGAAAATGATAGAATCCGGGCGAGTACCTGGAAAAGGTAGAATCCGTCCGAGTACCGAACAACTGTCCGAACGAGTACCGAAAAATTGTAGAATCAGGGTCAGTACAGGAAAATGATAGAATCCGGGCGAGTACCTGGAAAAGGTAGAATCCGTCCGAGTACCGAAAAACTGTCCGAACGAGTACCGAAAAATGGTAGAATCAGGGTCAGTATAGGAAAAGGATAGAATCCGGGCGAGTACCTGGAAAAGGTAGAATCCGTCCGAGTACCGAACAACTGTCCGAACGAGTACCGAAAAATGGTAGAATCAGGGTCAGTATAGGAAAAGGATAGAATCCGGGCGAGTACCTGGAAAAGGTAGAATCCGTCCGAGTACCGAACAACTGTCCGAACGAGTACCGAAAAATTGTACAATCAGGGTCAGTACAGGAAAATGATACAATCCGGGCGAGTACCTGGAAAAGGTAGAATCCGTCCGAGTACCGAAAAACTGTCCGAACGAGTACCGAAAAATGGTAGAATCAGGGTCAGTATAGGAAAAGGATAGAATCCGGGCGAGTACCTGGAAAAGGTAGAATCCGTCCGAGTACCGAACAACTGTCCGAACGAGTACCGAAAAATTGTAGAATCAGGGTCAGTACAGGAAAATGATAGAATCCGGGCGAGTACCTGGAAAAGGTAGAATCCGTCCGAGTACCGAACAACTGTCCGAACGAGTACCGAAAAATTGTAGAATCAGGGTCAGTATAGGAAAATGATAGAATCCGGGCGAGTACCTGGAAAAGGTAGAATCCGTCCGAGTACCGAAAAACTGTCCGAACGAGTACCGAAAAATGGTAGAATCAGGGTCAGTACAGGAAAATGATACAATCCGGGCGAGTACCTGGAAAAGGTAGAATCCGTCCGAGTACCGAAAAACTGTCCGAACGAGTACCGAAAAATGGTAGAATCAGGGTCAGTATAGGAAAAGGATAGAATCCGGGCGAGTACCTGGAAAAGGTAGAATCCGTCCGAGTACCGAACAACTGTCCGAACGAGTACCGAAAAATTGTAGAATCAGGGTCAGTACAGGAAAATGATAGAATCCGGGCGAGTACCTGGAAAAGGTAGAATCCGTCCGAGTACCGAAAAACTGTCCGAACGAGTACCGAAAAATGGTAGAATCATGGTCAGTATAGGAAAAGGATAGAATCCGGGCGAGTACCTGGAAAAGGTAGAATCCGTCCGAGTACCGAACAACTGTCCGAACGAGTACCGAAAAATTGTAGAATCAGGGTCAGTACAGGAAAATGATAGAATCCGGGCGAGTACCTGGAAAAGGTAGAATCCGTCCGAGTACCGAAAAACTGTCCGAACGAGTACCGAAAAATGGTAGAATCAGGGTCAGTACAGGAAAATGATACAATCCGGGCGAGTACCTGGAAAAGGTAGAATCCGTCCGAGTACCGAACAACTGTCCGAACGAGTACCGAAAAATTGTAGAATCAGGGTCAGTACAGGAAAATGATAGAATCCGGGCGAGTACCTGGAAAAGGTAGAATCCGTCCGAGTACCGAAAAACTGTCCGAACGAGTACCGAAAAATGGTAGAATCAGGGTCAGTATAGGAAAAGGATAGAATCCGGGCGAGTACCTGGAAAAGGTAGAATCCGTCCGAGTACCGAACAACTGTCCGAACGAGTACCGAAAAATGGTAGAATCAGGGTCAGTATAGGAAAAGGATAGAATCCAGGCGAGTACCTGGAAAAGGTAGAATCCGTCCGAGTACCGAACAACTGTCCGAACGAGTACCGAAAAATTGTAGAATCAGGGTCAGTACAGGAAAATGATACAATCCGGGCGAGTACCTGGAAAAGGTAGAATCCGTCCGAGTACCGAAAAACTGTCCGAACGAGTACCGAAAAATGGTAGAATCAGGGTCAGTATAGGAAAAGGATAGAATCCGGGCGAGTACCTGGAAAAGGTAGAATCCGTCCGAGTACCGAACAACTGTCCGAACGAGTACCGAAAAATTGTAGAATCAGGGTCAGTACAGGAAAATGATAGAATCCGGGCGAGTACCTGGAAAAGGTAGAATCCGTCCGAGTACCGAACAACTGTCCGAACGAGTACCGAAAAATTGTAGAATCAGGGTCAGTATAGGAAAATGATAGAATCCGGGCGAGTACCTGGAAAAGGTAGAATCCGTCCGAGTACCGAACAACTGTCCGAACGAGTACCGAAAAATTGTAGAATCAGGGTCAGTACAGGAAAATGATAGAATCCGGGCGAGTACCTGGAAAAGGTAGAATCCGTCCGAGTACCGAAAAACTGTCCGAACGAGTACCGAAAAATGGTAGAATCAGGGTCAGTATAGGAAAAGGATAGAATCCGGGCGAGTACCTGGAAAAGGTAGAATCCGTCCGAGTACCGAACAACTGTCCGAACGAGTACCGAAAAATGGTAGAATCAGGGTCAGTATAGGAAAAGGATAGAATCCGGGCGAGTACCTGGAAAAGGTAGAATCCGTCCGAGTACCGAACAACTGTCCGAACGAGTACCGAAAAATTGTAGAATCAGGGTCAGTACAGGAAAATGATACAATCCGGGCGAGTACCTGGAAAAGGTAGAATCCGTCCGAGTACCGAAAAACTGTCCGAACGAGTACCGAAAAATGGTAGAATCAGGGTCAGTATAGGAAAAGGATAGAATCCGGGCGAGTACCTGGAAAAGGTAGAATCCGTCCGAGTACCGAACAACTGTCCGAACGAGTACCGAAAAATTGTAGAATCAGGGTCAGTACAGGAAAATGATAGAATCCGGGCGAGTACCTGGAAAAGGTAGAATCCGTCCGAGTACCGAACAACTGTCCGAACGAGTACCGAAAAATTGTAGAATCAGGGTCAGTATAGGAAAATGATAGAATCCGGGCGAGTACCTGGAAAAGGTAGAATCCGTCCGAGTACCGAAAAACTGTCCGAACGAGTACCGAAAAATGGTAGAATCAGGGTCAGTACAGGAAAATGATACAATCCGGGCGAGTACCTGGAAAAGGTAGAATCCGTCCGAGTACCGAAAAACTGTCCGAACGAGTACCGAAAAATGGTAGAATCAGGGTCAGTATAGGAAAAGGATAGAATCCGGGCGAGTACCTGGAAAAGGTAGAATCCGTCCGAGTACCGAACAACTGTCCGAACGAGTACCGAAAAATTGTAGAATCAGGGTCAGTACAGGAAAATGATAGAATCCGGGCGAGTACCTGGAAAAGGTAGAATCCGTCCGAGTACCGAAAAACTGTCCGAACGAGTACCGAAAAATGGTAGAATCATGGTCAGTATAGGAAAAGGATAGAATCCGGGCGAGTACCTGGAAAAGGTAGAATCCGTCCGAGTACCGAACAACTGTCCGAACGAGTACCGAAAAATTGTAGAATCAGGGTCAGTACAGGAAAATGATAGAATCCGGGCGAGTACCTGGAAAAGGTAGAATCCGTCCGAGTACCGAAAAACTGTCCGAACGAGTACCGAAAAATGGTAGAATCAGGGTCAGTACAGGAAAATGATACAATCCGGGCGAGTACCTGGAAAAGGTAGAATCCGTCCGAGTACCGAACAACTGTCCGAACGAGTACCGAAAAATTGTAGAATCAGGGTCAGTACAGGAAAATGATAGAATCCGGGCGAGTACCTGGAAAAGGTAGAATCCGTCCGAGTACCGAAAAACTGTCCGAACGAGTACCGAAAAATGGTAGAATCAGGGTCAGTACAGGAAAATGATACAATCCGGGCGAGTACCTGGAAAAGGTAGAATCCGTCCGAGTACCGAAAAACTGTCCGAACGAGTACCGAAAAATGGTAGAATCAGGGTCAGTATAGGAAAAGGATAGAATCCGGGCGAGTACCTGGAAAAGGTAGAATCCGTCCGAGAACCGAACAACTGTCCGAACGAGTACCGAAAAATTGTAGAATCAGGGTCAGTACAGGAAAATGATAGAATCCGGGCGAGTACTTGGAAAAGGTAGAATCCGTCCGAGTACCGAACAACTGTCCGAACGAGTACCGAAAAATTGTAGAATCAGGGTCAGTACAGGAAAATGATAGAATCCGGGCGAGTACTTGGAAAAGGTAGAATCCGTCCGAGTACCGAAAAATTGACCGAACGAGTACCGAAAAATTGTAGAATCAGGGTCAGTACAGGAAAATGATAGAATCCGGGCGAGTACCTGGACAAGGTAGAATCCGTCCGAGTACCGAAAAATTGGCCGAACGAGTACCGAAAAATTGTAGAATCAGGGTCAGTACAGGAAAATGATAGAATCCGGGCGAGTACCTGGAAAAGGTAGAATCCGTCCGAGTACCGAAAAACTGTCCGAACGAGTACCGAAAAATGGTAGAATCAGGGTCAGTACAGGAAAATGATACAATCCGGGCGAGTACCTGGAAAAGGTAGAATCCGTCCGAGTACCGAAAAACTGTCCGAACGAGTACCGAAAAATTGTAGAATCAGGGTCAGTACAGGAAAATGATAGAATCCGGGCGAGTACCTGGAAAAGGTAGAATCCGTCCGAGTACCGAACAACTGTCCGAACGAGTACCGAAAAATTGTAGAATCAGGGTCAGTACAGGAAAATGATAGAATCCGGGCGAGTACCTGGAAAAGGTAGAATCCGTCCGAGTACCGAAAAACTGTCCGAACGAGTACCGAAAAATGGTAGAATCAGGGTCAGTACAGGAAAATGATACAATCCGGGCGAGTACCTGGAAAAGGTAGAATCCGTCCGAGTACCGAACAACTGTCCGAACGAGTACCGAAAAATTGTAGAATCAGGGTCAGTACAGGAAAATGATAGAATCCGGGCGAGTACCTGGAAAAGGTAGAATCCGTCCGAGTACCGAAAAACTGTCCGAACGAGTACCGAAAAATGGTAGAATCAGGGTCAGTATAGGAAAAGGATAGAATCCGGGCGAGTACCTGGAAAAGGTAGAATCCGTCCGAGTACCGAACAACTGTCCGAACGAGTACCGAAAAATGGTAGAATCAGGGTCAGTATAGGAAAAGGATAGAATCCAGGCGAGTACCTGGAAAAGGTAGAATCCGTCCGAGTACCGAACAACTGTCCGAACGAGTACCGAAAAATTGTAGAATCAGGGTCAGTACAGGAAAATGATACAATCCGGGCGAGTACCTGGAAAAGGTAGAATCCGTCCGAGTACCGAAAAACTGTCCGAACGAGTACCGAAAAATGGTAGAATCAGGGTCAGTATAGGAAAAGGATAGAATCCGGGCGAGTACCTGGAAAAGGTAGAATCCGTCCGAGTACCGAACAACTGTCCGAACGAGTACCGAAAAATTGTAGAATCAGGGTCAGTACAGGAAAATGATAGAATCCGGGCGAGTACCTGGAAAAGGTAGAATCCGTCCGAGTACCGAACAACTGTCCGAACGAGTACCGAAAAATTGTAGAATCAGGGTCAGTATAGGAAAATGATAGAATCCGGGCGAGTACCTGGAAAAGGTAGAATCCGTCCGAGTACCGAACAACTGTCCGAACGAGTACCGAAAAATTGTAGAATCAGGGTCAGTACAGGAAAATGATAGAATCCGGGCGAGTACCTGGAAAAGGTAGAATCCGTCCGAGTACCGAAAAACTGTCCGAACGAGTACCGAAAAATGGTAGAATCAGGGTCAGTATAGGAAAAGGATAGAATCCGGGCGAGTACCTGGAAAAGGTAGAATCCGTCCGAGTACCGAACAACTGTCCGAACGAGTACCGAAAAATGGTAGAATCAGGGTCAGTATAGGAAAAGGATAGAATCCGGGCGAGTACCTGGAAAAGGTAGAATCCGTCCGAGTACCGAACAACTGTCCGAACGAGTACCGAAAAATTGTAGAATCAGGGTCAGTACAGGAAAATGATACAATCCGGGCGAGTACCTGGAAAAGGTAGAATCCGTCCGAGTACCGAAAAACTGTCCGAACGAGTACCGAAAAATGGTAGAATCAGGGTCAGTATAGGAAAAGGATAGAATCCGGGCGAGTACCTGGAAAAGGTAGAATCCGTCCGAGTACCGAACAACTGTCCGAACGAGTACCGAAAAATTGTAGAATCAGGGTCAGTACAGGAAAATGATAGAATCCGGGCGAGTACCTGGAAAAGGTAGAATCCGTCCGAGTACCGAACAACTGTCCGAACGAGTACCGAAAAATTGTAGAATCAGGGTCAGTATAGGAAAATGATAGAATCCGGGCGAGTACCTGGAAAAGGTAGAATCCGTCCGAGTACCGAAAAACTGTCCGAACGAGTACCGAAAAATGGTAGAATCAGGGTCAGTACAGGAAAATGATACAATCCGGGCGAGTACCTGGAAAAGGTAGAATCCGTCCGAGTACCGAAAAACTGTCCGAACGAGTACCGAAAAATGGTAGAATCAGGGTCAGTATAGGAAAAGGATAGAATCCGGGCGAGTACCTGGAAAAGGTAGAATCCGTCCGAGTACCGAACAACTGTCCGAACGAGTACCGAAAAATTGTAGAATCAGGGTCAGTACAGGAAAATGATAGAATCCGGGCGAGTACCTGGAAAAGGTAGAATCCGTCCGAGTACCGAAAAACTGTCCGAACGAGTACCGAAAAATGGTAGAATCATGGTCAGTATAGGAAAAGGATAGAATCCGGGCGAGTACCTGGAAAAGGTAGAATCCGTCCGAGTACCGAACAACTGTCCGAACGAGTACCGAAAAATTGTAGAATCAGGGTCAGTACAGGAAAATGATAGAATCCGGGCGAGTACCTGGAAAAGGTAGAATCCGTCCGAGTACCGAAAAACTGTCCGAACGAGTACCGAAAAATGGTAGAATCAGGGTCAGTACAGGAAAATGATACAATCCGGGCGAGTACCTGGAAAAGGTAGAATCCGTCCGAGTACCGAACAACTGTCCGAACGAGTACCGAAAAATTGTAGAATCAGGGTCAGTACAGGAAAATGATAGAATCCGGGCGAGTACCTGGAAAAGGTAGAATCCGTCCGAGTACCGAAAAACTGTCCGAACGAGTACCGAAAAATGGTAGAATCAGGGTCAGTATAGGAAAAGGATAGAATCCGGGCGAGTACCTGGAAAAGGTAGAATCCGTCCGAGTACCGAACAACTGTCCGAACGAGTACCGAAAAATGGTAGAATCAGGGTCAGTACAGGAAAATGATACAATCCGGGCGAGTACCTGGAAAAGGTAGAATCCGTCCGAGTACCGAAAAACTGTCCGAACGAGTACCGAAAAATGGTAGAATCAGGGTCAGTATAGGAAAAGGATAGAATCCGGGCGAGTACCTGGAAAAGGTAGAATCCGTCCGAGAACCGAACAACTGTCCGAACGAGTACCGAAAAATTGTAGAATCAGGGTCAGTACAGGAAAATGATAGAATCCGGGCGAGTACTTGGAAAAGGTAGAATCCGTCCGAGTACCGAACAACTGTCCGAACGAGTACCGAAAAATTGTAGAATCAGGGTCAGTACAGGAAAATGATAGAATCCGGGCGAGTACTTGGAAAAGGTAGAATCCGTCCGAGTACCGAAAAATTGACCGAACGAGTACCGAAAAATTGTAGAATCAGGGTCAGTACAGGAAAATGATAGAATCCGGGCGAGTACCTGGAAAAGGTAGAATCCGTCCGAGTACCGAACAACTGTCCGAACGAGTACCGAAAAATTGTAGAATCAGGGTCAGTACAGGAAAATGATAAAATTCGGGCGAGTACCTGGAAAAGGTAGAATCCGTCCGAGTACCGAACAACTGTCCGAACGAGTACCGAAAAATTGTAGAATCAGGGTCAGTATAGGAAAAGGATAGAATCCGGGCGAGTACCTGGAAAAGGTAGAATCCGTCCGAGAACCGAACAACTGTCCGAACGAGTACCGAAAAATTGTAGAATCAGGGTCAGTACAGGAAAATGATAGAATCCGGGCGAGTACTTGGAAAAGGTAGAATCCGTCCGAGTACCGAACAACTGTCCGAACGAGTACCGAAAAATTGTAGAATCAGGGTCAGTACAGGAAAATGATAGAATCCGGGCGAGTACTTGGAAAAGGTAGAATCCGTCCGAGTACCGAAAAATTGACCGAACGAGTACCGAAAAATTGTAGAATCAGGGTCAGTACAGGAAAATGATAGAATCCGGGCGAGTACCTGGACAAGGTAGAATCCGTCCGAGTACCGAAAAATTGGCCGAACGAGTACCGAAAAATTGTAGAATCAGGGTCAGTACAGGAAAATGATAGAATCCGGGCGAGTACCTGGAAAAGGTAGAATCCGTCCGAGTACCGAAAAACTGTCCGAACGAGTACCGAAAAATGGTAGAATCAGGGTCAGTACAGGAAAATGATACAATCCGGGCGAGTACCTGGAAAAGGTAGAATCCGTCCGAGTACCGAAAAACTGTCCGAACGAGTACCGAAAAATTGTAGAATCAGGGTCAGTACAGGAAAATGATAGAATCCGGGCGAGTACCTGGAAAAGGTAGAATCCGTCCGAGTACCGAACAACTGTCCGAACGAGTACCGAAAAATTGTAGAATCAGGGTCAGTACAGGAAAATGATAGAATCCGGGCGAGTACCTGGAAAAGGTAGAATCCGTCCGAGTACCGAACAACTGTCCGAACGAGTACCGAAAAATTGTAGAATCAGGGTCAGTACAGGAAAATGATAAAATTCGGGCGAGTACCTGGAAAAGGTAGAATCCGTCCGAGTACCGAACAACTGTCCGAACGAGTACCGAAAAATTGTAGAATCAGGGTCAGTACAGGAAAATGATAGAATCCGGGCGAGTACCTGGACAAGGTAGAATCCGTCCGAGTACCGAAAAACTGTCCGAACGAGTACCGAAAAATGGTAGAATCAGGGTCAGTACAGGAAAATGATACAATCCGGGCGAGTACCTGGAAAAGGTAGAATCCGTCCGAGTACCGAAAAACTGTCCGAACGAGTACCGAAAAATGGTAGAATCAGGGTCAGTATAGGAAAAGGATAGAATCCGGGCGAGTACCTGGAAAAGGTAGAATCCGTCCGAGTACCGAACAACTGTCCGAACGAGTACCGAAAAATTGTAGAATCAGGGTCAGTACAGGAAAATGATAGAATCCGGGCGAGTACCTGGAAAAGGTAGAATCCGTCCGAGTACCGAACAACTGTCCGAACGAGTACCGAAAAATTGTAGAATCAGGGTCAGTATAGGAAAATGATAGAATCCGGGCGAGTACCTGGAAAAGGTAGAATCCGTCCGAGTACCGAAAAACTGTCCGAACGAGTACCGAAAAATGGTAGAATCAGGGTCAGTACAGGAAAATGATATAATCCGGGCGAGTACCTGGAAAAGGTAGAATCCGTCCGAGTACCGAAAAACTGTCCGAACGAGTACCGAAAAATGGTAGAATCAGGGTCAGTATAGGAAAAGGATAGAATCCGGGCGAGTACCTGGAAAAGGTAGAATCCGTCCGAGTACCGAACAACTGTCCGAACGAGTACCGAAAAATTGTAGAATCAGGGTCAGTACAGGAAAATGATAGAATCCGGGCGAGTACCTGGAAAAGGTAGAATCCGTC
Organism: Vitis vinifera; assembly: GCF_030704535.1. Taxonomy (NCBI): domain Eukaryota; kingdom Viridiplantae; phylum Streptophyta; class Magnoliopsida; order Vitales; family Vitaceae; genus Vitis; species Vitis vinifera. Next base: position 17,537,571 of record NC_081805.1, on the reverse strand, counting down.
CGAGTACCGAAAAACTGTCCGAACGAGTACCGAAAAATGGTAGAATCATGGTCAGTATAGGAAAAGGATAGAATCCGGGCGAGTACCTGGAAAAGGTAGAATCCGTCCGAGTACCGAACAACTGTCCGAACGAGTACCGAAAAATTGTAGAATCAGGGTCAGTACAGGAAAATGATAGAATCCGGGCGAGTACCTGGAAAAGGTAGAATCCGTCCGAGTACCGAAAAACTGTCCGAACGAGTACCGAAAAATGGTAGAATCAGGGTCAGTACAGGAAAATGATACAATCCGGGCGAGTACCTGGAAAAGGTAGAATCCGTCCGAGTACCGAACAACTGTCCGAACGAGTACCGAAAAATTGTAGAATCAGGGTCAGTACAGGAAAATGATAGAATCCGGGCGAGTACCTGGAAAAGGTAGAATCCGTCCGAGTACCGAAAAACTGTCCGAACGAGTACCGAAAAATGGTAGAATCAGGGTCAGTACAGGAAAATGATACAATCCGGGCGAGTACCTGGAAAAGGTAGAATCCGTCCGAGTACCGAAAAACTGTCCGAACGAGTACCGAAAAATGGTAGAATCAGGGTCAGTATAGGAAAAGGATAGAATCCGGGCGAGTACCTGGAAAAGGTAGAATCCGTCCGAGAACCGAACAACTGTCCGAACGAGTACCGAAAAATTGTAGAATCAGGGTCAGTACAGGAAAATGATAGAATCCGGGCGAGTACTTGGAAAAGGTAGAATCCGTCCGAGTACCGAACAACTGTCCGAACGAGTACCGAAAAATTGTAGAATCAGGGTCAGTACAGGAAAATGATAGAATCCGGGCGAGTACTTGGAAAAGGTAGAATCCGTCCGAGTACCGAAAAATTGACCGAACGAGTACCGAAAAATTGTAGAATCAGGGTCAGTACAGGAAAATGATAGAATCCGGGCGAGTACCTGGACAAGGTAGAATCCGTCCGAGTACCGAAAAATTGGCCGAACGAGTACCGAAAAATTGTAGAATCAGGGTCAGTACAGGAAAATGATAGAATCCGGGCGAGTACCTGGAAAAGGTAGAATCCGTCCGAGTACCGAAAAACTGTCCGAACGAGTACCGAAAAATGGTAGAATCAGGGTCAGTACAGGAAAATGATACAATCCGGGCGAGTACCTGGAAAAGGTAGAATCCGTCCGAGTACCGAAAAACTGTCCGAACGAGTACCGAAAAATTGTAGAATCAGGGTCAGTACAGGAAAATGATAGAATCCGGGCGAGTACCTGGAAAAGGTAGAATCCGTCCGAGTACCGAACAACTGTCCGAACGAGTACCGAAAAATTGTAGAATCAGGGTCAGTACAGGAAAATGATAGAATCCGGGCGAGTACCTGGAAAAGGTAGAATCCGTCCGAGTACCGAACAACTGTCCGAACGAGTACCGAAAAATTGTAGAATCAGGGTCAGTACAGGAAAATGATAAAATTCGGGCGAGTACCTGGAAAAGGTAGAATCCGTCCGAGTACCGAACAACTGTCCGAACGAGTACCGAAAAATTGTAGAATCAGGGTCAGTACAGGAAAATGATAGAATCCGGGCGAGTACCTGGACAAGGTAGAATCCGTCCGAGTACCGAAAAACTGTCCGAACGAGTACCGAAAAATGGTAGAATCAGGGTCAGTACAGGAAAATGATACAATCCGGGCGAGTACCTGGAAAAGGTAGAATCCGTCCGAGTACCGAAAAACTGTCCGAACGAGTACCGAAAAATGGTAGAATCAGGGTCAGTATAGGAAAATGATAGAATCCGGGCGAGTACCTGGAAAAGGTAGAATCCGTCCGAGTACCGAACAACTGTCCGAACGAGTACCGAAAAATTGTAGAATCAGGGTCAGTACAGGAAAATGATAGAATCCGGGCGAGTACCTGGAAAAGGTAGAATCCGTCCGAGTACCGAAAAACTGTCCGAACGAGTACCGAAAAATGGTAGAATCATGGTCAGTATAGGAAAAGGATAGAATCCGGGCGAGTACCTGGAAAAGGTAGAATCCGTCCGAGTACCGAACAACTGTCCGAACGAGTACCGAAAAATTGTAGAATCAGGGTCAGTACAGGAAAATGATAGAATCCGGGCGAGTACCTGGAAAAGGTAGAATCCGTCCGAGTACCGAAAAACTGTCCGAACGAGTACCGAAAAATGGTAGAATCAGGGTCAGTACAGGAAAATGATACAATCCGGGCGAGTACCTGGAAAAGGTAGAATCCGTCCGAGTACCGAACAACTGTCCGAACGAGTACCGAAAAATTGTAGAATCAGGGTCAGTACAGGAAAATGATAGAATCCGGGCGAGTACCTGGAAAAGGTAGAATCCGTCCGAGTACCGAAAAACTGTCCGAACGAGTACCGAAAAATGGTAGAATCAGGGTCAGTACAGGAAAATGATACAATCCGGGCGAGTACCTGGAAAAGGTAGAATCCGTCCGAGTACCGAAAAACTGTCCGAACGAGTACCGAAAAATGGTAGAATCAGGGTCAGTATAGGAAAAGGATAGAATCCGGGCGAGTACCTGGAAAAGGTAGAATCCGTCCGAGAACCGAACAACTGTCCGAACGAGTACCGAAAAATTGTAGAATCAGGGTCAGTACAGGAAAATGATAGAATCCGGGCGAGTACTTGGAAAAGGTAGAATCCGTCCGAGTACCGAACAACTGTCCGAACGAGTACCGAAAAATTGTAGAATCAGGGTCAGTACAGGAAAATGATAGAATCCGGGCGAGTACTTGGAAAAGGTAGAATCCGTCCGAGTACCGAAAAATTGACCGAACGAGTACCGAAAAATTGTAGAATCAGGGTCAGTACAGGAAAATGATAGAATCCGGGCGAGTACCTGGACAAGGTAGAATCCGTCCGAGTACCGAAAAATTGGCCGAACGAGTACCGAAAAATTGTAGAATCAGGGTCAGTACAGGAAAATGATAGAATCCGGGCGAGTACCTGGAAAAGGTAGAATCCGTCCGAGTACCGAAAAACTGTCCGAACGAGTACCGAAAAATGGTAGAATCAGGGTCAGTACAGGAAAATGATACAATCCGGGCGAGTACCTGGAAAAGGTAGAATCCGTCCGAGTACCGAAAAATTGTCCGAACGAGTACCGAAAAATTGTAGAATCAGGGTCAGTACAGGAAAATGATAGAATCCGGGCGAGTACTTGGAAAAGGTAGAATCCGTCCGAGTACCGAAAAATTGACCGAACGAGTACCGAAAAATTGTAGAATCAGGGTCAGTACAGGAAAATGATAGAATCCGGGCGAGTACCTGGACAAGGTAGAATCCGTCCGAGTACCGAAAAATTGGCCGAACGAGTACCGAAAAATTGTAGAATCAGGGTCAGTACAGGAAAATGATAGAATCCGGGCGAGTACCTGGAAAAGGTAGAATCCGTCCGAGTACCGAAAAACTGTCCGAACGAGTACCGAAAAATGGTAGAATCAGGGTCAGTATAGGAAAAGGATAGAATCCGGGCGAGTACCTGGAAAAGGTAGAATCCGTCCGAGTACCGAACAACTGTCCGAACGAGTACCGAAAAATTGTAGAATCAGGGTCAGTACAGGAAAATGATAGAATCCGGGCGAGTACCTGGAAAAGGTAGAATCCGTCCGAGTACCGAAAAACTGTCCGAACGAGTACCGAAAAATGGTAGAATCAGGGTCAGTACAGGAAAATGATACAATCCGGGCGAGTACCTGGAAAAGGTAGAATCCGTCCGAGTACCGAAAAACTGTCCGAACGAGTACCGAAAAATTGTAGAATCAGGGTCAGTACAGGAAAATGATAGAATCCGGGCGAGTACCTGGAAAAGGTAGAATCCGTCCGAGTACCGAACAACTGTCCGAACGAGTACCGAAAAATTGTAGAATCAGGGTCAGTACAGGAAAATGATAAAATCCGGGCGAGTACCTGGAAAAGGTAGAATCCGTCCGAGTACCGAACAACTGTCCGAACGAGTACCGAAAAATTGTAGAATCAGGGTCAGTACAGGAAAATGATAAAATCCGGGCGAGTACTTGGAAAAGGTAGAATCCGTCCGAGTACCGAACAACTGTCCGAACGAGTACCAAAAAATTGTAGAATCAGGGTCAGTACAGGAAAATGATACAATCCGGGCGAGTACTTGGAAAAGGTAGAATCCGTCCGAGTACCGAAAAACTGTCCGAACGAGTACCGAAAAATGGTAGAATCAGGGTCAGTAGAGGAAAAGGATAGAATCCGGGCGAGTACCTGGAAAAGGTAGAATCCGTCCGAGTACCGAACAACTGTCCGAACGAGTACCGAAAAATTGTAGAATCAGGGTCAGTACAGGAAAATGATAGAATCCGGGCGAGTACTTGGAAAAGGTAGAATCCGTCCGAGTACCGAACAACTGTCCGAACGAGTACCGAAAAATTGTAGAATCAGGGTCAGTACAGGAAAATGATAGAATCCGGGCGAGTACTTGGAAAAGGTAGAATCCGTCCGAGTACCGAAAAATTGACCGAACGAGTACCGAAAAATTGTAGAATCAGGGTCAGTACAGGAAAATGATAGAATCCGGGCGAGTACTTGGAAAAGGTAGAATCCGTCCGAGTACCGAAAAATTGGCCGAACGAGTACCAAAAAATTGTAGAATCAGGGTCAGTACAGGAAAATGATAGAATCCGGGCGAGTACCTGGAAAAGGTAGAATCCGTCCGAGTACCGAAAAACTGTCCGAACGAGTACCGAAAAATGGTAGAATCAGGGTCAGTACAGGAAAATGATAGAATCCGGGCGAGTACCTGGACAAGGTAGAATCCGTCCGAGTACCGAAAAATTGGCCGAACGAGTACCGAAAAATTGTAGAATCAGGGTCAGTACAGGAAAATGATAGAATCCGGGCGAGTACCTGGAAAAGGTAGAATCCGTCCGAGTACCGAAAAACTGTCCGAACGAGTACCGAAAAATTGTAGAATCAGGGTCAGTACAGGAAAATGATAGAATCCGGGCGAGTACCTGGAAAAGGTAGAATCCGTCCGAGTACCGAACAACTGTCCGAACGAGTACCGAAAAATGGTAGAATCAGGGTCAGTATAGGAAAAGGATAGAATCCGGGCGAGTACCTGGAAAAGGTAGAATCCGTCCGAGTACCGAACAACTGTCCGAACGAGTACCGAAAAATTGTAGAATCAGGGTCAGTACAGGAAAATGATACAATCCGGGCGAGTACCTGGAAAAGGTAGAATCCGTCCGAGTACCGAAAAACTGTCCGAACGAGTACCGAAAAATGGTAGAATCAGGGTCAGTATAGGAAAAGGATAGAATCCGGGCGAGTACCTGGAAAAGGTAGAATCCGTCCGAGTACCGAACAACTGTCCGAACGAGTACCGAAAAATGGTAGAATCAGGGTCAGTATAGGAAAAGGATAGAATCCGGGCGAGTACCTGGAAAAGGTAGAATCCGTCCGAGTACCGAACAACTGTCCGAACGAGTACCGAAAAATTGTAGAATCAGGGTCAGTACAGGAAAATGATACAATCCGGGCGAGTACCTGGAAAAGGTAGAATCCGTCCGAGTACCGAAAAACTGTCCGAACGAGTACCGAAAAATGGTAGAATCAGGGTCAGTATAGGAAAAGGATAGAATCCGGGCGAGTACCTGGAAAAGGTAGAATCCGTCCGAGTACCGAACAACTGTCCGAACGAGTACCGAAAAATTGTAGAATCAGGGTCAGTACAGGAAAATGATAGAATCCGGGCGAGTACCTGGAAAAGGTAGAATCCGTCCGAGTACCGAACAACTGTCCGAACGAGTACCGAAAAATTGTAGAATCAGGGTCAGTATAGGAAAATGATAGAATCCGGGCGAGTACCTGGAAAAGGTAGAATCCGTCCGAGTACCGAAAAACTGTCCGAACGAGTACCGAAAAATGGTAGAATCAGGGTCAGTACAGGAAAATGATACAATCCGGGCGAGTACCTGGAAAAGGTAGAATCCGTCCGAGTACCGAAAAACTGTCCGAACGAGTACCGAAAAATGGTAGAATCAGGGTCAGTATAGGAAAAGGATAGAATCCGGGCGAGTACCTGGAAAAGGTAGAATCCGTCCGAGTACCAAACAACTGTCCGAACGAGTACCGAAAAATTGTAGAATCAGGGTCAGTACAGGAAAATGATAGAATCCGGGCGAGTACCTGGAAAAGGTAGAATCCGTCCGAGTACCGAAAAACTGTCCGAACGAGTACCGAAAAATGGTAGAATCATGGTCAGTATAGGAAAAGGATAGAATCCGGGCGAGTACCTGGAAAAGGTAGAATCCGTCCGAGTATCGAACAACTGTCCGAACGAGTACCGAAAAATTGTAGAATCAGGGTCAGTACAGGAAAATGATAGAATCCGGGCGAGTACCTGGAAAAGGTAGAATCCGTCCGAGTACCGAAAAACTGTCCGAACGAGTACCGAAAAATGGTAGAATCAGGGTCAGTACAGGAAAATGATACAATCCGGGCGAGTACCTGGAAAAGGTAGAATCCGTCCGAGTACCGAACAACTGTCCGAACGAGTACCGAAAAATTGTAGAATCAGGGTCAGTACAGGAAAATGATAGAATCCGGGCGAGTACCTGGAAAAGGTAGAATCCGTCCGAGTACCGAAAAACTGTCCGAACGAGTACCGAAAAATGGTAGAATCAGGGTCAGTACAGGAAAATGATACAATCCGGGCGAGTACCTGGAAAAGGTAGAATCCGTCCGAGTACCGAAAAACTGTCCGAACGAGTACCGAAAAATGGTAGAATCAGGGTCAGTATAGGAAAAGGATAGAATCCGGGCGAGTACCTGGAAAAGGTAGAATCCGTCCGAGTACCGAACAACTGTCCGAACGAGTACCGAAAAATTGTAGAATCAGGGTCAGTACAGGAAAATGATACAATCCGGGCGAGTACCTGGAAAAGGTAGAATCCGTCCGAGTACCGAAAAACTGTCCGAACGAGTACCGAAAAATGGTAGAATCAGGGTCAGTATAGGAAAAGGATAGAATCCGGGCGAGTACCTGGAAAAGGTAGAATCCGTCCGAGTACCGAACAACTGTCCGAACGAGTACCGAAAAATTGTAGAATCAGGGTCAGTACAGGAAAATGATAGAATCCGGGCGAGTACCTGGAAAAGGTAGAATCCGTCCGAGTACCGAACAACTGTCCGAACGAGTACCGAAAAATTGTAGAATCAGGGTCAGTATAGGAAAATGATAGAATCCGGGCGAGTACCTGGAAAAGGTAGAATCCGTCCGAGTACCGAAAAACTGTCCGAACGAGTACCGAAAAATGGTAGAATCAGGGTCAGTACAGGAAAATGATACAATCCGGGCGAGTACCTGGAAAAGGTAGAATCCGTCCGAGTACCGAAAAACTGTCCGAACGAGTACCGAAAAATGGTAGAATCAGGGTCAGTATAGGAAAAGGATAGAATCCGGGCGAGTACCTGGAAAAGGTAGAATCCGTCCGAGTACCAAACAACTGTCCGAACGAGTACCGAAAAATTGTAGAATCAGGGTCAGTACAGGAAAATGATAGAATCCGGGCGAGTACTTGGAAAAGGTAGAATCCGTCCGAGTACCGAAAAATTGACCGAACGAGTACCGAAAAATTGTAGAATCAGGGTCAGTACAGGAAAATGATAGAATCCGGGCGAGTACTTGGAAAAGGTAGAATCCGTCCGAGTACCGAAAAATTGGCCGAACGAGTACCAAAAAATTGTAGAATCAGGGTCAGTACAGGAAAATGATAGAATCCGGGCGAGTACCTGGAAAAGGTAGAATCCGTCCGAGTACCGAAAAACTGTCCGAACGAGTACCGAAAAATGGTAGAATCAGGGTCAGTACAGGAAAATGATAGAATCCGGGCGAGTACCTGGACAAGGTAGAATCCGTCCGAGTACCGAAAAATTGGCCGAACGAGTACCGAAAAATTGTAGAATCAGGGTCAGTACAGGAAAATGATAGAATCCGGGCGAGTACCTGGAAAAGGTAGAATCCGTCCGAGTACCGAAAAACTGTCCGAACGAGTACCGAAAAATTGTAGAATCAGGGTCAGTACAGGAAAATGATAGAATCCGGGCGAGTACCTGGAAAAGGTAGAATCCGTCCGAGTACCGAACAACTGTCCGAACGAGTACCGAAAAATGGTAGAATCAGGGTCAGTATAGGAAAAGGATAGAATCCGGGCGAGTACCTGGAAAAGGTAGAATCCGTCCGAGTACCGAACAACTGTCCGAACGAGTACCGAAAAATTGTAGAATCAGGGTCAGTACAGGAAAATGATACAATCCGGGCGAGTACCTGGAAAAGGTAGAATCCGTCCGAGTACCGAAAAACTGTCCGAACGAGTACCGAAAAATGGTAGAATCAGGGTCAGTATAGGAAAAGGATAGAATCCGGGCGAGTACCTGGAAAAGGTAGAATCCGTCCGAGTACCGAACAACTGTCCGAACGAGTACCGAAAAATGGTAGAATCAGGGTCAGTATAGGAAAAGGATAGAATCCGGGCGAGTACCTGGAAAAGGTAGAATCCGTCCGAGTACCGAACAACTGTCCGAACGAGTACCGAAAAATTGTAGAATCAGGGTCAGTACAGGAAAATGATACAATCCGGGCGAGTACCTGGAAAAGGTAGAATCCGTCCGAGTACCGAAAAACTGTCCGAACGAGTACCGAAAAATGGTAGAATCAGGGTCAGTATAGGAAAAGGATAGAATCCGGGCGAGTACCTGGAAAAGGTAGAATCCGTCCGAGTACCGAACAACTGTCCGAACGAGTACCGAAAAATTGTAGAATCAGGGTCAGTACAGGAAAATGATAGAATCCGGGCGAGTACCTGGAAAAGGTAGAATCCGTCCGAGTACCGAACAACTGTCCGAACGAGTACCGAAAAATTGTAGAATCAGGGTCAGTATAGGAAAATGATAGAATCCGGGCGAGTACCTGGAAAAGGTAGAATCCGTCCGAGTACCGAAAAACTGTCCGAACGAGTACCGAAAAATGGTAGAATCAGGGTCAGTACAGGAAAATGATACAATCCGGGCGAGTACCTGGAAAAGGTAGAATCCGTCCGAGTACCGAAAAACTGTCCGAACGAGTACCGAAAAATGGTAGAATCAGGGTCAGTATAGGAAAAGGATAGAATCCGGGCGAGTACCTGGAAAAGGTAGAATCCGTCCGAGTACCAAACAACTGTCCGAACGAGTACCGAAAAATTGTAGAATCAGGGTCAGTACAGGAAAATGATAGAATCCGGGCGAGTACCTGGAAAAGGTAGAATCCGTCCGAGTACCGAAAAACTGTCCGAACGAGTACCGAAAAATGGTAGAATCATGGTCAGTATAGGAAAAGGATAGAATCCGGGCGAGTACCTGGAAAAGGTAGAATCCGTCCGAGTATCGAACAACTGTCCGAACGAGTACCGAAAAATTGTAGAATCAGGGTCAGTACAGGAAAATGATAGAATCCGGGCGAGTACCTGGAAAAGGTAGAATCCGTCCGAGTACCGAAAAACTGTCCGAACGAGTACCGAAAAATGGTAGAATCAGGGTCAGTACAGGAAAATGATACAATCCGGGCGAGTACCTGGAAAAGGTAGAATCCGTCCGAGTACCGAACAACTGTCCGAACGAGTACCGAAAAATTGTAGAATCAGGGTCAGTACAGGAAAATGATAGAATCCGGGCGAGTACCTGGAAAAGGTAGAATCCGTCCGAGTACCGAAAAACTGTCCGAACGAGTACCGAAAAATGGTAGAATCAGGGTCAGTACAGGAAAATGATACAATCCGGGCGAGTACCTGGAAAAGGTAGAATCCGTCCGAGTACCGAAAAACTGTCCGAACGAGTACCGAAAAATGGTAGAATCAGGGTCAGTATAGGAAAAGGATAGAATCCGGGCGAGTACCTGGAAAAGGTAGAATCCGTCCGAGTACCGAACAACTGTCCGAACGAGTACCGAAAAATTGTAGAATCAGGGTCAGTACAGGAAAATGATACAATCCGGGCGAGTACCTGGAAAAGGTAGAATCCGTCCGAGTACCGAAAAACTGTCCGAACGAGTACCGAAAAATGGTAGAATCAGGGTCAGTATAGGAAAAGGATAGAATCCGGGCGAGTACCTGGAAAAGGTAGAATCCGTCCGAGTACCGAACAACTGTCCGAACGAGTACCGAAAAATTGTAGAATCAGGGTCAGTACAGGAAAATGATAGAATCCGGGCGAGTACCTGGAAAAGGTAGAATCCGTCCGAGTACCGAACAACTGTCCGAACGAGTACCGAAAAATTGTAGAATCAGGGTCAGTATAGGAAAATGATAGAATCCGGGCGAGTACCTGGAAAAGGTAGAATCCGTCCGAGTACCGAAAAACTGTCCGAACGAGTACCGAAAAATGGTAGAATCAGGGTCAGTACAGGAAAATGATACAATCCGGGCGAGTACCTGGAAAAGGTAGAATCCGTCCGAGTACCGAAAAACTGTCCGAACGAGTACCGAAAAATGGTAGAATCAGGGTCAGTATAGGAAAAGGATAGAATCCGGGCGAGTACCTGGAAAAGGTAGAATCCGTCCGAGTACCAAACAACTGTCCGAACGAGTACCGAAAAATTGTAGAATCAGGGTCAGTACAGGAAAATGATAGAATCCGGGCGAGTACCTGGAAAAGGTAGAATCCGTCCGAGTACCGAAAAACTGTCCGAACGAGTACCGAAAAATGGTAGAATCATGGTCAGTATAGGAAAAGGATAGAATCCGGGCGAGTACCTGGAAAAGGTAGAATCCGTCCGAGTACCGAACAACTGTCCGAACGAGTACCGAAAAATTGTAGAATCAGGGTCAGTACAGGAAAATGATAGAATCCGGGCGAGTACCTGGAAAAGGTAGAATCCGTCCGAGTACCGAAAAACTGTCCGAACGAGTACCGAAAAATGGTAGAATCAGGGTCAGTACAGGAAAATGATACAATCCGGGCGAGTACCTGGAAAAGGTAGAATCCGTCCGAGTACCGAACAACTGTCCGAACGAGTACCGAAAAATTGTAGAATCAGGGTCAGTACAGGAAAATGATAGAATCCGGGCGAGTACCTGGAAAAGGTAGAATCCGTCCGAGTACCGAAAAACTGTCCGAACGAGTACCGAAAAATGGTAGAATCAGGGTCAGTACAGGAAAATGATACAATCCGGGCGAGTACCTGGAAAAGGTAGAATCCGTCCGAGTACCGAAAAACTGTCCGAACGAGTACCGAAAAATGGTAGAATCAGGGTCAGTATAGGAAAAGGATAGAATCCGGGCGAGTACCTGGAAAAGGTAGAATCCGTCCGAGTACCGAACAACTGTCCGAACGAGTACCGAAAAATTGTAGAATCAGGGTCAGTACAGGAAAATGATAGAATCCGGGCGAGTACTTGGAAAAGGTAGAATCCGTCCGAGTACCGAACAACTGTCCGAACGAGTACCGAAAAATTGTAGAATCAGGGTCAGTACAGGAAAATGATAGAATCCGGGCGAGTACCTGGACAAGGTAGAATCCGTCCGAGTACCGAAAAATTGGCCGAACGAGTACCGAAAAATTGTAGAATCAGGGTCAGTACAGGAAAATGATAGAATCCGGGCGAGTACCTGGACAAGGTAGAATCCGTCCGAGTACCGAAAAATTGGCCGAACGAGTACCGAAAAATTGTAGAATCAGGGTCAGTACAGGAAAATGATAGAATCCGGGCGAGTACCTGGAAAAGGTAGAATCCGTCCGAGTACCGAAAAACTGTCCGAACGAGTACCGAAAAATGGTAGAATCAGGGTCAGTACAGGAAAATGATACAATCCGGGCGAGTACCTGGAAAAGGTAGAATCCGTCCGAGTACCGAAAAACTGTCCGAACGAGTACCGAAAAATTGTAGAATCAGGGTCAGTACAGGAAAATGATAGAATCCGGGCGAGTACCTGGAAAAGGTAGAATCCGTCCGAGTACCGAACAACTGTCCGAACGAGTACCGAAAAATTGTAGAATCAGGGTCAGTACAGGAAAATGATAGAATCCGGGCGAGTACCTGGAAAAGGTAGAATCCGTCCGAGTACCGAACAACTGTCCGAACGAGTACCGAAAAATTGTAGAATCAGGGTCAGTACAGGAAAATGATAAAATCCGGGCGAGTACTTGGAAAAGGTAGAATCCGTCCGAGTACCGAACAACTGTCCGAACGAGTACCAAAAAATTGTAGAATCAGGGTCAGTACAGGAAAATGATACAATCCGGGCGAGTACTTGGAAAAGGTAGAATCCGTCCGAGTACCGAAAAACTGTCCGAACGAGTACCGAAAAATGGTAGAATCAGGGTCAGTATAGGAAAAGGATAGAATCCGGGCGAGTACCTGGAAAAGGTAGAATCCGTCCGAGTACCGAACAACTGTCCGAACGAGTACCGAAAAATTGTAGAATCAGGGTCAGTACAGGAAAATGATAGAATCCGGGCGAGTACTTGGAAAAGGTAGAATCCGTCCGAGTACCGAACAACTGTCCGAACGAGTACCGAAAAATTGTAGAATCAGGGTCAGTACAGGAAAATGATAGAATCCGGGCGAGTACTTGGAAAAGGTAGAATCCGTCCGAGTACCGAAAAATTGACCGAACGAGTACCGAAAAATTGTAGAATCAGGGTCAGTACAGGAAAATGATAGAATCCGGGCGAGTACCTGGACAAGGTAGAATCCGTCCGAGTACCGAAAAATTGGCCGAACGAGTACCGAAAAATTGTAGAATCAGGGTCAGTACAGGAAAATGATAGAATCCGGGCGAGTACCTGGAAAAGGTAGAATCCGTCCGAGTACCGAAAAAATGTCCGAACGAGTACCGAAAAATGGTAGAATCAGGGTCAGTACAGGAAAATGATACAATCCGGGCGAGTACCTGGAAAAGGTAGAATCCGTCCGAGTACCGAAAAATTGTAGAATCAGGGTCAGTACAGGAAAATGATAGAATCCGGGCGAGTACCTGGAAAAGGTAGAATCCGTCCGAGTACCGAACAACTGTCCGAACGAGTACCGAAAAATTGTAGAATCAGGGTCAGTACAGGAAAATGATAGAATCCGGGCGAGTACCTGGAAAAGGTAGAATCCGTCCGAGTACCGAACAACTGTCCGAACGAGTACCGAAAAATTGTAGAATCAGGGTCAGTACAGGAAAATGATAAAATTCGGGCGAGTACCTGGAAAAGGTAGAATCCGTCCGAGTACCGAACAACTGTCCGAACGAGTACCGAAAAATTGTAGAATCAGGGTCAGTACAGGAAAATGATAGAATCCGGGCGAGTACCTGGACAAGGTAGAATCCGTCCGAGTACCGAACAACTGTCCGAACGAGTACCGAAAAATTGTAGAATCAGGGTCAGTACAGGAAAATGATAAAATCTGGGCGAGTACGTGGAAAAGGTAGAATCCGTCCGAGTACCGAACAACTGTCCGAACGAGTACCGAAAAATTGTAGAATCAGGGTCAGTACAGGAAAATGATAGAATCCGGGCGAGTACCTGGAAAAGGTAGAATCCGTCCGAGTACCGAACAACTGTCCGAACGAGTACCGAAAAATTGTAGAATCAGGGTCAGTACAGGAAAATGATAGAATCCGGGCGAGTACCTGGACAAGGTAGAATCCGTCCGAGTACCGAAAAATTGGCCGAACGAGTACCGAAAAATTGTAGAATCAGGGTCAGTACAGGAAAATGATAGAATCCGGGCGAGTACCTGGAAAAGGTAGAATCCGTCCGAGTACCAAAAAACTGTCTGAACGAGTACCGAAAAATGGTAGAATCAGGGTCAGTATAGGAAAAGGATAGAATCCGGGCGAGTACCTGGAAAAGGTAGAATCCGTCCGAGTACCGAACAACTGTCCGAACGAGTACCGAAAAATTGTAGAATCAGGGTCAGTACAGGAAAATGATAGAATCCGGGCGAGTACCTGGAAAAGGTAGAATCCGTCCGAGTACCGAAAAACTGTCCGAACGAGTACCGAAAAATGGTAGAATCAGGGTCAGTACAGGAAAATGATACAATCCGGGCGAGTACCTGGAAAAGGTAGAATCCGTCCGAGTACCGAAAAACTGTCCGAACGAGTACCGAAAAATTGTAGAATCAGGGTCAGTACAGGAAAATGATAGAATCCGGGCGAGTACCTGGAAAAGGTAGAATCCGTCCGAGTACCGAACAACTGTCCGAACGAGTACCGAAAAATTGTAGAATCAGGGTCAGTACAGGAAAATGATACAATCCGGGCGAGTACCTGGAAAAGGTAGAATCCGTCCGAGTACCGAAAAACTGTCCGAACGAGTACCGAAAAATTGTAGAATCAGGGTCAGTACAGGAAAATGATAGAATCCGGGCGAGTACCTGGACAAGGTAGAATCCGTCCGAGTACCGAACAACTGTCCGAACGAGTACCGAAAAATTGTAGAATCAGGGTCAGTACAGGAAAATGATAGAATCCGGGCGAGTACCTGGAAAA